>NC_052163.1:124642246-125242246 GCF_902713615.1 Scyliorhinus canicula | reverse complement strand
CACGCTCCATTATTCATGATGGTGTTACCTAGTTCAGGTGGGGGAGTAATAGACTGACTAACTGATCCATTTGTTGTCTCAAAATGGTCTGCTTGAAAATGTCCCAAATTTACATTGGAGGAGTGTATCATCTCCCCGCAGGAAAATGCCTGATGTGCTTGGATCCCCCTTCAACCTTTCAATATATCTGTGCGTTTTTGTCTCTTCCAGCACACCATTAGGAATGTTCTGTAAGAAGCTGTAGGGGGGATCAACGAGTGTTTTGGATATAGAGGCTAGAAATTGCAAGATTGGATTACCGTTTGTTCTTATCAACATTCAAAAAGTCTTGAAGAGGAGGGGGCTGGGGTGGAACTGTCCAATTAAATTGGACTGAATCTGTATTCGGAGTCTCCTGTACCCTTTAAACTTTCAGTACTCTGAAATTTTCTTCTGTCTTTATGTATCTACATTTCTTTCTCCAAGGAAGAGAAAGTAGGAAAGGAATATTTATTCTTCTTTAAACTTTTAAATGCTGCATCGCATGGTATGGCTTTTAATGGGTGGAATATTTAATTCTGTTTTTCCATCCTCCTTGCCCTCTTGTCACTTTCAAGCTCATGATCTCAGCCATGATCTAATCGAATGATGGAGCAGACTCGAGGGGCCGAGTGGCCTACTCCTCCTAATTCATACATTTGGAAATATGGTGAGAGATGCTGATTAGTAGACAGCTTTTGATGGTCTCGTGTCCTGTAGAACGTCCCAGGTGTAAGCAGGTTAACCTCGACCCACAGTTGATACAACGCCCATTAAGTAATGTGGGAAGGGCTGCACGGTGGCCTAGTGGTTAGCACAGCTGCCTCACGGTGCTGAGGTCCCAGGTTCGATCCCGGCTCTGGGTCACTATCCATGTGGAGTTTGCACATTCTCCCCGTGTCTGCGTGGGTTTCGCCCCCACAACCCAAAAATGTGCAGAGTAGGTGGATTGGCCACACTAAATTGTCCCTTAATTGGAAAAAATGAATTGGATAATCTAAATTTATAAAAAAAAAGAAAAAAAAAGTCATGTGGGGAAGGAAGAAATGGTTTTGCTCCTTTCCCAAAAGTACACTGCACTACAAACAAGTTCGGCCTGCGTTCAAATTGCAAAATATGCAAAACCCCTTGGTTCCAAACGTTCCTTGCATTCCAAACGAATGCCTTGCAAATGGTGTGTGAGGTTGCCATATGTAGGTACCTTTTATTAGGACTCCCTGAATGTGGATTTTTAAGATTTGTTCTGGGGCAGTGAAATATTCAAGGCAATGATAATGGCTGGGGTTGTGGAACCATTGATAATTGGAAGGTGGGGTGATGCTGGTGTTGATGGTAACTTGCAGCCCATTTCAAGGATTATTCTCCAGCCATTTCTTGTTGCCTTGAATTTGCATGGCAGTTAGCACTTGTGGTTATATTGTATCTCCAAAAAGCATTCCATGTTGCTTAAACTCGGTGTTTTGGGGTTTTGGTCTCCAACGTGTCTGAAGGACAGATGTCTTGTGGGTGAGCTTTGTTTCTGATAGTTCAAGCCGTTTATTTTTGCATACTTCTTTCTCATTCTATATTAAATTGTGCCGCTCCCCTGTTTCGCAAATTGAAACTTCTTTGGCGGTCTCTGGAGGCCTTGCAGCTCTGCACTTCACTTGGGAGAAAGTGCACCAAAGACCTGTGAATCAGATGACTTCCTCCCAAGCTGCTGACATGCTCTTTATGCGTCTGTCACAGTTATATCCACAGTGGATGTCAACAGCACTGCTTCTATTTTTGAGTTGAGATGTGGGTGAGGGAAGGAGGTACACAATTGAATAATGGTGGTGGAGTGGGTTTGATGGGACAGCCGTATCCTGTCTGATGATCTCCGTAGCATTAAGACGAGAGTGAATTTTGACTCGATGATGTGATCTTGAGGGCAATTGACTGTTTTCTGCCTCCTACCAATCTCCCTGTTGGCCTCGTTACAGTAATACTGCATTCTTACTTGTATTGTCTTTCCATCAATAAAAATATGAAAAACTAGCAGGGCTTTCCTTCGATCTATTCCTCTATTTGATGTAATGTAATCATATATAGGACTGCTCTTTCCTAATGCATCCTCTGGTGTTTCCTGTAATGCTGTGACCTCCTGTGTAATACTTGGTCTTTTAATTACCTCGGTAATCTAAACCTTCAACAATCCAACCGGTCAATTTTCTTCATTAATTTCCACTGAACAGCGATGAGGCTTGATTTTTGGCCAGTGTTTTCACTCTGCGAAGGCACTCCTGTGGTGTCCATTAGAGAGAACGACAGCGCTGTGCTGAAAATGGCAGAGGAGGGAGGGGGTGGGAACTGGACCTCCTTTTTGCTATTTTGGAAAATGCACTTGGGTGAAATTTCTTGACTGGTTTCAGTTGAGTTTCTGGTAAGCTTGCTTCCCTGTTGAGGCTCTGTGGGGGATGCTTATTAAAGGAGATGGATGGATTGTGAAGAGTGGGAGGCTGTGATTCTGGCCCAAGTGGCGCTTAGCAAACTGACAATCCTGGGAAACCATGATGTGGATTTCTCCCAGATGGCTACGCACAATTGCACTTAGAAATGGTCTTTAAAATACTTGTGGCCCTTAATTTTGTGCTATGTTATTCTATTGGGGAGAGGCTGGGGGGGGGGGGGGGGGGGGGGGGGGGGGGAATTCGGAGAAATTTCAAAGAGCTAGCAAAGACCATGATAGGCCGAATGGTATCCTTCTGTGCTGCGTGGTTTCAGATCGATCTGAAGAGGCGAGGAAAGTTGATGGAAGTGACTTATAAAGCAATAATTCCAGCTCTTTAGAAGTTGGGAGAAGTTGAATTTCCTGCACTGTTGGTTCTCTGTCCCCATTTTTGTTTCCTTTAGATCGTTAATCGCTTTAATTCTGAACTAACGTCTTTTGTGACCAGGCGCATTCCAAAGCAGCGAACAGTTTCTGTCCTTGTCTTTGGGTTTCTTTCAGGAAGGTGGGGTTGGATTCTCCGATCCTGCGGCTATGCCCGATGGGGGGGGGTTAGCAGCCGCGCAGAGTAAAGCCCCCGCTTTTACTTCCGGATACGGCCACAGAATGGCTGAGACTGGCCAGGCATGCGCACGGCCTGCGGCGACCACGCCATGCAACATGGCGGCGGCCGCGCGTGTACCCAGCCTGCTGAAAACTGCCCCCTCGCTACCCCCCACCCCCCCCCCCCCCCCCAACCAAAGACACCCCCAACTGTAGCGGCACTGGAAACAGTCCATAGCAGCCACGCAAGGTCCTTGAATGGTGTGAGCACACGCGAGCGACGCGGCCGACCGGGGGCGGAGCATCGGGAGAGGCCCCCCCCCCCCCGGCGTTCCCGCGCAGTTCCCGCCGGCAGCGACCAGGTGTGGACGGCGCCAGTGGGAACCTGCCGTGTTGGCGTGGCCGCTCGGTCCATCCGGGCCGGAGAATCGCCGCTCGCCTTTTGCAAACGGCGAGCGGCGATTCTCCGAGTGGCCAGCCGTGATTCTCGCCACGCTGGTTGGGGGGGGGGGAGAATCGCGTGCGGGTGCCGGCGCGGCATGGTGGGATTCGCCGGTGCCCCGGTGATTCTCCCACCTGGCGTGGGTGGTGGGGGAATTCCGCCCCATATACCCGGTTGGAATGTGTACAATGCATTCTCCGTCGATGCTGCACAGATGCTCTTGATCACCTCCACTGTTTCCAATTGATGTTAATTATTTGGATGAAAGGATAGTTGCCAAATCTGCTGATGACACAAAGATAGAGAAAGTCAGTTGTGAAGCGGACATAAGGAGGCTAGAAGGGACACAGAAAGGTGAAGTGAGTGGCAAAGATTTGGCAAATATGAAATTGTCCATTTTTTGGCATGAAGAATTAAAAAAAAAGCATATTATCCAAATGGTGAGAGATTACAGAGCTCTGAGTTACAGAGGGATCTGGGTGTGTTGGTGCATCAATCACAGAATGCGAGTATGTAGGTACAACCAGTAACCAGGGAAGCCAATTAAAGGTCGTTACTTGTTGTGAGGGGAATCGATACAAAAGTAGCAAGGTCATGCTTCAGTTATACATAAATCATCTTTATTATTGTCACATTAACACTGTAATGAAGTTACTGTGAAAAGCCCCTAGTCCCCACACTCCGGCACCTGTTCGGGTACACAGAGGGAGAATTCAGAATGTCCAAATTACCTAACAGCACATCTTTCAGGACTTGTGGGAGGAAACCCAGGGAGACACTGGGGAGGGTGTGCAGATTCCACACAGACAGTGACCCAAGCCGGGAATCGAACCTGGGGCCCTGGCGTTGTGAAGCCATAGTGCCAACCACTATGCTACCATGCTGCAATGAGGCCACATCAGGCGTACTGTGTACAGTATTGGTCCCCTTATTTAAGGAAGGATGTTAATGCATTGGAAGCAGTTCAGAGAAGGTTTACCAGCCTAATACCTGGAATGGGTGGGGTGTCTTGTGGAAAGTCTGGGCTTACATCCACTGGAGTTTAGAAGACGACATTTTTGAAACACAAGATCCTGAGAAGTCTTGACAGGGTGGATGTGGAGAGGATGGTTCCTCTCTTGTGGGAATCTAGAACTAAGAGCCATTGTTTTAAAAATAGTGGTCGAGCATTCAAAGCTGATGAAGGATCATGAGTCTTTGGAGCTCTGGGAATGCGGTGAAAGCAGAGTCTTTGAACATTTTTACGGTTGTGGTGGATAGATTGTTGGTGATGGATTATTGGGGACAGGCGGAGTGCAGATTTGAGGTTACTGCCAGATCCTCCTCCATCTTATTAACTGGAGGGGCAGGCTCAAGGGGCTGAATGGCCTCCTCCTTGTCCGTACAACATCAGATTTTAATTTGCTTTAGCCAATGAGGCTGCCATCTGTTCTTGCCTGGGTCACTTCTTTAGGACCCTGGAAATTGGAGTAGGCCATTCAGCCCATCAAACCGGTTTTGCTGTTCAAGTTGATCTTGGCTGACCTGTATTTTCATTCTACTTAGCACCTTGATTCCATACTCTTGCCCAATAATATCTGTCAATCTCGGCTTTGAACTCCTGCCCACCTCAGCAGCACTTTGTGTGCAGTGGGCCCAGGCTTTCACTACCCTCTGAGGGGTATGTTCTGATCTCCCTCCTGGTCGACCAGTTTTAATTTTAAAATAATTATCCTGGATTCCCTCACCAGAGAAAATTGTTCCTTTCTATCAACCTCATCAAATTGTTTAATCATTTCATTATATTAGATCATCCTTCAATCTCCTGTACACCTGACAATACAGTTCTGAAAGCCTGAAGATATCTCTGCCACTTACCGTGCCTACATGGTTCGAATCCCACCACGGCAGATGATGCAATTTGAATTTTTTTTTTAAAGCCCGAAATAAAAGTATTTTTTTTTAATTTAGAGAGCCCAATACTTTTTTCCAATTAAGGGGCAATTTAGTGGGGGCAATCCACCCACCCTGCACATCTTTTTGGGTTGTGGGGGTGAGACCCACGCAGACAAGTGTAGAATGTGCAAACTCGATACGGACCCGGAGCCGGGATTGAACCCGGATCCTCAGCGCCATGAGGCAGCAGTGCTAACCACTGCGCCACTGTACTGCCCTGAAATGAAAAGTCTTAATGATGAGCTAAGAACCGATCCTTAGTTCGTTAATGTCCTTTAGGGAAAGAAATTTGTCGTCCTTACCCGGTCTGGTCTATATGTGACTCCAGACTTGCAGCAATGTGATTGGCTATTAATTGCCCCCCTCCAGGGTAATACATTCTGGCACAGCCTGCGATGCCCACGCCTGTAAAAATAATTTTAAAAACACCATCTTTCGGGTCTGCCTCCTGAACTCCTTGGGATATTTTCCTATGTAAAAGTCACTTTGGAATTCTCAGTTGTCACTTCTGACAACTGTGAATATTACATTAGTGGTCTCTTTAAAATACAGCCTTTTTAATTTGTTGACATGTACTTTGTAAACACTTGCACTAATCATTGCTCATGTTAATGCCTTCCTTGTGATGCTCAATATAATATTCAAGATATCGGGTGGAATTCTCCCATTTTGAGACTAAGGACACGATCCAACGGCCATACTGCACCAGAAAGGCAGCTTGCCATGCGCGGCATAGCGTGACCGATAAATGCCGGGAGATCCCACTCCCGCGATCTACCCGGCGCTCGATGCCTCACGAGATCTAATGCGATCTTGCGAGACCATGTGCAGATTCCCTAGGAACCTGAGGCTTTGGGATTCACCCCCTTCACCTCCGAGACCGCGGGCGACACAGTTCAGCACTGCTCCCCACAAACAGGGACCAAGTGGCACAGCAGTCGTGGGGGTCTCCTAGGGGATCGGAGGCTGCCAGCTGTATGCCCTTTGGGCAGGGTGGTGCCCTGGCACTGCTGGTTCCACCCAAGAACCCTGGCAGTGCCACCTGGGTGCCAGCCTGGCACTGCCACCCAGCCCAGACGCGCTATGGTAGACTAGATGTCCCCCTCTAATGCACAGATTTGCCAAAGAGCGATGCCGCCCACTGTGGGTAGGATTTACATCACAACTTCTGTGCAAGATCGCGTTGGATCTCACAAGGCGTTGCGAGGCGGTTAGATCCCGGGAGCAAGGTCTCCCGGCTTTTATCAGCCACACTGCACTACGGCGAGCTTCTTTGGAGAGTGCCTAAAGTATTCATTTGGAACCCTGTCTCCATCCTCTGGCTCCACACACACATTACCACTGTGGTCATCAATGGGCCCCAATCTTTCCCTAGTTATCCTTTTACCCTTAATATACTTGCAAAACAACTTTTTATTTGTTTTACCAGCCACTATACTTTCAAGTCCTCTTTTTGCTCTCCTAATTTTCTTTTTAAATTCCCTCTTGCACAATCTATATGCCTGTAAGGGCTTCTGCCATTTTGTGCCCTCTATTTGCCATAGGCCTCCCTTTTTCTCTTTATCCACTGCTGTGAAACCCCCCACCCAGGGTTTACTGGATTTGTTGGCCCCACCCTTTTTCCTTATTAGAACATGTTGGCCCTTTTTGAATGCATCCCACTGTTTTGTCACAGGTTTCCCTAGAATTGTCAGCTCCCAGTCCACTGTGGCCAAATCATGTCTGATCTTATTAAAATCGACCGTCACCCAATTTAGAACTTTGATTTCAGGCCCTTGCCCTTTTCCATAACAACCTTGAATCTAAGTTATGATCGCTGTCTACGAAATGCTCTCCCGCTGATACTTCAACTATTTGTCTGGCTTTTTTTTACCTGAACTAAGTCATGCACCGCCCCCTCTCTTGTATGACCGTTGCCTACAAATGTGTTCTTCTATTTCTCTCTTGCTGTTGGAGGGCTTATAGAACATTCCAGCAATGTGATTACCCTCCTCCCTGCACCATTTCTCCAGTCACGTATTTATCTGCACATGGCACCAGATGTAACCCAGAGATGACTGCCTTTTACATCCTGTTTTTTAAAAATCTACTTCGCAGCACCCTGAATTCTGGTTGTATGACCTCATTCCTTTTTCTGCGAATATCGTTGGTCCGATATGTACCATGACATCTGTCTGTTTTCCCATGCCCATCCGAATGCCCTGCAGCCGTCCAGTGACATCCATGACCCAGGCACCAGGGAGGCAACATACCACCCTGGAGCTTCTTTTGCAGTTTAGAAATGTCTGTCTGCTCCCCTTGCAATTGAATCCCGATCATGATAACCTTGCCGTTCTTCCTCCTCCCCTCTTGTGCTTTCCCCTGCACAGTCATCTCCTCCAACAGTATCCAAAGCCATATGTCTTGTTAGAAAGGAGGATGGCCACTGGGGTGTCCAGCACTAGCTGCTGCCTTCTAATCTACCTGGTGATCACCCATGCCCTTTCTGCCTGTTCAACCTCCACCTGCAGTGTGACCCCTTTACTGGGCGTGCTATCCACGACTTGCTCAGCATTGCGGATGCTCCACAGTGAATCCACCCTCCGAAATGCGGTTAGCCAGTGGCTGCAGTTGGACACACTTTCCTGCGTACATTGTCACAACTGAAGCTTCCGTGACTTATCACATAGCACAGGAGGAGTATCACATAGCACAGGAGGAGTATCACATAGCACAGGAGGAGTATCACATAGCACAGGAGGAGTATCACATAGCACAGGAGGAGTATCACATAGCACAGGAGGAGTGTATCACGGGTGCAAGTGCAAGCTCTCCTGCCATCATTACCCTTAAGCCCTTTATTTTCTCCTTTTCAACAAAACAATTATCCTGGTATAGGAATACTATTAACTTACCGCCTTCTGTTAACTTTACTTCCCTGACCCTGCTTTGTTTGATGATCCTGACTTTCACTTCTTCCTGTTGTTTCTCAGTTAATCCCCTCTTCCAACACGACTGTTTCACTGAGACGCTGGCTGTGAGGACACCATTCCCAGATCCTTAACGAGATGTAAATGAGATTCACATCAATCTCTGGCGGGTTTTCAGGCCGACCGATGGTGGGCACTAGCAGACGATCCTACTGTAAATTCACTCAGGCGTGAAACCAATTTCTGGGCCTTCCTGCCATATCTCTTTCTCCACCCCCCCCCCCCCCCCCCCCCCTCCATTGAACCACCAACAGCAGTTTGGGAGAATTCCACCCACCTTATAGGTTTTGAAAATTGATTCTCACTTTTGGGAAACAAATAAAAATCTGTTCACCGTATCAATGGGAGGGTGCATCTTCAGATTTCCGCTGTGGCATTCGAAGTGGGAAATGCTTGAATTAAGGGCCAAGTTTCTAATATTGGCTGTTGTAAGGCTTTTCCCAACTTGCTCCATGCTAGGCAAGTCACAGGAAGCAGTGTTGTCAGTGTTCTCTTCTTCCAGTCTCAATCAAAGTTTGTTTTTAAAAAAAAAAAATGTAGCAGATATATTGGTGGTCTGTTTCTTTTTGTCTGACTGACCCTTGACCCGTTGTTCAGACCCACTGATGCCAATGCCAGAAGTTCCACTTCGACTTCCTTCCTGTGTTTACTGCTACTTTGGCCTTTGCTGGCTAACAACTAGGGCTTAAATGAAAATCGTTTGCTAATCTTGCCGAGAAACTGCGATGGATTTCGTTTTGTGAAGTGAATTTATTTGAACTGTGCCAGCTTGCCACATGTTACACCGGGAACTCAGGACGATCAAACTCCTGCGGCAAGACGATGATCAAGAAAAACAGAGTCAGATGGTTATTCCTTATTTTTTTGTGGACAGATGCCGAAATTTGGCATTAAAAGCATTTCCTTTTGTGAATGTGGTAGTAATTGGTAAGTGCTTAGTTTGAGGCCACAGGACGTGACCCAAAAATGGCTTTGTTATGGCATTTTGCCATTGCCACTCAGCTGAGTTGTCACTCTCATTTATTTTCTGGCCTACCAAATGTGGTTGGATTTCTCGCCCCTGCCCTTTTCTGAAGCTTGTTTCCACTTTTTGTTTTGTGTGGTTTCAAACATCTGGATCGCATCCATCATCTGCAGGAAGGGTTGGTGGTAACAGCTTCATCGCCATGGCTGCTATAAGTAAGGGGACTGTATGTCAGAGAAGAATGGCGTCTTAATGCCTCAGGAAAGTGAGGTCTCACATTAAATGGGCTTCCTAAAAATAATTAAGAACAGACTTTAGCCCACGAGGGACTGACATGGGTCAAAATAACAAAAGTTGAAATCTATTGAACTCTGAATCCATGTGTAACCCAAGCAGAGGTTCCAATGTACCAACCAAATCATTTCCTTTCCCACCATCTTTCTCTCTCTGTCTTCTCTATTCTCAATTTCTATTCTCTCTCTCTATTCCCTCTCTCGCTCTCTATTCCCTCTCTCGCTCTCTATTCCCTCTCTCGCTCTCTATTCCTCTCTCGCTCTCTATTCCCTCTCTAGTCCCTCTTCCTCGCTAGTCCCTCCCCTCTCTCCCTCGCTAGTCGCTCCCTCGCCACTCCCTCTCGCTCCCTCGCCCTCCCTCTCGCTCCCTCGCCACTCCCTCTCGCTCCCTCGCCACTCCCTCTCGCTCCCTCGCCACTCCCTCTCGCTCCCTCGCCACTCCCTCTCGCTCCCTCGCCACTCCCTCTCGCTCCCTCGCCACTCCCTCTCGCTCCCTCGCCACTCCCTCTCGCTCCCTCGCCACTCCCTCTCGCTCCCTCGCCAGTCCCTCTCGCTCCCTCGCCACTCCCTCTCGCTCCCTCGCCAGTCCCTCTCGCTCCCTCGCCACTCCCTCTCGCTCCCTCGCCACTCCCTCTCGCTCCCTCGCCAGTCCCTCTCGCTCCCTCGCCAGTCCCTCTCGCTCCCTCGCCACTCCCTCTCGCTCCCTCGCCACTCCTACTCGCTCCCTCGCCACTCCCTCTCGCGCCCTCGCCACTCCCTCTCGCTCCCTCGCCACTCCCTCTCGCTCCCTCGCCACTCCCTCTCGCTCCCTCGCCACTCCCTCTCGCTCCCTCGCCACTCCCTCTCGCTCCCTCGCCACTCCCTCTCGCTCCCTCGCCACTCCCTCTCGCTCCCTCGCCGCTCCCTCTCGCTCCCTCGCCGCTCCCTCTCGCTCCCTCGCCGCTCCCTCGCCGCTCCCTCTCGCTCCCTCGCCGCTCCCTCTCGCTCCCTCGCCGCTCCCTCGCCACTCCCTCTCGCTCCCTCGCCACTCCCTCTCGCTTCCTCGCCACTCCCTCTCGCTCCCTCGCCACTCCCTCTCGCTCCCTCGCCACTCCCTCTCGCTCCCTCGCCACTCCCTCTCGCTCCCTCGCCACTCCCTCTCGCTCCCTCGCCACTCCCTCTCGCTCCCTCGCCACTCCCTCTCGCTCCCTCGCCACTCCCTCTCGCTCCCTCGCCACTCCCTCTCGCTCCCACGCCACTCCCTCTCGCTCCCTCGCCACTCCCTCTCGCTCCCTCGCTAGTCTGTCTCCCTCTCAATTCCCTCTCGCTATCTCTCTAGTCCCTCTCGCTCTCTCTCTAGTCCCTTTCGCTCTCTCTCTCTCTATTCCCTCTTGCTCCCTCTCATTCCCTCTCTCTCTAGTCCCTCTCTCTCTGTTCCCTCTCGCTCCCTCTCTCTCTGTTCCTTCTAGTTCCCTCTCTCTAGTCCCTCTCACTCCCTCTCTCTCTATTCCCTCTCGCTCCCTCGCTCTCTATTCCCTCTCTCTAGTCTCTCTCGCTCTCTCTCTCTATTCCCTCTCTCTGTTCCCTCTTGCTCCCTCTCTATTCCCTCTCGCTCCCTCGCTCTCTATTCCCTCTCGCTCCCTCCCTCTCTATTCCCTTTTGCTCCCTCCCTATTCCTTTTCGCTCCCTCCCTCTCTATTCCCTCTCGCTCCCTCCCTCTCTTTTCCTTCTCGCTCCCTCCCTCTCTTTTCCTTCTCGCTCCCTCGCTCTCTATTCCCTCTAGCTCCCTCGCTCTGTATTCCCTCTCGCTCCCTCCCTCTCTATTCCCTCTCGCTCCATCTCTCTCTATTCCCTTTCGCTCCCTCCCTCTTGCTCCCTCTCTTTTCCCTCTCGCTCCCTCGCTCTCTATTCCCTCTCGCTCCCTCGCTCTGTATTCCCTCTCGCTCCCTCCCTCTCTATTCCCTCTCGCTCCCTCGCTCTGTATTCCCTCTCGCTCCCTCCCTCTCTATTCCCTTTCGCTCCCTCCCTCTCTATTCCCCCTCGCTCTGTATTCCCTCTCGCTCCTTCCCTCTCTATTCCCTCTCGCTCCCTTGCTCTGTATTCCCTCTTGCTCCCTCCCTCTCTATTCCCTCTCGCTCCCTCCCTCTCGCTCCCTCGCTCTTTATTCCCTCTCGCTCCCTCCCTCTCTATTCCCTCTCGCTCCCACGCTCTATATTCCCTCTCGCTCACTCTCTCTCTATTCCCTCTCGCTCCCTCGCTCTATATTCCCTCTCGCTCCCTCGCTCTATATTCCCTCTCGCTCCCATGCTCTATATTCCCTCTCGCTCCCTCCCTCTCTATTCCCTCTTGCTCCCTCGCTCTCTATTCCCTCTCGCTCCCTCGCTCTCTATTCCCTCTCGCTCCCTCGCTCTCTATTCCCTTTTGCTCCCTCTCTCTCTATTCCCTTTCGCTCCCTCTCTCTCTATTCCCTTTTGCTCCCTCCCTCTCTATTCCCTCTCGCTCCCTTGCTCTATATTCCCTCTCGCTCCCATGCTCTATGTTCCCTCTCGCTCCCTCCCTCTCTATTCCCTCTCACTCCCTTGCTCTATATTCCCTCTCGCTCCCTGCCTCTCTATTCCCTCTCCCTCCCTCGCTCTATATTCCCTCTCGCTCCCTGCCTCTCTATTCCCTCTCGCTCCCTCGCTCTATATTCCCTCTCGCTCCCTGCCTCTCTATTCCCTCTCGCTCCCTCGCTCTATATTCCCTCTCGCTCCCTCGCTCTCTCCAGTCCCTCTCTCTCTGTTCCCCCTCTCTCTCTGTTCCCTCTCGCTTTCTCTCTCTATTGCCTCTTGCGCTCTCTCTCTTGCTCCCTCTCTCTCTAGTCCCTCTCGCTCTGTTCCCTCTCGCTCTGTTCCCTCTCGCTCCCTCGCTCTCTCCAGTCCCCCTCTCTCTCTGTTCCCTCTCGCTTTCTCTCTCTATTGCCTCTTGCGCTCTTTCTCTTGCTCCCTCTCTCTCTAGTCCCTCTCGCTCTGTTCCCCGTCGCTCTGTTCCCCCTCGCTCCCTCTCTCTCTCAGAAATAATGCTTTGAATAATTTTAATCAGACACGTTAACCAGACTTCGCGTCAACATTCACCATGTCGGACCTGGTCAATTTAAACGTCACCTAAAAGTTACCACATGTGTTTCAAATTCTTGAGGGACCACATTAAGAAAACAGACTGAAAATGTCTGCCTCAAGTGTGAAGAATGGCCTTTTTGAACAAGGTATTAATGTTGGGCATGCAGAAGCCAGCTGGTTTTGTAATCTGGGTATTGCAAGGACATGGGACGGCCCCAACTGAAGCTTTCTGCGCTTTATTGGCTCATGTTGCATTCCTGAGTTTAAAGTTTGAGACATCCGGTGACGGAAAGTCGGGGGAGGTCGTGCTTCAGGGAACTCCCGCCGGGTACTTGTTTCTTAGCCCTTTATGCCCAGTTCCCGAGGTTTCACAGAATGATAGAATTTACAGTGCAGAAGGAGGCCATTTGGTCCATCGAGTCTGCACCAGCCCTTGGAAAGAGCACCCTACCTAAGCCCACACCTCCACCCTATCCCCAGTAACCCCACCCAACCTTTTCTATGGACACTAAGGGCAATTAATCGTGGCCAATCCACCTAACCTGCACATCTTTGGACTGTGGGACGAAAGCGGAGCACCCGGAGGAAATCCACGCAGACACCGGGTTAACAGAGGATTACTAGTCCAGTTAACTAGTTCGGGTTAACAGAGGATTACTAGTCCAGTGACAAGTCCTCTGCCTTCCCGCCACTTTCGCCAACTAATTGGGCTATAGGGATCCCCTCGTTGAGAGGGATGTTCTATTATTTTATGTCTCCATTGGTAAAATGCTGCCCTTGTTCAGATCAGGAAATAATGATCGTATGAGACTGCAGTGTTGGATTTATATGATATAACCTCCAAGTGTTCTTTGGAGCATATTCTATGGGGTGTTAATGGTTTGGTTAGGTCCAAGTATGTGGAGGAATTTAATTTCTAATCATTTTTTATTTTTATTTTCCTGCTCCCTTCGTTTTGGCACAGCACCACTTCCAACCCCAGCAGCTGTCGCACCATGCTTCACCATTCCCTCTCGCCCTTCACCCATCTGGATTACAGCTTCCGGCCATGTCTTCGATCGGTGCCAGCTCGGGTCTCCTGGCGCTCTCCAACGCACTTGCAGCTCATCCCCCGTTCGCCCTGAAAGAAGACAAGAATCACCAAGATCCGGAGCATCGACGAGGTAAAGTATCCCGCTTAACCTGTTGCCTAACTGCTGGGAGCATTTCAAACTACTTGACTTGCCAGGTGAGGGTTTTGACGTGATACCTGCACTTTGCTCCTTGCTATTAAACCACATCCACGGGAAATTGTCCCATTGTTGCTGTAATTTCAAAAAAAAATTAGAGTACCCGATTATTTTTCCAATTAAGGGGCAATTTAGTGTGACCAACCCACCTATCCTGCACATCTTAGGGTTGTGGGGGAGGGGGGGGGGGGTGGTGAAACCCACGCAGACACAGGGAGAATGTGCAAACTCCACACAGACAGTGGCCCGGGGCTGGGATCGAACCTGGGACCTCAGCGCCATAGGCAGCGGTGCTAACCACTGCGCCGCTGTCGCTATTATTTTGTCGAATGGTCAGTTGTCGCGCCGAATAAACTGAAGTGACCTGGGGTTTACACTAATCCTCTGCTAAAGATAGCACAGGTGATTGTGAGACTGGCCCAAGGAAAATCTAAGCCTGGAGCTTCCCTGACCTTTAGGAGTATGGAGTTGAAAATAGATTTGGGCTCCCTGGTGTCTGTGGGTTTGCACGAGTGCGTAGCTGATAATTTGCGAAAATTCTCACAATAAAGTGAAAGTGTTCTCCTCTGTACTCCCAAACCATTTAAACAGTAACTTTGTATCTCAGAGATACACATCCCTCATAATAAAGTGAAAGTCACCCCATCTGCGCACTTAAATCTTTTTGAAACGTTTGTCGGTATTAAAGTCTGCGAGATTAAGGTAGAAGTAATCACTTTAAAGTGGTGGAAACCTTTTGAAATGCTCTTTTAAATTTAGAGGTCCGTGTGTATGCCAAGAAGGCCGAAAGCTTTGATCTGCATTGTTTACATTTGATTTCATGCCCCATTGCTAAACGTTTACTAATTGACAGGTCGAGAGGGGGGGAGATGGAAGAGAATCACGGGCAAGAGATGGATCGGTCTTCCTACCCACTAATCGCATTCATATGAATGCTCATTAGTGCTTTGCATGTTCCCGTTGGCATTGCACGGGAATCCCGTTTTGTCTGGTTGGGCAGGCCTGGAGACTAGTGAAGGGTCTGATGCTTGGCGCGAATCCCGATTTTCCGACGTGCTGTTCTGCGCCGATTGCGAACCCCGCTTCCAGCTGGCAGATCCGGAGAAGCCCGGCCCAAATTGAATGATGAGAGACAAGGCTGAATGTTATTTATTTATTTTTTAACTGGGAGATCGGGTTTGGTGGGCATTAGTTAAATTATGACAAAGCTTCCTCAGCTGAAAAGGGAGACTCAAGCTTTAGAACAATTTGTGAGAGGTGATGGTGGATTAAGAATGCTGCAGACAGCGAGAGGGTTGATGAGGGTATTGACCAGCTTTGAAATTGGCAGCTTGATGTATTCATTGAGAAGGCAAGCCGTGACGTTTTATGGTTGTGTGCTGCCATCACAAGGTACAATATTCCCTCAAGAATGTTTTTATTTTAAAAAGAAAAAGTCAACTGGATGTTGCAGTGGGAAATGGCATACAAGAAAGGTTGACCTTTTGAAGGTCTGAATTGGACTGGTTCAGTGTTTGACATTTCCTCTGTTGTAGTCATGAAGCAAAGTGAATGGATTGTGTTTTATATGACACATGCTGAAGGGCAAATTACTAACTTGGCTTTTGTTTCTCTTGTTCCTTATGGTGTGGTGTACTTCCAACCGAGTCAGACAGAGACCAAGGCTCGGTAAGTAGTGACATTTTGTTCCTATCCATTCTGTGAAGAAAACATGGGAGGTCAAGCAAAACGATTATTTCCAGAAATGCATAGTAAGGGAGTTAGTGACTCTGCTTGCTAAGCTGGAGCTCTGCCAGAGTATGATGTTTAGAAAAGTACTCTGTTCAGTGCTTTGAGTGCACGTACCTGTGTGTGAGTGACAAATATGGGAAATCTATCAAAATTATTTTCAGATGTCACCTTCTGGAGGGCGAATGTGCTCTCTGTTTGTCAAATGGCCTGGAAGGCTAATGAAAGCTGAATCAAATGTTCAGCTAATGTCTTCCTTCCAATTCGTGTTCGCGCGTGAAGTGGTTGCTGGGTATTTGTTCAGATCACCACAAATGCCACCCTGCAATATAATACTGGTACACAGCGGTTTATACACTCCGTTTTCGGTATTGCCCTTTCTCCTGAGGCTTGAGTTCTTAAATTTGTTTCACTCGTGTTCCCCTGATGTATGAGGCAAGCGGATAGATTCCCAAACAACAGACAATCTTTTAAAGGGCACAAGAGAATGGATGATCTTTTGCAGTGAATTAGTGAGAACAATTCTGGTGAGGGCCATAAAGCCGGGTCCTCCAAGCGTGTGCTCTTCAGGGGTCACCAGTCCATACTGTGGAGTTCTGGGGGGGTCACCAGTCCATACTGTGGAGTTCTGGGGGGTCACCAGTCCATACTGTGGAGTTCTGGGGGGTCACATGATGTTTGAATCCATGTTCCCATCAACTTGTGCTTCATTTCTAGAGCTGGACAGGCTGGAATTACCTCCCATAAAGGTTGCTATGCTGACTATATACAATAGGTTACGACCACTAATGTCATCGGGCTGAAGTTGAGCAAGTTCATTCTGCAAAGTTGAGGTGGGTGAAAGGCCACTTGTACCTTGCTCTCTGGGGAATGGAACGGACAGTTCCCTGCTTTAATGGGAATCTAACACGTCCTTATTTCTCCAGGGGATGTCACCTCTTGACATGTAAGTCCTTCAACCAAGTGAGCTTCTATCAAGGTTTGGATAGGGTTCGCTATCGGACTTGGCGTTGCAAAGGGAAAAACTCCCTGATGGGAGTTATGTACAGGCCCCCGAGCAATAGTCAGGATGTGGGGCAGAACATAAATCGGGAGATAGAAAAGGGATACAAGAAAGGCAATATTACAATATTCGTGGGCGACTTTAATATGCAGGTGGACTGGGAAAATCACGCATAGTGGTATTGTCACTGGGCTAGTAATCCAGAGACCCAGGATAATGGTCTGGGGACCCAGGTTCAAATCCCACCACTGCAGGTGATGGAATTTAACTCCATAAAATATCTGGAAGAGTCTAACGATGACCATTGTCAATTGGCATAAAAACCCATCTGATTCACTAATGTCCTTTCAGGAAAGGAAATCTAATGTTTGATGTCATCCATTTCTCGAAAGTGCATAATGCCCGTGAATTGTAGAACCCCTCCATACTTCCCCTCAGTTCAGATTTGACTTTTTCAAGCGTTAAGAATTCCAGCAGGTCCCCCCGCCACGCCAGGGTTCAGGGTGGAGAGGTTGATCTCCACCCTAACAGGATCCACCTTCGGGCGATCAACGAGGCGAAGGTTACGACATCTGCCTCCGCGCCCGTTTCAAACCCCGGCTGGTTCGTGGAACTTGTTGGAGTTCATAAGGAGGATTTTGAAAAGGGACGACAAGTTGAGAATACTAGAAGGCAAACAGTAGGTCTGATTTGAACGAGGAGATCCAAGGGGAGCACTGCTGCTCGGGGGCAGGTGCGGTGAATCAGGTAGATGTGAGATGTTTTATTCTAAGGGGAAGATCACCCCATTTTCATCAAATGATGTGGCCAAACCAATAACTATTTTAAGGGACATGGGTGTGAAGAAAACTCCTACTGGAGAGAGATTTGGATTTCCCTCTGGAGAGTTCATTGGAAGTTTAAGCTGTTATTGAATGGGATAAATGGAGATTATATCCTAGTTCCTTTGTATAAAGTACAATTGGAGTGTAATTTAATTGGAGCGTAATTTAATATCAGTTGTCAGAGTGGTTAAGGAGATCCCGGCCCCAGGTCACTGTCCGTGTGCAGTTTGCACATTCTCCCCGTGTCTGTGTGGGTCTCACCCCCACAACCCAATGATATGCAGGGTAGGTGGATTGGCCACACTAAATTGCCCTTTAATTGGGAAAAAAAGAATGGGGTACTTTAAATTTAAAAAAAATCTATTCTACTGGTTAGATCCTCAAAGAATTCCCAACAAGTTTTTAAAACATAATTTCCCTTTCATGAATCCATGTTGACTCTGCCTAAGCCTGTCATTAATTTCTAAGTATCCTGTTAACCCAACCAATGGCCTGTTTTCTTTCTCCCTCCTTTGTTAAGTAGTGGGGTTACATTTGCTGCCTTCCAATAGTCCGGAACCTTTCCAGAGTCTATAGTATTTTGAAAGATGACCGGTTGACGCAGTGGTTAGCACTGGGACTACGGCCCTGAGGACCCGGTTTCAAATCCAGGCCCTGGGTCACTGTCCGTGTGGAGTTTGCACATTCTCCCCGTGTCTGCGTGGGTTTGACCCCCACAACCCAAAGATGTGCAGGGTAGGTGGATTGGCCATGCTAAATTGCCCCTTAATTGAAAAAAGATAATTGGGTACTCTAAATTTATAAAAGAAAAAAGAAAGGTGACCACTATTTATCTCTATAGCCACCTCTTTCAACACTCTGGGATATAAAGCATGCCCAGGTCCCATTTATTTCTCTTTTTGTTTTATGAATGTTGATATCTTGCAGTTTACACAAGGCCCTTCACTCTCCGTTATTTCTGGGAGGTTGTTAGTATTTTCCTCTGTGAATACAAAGTATTTGTTTAGTTTCTCTGCCATTTCATTATTCCCCATCATAAATTCTCTTGGTGCCCCTTGTAACGAACCCGTATTTATTTGAATTAATCTCTTTCTTTTTACATACCTATAGGGGCTTTTACTGACCGTGTTTCTATTCTCTCCAGCCAGTTTACTCTTCCATTCTATTTTTCCATTCTTAAACTGTTCTTGGTCCTCCTTGCAGAATTCTAAAATGCTTCCAACCCTCAGGTTCACCTCTTTTGTTGCAGCTTCATTTCACAGTGCGCTGAGCTACGTTTGGAACATTTTCCTTAACCGGGTTTTTGTAAATGACATTTAACATTTCTTTTCCGATTTAAGGGGCAATTTAGAGTGCCCAATTCACCTAATGTGCACATCTTTGAGTTGTGGGGGTGAGACCCACACAGACACTGGGAGAATGTGCAAACTCCACACGGACAGGGACCCGCTCGAACAGCAATGTCCCTAATTTGTTTTCCGTTCCTATTCTGTTTATTGTAGTTGAAATGCATTTTTGTGCTGGCAAACATTGAGCTTTCGCACTCTAGATATCTTTGAATCAGTGAAGGCTGTTTTTTTTTAAAAAAAGGGCTATCTGTATTTGTGTAATCTTTGAGACATGTGGCCATTTGCAATTGGATGGAGGACTAAACCAGAGCCCCTTCCGCACAGTTTAAGAGCAATGCATTCACTTTGAAAACCACAACTGAGTCATCTTTCGAGAATCACTTCCATTATTCATGCAGAATTCTATGAGCAATGGTGATGGAATTCTCAGCGCAGGCCAGGGAGCCGCTAAGGAATGTAATCATAAAAGTAGCCAATGGAATGCAGCGTTGCAAAGTGCTTCACGTCCAATGATTTATTTTTGTGGCAGCCAGTTTATGCACAGCAGGAATCTGCAGACAAGGGACGAGATGATAGCCGATTTGTTTTTTCTTTTGTTGTGTCAGGTGTTGCAAGGTGACACCAGGTAAACAGAGCAGCTAGGATGGGGGAATAAATTGAATAGCTCATCCAAAGAGCTAGCAGAGGCCTGATGGGTTGAATGGCCTGCTGCATCATAAGACTCCATGATTATGGCTAGTTGGGGCATTGGAAGAATGGGACCGACTGGATGTTGTACCGTGAGCCGCCATTGATTCGATGGGCTGAATGCCAACAGTGATGCGCCTAAGACCCCAGGGTCTAAATGGTACCTCGGCATCATTTCCATCCACACACGCAGGGAGCCAGTTTAAATTCTAAGGCAAACTTTAGTGCTTTTTATCTTTCCGCCGGGTGTCAATGGGATTTCAAATTGTAGCTCCCGCACTCTGCCGGGAGTCCCGCAGGCAAGGGTGCACTACCAGCAGGAAAAGTGAATTGCGACGATTGGAGAATTCTGACCATTGTTTTAAAGCTATTACTGTAGTCAGCAAACGTGGCCTGTGCAACATCGAAATCCAGAAAATTGGATGCTCGCTTACTTGGAGTATTCTTCTCTTATTTAAAAAAAAAACACATTTGAGACTGGCAGCTAACCTGTAAATGCTCCCTACAAATTTATGATAGGCCTGGATATTGCTGAGTCCTTTGTGTACCATCGGTTTTCCAGGATGGTGCAGTAGGGTCAGTGATTGTCAGGATCAATCTGTGGGTGCTGAGTTCCAACACTGGCAGTTCCCCATTCCTTGACTCAGTTGGGACCGAATGTCTATTCGGTTGCCTCGTTTTGAATTATCCAATTAATTCACATTTATTTGTGTGTTCATTTTGTAAGGGGGACACACTTACCAGAAATATTCATAGAATCATAGAATCCCTACAGTGCAGATGGAGGCCATTCAGCCCATCGTGTCTGTACCGACCCTCTGAAAGAGCACCCTATCCTCGTTACCCCACCTAGCCAGTACTCTGGGATGCAGATGATCAGGTCCTGGGATTTATCAGTCTTCAATCCCATCAATATCCCCACCTTAATTTCCCTATTGATCCTGATCTCCTTCAGTTGCTCCCTCTCATTAAAACCCGGTGCTCCCCAGTCCAAAGATGTGCAGGCTAGGTGGATTGGAGACTTTAAAATTGCCCCATAGTGTCTAGGGATGTACATGGCAAATGAAATGAAATGAAATGAAAATCGCTTATTGTCACGAGTAGGCTTCAATGAAGTTACTGTGAAAAGCCCCTAGTCGCCACATTCCGGCGCCTGTTCGGGGAGGCTGGTACGGGAATCGAACCGTGTTGCTGGCCTACTTGGTCTGCTTTAAAAGCCAGCGTTTTAGCTGAGTGAGCTAAACCAGCCCCTGCATGGCCGACGCAATATAATGTGGCTAAAGGGAGGTTATTCAGTTTGGTAGTAAAAGCAGGAAGGAGGATTATTATCCGAGTGGTGATTGAGAGTGGGGAATGTGCAACAAGACCCGAATGTCTTTGTACACCAGTTGCTGAAAGTAGGCATGGCAGGTGCAGCAGGAGGTAAAGAAGGCAAATGGTGTGCTGGCCGTCAGAGAGGATTTGAGTACAGAAGCAGGAATGTGTTGCTGCAATTATACAAGGCCTTGGTGGATTGGCCATGATAAATTGCCCTTAGTGTCCAAAATTGCCCTTCGTGTTGGGTGGGGTTACTGCGTTATGGGGATAGGGTGGAAGTGTTGACCTTGGGTAGGGTGCTCTTTCCAAGAGCCGATGCAGACTCGATGGGCCGAATGGCCTCCTTCTGCATTGTAAATTCTATGATCTACGATCTTGGAATATTGTGTTGAGTTTTGGTCTCGATCTGCGGAAGGATGTTCTTGCCATCGAGGGAGTGCAGTGAGAGTAACAGTTTGATTTCTGGGGCTGATGTATGAGGAGTGATTCAGTCGGATAGGATTGCATTCGCTCAAGTTTAGAAGAACGAGGGGGGGAATCTCATAGAAATCTATAAAATTCTAACAGGACGAGGCAGGTTAGATGCAGGACGGATGTACCTGATGGCGGGGGAGTCCAGAACAAGGGAACATAGTCTAAGGACCTTATTCAGGACTGAGCTGAGGAGCAATTTCTCACCCAGAGAATCGTGAGCCTGTGGAATTCACTATCGCAATTGAAATGAAAATCGCTTATCGCCACGAGTAGGCTTCAATGAAGTTACTGTGAAAAGCCCCTAGTCGCTACATTCCAGCCCTGTTCAAGGAGGCTGGTACAGGAATTGAACCGTGCTGCTGGCCTGCCTGGGTCTGCTTTAAAAGCCAGCAATTTAGCCCAGTGTGCTAAACCAGCCCCAAGGCCTAGTACATTGAGGCTAAAACATTGCATTTTTTCAAGAAGTAGTTAGTTCGAGCTCTTGGGTCTAAGGGATCAAAGGACATAGTGGTGAAAGCGAGGTCAGGTCACGGAGTTGGATGATCAGCCATGATCATAATGAATGGCAGAGCAGGCTCGAAGGGCCGAATGGCCTCCTCCTCCTATTTTCTATGTTTCTATTGAATTTTCATGTGCTTTACAAATATTGCTAGGTCATTGACTTTTCTCTAATAATTTAAACAAAGCAGAATATTTTTCAGCATAAACGTTTTAACATTGTTCCATGTTTGTTGATTGCACTGAAGATAGTTTAATTTGCCGGAATGGGTGAGTGGTAGAATTTTAGTCAGTGTTACTGCCAGCAAATAAATGCTTTAGCAAACTTATAATTCAATGCTCTCCGCCCACCCAACTTTCTTTTGATCTTTGCAAGCTTTTTGTGACATTTTGTTGACCGGCTTAAAGCTAACTCTTAACAGGACACAAACTTTTCAATACCGAGCCCACTTCAGCTTCGAATCCTGGAATCTTACAGCCTAGGGGGAGGCTGTTGAACCCACCATGCCAATGCTGGCTCCACCAACAAGCTATCCAATTAGTCCCAGTGCCGTGCTCATTCCCCATAGACCTGCAATCCTTTTCTCTTGGAGTAGGTACCCGAGTCTCTATTTTTAAAAATAATATTTTTATTCGAGGCTTTTCAACGAAAATATAAATATACAGAATATCAAAAGAGCATCACATCAACCCAGCAAACAGCCACAACCCTCCAGCCCCCCCCCCCCCCCATGCTAACCCCCAGCCATTTGCTCCCTCTCACCCCGCTGACCCTCAACCCTCCTTGACGAAATCAATAAACGGTTTCCACCTGTGGACGAGATTCACCAGTGCACCGCCCACACCTATATCCAACCCCTCAAAACACCTGCTCATCCTCACCACCTGGTTTAGGGGCTGGTTTAGCACAGTGGGCTAAATAGCTGGCTTTTAAAGCAGACCAAGGCAGGCCACTAGCGCAGGTTCAATTTCTGTACCGGCCTCCCCAAACAGGCGCCAGAATGTGGCGACTAGGGGCTTTTCACAGTAACTTCATTTGAAGCCTACTTGTGACAATAAGCGATTTTCATTTTCATTTCATTTCACCGTCATGTGGGCCCAATGTACCACTTTAAACTGGATGAGGCTCACCCTTGCACACGACTAGGACGCGTTCACCCTCTGGAAGGGCTCCGCACCCCACCTGCTCTCTCAGCTCCTCCCACCAGGGTGCCCTCCCTCTCCATCAATTCCTTGTAGATATCCAGCACCTTCCTGGTGGCACAGTGGTTAGCACTGCCGGCTCACAGCTCCAGGGTCCCGGGTTCAATTCCGGCCTCGGGTCACTGTCTGTGCTGAGTCTGCATATTCTCCCAGTGTCTGCATGGGTTTCCTCCGGGTGCTCCGGTTTCCTCCCATAGTCCAAAGATGTGCAGGTTAGGTGGAGTGGTCATGCTAAAGTGCCCTTAGTGTCCCAAAGGTTTGGTGGGGATAGGGTGGAGGCATTGGGTTTAAGTAGGATGCTCTTTCCAAGGGCCTGTACTCAATCCGGCGCCCACATGACATACCCACTAACCCAGTGTTCTTCAAACTTTTTTTCCGGGCACCCATTTTTACCAACCGGCCGACATTTGGACCCCAAGCCGGCTGACCTGCGCGACCCACCATTTTCTCTTACCCTGTTTGCTGCTGACAAAAATGGAGGAAATGGTTTTGGGTCCCTTTGGCCCTCGTACACGCTCCTCCAATGGAACCTGTTGGATGAAGGTGAAGCCTTCCAGTGTCGGAAAGTATGGAGTCTCCCTCTGTCCAAAGTTCGGCATTTTTTTCCTGTAAAATTTTATCAAATAAAACCCCCCTGAACTTGTTTTAAAAAAAAGAATAAAATAAATGAAAAAAATGAAAATTAAATGAATCAAAATATGAATAAAATGAATAAAACCCCTCCCGAACTTGAAACAAAAAGCGGTGCCCATTAAAAAAAAAATAGCGGCGGTACTGCGCATGCG
The DNA here is from genome assembly GCF_902713615.1 of Scyliorhinus canicula. Lineage (NCBI taxonomy): Eukaryota > Metazoa > Chordata > Chondrichthyes > Carcharhiniformes > Scyliorhinidae > Scyliorhinus > Scyliorhinus canicula. Next base: position 125,218,438 of record NC_052163.1, on the reverse strand, counting down.
TGCCTGATCATTGGCACACTGTACGCAAAATTCTTTTTACACGTTCGCGGCCATTTTAATGGCCGCTTGCAGCCAGCGTTATTAAAAGCCGGCTGCTGCGTGGGGATTTGCGCAATTGGGAGGGCCCCTGACTTTGAAGAACATTGCTCTAACCCCAAGTACCTGGAGGGGCTGGTTTAGCACACTGGGCTAAATCGCTGGCTTCGAAAGCAGACCAAGGCAGGCCAGCAGCACGGTTCGATTCCCGCAACAGCCTCCCCGAACAGGCGCCGGAATGTGGCTTTTCACAGTAACTTCATTTGAAGCCTACTCGTGACAATAAGCGATTTACTTTACTTTACTTTTCTTTACCATGGTACCTAACTCTCGTCCCCACCACCATGAACAGCAACTCCCCTAACCTCCTTTCCTGCCCTCTAGCATTGATTGAGAGCACCTCACTCTTTCCCATATTCAATTAATATCCTGAAAACCTGCTGCCCAGTGGGTCCGAAATTTATAACGGGTCATCCACGTACAATGAAACCCTGTTCTTGGCACCCCCACCCGCTCAATCCCTCGACTCCCGCAGCGACATTGCCTATGGCTCGATCGACAAGGTGAAAAGCAACGAGGAGAATGAACACCCCTGTCTCGACCCCAGTGTAGCCCAAACTCACTCTGTTCGTCCGCGCACTTGCTAGCGGCACCTCGTATAGCAGCCGGACCCAATCCACAAACCCCTGTCTGGACCCGAACCGCTCAGCACCTCAAACAAATCCGTCCACTCCACCCAATCAAATGCCTTCTCTGTGTCCATCCCCACCACTACCTCAACCTCCTGTTCCTCCGTGGGCATCATAATTACACCCTTGCACATTCGCCACAACTGTCTTCCATACACAAATCCCGTCTGGTCCTCCCCTATCACCCCCGGCACACAGTCCTCAATCTGCGAGGCAAGCAAGCACCTTGGCCAAAAGCTTGGCATTGACATTCAATAACGATATCTGGCAATACAACCCACACTGTTCCTTATCATTTTTTAGAATCAGGGTTTTGAAAACCTGCGATAGGGCGGAGTCCCCCCCCCGCCCCCGTCAACTCAAATACCTTATTCGGGTCGATCACCCCCCACCCCCCAATCTCCTCATCCTTCACTCTACCCATCTCCCTTGCTGCTGCCTGCTTTCTCAACTGATAGGCCAACATCCTACTTGCCTTCTCCCCGTAATCATAAACTGCCCTCTGCAACTGCCCCACTGCCTTCCCCGTAGACACTAACCCAAACTCCATCTGGAGCCTCTGTCTCTCCTTCGGGCAGGACCGGCCCAAGGTACCGGCAACTTGGGCAGTCGCCCGGGGCGCCATGTGTTAGGGGGCGCCAGAGACTCTGGTCCCGCGCATGCGCAGTTGGGGCGGTGCCAACCAGTGCATGCGCGGTGGCCGCCCTCCCTACGGCGGCCCCCTCCGCCCCCCCCCCCCCTCCGGCCGCCCCTCCGTCCGCCCCCCCCTCCGGCCGCCCCTCCGTCCGCCCCCCCCCCCCCCCGCCTCGGCTCCCCCCCCGGCCTCGCCCCCCCCCCCCCCCCCCCCCCCCCGCCTCGGCCGCCCCCTCCCGCCTCGGCCCCGCCTCGGCCCCCCCCCCCCGAAGGGCGCTGATGTTCAGCTTGCCTGGGGCGCCAGCAACCCTAGGGCCGGCGCTGCCTTCGGGAACCCCTCCTCCGTTGCCACCAGGTATCTGCTATCCACCCTCAGGATCTGATCGACCAGCCTGGCCGTCTCGTCGTGCTCCCTCTGCGTCTAAATCGAAATAAACTTCCCTCTAAGTGCAGCCTTGAGTGCCTTCTACAACATGGCAGGTGCAACCTCCCTGTATCATTCACCTCCCCATAGCCACACCTGGCCACACACACACACACACACACACACACCCACACCCACACCCACACCACACCACACCACACCACACACACACACACACACACACCCCTCACACCCCCTCACACCCCCTCACACCCCCTCACACCCCCTCACACCCCCTCACACCCCCTCACACCCCCTCACACCCCCTCACACCCCTCACACCCCCTCACACCCCCTCACACCCCCTCACACCCCCTCACACCCCCTCACACCCCCTCACACCCCCTCACACCCCCTCACACCCCCTCACACCCCCTCACATCCCCTCACACCCCCTCACATCCCCTCACATCCCCTCACATCCCCTCACATCCCCTCACATCCCCTCACATCCCCTCACATCCCCTCACATCCCCTCACATCCCCTCATCCACCAATAGCCCCACATCTGACCTCCACTGCGGCCTTTGGGCCTCCCCCTGAACCGCTCGCAAATCCACCCAATGCAAAGCGTGGTCGGAGACCATGGGCATCAACCACCCTGAGCCGGGTACTCCTGCCAACAGCGCCTTGTCCATTACAAAAAAAGTTAGTCCAGGAATACACCCTGTGCACATAGGAGAAGTATGTAAAATTCTTCGTCCTCCACCCTCAAACCTCCACGGATCCAGCACCCCCCACCCCCCCCCTCCCCCCCTCCCCAAAATCAATGCGCTCTATGACCCCCCCCCCCCCCCCCCCCCCCCCCCCCCCCCCCCCCAGCTCCCAAGCCACCGCCGGCACCCTCGATGACTTTGGGGCTCGACTGGTCCAGGATCAGGTTCACGACCGAATTAAGATCCCACCCATAATCAACTGGTGCGGACCTAAATCCAGAATCCTCACCAACACTTGCCTCATAAAAACCACATCATCCCAATTTAGGGCATAAACATTTACCATGACAACAGGCATCCCCTCCAGCTTCCCACTAACCACCACAGACCTATCCTATCCCTGGACCGACCACAATGCTTCCCACCTCAGGCGCCACCCTATTATTCATCAACACCGCCACTCCCCTCGTCTTCATGTCCAGCCCTGAGTGGAACACTGCCCCACTCATCCTCTCCTCCGCCTCGCCTGATCCCCCAACTTCAGGTGTGTCTCCTGTAAAAACGCCACGTCCGCCTTCAGGCTTCTCAGGTGCGATCGGTTAACTGGCCCATTCAACCCTCCCATGTTCCACGTGATCAGCCTGGTCGGGGTCTCCCCGCCCACCTCCCCAGCCAATCAGTCATACCCCCAGCTTGAAACAGCCCCCTGCCTGTGTCACGCACCCCTCCAGCCCCCAAGTCAGCACCCATTCTTCCCCCCCCCCCCCCCCCACTCCTTTCTACTAAGGCCCCCCCCCATTTCACTTCCGTCTACTAGCCCGGCCAGCTCATGGTGACGCCTGCCAAGGCCTCTAACTTTCTCCCCCCCCCCCTCCCCTCCCAACTACTGTACCAACAAATAAAGAAAGGCGCACTCACTATCGCCATTGTCCTGTCGAAACCCACCCCAAACATTCTTTTTCAAAAATTTAATTTGGAGTACCCAATTATTTTTTTCCCAATTAAGGGGCAATGTGACGTGGCCAATCCTCCTACCCCGCTGATCTTTGGTGGGGAAGGGCCAACAAAATCCACCTTGAGCGCGAGCTACCAAATGTGTGACCACTCACTTCATGGCAGCCACGGGAAATCACACCATTCCCGATGGAATTGTTTTCCAGCACCATATTGTGGGCTGTGCATTCCCGATTATCATAACATGCTGCGTACAATAAATATGTCCCGTTTCACTTTCTGGCTTTTTTGCTAATTGCTTAAACCAAATTGCCAAACGAGACTTGGGATATTTATGTCACAATGCAAAGTATACATTAGATGCGTGTGTCCCGTGCGTGCGCATGCATGTTCATGCTGATCCAAAATGCAGTTTCAAAGTGTATTGAAGCTTCATTTTCTTCAACGTCAGGATCGGAAGTGAATTCCAGCGATAGGTTCAAAGTCTCTTTCACTGACTCAAAGCCCTGGTCTTTAGGATGGTGGGCGCACATCCTACCCCCGGCTGCAGTTATTCGCAAAAAAAGGGTTTGACACGAAAAGTTGGAAAGTGGAATTCGTTAAAGTGTAAGGGTTGTCTTCAAAAGATTCTTGGCGACATGTGATTGGTTGATGCTACCACCAAGTACAGAAGTTCAAGGAGGCTCAATACTCCAATGCTGGAACACTTCTACCTAATTGAGAGTATGTTTTGTTTGAAACAAAAATGGAAGGTGTGGACTGAATGATGCAAACTGACTGGATTGATTTGAACCCCTGGAATTGGAATCAAGTTGAAAATTGCACCTGACTCGATGCCAATTTGGGAATTGTTAAACTAGGTGGCTGCCTACTCTTGTTTATTCAGTTTCCCCTCTCCTTGCATTAGGACCCTGGACTAAAGGTAGAATGATCTCCTTTGAATGTAATCAAAAGACTGGAGATCCATCATGTTTGACCTGACAATTGCTACAACAGCCAGAACGGTGTCTTTCTTTGTCCACGGGGAATGTGTTGACAAAGATGTAGTGCATCTGTCACGCATGCCTGCCTGCCTTATTAATAATTAGCTGCCTCAATGTACACAATGATCATGGAACCAGAAAAGGGGAAAATGAATTTTCAGCTACTGCTGTACCGGCTTAAATAGCCCCAAACCCTAATGTTGCAGAAAGAATTTAACCCTCCTCTGTCCACGCAGGCTCCGCCATTAGCTCTCGAGTCTTCCTACATGGCGCGCTTCCCAAAACTTGCAACTGTCTGCGTTAGAGTTGACATTGCATTATCATTTTTAACTTAATCTTTATTATTGTCACAAGTAGGCTTACATTAACACTGCAATGAAGTTACTGTGAAAAGCCCCTAGTCACCACATTCTGGCGCCTGTTTGAGTACACCGAGGGAGAATTCAGAATGTCCAACTCACCTAATAAGCACGTCTTTCAGGACTTGTGGGAGGAAACCGGAGCACCCGGAGGAAACCCACGCAGACACGGGGAGAACGTGCAGACTCGGCACAGACAGTGACCCAAGGCTGAAATCGAACCCGGGACCCTGGTGCTGCGAAGCCACAGTGCTAACCACTGTGCTACCATGTCGCTTTTGCAACTGCTGTTCTATGTTCTCTTTGGAGGGTCGTAGCATGATGGAATCCTGTAGCACAGAGCAAGGCCATTCGGTCCATCACCCTGACATGCCTGTACCAGCACTTTGAGAGTGTATTTAGTTAGCCCCACTCCCTCTTGCTTTCCCTATAGCTCTGCAAATTGAAATTGGCATTGTGGGAGGAAACCGGAGCACCCATTCAGCACCCATTCAGCACCCATTCAGGCAGGGCAGTCTGTGAATTCTCCACATCTTGCCCTTTGATTCCTTCGGTAATTATCTTCAATCTGTACCCTCTGTTTATCAATGCTTGTTTCAGTGGAAACCATTTCTCCCCATCTTCTATCGAAGCTCTTCACAATTTTGGACATTTCAGTAAATTTCCTGTCAACCCTAAGGAGAGCAATCCCAACTTCTCCAGTCTCCCAGTGTGAATAGTCGCTCATCTCTCTCGTGCTGTGCAGTGGACACCAAGCAGAAAATTTACATTCAAGACTTAAAGGTGCTTGTAAGTACAGTGGAGAATCATAGAATCACTACAGTGCCGAAGGAGGCCATACAGCCCATCGGGCCTGCACGGACTGAACTTGAGCAACAGGGTTATAGTGACTGAAGGAACAACCACAGTGGCGGAGTCAGGAATGAGAAGTTGGCCAAGGTACAAAAGCAGAGCGGTCATGTTGGAGTTGTGTAGAACGTTGCAAATTGCCCGTAGTGTAAGGTTAATGGGGGGATTGTTGGGTTACGGGTATACGGGTTACGTGGGTTTAAGTAGGGTGATCATTGCTCGGCACAACATCGAGGGCCGAAGGGCCTGTTCTGTGCTGTACTGTTCTATGTTCTATGTTCTATGTTGGTGAGGCCACAGCTGGAGTCATATGCAATTCTGTTCGGCACATTATAGGGAGGATGTGATTGCACTGGAGGGGGTGCAGAGGAGATTCACCAGGATGGTTGCCTGGGATGGAACATTTATGTTATGGAGAGAAGTTGGATAGGTTTGGATTGTTTTCTCTGAAGCAGAGAAGACTGAGGGGTGACCAATTTGAGATGTACAAGATTATGAGGGGCATGGACAGGGGGGATAGGGAGCAGCTGTTCCCCTTAGTTGAAGGGTTGGTTATGAGGGGACAAAGGTGCGGGGCAGGAAGTTTGGGGGAGGGAATAAAAAACCTTTTTCCCCAGAGGGTGGTGATGGTCTGGAATGCACGGCCTGGGAGGGTGGTAGAGACGGGTTGCCTCACATCCTTTAAAAAGCACCTGGATGAGCACTTGGAACATCATCACATTCAAGACTATTGGCCAAGTGCTGGCAAATGGGATTAGGTAGACAGGTCAGGTGGTTAGCACTGTTGCTTCACAGCACCAGGGGTTTGGGTTTGATTCCCGGCTTGGGTCACTGCCTGTGCGGAGTCTGCACATTCTCCCTGTGTCTGCGTGGGTTTCCTCCGGGTGCTCCAGTTTCCTCCCACAAGTCCCGAAAGACGTACTTCTGTTTGTGGGGAGGGATGGGGGAGAGGGGGAGGGGGGGGGGGAGAGGGATGGGAGTGGAGGGAGAGAGAGGGGGGGAGGGAGGGGAGTGGAGGGAGGGAGAGGGGGTGGGAGAGGGGGTGGGGAGGGATGGGGAGGGAGAGGGGGTGGGGAGGGATGGGAGTGGAGGGAGGGAGAGGGGGTGGGGAGGGATGGGGAGGGAGAGGGGGTGGGGAGGGATGGGGAGGGAGAGGGGGTGGAGGGGGTGGGGAGGGATGGGAGTGGAGGGTATGGTTGACTAACAGCTGGCACAAATCTATACATGGGAGAGCTGCCACATGGAGTGATGTGAAGCTGCAGGCAGTTCACCCCCCCCCCCCCCACCCCAAACATCTTAATGTGGCATAGTTCTGAATAGTTGTTTGAACTAGGAAGAAATCTGCTAACTGAATCTGCTCAGTGATCCTCTCCCACTTCAAGAGTAACTGAGTGTCACTGACACAATGTAAATGATGTAATGTTTGGGCATTGTAAAACTGGATAGGATGTTTGTGTCGAATATAATGTTCTCATGCTTTCTGGTGAGTAGGTACCACGGATAATCTCAACTATCCTAAATACGTGGTTAAGACGTTATATGGTACTTTGAACTCAATGCCGATAACATTACCTCTTGTTGGTGACTTGGGTTTGAGTGAATTTTCTGTTGAGTCCCTCTCCTTGTGTTTGTTGGCACTGACTCCCTTTAATAATGTACAGTTGTTGAGTGTTGGCGAGCTAGTCCGGAACATCACAGCTCTGCCTAAACCCGTCTTGCTAAACCTCCGCACATACAGCAACCTCCAGTAGAGGTTGCTGAATAGTGACCAGGAATGGAATCGATTCATTCACCCCCATTTAACCCAGGACTGCGTCACTGCCCCGACGCAGGACAGAATTCAGCGCAGCCTTGAACTTGGGAAGAGGGGGAGGTAGGTGGAGTGGGTGGTTGGGGGGGGGCTATTTTGAGTGAGTTACTGCAAGCTTAATAATTGCGCAGCGTGAAATTATCTGTTGAGTTCCAGTGTGAACTCTGCAACCCAACTTTATTCAAATGAACAGAATCTGGCTAATTGCGTTTCTCGGATTGTGATCCTTGACGAATACTTTTTGGGGAATGGGATTAATCCGTCATCACGCAGCACGTAGGGGTGGTGGAACAGGCACTTTCTGCCATCTTGCGTGGCCTGCGATCCTTTTTTAGGTAGCAGGCCATGCATTGCTTATTGAGAGCTCCAGATTTTATATAACCTCCATGCTTAATATGTTGCCTTGCTCGAAGTTTGAGATTCGTCATCCTCTTTAGCATTTAATAAGTGCAGTAAATGTGCCACTGCTGCAGTGGCAAAGGCTTCAGCAGACACTCTGCTAATGGACTTCAGGAGGATGATAATTCTAGGAAAATGCTTGTCCGTGTTTAATAGTCCAAACATGTCTTGAAGTGCATTAGATTTTATGGCATCTCAGGCAGTGGGCCTTCAGCATTCCCGCTGAGTGTTAAAATCTGTGCTTCTCTTTAAACAGCCACATCCTTCGTTTCAATGCTGCCTTCCCAGTTTTAAAATATTAAAACATCTTGTCCTTACTGCTCCAGGCCCCGGCTGACACGGAGATAAGTACAACCTGGCGAAGGCACGCTGCTCTGTGGTACCTCTCCTGTGCCAATCACGATGGTGATGTTTATAGGCCCTCCAACTGGGAAGAGGGTGACCAGCGTTACAACCTTCCTGACCTGACGCCCCCGCGTGCACACTTTCTTCCAGGAATTTGGTCGGCGGCTGGGAGCCTATAGTTTGTCGTCCCTTCCGAGTCCAGGGACACTGAGGCTAGTTGCAGCTACCTGAGACTAGGCTAACCCGTCGCCGAGCTAATGGGGGCTTTTTCCCGCCGGCAGTAGCTTAGTTTTGAGCAGCTGCGTTGATTTTTAAATGCGGGCACTGGCAACACATTTTGACATGATTCTTCTCCATCTTCGCATGTGTGACTGTGTGTTAGCGCATGTGCACGTGCACATGCGTGTGTGTGTGAATCTGCCCCCAAAACACTATTTGATGCCGTACTAACTTAAATACTTGCATTGCCTCCGACAAAACGTCCCTCAATGAGAGACTTTGGCTTCCATTCTTGGCTGGGCATGTGCAGACCTGTTTTATGTATTACCCTCTGTCATGCCAGAAGGGATGTTGAATCAACAGCTGCACTCTGATTTGTTTTTTTCTTTGGCAGAGGTTTCATCATCTGCATCTTCCACTGGCTCCAAACCGTCGGTTTACTGGCTGGAGTTTGGAGTGAACATTCTGGAACTTGTCACTTTTTTTTAAAGGTTTGAGAGCCGCAATTTGTTTAGCTGCCTGCCACAGCCCCATGCCTTGAACATTCCAAAACCTAACGTTTTCGGCTTAAACCCGTTTGTAAAAAGCCTAATGCATATTCAGAGTCTCCAGGCAGGAAGCTATCATCTGGTATTAATTTGCTCGTTCCCGAACATGCACACATTTCTCAAATCAGATCTCACTTACTGATGTATTAGGACTGAGTTTACTGATTTGAAGAGGTTTGTGGGGGGGGGGGAGGGGAGGGAACAAAACAAACTGAGCACATTCCAGATTTCAAATATCTCCAATTCCTGTAACTTCAAAGGCTTCAAGAACTCTATCTTTAAAAAAAAAATTTAGAGTACCCAATTTATTTTTTTCCAATGAAGGGGCAATTTAGCATGGCCAATCCTCCTAGCCTGCACATCTTTGGGTTGTGGGGGCGAAACCCACGCAGACACGGGGAGAATGTGCAAACTCCACACGGACAGTGACCCAGAGCCAGGATCGAACCTGGGACCTCGGCGCCGTGAGGCAACAGTGCTAACCACCGAGCCATTGTGCTGCCCAAGAACTCGATATCTTAAATTTAGAAATACGGGGCATCACGGTGGCGCAGTGGTTAGCACTGATGTCTCATGCCGCCAAGGTCCCAGGTTCGATCCCAGCTCTGGGTCACTGTCCGTGTGGAGTTTGCACATTCTCCCCGTGTTTGCGTGGGTTTCACCCCCACAACACAAAGATGTGCAGGGTAGGTGGATTGGCCACGCTAAATTTTGATTTGATTTATTATTGTTACATGTATTAGTATACAGTGAAAAGTATTGTTTCTTGCATGCTGTACAAACAATGCATACCGTACAGAGGGAAGAAAGAAGAGACTGCAGAATATAATGTTACAGTTATAGCAAGGTGTAGAGAAAAGATGAACTTAATACGAGGTAGGTCCATTGAAAAGTCTGATGGCAGTGGGGAAGAAGCTGTTCTTGAGTCAATTGGTACGTGACCTCAAATTTTGGTATCTCTTTCCTGATGGAAGGAGGTGGAGGAGTGTATGTCCGGGGTGCGTGGGGTCCTTAATTATGCTGGCTGCCTTTGTGAGGCAGTGGGAATTATAGACAGTCGATGGATGGGAGGCTGGTTTGCGCGATGGACTGGGCTACATTCACGACCCTTTGTAGTTTCCTGCAGTCTTGGGCAGAGAAGGCTCCATACCAAGCTGTGATACAACCAGAAAGAATGCTTTCCATGGTGCATCTGTAGAAGTTGGTGAGGGTGAGGGCAATTGCCCCTTAATTGGAAAAATTTAATTGGGTACTGCAAATTTTTTTTTATAATTAGAAATACAGTGTAGGATCTTTGTGGAGTCGAAGGCAATTATTTATTTATTTTTGACAAAGGGGCACCTATTTCCCACCCCCCACATCTCTTCCCCTCTTCTCCATGTGCTATTGTTGTGTTTCCTGGTCCAATTCGGTCCCAAAATGGGGGCAAAATGCCAACCATTGGCCAGGATGAGCGTAACCCGAGATAGAAGTTGATATTTCAAATTATTGAAGTATAGTCAATCAGATTCAGTGCTGATTTGAATCTGGAATTCTGAGAAATGTTCATCTCTATTTGAATCATTGTGTAGAATGGTCTGAGGCCGCCCAATCTCAGCCTAGTTTTCTGTGTAGCTGAATTGAACCCCTGTATGCTTCCTCTGAAGTGTTACACGTGGTTAATTTTCAACCTCGCTGTGGATTCTCGAGCATTAGTTGCCCCCCTCCAGGAGAGGAGGGGCTGGGAGGAGAGGAGCATTGTGTTGTGATATTGCTTTGAGAGAATCTGCTTATGAGTATATAGCCAGGATGGATACCATGTGGCCAACAGACATTGTGCAGAGGAGTTTTTCACGTTTAGCTAGCAGCAAGTGGGAAGGAGTTGCAGCTGCTCTTTCAGATTAACAATAGCTGTTGAATCCTTATAGTAATACTGTCTGCCGAGCAACAGGGCAGCACGGTAGCACAAGTGATTAGCATTGTGACTTCACAGCGCCAGGGTCCGAAGTTCGATTCCCTGCTGGGTCACTGTCTGTGCAAAGTCTGCGTGTTCTCCCCGTGTCTGCGTGGGTTTCCTCCGGGTGCTCCGGTTTCCTCCCATAGTCCAAAGACAAGCAGGTTAGGTGGATTGGCCATGATAAATTGCTCCTTAGTGTCCAAAAAGGGTAGGTGGGGTTTTTGGGTTACGGGGATAGGGTGGAAGTGAGGGCTTAAGTGGGTCGTTGCAGACTTGATGGGCCGAATGGCCTCCTTCTGCACTGTATGTTCTAAGGTAATAAATCCTCAAATAAACCAAATCTGCATTTGGTTTACCAGCCCCGTGTGAGATCGGTAAGTTTGCACTGGGCAAACGCAGAAAGACCACCCCACACCACCCCAAGGCCAGTCAGCCCATTGTGCCTCCTTTCCTTGAGATCCGAAATGAATTCCGCTGAGCTCGGCCCTCATCCCCAATGTAAGAAGAAGCCATGTTTTAAATCGAACAAACCGAGAGCAGTAAGCAAAGCTTTCAGACCGTGAGCCAACTTGAACGTATCCAGAGGGTTGAGTGTTTTGGCCCAAGTGCCTTTTACAATCGAGAGGCAGAACGAGGCTGCTGTGGATCCGACCCGAGCATCCCACTAAATTCTTTTCGGTCGTCTGTCCTTTTGTGTGACACACAAATACCAATTAAATAAAGCACCCATTAGCCTTGCTTATCTCCTGCCCATTCGCTTTACTTCCCAGTGCTTCATTTTATTTATAATCTTTGCTGGCGAATGGAACATGTACGCCTGATCCAAGTCCCTCCTTAAACCAGCACACAGAGGAACTGAAAACCTCTCTCTGATTATCATCGTCTCTCTTCTCTTCCTCCCCCCCCCCCCCCCCCCCCCCCCCCGCCAACCCCCACACCCCTCCCCCTCCTCCTCACATCAATTTATGTTATAGCACTCCAGGGTTTGTAATTTGAATGAGCTGCAGTGAGGTATAATGGGATACAATAAACATATCACCGTTTTGATACATTATGCTGCTCCTGCTGTTTAATAGCTGGGTGAGTCATGCCAGCAAAGGAACCATTAACAATTTTCAGTTCGCAGCTGATGGTGGGTGTACGAGCACTTGAGGATTGCATGGCTTTTAAATGTTAAAGGGATGCAGGAGTGTGTCTTCGGAAGCAAGGGTCCCGGTATTTACAGAGGGTTGGGAGGGGGGGGGGGGGCGGAGGAGCTGATGTGCAAATGTGACTCGAGGCCGGAGGGGTGTACGCACCGCTGAGCTTCACAGCACAGCCTCGATTTATTTTCTATTTGATCCATTTCCTGCCCTGCAGCTGAACAAATTGTCGGGAGGGAAAACAAGTGCCCCCCCACACCACCCACCTCCTCCTACCAATCGGGAGGGGTAGACGGATGTCTTTAGTATTGCTGGGGGTGGGGGGGGATAATTGGATTGCACTTGGTGGCGGAAAGGCTGGAGGCTTCCTGGACGGGCTGGCGTAGGGGGGAGAATCCGTGAGGGAGAACACTCTTGACGCCATGTAACCCGCCATTATAAAAACAGAGCACACGGCAGTTTAAGGCTGCATATCTGATGGTTCCACCCATTAGTTTCTTGGGCCTTAAGCTGTGAAATCCTGTCCCCAAACCTCTCCCTCGGCCTTTCCCTCATAGAGTCATAGACGTTTACAGCACGGAAACAGGCCCTTCAGCCCAGCTTGTCCATGCCGCCCAGTTTCTATCACTAAGCTAATCCCACTGGCCCGCATTTGGCCCATATCCCTCGATACCCACCCTGCCCATGTAACTGTCTAACTGCTTTTTAAAGGATAAAATCGTACCCGCCTCTACCACTGCCTCTGGCAGCCCGTTCCAGATACTCACCACCCTCTGTGTGAAAGAATTTTCCCCCTGGTCTCTTTTGTATCTCTCCCCTCTCACCTTAAACCTATGCCCTCTAATTCTAAACTCCTCTACCTTTGGGAAAAGATGTTGACTATTTACCTTATCTATGCCCCTCATTATTTTACAGACCTCTATAAGATCGCCTCCAATGCTCTCCACCTCGCTTTGTGTCCTTTCAGGCACCCCTTGACATTATTTCCTAATGTGGCTCGGTATCATTTGTAAAGCCCTTGGGGACATTTCATTGCATTTAAAGGCACTATATGAATAAAAGTTGTTGTTGTTTAACCCATGACCCCTGTCCTGCCCATTTGACTGAGGCTTCGTGTAAAACTCCAGTTTTTTAAAAAGTTTAACAGGAATCTTTGGCATTGTTGTGAAATGTCTAGCCATTTATTTGAACAAGACAGCAGTGTCATGTTGGATGTAACTGAGAGCTGCATAATTGGAGCTGAAGCAGACTGCAACAGTGCGGTTACACAAAAGTCTAAAATATTACTGTGTGCAGTTAAACATCAGGCGATCTGGTTCATTTATCCCTTGCTTAACGTCTCGCGTAATGTTTCTGCTTAACATTATTAATATTGTCAGTGTATCCATTTAACGTTGCCGGTTTCACTTCAAAGTCATTTAGCACTGCTGCCTCACACGCCAGGGACCCAGGTTCAATTTCAGTCATAGGTGACTGTGTGGAGTTTGCACTTTCTCCCCGTGTCTGCGTGGGTTTCCTCCGGGTGCTCCGGTTTTCTCCCACAACCCAAAGCTGTGCATGTTAGGTGGATTGGCCATGCTGAATTGCCCCCTAGTGTCCAGGGATGTGCAGTTTGGATTATGGGGATAGGATGGGGTGGACGGGGAGTGGACTGAGATAGCATGCTCTTTTGTAGGGCCGGTGCAGAGACGATGGGCCGAACGTCCCCCTTCTGCACTGAAGGAATTCTGTGGCCTGTCTGCTCCCATGTCCTTTCCCGCAGTGCGTCTGCCCTCGCCCTCAGTCCCTCTTCCTCCCCGCCTCTGTTCTTGCCTTGGGCCTCGGAATCTCCTTATCTGTGACTCCTGGCGACTCCCTGACTGAGGCTAATTCCTTAAAGTGAGATATAAACGGACATCGACTCTTGGGGAAACCCTCCTTCTTCCCTCTTAAGCTAAATTTAACCTTCTGTCGGCTTAGAAACTCCATCAAGTCTCCCAGCCATATGGAGTCACGGGGTGAAGCAACTGACTTCCAACCCAATAGGCCCTGGCCCCACCACCGAGGCAATGGTCAGGGCACCTACCTCTGCCTGGAGCTCCGGCACGTCCGACACCCCGAATATGGCCCCCAGGGGCTGGATTCTCAGTCCAGCTGTAACACTGCCGACATGTTGCTGAAGTAGGTCCCAGAGCTTCGCCCGTTTCAGGCATGACCAAAACATGTGCACCTGATTGGCTGGCTCCCTCTCGCACCTTTTACAGCTGTTATTTTTAAATATGTAATTGTACATTGTGTTTTTTAATATAATTAACCTGTTTTATTTTGCAAGTCTTTTCAGCACAGTGCTGCACGTGAATATTGTACGTTGGTTTTCTAGGGTGAGCAATGCCCAAAGGAACCCAAGTCTGGTCCAATGATTCAATGAACCAATGATTCACTTAAAGTCGCTTTGCTTAAAATCACTATTTTCAGGAATGCACCCATAACCTCCTCATTGAGGACTCAAATACTGGTGCAAATGCAGACTGAGTGGGTACTATAATGGAATCCAAAATCTGCTACAACTTGCATTTATATAGCGCCTTTTATGTTCCAAATCATTTCAAGATTTATCCCATACAGGAGCAGGGATGTGTTGCTGCAGTTATACCGGACCTTGGTGAGGCCACACCTAGAATATTGTGTGCAGTTTTGGTCTCCTTTTCTGAGGAAGGATGCTCTCGAGGGAGTGCAGCGAAGGTTTACCAGACTGATTCCAGGGATGGCGGGACTGTCATATGAGGAAAGATTGACAAGGTTGGGACTGTTCTCTCTGGAGTTCAGAAGAATGAGGGGGGATCTCACAGAGACTTATAAAATTCTAACGGTATTAGACAGAGTAGATGCAGGAAAGATGTTACCAATGATGGGTGTGTCCAGAACCAGGGGTCACAGTCTGAGGATTCAGGGTAAACCATTTCAGACAGAGATGAGGAGACATTTCTTCACCCAAAGAGTGGTGAGCCTGTGGAATTCATTACCACAGGAAATAATTGAGGTTAAGACATTGAATATATTCAAGAGGCAGCTGGATATAGCACTTGGGGAGAATGGGATCAAGGGTTAAGGGGAGAAAGGAGGATCAGGCTATTTAGTTGGATGATCAGCCATGATCGTGAAGAATGGAGAAGCAGGCTCGAAGGGCCAAAAGGCCTCCTCCTGCTCCTATCTTCTCTGTTTCTATGTAAGATGCTTCATGTGCATTCTAAAGAGAATTTTGACCTGATGCCCCATGAGGTGTTGGGGGCAAATGACCAAAACACACAGTTGAAGAAGTAGGTTTCAAAGAACATCTTGAAAATCGCTTATTGTCACGAGTAGGCTTCAAAGAAATTACTGTGAAAAGCCCCTAGTCGCCACATTCCAGCGCCTGTCCGGGGAGGCTGGTACGGGAATCGAACCATGCTGCTGGCCTGCTTGGTCTGCTTTAAAAGCCAATGTAAGAAGAGGGATTGTGAGGCAGCGTGGTTTAGGGAGGGATGTTTAGAGCTTTGGGCCTGCGCATATTCACCAATGGTGTAGTGCGCCATCCCCGATTTTTAAAGAATTGGATGAATGCCGATGTCTCTGAGAGTTGAGGAATTGGTGAAGATTGTGGAGACTGGGAGGGGCAAGGCCGTGGAAAGATTGGAAATCCAGATTGAGAATCTTAAACTCTTGTTCCAGTTTCGATTTCGATTTATTGTCACGTGTACCGAGGTACAGTGAAAAGTATTGTTCTGCGTACAGTCCAGACAGATCACTCCACATATGAAAAACATAGGACATACGATAAATACACAATGTAAATACATAAACATTGGGTGAAGCAAACAGAGTGTATTGCTACAGCAGAAGGGAAGATGCATAGAGAGATTAGTTTAGTCCATACGAGGGCCATTCTGGACTCTGGTAACAGCAGGGAAGAAGCTGTTTTTGAATCTGTTAGTGTGTATACTCCGACTTTTGTATCTTCCTCCCGATGGATGAGGTTGGAAGAGAGAATAACCCGGGTGGGAGAGGTCTTTGATTATGCTGCCCGCTTTCCCAAGGCAGCGGGAGGTGTGGATAGAGTCTACGGATGGGAGGTGGGTTCATGTGATGGACTGGGCTGCGTTCACAACTCTCTGTAGTTTCTTACGTCTTGGGCCGAGCAGTTGCTGTACCAGGCTGTGATGCAGCCAGATAGGATGCTTTCTATGGTGCATCGGTAAAAATTGAGTCAATGTGGAATTTACTTAGTTTCCTGAGGAAGTATCGGCGCTGCTGCGCTTTCTTGTTTGTAGCATCAATGTGGGTGGACCACGATAGATTGTTGGTGAAGTGTACACGTAATAATCTGAAGCTGTCGACCATCTCCACCTCGACACCATGTCTTTTTAGAGAAGGAAATCTGCCGTCCTTACCTGGTCTGGCCCATATGTGACTCCAGATCAGCAGCAATGTGGTTGGCTCTTAAATGCCCTCTGAAATGGTCCATCAAGCCACTTCGTTCGAGGGAAATTAGGGGTGGAAAACAAGCGCTAGCCGTGCCCGCAGTGTCCACATCCGCATGACAGTACAAAGTTGCCAGTTGGATTTCTTGTTGACGGTCATGTTTAGCCAGCCTCTAGGTTTTCCTCCATCAGGCCTGTGGGTTTTTAATAAGCTGAGGCGACAAAGTGGCCTGTTTTTTATTTGCAGTGTTCCAATGGTTAATATTCTGCTCGGTTAAATTTGCCTTTTTGACTCTGTAGCAATAATCCAATTTTAGAAAGGATGGTCTCTGAGTGACGGAAGGAAATGTGTTTTAATCGAGCCCGGCATTGACCACGTTAGCACAGAGCTTGGCAGAATGCCAGCCTGAAAGGTTAGACCAGAGCATCTGACCGATCAAGTTGCATCAAAGTCTTGCACAATTCACCTGAAGCTGACTAGCATTGCGCATTTAATTTATCGTGAATTAAGGTTTGGTTCTGCGGCTGTGGCCTAGTTTATTTTTGGCCTCCAAGCAGAGATTGGCAGTGAGAAGCTGTCTCGAGACCTCACAGGAGCACTAAGTGATTCCCGAGCTCTTGATTTCAAACTAGTGACAATCAGTGTAGCGCTGGCTGCCAGAGTGAAGCAGGTGGGGGTGGAGGGGCACAGAATCTGTCGTAACGGCTTCAGCCCCAGGATGGGTCTTGCGTGGGCAGATGAAACATGATCTCCCGCCCAAGTCACTCCGCTAAACCTCTGCAGAAAGTCGCCGTGATAACTCTTTACAGATAGGGGCCGGTTTAGCACACTGGGCTAAATTGCTGGCTTTGAAAGCAGACCAAGGCAGGCCAGCAGCACGGTTCAATTCCCGTACCAGCCTCCCCGAACAGACGCCGGAATATGGCGCGACTAGGGGCTTTTCACAGCAACTTCATGTGAAGCCTACTCGTGACAATAAGCGATTGCCATTTCCCTTTTATTTTAAAGATTTTTCACTCCACAGTGAATCTGGCATTGGTGCTGCTGTGTGACTAAATGTCCTGTGTAACTGCTGACTGACTTGACTCTGGATTTACGGAGTTAAATGCTTCATGCTTCCCACTGGCGAGGTTCTTGGACTAAATCCAGAATGCTTTCGGCTGTAAATAGGACCTGTGGCCATTCTGGAGCCTCTGTGCTACAATAAAGCTCTCTCTTTTTTTCTCTCTCTCAGCAACACAGCAACAGCAGCCAGCACAATGAGCAGGCGTCTAGTTCAGTGGCTGTGTGAGCCTTTGAAAGGGATCTCGAGTCTTGTAAATGGCAGCTGCTCTGTTTTGAAATGCAGATCGTGCAGCCAAGTGGGCTTCCAGCTACATGTGCTGGGTCAAAGAGGAGGGTGGCAACACATCTGACCTGCCTGTAACGCTGGGCTGCATTTTAAGATTCCCTGGTAGTTACTGAAGGACATTTGTCAGCGACTTGTTAATTTCAAAAGTTGTGGAGGAATGCTTTCTTGGGGTTTGGAGGGGTGGTGGGGTGGAGGTAAGCAGATTTTACCATCTCGCAGTGGATCTCGAACATGACCAGGCAAGCACTCAAATATACAAAAAAAAAAACCTGCCTTAGGCCTGTGCCAGTGGGCACAAAGCCCATGCCAATTATACTCGACTGCAATTGTTGTTGCTTCGTTGCGTTGCCTTCGGGGGCGGGGGGGCGGGGGAGGGGGGGGGGGGGGGGGGGGGGGGGGGGGAGAATGCCAAAAACAGGCACGTATATTTTGGTTTGTACACAGTGGTTCCGCTCTGGTAACGGGAAGAGCCGCTCAATCCCCACATGTGGAAGGAACCTTTGCTTCAGTGAAAGGTGGTCGATTTAAGGTGGAGGAGTGAATGAAGTTAGTCGTAAAATATATACATTTCGTAATGCTGACTTTTAATGAGGATCAGTCCACAGTTCCCTTTGTTCTCTCTCTCTTTACATATCCCTGGGGTGAATCCATCCATCGCATTTAAATGGGCAACAGAACTGATGGATCTGCAATGCGTGTGTCTCTGAAGACGATTGGGCACCAATTCAGCATTCGGAACCTGGGCACTTTGCACTGCTACTAAATGGTCTTTTGAGGGGGTTCGAGACGGAACTAAACTGGAAATCCCAAGTCCAAACGGGGTTTGACAATCGGGTTGTTTCCTGGTTGAGTTGTTTTTTTTTTTTTTAAAAATGGATGAACTTCCACCCTAGCAAAAGTTAACTTTATCCTCCTTCCCATCCCAGTATTCTCGCTCCTCTTTCCTATTGTTGGAAACTCAATCAGGCCAAAGTACAACCGCTATAATATTGATTAAATAAATTAAAATGCAATTTCCTCAAAGACCTCACTGGGCCATTGTCTTTGCTGGGCGCTATGCAAGTGGCCCAGTGGGTTTATGCAATGCTTGGTATGGGACCATGGCCGAGGGACCATGAAGCACCCACACCTCTGGATTCAACGATCACGGGCAGGGGGTCCTCCATCCTGCCAATTCCGTTTCCCGGTATGGCGTGCCCTCCGCCGGCAGCGGGATCCTCCCTTCCGGCAGCCGGCCAATGGGGTTTCCCATTGTGGCCATCCCACGCTGTCGGGAAACCCACGAGCGTGGGTGCGCTGCCGGCGATGTGCAGGATCCCACCTCATGGGTTCGAGCCACACACCAAAGACCTGGAGAACACACACTTTGAGTTCCTAGTTTGCATTGACACTGCCGTGCTGGGGGAATGCGGAGTTGTTGCAGGAACTGCCAATTAGTTAGCGCCATCTGGCACCCAAATTGGGTATTTGTATTTGTCTCCCAAGGCACTAACCAAAGGAAAACAGGTTGTTTCCCACTTACTGCCCGATATTCATTCCTCAAACAACTGGCATGAGCTTGGCTGGTCAAATGGCTGACAGTTTTTCCCAAATGGCTCCATAACATTCCCAATATCGGGTGAACTAGTCAGTTGGTCACTGCTTCCCTGTGAATCTTAACTAGAAAGCGTTTTGGCGGCACATTGGGCGAGAGCAGATATCCCATCTCTGTTGCCATGCCTCCCATGGTCTGATAGCATACTTTGGGCTCGACGTTTCTGCCCATTTTCTGCTGGAAATCAAACTCCTTGTTGTCTCGATCGTGTGTGAAAACAAACCTGTTTGTGGTACGGGAAGGCTGCCAGCATTTAATGGGTGAAGGCCTTCAGGAGAAGGAATGCACGACTTGAAAGAGTGGTGGAGACAGATTCAATCAGGAACGTTCAAAAGGGAATTGGATGTTTATTGGAGAAAATAGCAAGGCTGTGTTTGGGGGGAGGGAGGGAGGGAGGGGACAGGAATGCAGGAGTGTGCAAATACTTGAATACCCATTGCAAATAGCTGATGTTGGTCTGGTGGGCTGAATGGTTTCTTCCTGCGCGGTAGACCTTTTTGAATTTTATAAGCAGAAAACGATTAGAAGGGGCGGGGGAAATTCCAAATCGGTTTCTTTCTGGAATCTTCCGCTTGCACCCTGCCTGCCGATCCCTGAAAACAATATTGCGCTGGGGTTTGAGATGCCGAGGAAATCCTGGGCCTGAGATCCTTTTGCCTGCGTGAATCACAGCCAGAATTTGTTTAGATTGCTTTTATTTCTCATCCCCACCCCCTCTACCCTTTTTGTCTCTTGCAGACCTCCGTACACTCGTCCAATGGAGATAAACCGAGGAATTCCACTGAATACCCAAACCATCTGAAGAAGAAGAAGACCGAGGAACGTGATTCGGTCAACGATTACGTAGGTCTAGTGTTTTGTATTTGGGTCTTCCTCCGACCTGACACCGGTTGCACCCCCCCCCCCCCCCCCCCCCCCCCCTCTCTCTCTCCTCTCTCTCTCCCACCCCCCAATTACAAATGTCTGGGATTTTAATCTCTAATGTTGCCTCAACGTGGTTTGGGCTGGGATCCAGAGGGTGATGGTGTCCGTTATGATCCCCATATCGGCCAACTAACAAAAAGAACAGAAGTTACCGAATGACGCCAACAAGAAAACTCGTGGACAAAATTTCACTTTTTAAACTTTTAACAATTGGAGCAAAATCAGCTTAAAGTAACCATAAATTCACAGGCAAATTATTATTATTTTTCTATTCAGTTGAGGAATGTGGGCATTGCTGGCTAGGCCGACAATTTATCACCCATCCCTAATTGCCCTTGAGAAGATGGCGGTGAGCTCCCTTCCTGAACCGCTGCAGTTCATGCGGTGTAGGTACATCTACCGGCTGTTAGGGAGGCAGTTCAGTATTTTGATCCAGCGATGTTGACGGAACAGTCAGGATGTTGTGTGACTTGGGGGGGAACTTGCAGGCGGGAATAAGAATAATACAGTGCAGGAAAGGCCCTTTGGCCCATCCAGTCTGCACGGATGCATGAAAGACACCTGACCTGCCCACCTAATCCCATTTACCAGCACTTGGCCCATAGCCTTGATGTTATGACGTGCCAAGCGATCGTCCAGGTACTTTTTAAAGGATGTGAGGCAACCCGCCTCTACCACCCTCCCAGGCAGCGCATTCCAGACCATCAACACCCACTGGGTAAAAATGCTTTTCCTCAAATTTAGCCAATGATTCTCATTCAATGCCATCTCCCAACCAGCCACAGTTCCACAGACAAGGTTTTCACCAGAATGATGCACTTCTACAGAACCCCCTCAACTCTCCTCGTGACTCTATCAATGGTGAAGATCCACCAGTAAAACCTCTCTCTCCCTCACCCTCCTCTCCCTCACCCTCCTCTCCCTCACCCTCCTCTCCCTCCTCTCTCTCCCTCACCCCTCTCCCTCTCCCTCACCCTCCTCCCTCACCCTCACCCTCCTCCCTCACCCTCACCCTCCTCCCTCTCCCTCACCCTCCTCCCTCTCCCTCACCCTCCTCCCTCTCCCTCACCCTCCTCCCTCTCCCTCACCCCGCTCTCTCGCTCACCCCGCTCTCCCTCACCCTCCTCTTCCTCACCCTCCTCTCCCTCACCCTCCTCTCCCTCACCCTCCTCTCCCTCACCCTCCTCTCTCTCCCTCACCCTCCTCCCTCTCCCTCACCCCGCTCTCTCTCTCCCTTACCCCGCTCTCTCTCCCTCACCCTCCTCTCTCTCCCTCACCCTCCTCTCTCTCCCTCACCCTCCTCTCTCTCCCTCACCCTCCTCTCTCTCCCTCACCCTCCTCTCTCTCCCGCACCCTCCTCTTTCTCCCTCACCCTCCTTTCTCTCCCTCACCCTCCTCTCTCTCCCTCACCCTCCTCTCTCTCCCTCACCCTCCTCTCCCTCCCTCTCCCTCCCTCTCCCTCCCTCTCCCTCCCTCTCCCTCCCTCTCCCTCCCTCTCCCTCCCTCTCCCTCCCTCTCCCTCCCTCTCCCTCCGCTCTCCCTCCCTCCCTCCCTCTCCCATCCTCCCTCCCTCTCCCATCCTCCCTCCCTCTCCCATCCTCCCTCCCTCTCCCATCCTCCCTCCCTCTCCCACCCTCCCTCCCTCTCCCACCCTCCCTCCCTCTCCCACCCTCCCTCTCCCACCCTCCCTCCCCCTCCCTCCCTCCCTCTCCCACCCTCCCTCCCTCTCCCACCCTCCCTCCCTCCCTCTCCCACCCTCCCTCCCTCTCCCCACCCTCCCTCCCTCTCCCACCCTCCCCTCCCTCTCCCACCATCCCTCCCTCTCCCACCCTCCCTCCCTCTCCCACCCTCCCTCCCTCCCTCTCCCACCCTCCCTCCCTCCCTCTCCCACCCTCCCTCCCTCCTTCTCCCACCCTCCCTCCCTCTACCACCCTCCCTCCTTCTCCCACCCTCCCTCCTTCTCCCACCCTCCCTCCTTCTCCCACCCTCCCTCCTTCTCCCACCCTCCCTCCTTCTCCCACCCTCCCTCCTCCCTCCCTCCCTCCTCCCTCCCTCCCTCCCTCCCTCCCTCCCTCTCCCTCCCTCCCTCCCTCTCCCTCCCTCTCTCTCTGTCTCTCTCCCTCACCCTCCTCTCTCCCCCTCACCCTCCTCTCCTCCCTCTACCCTCTTCTCCCTCCCTCCCTCTCTCTCGTCTCTCTCATCATGTCTCTGTCTCCCTTACTCCCCCTTTATTTGCCGTTCTCCCCTTCTTTGCCTCTCCCCTCTCCTTGCCTCCCACCATTTCTCCCTCTCTCCCTCCCTCCTCTCTCTCTCTCCTCCTCTCCTTACCTCCCTCCTCCTCTCCTTGCCTCCCTCCTCCTCTCCTTGCCTCCCTCCTCCTCTCCTTGCCTCCCTTCTCCTCTCCTTGCCTCCCTTCTCCTCTCCTTGCCTCCCTCCCCCTCTCCTTGCCTCCCTTCCCCTCTTCTTGCCTCCCTTCCCCTCTCCTTGTCTCCTTCCCCTCTCCTTGCCTCCTTCCCCCTCTCTTTGCCTCCCTCCCCCTCTCTTTGCCTCCCTCCCCCTCTCCTTGCCCTCCCTCCCCCTCTCCTTGCCTCCCTCCCCCTCTCCTTGCCCTCCCTCCCCCTCTCCTTGCCTCCCTCCCCCCTCTCCTTGCCTCCCTCCCCCTCTCCTTGCCTCCCTCCCCCTCTCCTTGCCTCCCTCCCCCTCTCCTTGCCTCCCTCCCCCTCTCCTTGCCTCCCTCCCCCTCTCCTTGCCTCCCTCCCCCTCTCCTTGCCTCCCTCCCCCCCTCTCCTTGCCTCCCTCCCCCTCTCCTTGCCTCCCTCCCCCCTCTCTTTGCCTCCCTCCCCCCTCTCTTTGCCTCCCTCCCCCTCTCCTTTGCCTCCCCCCCCTCTTTGCCTCCCCCCCTCTTTGCCTCCCCCCCCTTTGCCTCCCTCCCCTCTCTCCCTCCCCTCTCTCCCTCCCCCTCTCTCCCTCCCCTCTCTCCCTCCCCTCTCTCCTCCCCTCTCTCTCCCTCTCCCCTCCTCCCTCCCCTCTCTCCCTCCCCTCTCTCCCTCCCTTCTCTCCCTCCCTGATTTCTTTGCCTCCCCCCCAGCCGTTGCCTCCTTCCCTTATAACTCCCTCCCTCCGTTCTCTTCCTCCCTCTCTTTGCCTCCCCCCTCTCTCTCCCCCTCCCTCCCTTTTCCCTCCCCCTCTATTTGCTTCTCTCCCTCCCTCCCCCTCTCTCTTCTCTCTCCCTTCCTCTCTCTCTTCCTCCCCTCTCTTTGCCTCCCTCCCTCTTCACCTCTCTCTGCCTCCCTCCCTCTTTCCCTCTCTTTGCCTCCCTCCCTCTTTCCCTCTCTCTGCCTCCCTCCCTCTTTCCCTCTCTTTGCCTCCCTCCTTCTTCCCCTCTCTCTGCCTCCCTCCCTCTTTCCCTCTCTTTGCCTCCCTCCCTCTTTCCCTCTCTTTGCCTCCCTCCCTCTTTCCTTCTCTCTGCCTCCCTCCCCCTTCCCTCTCTTTGCCTCCCTATCTCTTTGCCTCCCTCCCTCTTTCCTTCTCTCTGCCTCCCTCCCCTTCCCTCTCTTTGCCTCCCTCACTTTTCCCCTCTCATTGCCTCCCTCCCTCCCTCTTTCCCTCTCTTTGCCTCACTCTCACTCTCTGTCTCTCTCCCCTCTTTCCCTCTCTCGCTTCCCTACTCTCTCTCTCGAATTGAAATATATTGTCATGCACTCAGTTATCTGAACCAACCTGGGAGCAGTGAAGCCTGGCTTTGATCCATTATGCTGTTAGCTACCCAGTGGTCAGTTTACATTCTATCCAGTGCACTCTATCTCAGCCGTGCATTGCAGCTGAACAGCTTCCAGTAGATAATAAAAATGTTGGTGCAATATTTATTTGTCACATTTTAATAAGGTAATAGATTACCATCAGCGTGATTTGAGAAGTAAATCTCCAGGCACTGTTGTTGCAGACTTTCCCCACTGAACTGATTAGATACAGCGATGTAACTCGGTGATGTGATGAATGGAAAATAATTTTATTTGTGACATCGAGAAGCCCATAAAGCCTCAGTTTCTCATGTTGCCCTTTGACGTGTCCAGCACAATCTATTCACTTTCTTGTTCAACATCCTGACAAAATAAGAAAACCTCCTCTAGGAGAGGGACAGAGATGAACATTCAGAACGTTCTGAAGCTGGGCCGTTCTGATTTGACGCGGTCCCTTTTTGCTGCCCCCACCCACAAGCCCTTGTCCTTTTTGACAATCACTTTTTTTCCCTGTTGTCGACTTGAACCCCCGTCACTAGGAAATGGCCGTAATGCCCGTTATTTAATTGAACTGTTCTTTTGCCGCATGCAGCCACACGGTCAAACCATTTCCAATTTGCACTTTGTCCACTGTTTATGCAATCCTTTTGTTTTGCTGAAAGAGAAATTATTCTTCAAAGGAGGCCTAATTTATAACGCTCAAAAGTGCACTTTCAGCCATCCCTTGATGTCCGACCTTGCTGCCCCTCATTGGTGTCTGGTGACCTTGGTTAAGACTGTGGTGTGTGTGTGTGTGTGTGTGTGTGTGTGTGTGTGTGTGTTTAGATATATGGACAGCTGGGTGTAGACACATTGGGTAAGGATTGAAGCAGGCAATCTACAATTCCCTCAACATTGAGTACTATGTCATCCCTTCCTCTCGGCTTTGAAAGGAATATCAACTGTCTGGATGAGAGATTGGGCAGAGTGTGAAATAGCACCGCGAACCCTATCATTTTGCAGCACAGGGGGATACTTATCTGATTGTGCCTGTTGCTGGCTCTTAGAAAGAACTGTCCAATTTAGTCCCACATCCTGTGTTTTAGTGCCCCCCCCCCCCCCCCCCCCCGCCCGCCATCTTGCAAATTGGTCGTCTTCAAGTACGTGTCCGAAATCCTTTTTTGAAAGTTCTCCAGGAATCTGATTCGTCCACCCTTTTACAAACGTGTGTGTCAAACCGTGAATGTGAAAACACTTTTCCTCACTTCTGTCCATCCGGCAGATTTTCCAATTCCCGCCTTCAGCCATGCCCACCTCTGGCAGGACCACATTGTCCGTCTCCTCCAGTCCCTCAGACAACAGAAAACGAGGGACTTCGCTCTCTTGCAAAGGCCGTGTCTTTTTATTTTTATTCATTTACGGGACGTGGGCGTGGCTGGTTAGACCAGCATTTATTGCCCATCCCTAGTTGCCCTTCAGATGGTGGTGGTGAGCTGCCTTCTTGAACCGGTGCAGTCCCTGAGGTGTAGATACCCCCTGTGCTGATCTTCCTGAACGGGAACAGAGTTGCATCAGCAAGCGCAATTAGCCGGGTGTTTCCTGCTGCTTGGAGCACCAAGAAGACGCCAGGCTATGGAACGGCCATTCCGGTAGATAGGGGGCCCCACCGGGAATGGGTGGTCAAGGTAGCACCTAGTCCCGTTTCCCACACTGAGGAACTCTGCCCATAGCATTAGCGGCTTGGAAGGAGAGAAATTTGTTGAGTGTATTCAGGAGGAATTTCAACTTTCAAAAGTTGACTGGGGGAGTCTGTTGGCAGCAAAGGGTCGGCTGGTAAGTGGGAGGCTTTCAAAAGTGTGTGAGCCAGGGTTTAGGGTAAGCACATTCCTTTCAGAGTGAAGGGCAAGGCTGGTAGAAGCCACCCAAACCTTTGTAAAACTGCGGAAAGAATTCTTCACCCCAGGGTGATGACCAATAGGTACCTTTTTTTAATAAACATTTTATTGAGGTATTTTCAGTACAGTAACAACAACAAAATAAACAATATACATGAAACCATAGACATAGCTAAGGTGGAAACTTAGAGCTAGAACAAACAGAGTTACTACCTCTGGGTTGTTACCCGTGCCACGTGCTAGCGAGACGAGGAATAGGGAGAGAGCAGTTGAACACATGGCTAGAGTGATGGTGCAGGAGGGAGGGTTTCAGATACCTGGATAATTGGGGCTCATTCTGGGGTAGGTGGGACCTGTACAAACAGGGTGGTCTACACCTGGACCAGAGGGGTACCAATATCCTGGGGGGGGGGGGGGGGGGGAATTTGCTAATGCTCTTCGGGAGGGTTTAAACTAATTTAGCAGGGAGTTGGGAACCTGAATTGTAGCTCCAGTATACAGGAGGTTGAGAGTAGTGAGGTCATGAGTAAAGTTTCAAGGTTGCAGGAGTGTACCGGCAGGCAGGAAGGTGGTTTAAAGTGTGCCTACTTCAACGCCAGGAGCATCCGGAATAAGGTGGGTGAACTTGCAGCGTGGGTTGGTACCTGGGACTACAATGTTGTGGCCATTTCGGAGACATGGCTAGAGCAGGGACAGGAATGGTTGTTGCAGGTTCCGGGGTTTAGATATTTCAGTAAGCTCAGGGAAGGTGGTAAAAGAGGGGGAGGGGTGGCATTGGACAGTATTACAATGGCAGAAAGGATGTTTGATGAGGACTCGTCTACTGAGGTAGTATGGGCTGAGGTTAGAAACAGGAAAGGAGAGGTCACCCTGTTGGATGTTTTCTATTGGCCTCCGAAAAGTTCCAGAGATGTAGACGAAAAGATTGCAAAGATGATTCTGGATAGGAGCGTAAGTAACAGGGTAATTGTTATGGGGGACTTTAACTTTCCAAATATTGACTGGAAACGCTATAGTTCGAGTACTTTAGATGGGTCCGTTTTTGTCCAATGTGTGCAGGAGGGTTTCCTGACACAGTATGTAGATAGGCCAACAAGAGGCAAGGCCACATTGGATTTGGTACTGGGTAATGAACCAGGACAGGTGCTAGATTTGGAGGTAGGTGAGCACTTTGGTGACTTTCAGTTACGTTTACTTTAGCGATGGAAAGGGATAGGTATATACCACAGGGCAAGAGTTATAGCTGGGGAAAAGCAATTATGATGCGATGAGGCCAGACTTTGGATGCATAGGATGGGGAAGGAAACTGCAGGGGATGGGCACAATTGAAATGTAGAGCTCGTTCAAGAAACAGCTACTGCGTGTACTTAATAAGTATGTACCTGTCAGGGAGGGAGGAAGTAGTCGAGCGAGGGAACCATGGTTTACTAAAGCAGTTGAATCTCTTGTGAAGAGGAAGAAGGAGGCTTATGTAAAAATTAGACCTGAAGGTTCAGTTAGTGCGCTCGAGAGTTACAAGTTAGCTAGGAAAGACCTAAAGAGAGAGCTAAGAAGAGCCAGGAGGGGACATGAGAAGTCTTTGGCAGGTAGGATCAAGGATAACCCTAAAGCTTTCTATAGGTATGTCAGGAATAAAAGAATGACTAGGATAAGAGTAGGGCCAGTCAAGGACAGTGGTGGGAAGTTGTGCGTGGAGTCCGAGGAGATAGGAGAGGTGCTAAATGAATATTTTTCGTCAGTATTCACGCAGGAAAAAGTCAATGTTGTCGGGGAGAATACTGAGATACAGGCTACTAGACTAAAGGGCTTGAGGTTCATAAGGAGGAGGTGTTAGCAATTCTGCAAAGTGTGAAAATAGATAAGTCCCCTGGGCCGGTTGGGATTTATCCTAGGATTCTCTGGGAAGCTAGGGAGGAGATTGCTGAGCCTTTGGCTTTGATCTTTATGTCGTCACTGTCTACAGGAATAGTGCCAGAAGACTGGATGATAGCAAATGTTGTCCCCTTGTTCAAGAAGGGGAGTAGAGACAACCCCGGTAACTATAGACCAGTGAGCCTTACCTCTGTTGTGGGCAAAGTCTTGGAAAGGTTATAAGAGATAGGATTTATAATAATCTAGAAAGGAATAATTTGATCAGGGATAGTCAACACGGTTTTGTGAAGGGTAGGTTGTGCCTCACAAACCTTATTGAGTTATTTGAGAAGGTGACCAAACTGGTGGACAAGGGTAAAGCAGTTGATGTGGTGTATATGGATTTCAGTAAAGTGTTTAATAAGGTTCCCCACGGTAGGCTATTGCAGAAAATACGGAGGCATGGGATTCAGGGTGATTTAGCAGTTTGGATCAGAAATTGGCTAGCTGATAGAAGTTCAGTTACTAGTGGTGTACCACAGGGATTGTTTTGGGGCCACTGCTGTTTGTCATTTTTATAAATTACCTGGAGGAGGGCGTAGAAGGATGGGTGAGTAAATTTGCAGATGACACTAAAGTCAGTGGAGTTGAGGACAGTGCAGAAGGATGTTACAAGTTACAAAGGGACATAGATAAGCTGCAGAGCTGGGCTGAGAGGTGGCAAATGGAGTTTAATGCAGAAAAGTGTGAGGTTATTCATTTTGGAAGGAGTAACAGGAAGACAGAGTACTGGGCTAATGGTAAGATTCTTGGTAGTGTGGATGAGCAGTGAGATCTCTGTGTCCATGTACATAGATCCCTGAAAGTTGCTGCCCAGGTTGAGAGGGTTGTTAAGAAGGCGCACGGTGTGTTCCCTTTTATTGGTAGACGAATTGAGTTTTGGAGCCATGAGGTCATGTTGCAGCTGTACAAAACTCTGGTGCTGCCTCATTTGGAGTATTGCGTGCAGTTCTGGTCGCCACATTATAGGAAGGATGTGGAAGCATTGGAAAGGGTGCAGAGGAGATTTTCCAGGATGTTGCCTGGTATGGAGGGAAGATCTTATGAGGAAAAGCTGAGGGTCTTAAGGCTGTTTTCGTTAGAGAGAAGAAGGTTAAGAGGTGACTTAATTGAGGCATACAAGATGATCAGAGGATTAGATAAGGTGAACAGTGAGAGCCTTTTTCCTCGGATGGTGATGGCCAGCATGAGGGGACATTGCTTTAAATTGAGGGGAAATTGAAATCGATGTCAGAGGTCGGTTCTTTACTCCGAGAGTAGTACCAGCCTCCCCGGACAGGTGCCGGAATGTGGCGACTAGGGGCTTTTCACAGTAACTTCATGGAAGCCTACTTGTGACAACAAGCGATTTTCATTTCATTTCATTTTGTAAGGGCATGAATGCCCTGCCTGCAACACTAAACGCATTCAAATGGTCATTGGATAGACATATGGATGATAAGGGAATAGTGTAGATGGGCCTTAGAGTGGTTTCACAGGCTGGTGCAACAGCGAGGGCCGAAGGGCCTGTACTGCGCTGTTATGTTCTATAGTGCAAAAGCTCCATTTACCTCTCATACAGGTCCCACCCTCATTGACCCCCTACCCTAATCGAAGCTACTCCCCATCTGCTGACGATTAATTTCCCTCAAAGAAGTCGATGAACGGTTGCTACCTCCGGGTGAACTCTAACAGTGACCCTGTCAAGACGAACTTGATTTTCTCCAAACAGAGAAAGCTAGCCATGTCCGATAGCCAGGTCTCCGACTTCAGGGGCTTTGAGTCCCTCCAAGCTAATAGTATCCGTCTCCGGGCTACCAGGGAAGCAAAGGCCAGAACGTCTGCCTCTTCTCCTGGATTCCCGGGTCTTCTGACACCCCAAAAATTGCCACCTCTGGACTCAGCACCACCCTTGTTTTTAACACCGTGGACATGACGTCTGCAAACCCCTGCCAAAATCCCCTAAGCTTTGGACTTGTCCAAAACATGTGGACATGGTTCGCCGGTCCTCCCGCACATTTTGCGCACCTGTCCTCAACCCCAAAGAATCTGCTCATCCGGGCCACTGTCATGTGAGCCCGGTGAACAACCTTAAATTGTATCAGGCTGAGCCTGGCACATGTTTCAGACATGTTGACTCTACTCAACGCATCCGCCCACAGACCATCCTCTATCTCACTTCCCAGCTCCTCCTCCCACTTGCGCTTCAGCTCCTCGGTCTGTCTCTCCTCCAACCCCATAAGCTCCTTATAAATGTCCGAGACGCTCCCTTCTCCTACCCACCCTCTGGAACCAATGGGTACCTTTGTATGTTAAAACAAACTTTAATGTGAACACAGAATTAACCACATTAACATCAAAGAAAATAGCTTTACAACGTTTCTTAAGCACACGAAAAAACTGAACTTACTGTCTAAACCTGCTATTAACTCCCAATTGAGCAACTCAATACAGTTCAAATGCCATTTTATAAGTTAACAAATACATTACATGCTGAGCGATGTAGAGGCATTTGGAGAGGGAAACCCTTCAAGAGCAGAGCCAGTACACGTCTGCTCAACCTAGCAGTATTTGGCAAAACTGCTGTTCAGCTTAAAATCCTTCTGTCTTGTCAGACCCATACTATGGAAAACTGCAAAACTACAGACAGACCTGGCTCCTCCGATTAGTTCCATCGTCTGTACCCCACTAAGATGTCACATGACCTGCTTAGCCAGGCCTAAATACAACTCTCTACTCTGCAGGGTATCTCCAGCACATGTTCCATTGGTCCTCTATATGTAAACAAGTAAATGGCTCGATTCAATCATGACCTTACCTTTTACGACTTCTTAATTACAGCTCTAGCAGACACACAGGATGGGATTTCCCATCCGTTTATGGCAGTGGGACTTTCCGGTCCTGCTGCATTGAATGGTAGATTTGGCAGAGCACCAAATTCTCCGTCGTTGCTAGCAACCGAGAATCCAGAGCATGGTCTGGATACCGTAACCGATCTATTAATAACACTGTCACAAATATAAAACATAATGTATAACTATTTCTGCATTCATCACGTATTTAAATAATGGAAATTTTCCAAAAATTAAAGTTCACTTCTAAATAATTCCTCAATGATTTTCTTCCGAGTTTTACTCAGGGCAGCGTTTTGGAGGTTAATCTTTAATTCCTGGAGGGTCCAGGACAATCGACCCCAGAGACCAGTCCAGAGGAAGGAGCCTGTGTCCTTTGTAACTGAGCCCCATGCCTGGTTTCCCCAGTGCTGTCTCAAGTTTGCGCCACTTTTTCTAATGCAGTGATTGAATCCGTTTCCTAAGTGGGTCAGAACTTGTCGATGGTGGTTGTCGGAGCAGTGTTCCCGATCGATGTTGCTTCAGCTGTGAGGCAGTAAAGTGACCCCCTACACCTGCCTACATTTACCGGCGAGTCGGGTTTGGAGGAGGGTTGGGGGGGGAGGAGGAAGGGGGAGATGCGCGGTGAGAAATCTACAGCTAATGTTACCGTGGAAGTTAAAATAGAACATATAGACCATACATAGAACATAGAACATAGAACAGTACAGCACAGAACAGGCCCTTCGGCCCTCAATGTTGTGCCGAGCCATGATCACCCTACTCAAACCCACGTATCCACCCAACAACCCCCCCCCCCCCCCCCCCTTCTTTACCTTAAGGACACTACGGGCAATTTAGCATGGCCAATCCACCTAACCCGCACATCTTTGGACTGTGGGAAGAAACCGGAGCACCCGGAGGAAACCCACGCAGACACGGGAAGAACGTGCAGACTCCGCACAGACAGTGACCCAGCGGGCAATGGAACCTGGGGCCCTGGCACTGAGAAGCCACAGTGCTAACCACTATTCTACCGTGCTGCCCATGTATGGTGTAAAGTATTTACTGCAGTAGCCTAATGATGCTGCTCATGAAGACAAACGCCGCTGTGCAGCTTTCTGTCTGCAAATAAGTAGTTGTGCGCTGCCATCTTGTGAGTAAAGAGTGCTATAAACTCCTCTGAGAATGCTGGACGCATATGGGTCACCGCTGGGGAAATGTGGAATGCTCTGAAACATACGCTCCTCCCTACAACTGCTTTCCTGTTACGTCGGACCAGCCAATAGTTACAACACAGAAGGAGGCGGTTTGACTGGTTGTGTGCGTGCCAACTCTCAGCAAGAGTAACTCCGCTAGTCTCACTGCCCCATCTACTGCCCAAAGCTCTGCAAATCCCTCTCTTCAGATAGTTCTCCAATTCCATAAGAAATAGGATCAGGAGTAGGCCGTTCCACCCCTCGAGCCTGCTTCGCCATTCAACAGGATCTGACGTTCCTCACCTCCCCTTTCCCGCCCTTTCCCTGTAACCCTTGATTCCCTTTACTGAACAAGAATCCATCCATCTCAGCCTTAAATATACACGAGCCCCCACACCTCTCTCTGACAAGGAATTCCAAAGACTCTCAACCCTCAGAGAAGAAATCCCTACTCATCTGAGTCTTAAATTGGCTTTACTTTATTCTGACACTCTGCCCTCTGGTCCGAGACTCTCCCAAAAGGGGAAGCATCCTCCGCCTTTGCCCTGTCAAATCCCTTAATAATCCAACATGTTTCAATGCGATCGATATCATTCTCCTACATTCAAAGAGTAGAATCCCAACCTGTTTAACCTTTGCTCCACAGACAGTCCCTCCGCATCGGGGATCATCCTCGTGAACCTTCTGTAAACCGCCTCTAATGAAATAATATCTTTCCTCAAAGGACCAGAGCTGCTCACAGTGCTCCAGATGTGGTCTTACCAGTACTTTGTACAGCTGCAGCAAGACTTCCCAGCTCTTGTACTCCAACCCCTTTGAAATTCCATTCGCCTCGCTGCTTACCTGCTGTATCGCTGTGCTAGCTTACTGTGTTTCGTGCACAAGTGTCCCCTTTGTGTTGCAGCTTTCTGCAGTTTTTCTCCATTTAAATAAGACTCTGTTCTTTTGTTCTCCCTTCCAAAATGGACAACTTCACATTTTCCCACATTATACTCCATTTGCCAACCTTTTGCCCACTTGCATAACCTATCACTATCTCTCTGCAAACGGTCTGGATCCCTCTCGCAACTTGCCTTTCCACCTATTTTTGTGTCGCCGTGCAAATTTGGCTACAGTACATTCGCTTCTTTCCTCCAAGCCAGGTTCGACTCCTGGCTTGGGTCACTGTCTGTGCGGAGTCTGCACGTTCTCCCCCGTGTGTGCGTGGGTTTCCTCCCGGTGCTCCGGTTTCCTCCCAAAGTCCAAAGATGTGCAGGTTAGGTGGATTGTCCATGCTAAATTGCCCTTAGTGTCCAAAATTACCCTTAGTGTTGGGTTATGGGGATGAGGTGTGGGGTTGAGTAGGATGCTCTTTCCAAGAGCCGGTGCAGACTCGATGGACCGAATGGCCTCTTGCTGTACTGTAAATTCTATGAAATCTATGAAAGTCATTCATATATATTGTAAATATTTACGGTCCCAGCACTGACCTCTGCAGGACCTCACTGGTTCCGGATCAACAACCTGAAAAAGAACACCTTATCCCCAATCGCTGCTTTCTGCCCATTAGCCAATGCTCTATCCATGCCAATATACTGCCTCCAACACTGTGGCTCACTGATTATTGTCACATACCTTTTTGTCCCTGTATATTCCACTCCCTCCTTCACAATCCCTCCACTGCTGTGAGTTCAGCCCTGGCTATCGCTTGCTTCATGATTAAATTTCCCGATGTTTGTCACCTCCCCAGGATCTCAATTTGCAAACCGCAGCATTGAGTTCAAATGGAAAGTGTTTTACCTGATTTTGCCCCTTTATTTTTTCGCTTATTCTAGCGTCTGTAGATTCTGTTGCATACTTTGCAGTTCGGCCAAAGTGATTAAACCCCACCCCCATGGTTTAAATTTGAAGGAAAGCACAGGGTGGTTATGCGCTGTTTTTAACTTCAGGATGTTGTTCTTGAATCCAGCCCAGCCTGGCACGATGCATGTCCGGGCTCGGTGAAATGAGTTTTGACATTCCGACCTGACTCAGCAGTGGGGCTGGAGTAAAAGCATCAAATTGTCCCACAAATCTGGGCCAATATTAGCCAGGCTGTTCAAAGAAGCCATGAGCTTGCTGATGTGCAAAGAAGACCAGATTTACACTGGCAATACAGCGTGTGCACTTCTATGATTGAGATTAAGGAAGGAGATGGAACAACGTGGATTTATATAGCGCCTATCGCAACCACCAAATGTCCCAAAGTGCTTTGCAACCATTGAGGTCCGGTAGCAACTCACCAAGGCTCCCTCAACAGCACCTTCCAAATCTGTAACCTCTACCACCTAGAAGGACGAGGGCAGCAGTTACACGGGGACACCCACTGCCTGCAAGTTCCCCTCAACCCACACGTCCTCCCCACCTAGAAATATATCACCGATCCTTCACGGTGGCTGGAAGTCCTGGAACTCTCTAACAGCACAGTGGGTGTACTGACATCACATGGGCTGCAGCGGTTCAAGAAGGTGGCTCACCACCACCTCCTCAAGGGCAATTCAGGATGAGCAATAAAAATGCTGACTTTGCAATCATGCCCGCATCCTGGGAAAGGATAAAGGAAAGTACAACGAAGGACTGTAAGTTCGTGATGGATTGACACGAGTGTTTGAATGGGACGCTGTCATTATTGTCCTGATTGTTGGAGGGTAGCTATGTCACGCAGAGCATTACAGCTGAGGGTTTGATATCTGAGGCTGCATGGAGTTAAAATTTGCCTCCGTTGCCTGAGGAATAGGGCAGAGTAGTGCTGGGGGTCCCTGTTCCCTGTTAATTCTGGCACACCCCCAGGGTGTGTGTGCGTGTACGATTTGAATTGGGCTCACCGACGATGTCACCCGTTAATGAGGCCGATGATATCTTCTGCCATGGTGTGCACATGAAGAAAAGTTATGTAGACACCCCTATGATAAGCTGTTGGGGGTTGTGGAACGATAAAAGCTCACTCAATAGGAAACAAAATTGATGGGATGGAGAAAGGGTGTTTGGTACAGAATTATTGAAGTTGTAAGTTGTGACACAGTTTACACTTTGTTAATTCTCTTCAAGTTTGCTTGAGGGAGGCTAATAAGTAAATTCAACTGATTAGAAACTCTACTTATTTCCTATTGTTTCCCCATTCATTCTTTTAATCGTACCTCCCATGTGTTCACTTCCTCTTGCACTGATTGCTTGGGTTGCATTCAGTTGTTGGTAATTCTGCCTTTTGTAGCTACATATTGGCCAGGATTTTCTAGCCTCATGACCCATGTGCTGAGCCCTTCAAATATCCATCGATTTGGCCAGCCAGTGTTTCCGCCTGTTTGGACGACCACCCTGATAGGACATCCATATTTTACTAGCAAATCTCCCTCCCTGTTTCTACCCCCCTCGTTTGAAAATGTAAATTCCACACACAACCAAAATTCTACAAGTAACAGCAGCATCTACCATGGCCTTATTTGACTTAACAAAGACTGTGCTCAGCAGGTTCATTGACCACAAATGGGCCGCCGCCTTTCTTGAGACGTCCACAATGTGTATTTTAAAACTTGAGTCATTAGCTGATGACCGAAAGTAGGAGTGCAGTCCTTGGATGACACGGTGAGGGAGCAAACCAGGGACCTTCCACTTGCTTACTTACTGTTGTGTTATGTACTCTGGGATAACACAGGCTGCAACTGGATGCAGCTTTAACCAAAAGATACTCCAGACCTTGAAGTTAGTTCAATCTGATTTATTGAACCTGTCACACAGTTAGCTCAGTTCTCAATGAGTTCGACTCTCTGCTCACCTAAGTGTGGTTACTCTGTCTGACTGAACCAGACTAGCTCTTAGCCACGTGCTGGAGGTTTGATACTGTACGTACACCCTGACTCACTCTGGAGATGTTCATCAGTGGAAAGAGGCGGAATGTGAGTGCCTCGTGCCTTTTATAGTGAGATACCACCCCTGAGTGTCCTGCCTGCTCATTGGTCATGTCCTGATCACTGTGCTCATTAGCTGCCTGTCAGTCTATCATTATCTGCGTGTCTGCACATCATGACACTTACCAGCTTGATTTGAATAAAGCCATTGCACTGCTCACAACGATGATTTGGGGTCAACTATTGACCTGTTGTGAATTGGACAATGTGCTGAATGTTAATCAGTCACCCCATGATAGAAACATGGCCAGGACTTCAACCAAGCACATCTTCCAAGAAGTTTAAATATTTTCTTTCTCTCTCTCTCTCTTAAACAGGACAGCGACGAAGACAAAAGCGATGATAATCTTGTAGTTGATGTTTCCAACGAGGTCAGTTAAATTGTTTGTACGGCCAGGTTTTGACATTTTGAAAGCTTGGCTACAGCCTACCTTGCCCACAACTGTCCATTCTTCATGTAAATATTAAAATGCTCTCATGTACTGGAGTTGCCCTTTGAGTGACTCGAGTTGTGTGTTCATTAAATGGCAATGAATCAGAAATTGGAACTATGAGCAATGAAGAAAATCTACCAATAAAAACAAACTCAAACCATTAAAATATTTTTCCTTAATTTATTTTGACTACAATTTTCCCCCTCCGTCTGCCAACTATTAATACAAGTTAAAGAACAATTGATAAGATGAATGAAAAAGCTTTGACATTTTTCCATATTTCTTTCAACACATAGCTCCAAGTTGCCTCATTCCTGTAGGAAACGTGTTTATTAAAGTCTAATGTTGTCAAGTTGGCTCCCACGATGCTGTCTGCTTCTCTTGGGCAGCCCAGCCCTTTGTGGCAATGCTGCTCTGAGAAAGGTCTCCGTCCGATAAGTTGCCCTACTTGCTGCCCAAACTAGGCCTGGTCAATCCCAGAATGCTGTTGCCCCAACTTGTAGCACTCCATTCCTAGCTCACCATCAACTCATTGTATCCCTACAGTGTGGAAGGAGGCCATTTGGCCCATCGAGTCTGCGCAGACTCTGATTAGGCACCGCCCTATCCCCATAACCCCACCTAACCTTCACATTTTTGGACACCAAGGGGCAATTTAGCATGGCCAGTCCATCTGACCTGCACATCTTAGGACTGCGGGAGGAAACTGGAACACCGAGAGGAAACCCACGCAGACACGGGGAGAAAGTGCAAACTCCACACAGACAGTCACCCGAGGTTGGGGTTGAACCCAGGACCTTGGCGCTGTGCCAACCACTGTGCCTCCTGACTCGTGTTTTTTTTCCCCCGCCTCATTGTTTTCCCAATACATCATTTGGGAGGATGGGCGTCCTTGAAGGAGCCCAGAGCACCGCCGATCATTCAAAGCCAACTTCGCTGGGCCGGCCGTGTGCTTGGGATGGCAGAGTCCCGACTGCCAAAGCAAATCTTCTTCGCCCAACTCGAGGAAGGCTTCCAAACAAAAGGAGGACAAAGGAAGCGCTTCAAAGACACCCTGAAAGCTTACCTCACAAAATGCAACATCGCCTTCAACGCCTGGGAGACCCTTGCTCAGAAGAGACCTACTTGGAGGAATCTCCTGATTGAAGGGACACAGTTCTTCAAGGACACCCAATGACACGAGGAGGCTCGGAAAAGGAGCCTGAGGAAAAAAACACCAACGATCTAGAGAGCAAGGACTCATCCCACCTCCCGGAACCACCTACCAAGAGTGCGGTCGAAACTGTCTCTAGAATCGGACCCCTCAGCCACAAACCCATGGCCAGTAACACGGAGTTTCTGAGGTGGACAATCGTACTCGTTAGCAAGTGATCGCCGAAGAATCCCCAAGCAAGTTTCAGTTCTACATGCTCTCCGTACTAATGTTTGTTGACTGCGGTTGTAACTATTGCTGACTTAAAAGGAAACCCTGTGTTGAAGTCTGAAAACTGGCTTTGGGCCGAGAGTGAGTTGGCTTCACCTGGGCAGGACTGCAAACTGAAGCTGGGCATAAGGTGATGCTTTCCAACTCCCACTCTTGGTGGTGTCAAACGTTGGGATCTTGTATCAGGAATCCCCAAGGAGCCAAACCCCACTCACCACCAACCCCCGGCCTATATCCCCCCAGGTGTATTAAACCGCAGGAGGCCCCATTGCAAAATTCCTTCATTCCTTGTAGTCCTGCTGCTATACGGCTGGTCTCCACTGTGACCCTGATACATTTTGTCCACCCATTAGCTGTGTATCCTGGGAAGTAAAGATTATGGTCAAAAATGAGAGAGCCCCTGCACTTTACTGTCCTCCTACTCCCCTCCCCAAAGTCCAGCTGCAATGATACTCCTACCACTGGCGAAGTTCAGCCCAGTCAGTGTAGACTGGAGGTTGGCGGTACTTGTTGAAAATCAGGTTCTATTACCTCTTACAGTGGGCTAACAATGTGGTGTTGCCTGTTGCAGGAACCTTCATCACCGTACAGCAGTCCTTCCCAAGCAGCACATGAAAATGGATTAGACAAACTGCACGTGAGGAGGAAGAACCAAGGGAATAGTCCCACCTCCTTGGTTTCCACCAGTAGCACTCCTCCTCCCCCTCCCCCGCCGCCTCTCAAGAGTAAAGACCCAGTTGCGGTAAGCACCTCTTCCCTTTTCTATCTCTTCATTTGTCACATCCTCTGGGTCGCTGAATTAAAATGACCAAAGGTTCATCTGGAATGTGTTAGTGGCTCAACTGAAAGTATTCCCCCCCCCCCCCCCCCCCCCCCCCCCAAATTAAGTCAGAGGTCACTCTGGCTCTCTTTCTTTTTCCTTTATTTATTTCCTCTTTCCTTTCTTCCTTTTCCCCCTTTCGTCACGGGACCCCCTCCTCTCCCGCCGCTGTCCCTCGAGCCTGTGCCCCGCCGCAGCGCTCTCTGGGTTCTCCAGTCGACTGAAGCCCGATTTAACAGCAAATACGGAGCCCATTCTCCCAGAATCCAGCTGAAAAGAAGCCTATTCTCAAAGGTCCTGGCGCCAAGTTCATGATTAGTGTAAAATAAAGATGAGCTTCGATTTAAAAACTGTCAAACTAACATTTCTGTTCCTGTCGACAGAATGAGAAAACCAATACACCTGGTCTTAAGTCGAATATATCATCATCAAGGAGCGATTCCGCTACCCCTGGCACCAGTGGTACATCACAGCTCTGTCCCGCCTCCAGCAAAGCGGGCACTGATCCTTTAGGTAATGTGACCTTGACCTGAACGTTTTGTTATTTATTGAGAATGTGCCTATTGTTGCATTATTAATGGAGACTCTATGATGCTCACAAATTTTTAAAGTACTTGATTTTAGATTGTGCAATCTGAGTTACCAACGATGTCTAGCACGAATTGGAGGTTGAGGACCCAGCCTCCAGATTTCTGCATCTTTTCTTTTTGGCAGCTCATCACTTTCTTCCCATTAATTGCCTCCAAATCCCCTTCTCTGTCCGCGGTTTGGTCCCTTTGAGATTATCGAGCATATGCGCATCTGCTTTTACGTGGTCAGTTTGTCTCGTGTGGAAAGTGCCTGATTGCAACTTGGAGGGAACGTTGGCCCGGGCCCCCCCATTTGGTATCTATTTTCCCCTTTGCCCGATGATGGCACCTTTCCACCACGCTCAAATCCAGAGCTAAGTGAAGTGAGAAGTGAATCTGAACTGCACTGCGTGGTGGTTCTCCCAAGCTGTTCGCATGATCTACATGTTCAGACACGTTCTTACTCTCCCATGGTGCTCAGTACCATGAAAACAGGCCCTTCCAATCACAGAAACATTCAGCCTGCCATTCCTGTGCGGGCTTTTCGAAAGAGCTGCACGGTTAATTGCATTGGCCCATTGCGTAGGCACATAGAATTGTTTGGAGTTCTTTTCCCCTGCTGCATATCTCTGCTCATGGTGTGGGACCAAGAACTGCCTTGTTTCAAACATCTCTTGGGGAATTGGAGGGGATCGGGTGTCAAAAGTGGAGTTGATTGAAGGGCTAAATGAATGGCTGATTTGGCTCGGAGGGACCATATGACAAACTCTTTTTTGTTGCTTGTGCTCTTGAAGATAAACAACTAAACTGAAGTAGATTTGTCAGGAACAGATTAATGTTTTTTTAAAATCATCCAATAGTTCTATAAAAAAAAAGCACATTCTTGTTGTTTGCTGTTGTGTTGTAATGTTCCGAATCAAATCAAAGGTTAGCACAAATTGTGCACTCGGTTGTCGTAACTGGAGCTAACTAATTTGATGCTCTCTCCCTTCAGGTTTAAGTTTAAAAACACCCCTGTCTGTACAGGGTGCCTTCCCTGTTCCGTTTGGCATGGTCCACACCGCTGTCAATGGTGGGATTGCTGGGGCCAATGCCTACGCGGGGTTACACTTTGCTTCTCCTCAACTCAACGGCGGAGCCTCGGCCTCCACGTTTGGACGCTCGTCTGTGGTAAGCCATGCATTTTGTGTTGTCCAACAGGTCTTAAAAGACATGAGGGGGGCGCGATTTTCCATCTGTTCTCGCCTGTGGGATCTTCCGGTCCTCCCCGGTGGCAGAGGGCGCGAACAACGGATAACCCCGTTGACAGCGGCAGGACTGTAAGATCCTGCTGCCGGCCAATGGTGGGCCACCATCACTGACGTCGCGAACCGCACAAGGGGAAGGCTGAGGTGGAAAATCCCACCCAGCGTTGACAACCTACAAAGCAACACCAGGAGAAGAAAGGGAGGGGAGAATATTCATGTCCCGAGGATTGAGGCCCAATAAAAGTTTTTTTTTTGTTTTGTTTGAAGTTTGTGTCTGTCGAGGCAAAAAATGCTTGTCTTTAGTGCTGTAACTTACCACGTTGGGCGTCAGTGTTGATGTCAAGCTCCCCAAGGCCTTGGTCCTACTTGTGCTTCTGTTTCTCAGATACTGAGTTATCCTTGGAGTATTATGGCCTGGACATTTTGAAAGGGACCTGAATCTCAAATCAGAAACCAAAGCTGTGTTTGTATTAGTAGACATTGAGATATGCAAGCTAATGGGAGCCTGGCTTAAAAAACTTTAAATGCAGCCTCCTGAGCTTCTTTGATACACTGCTCTCATGGGTGACAAATATAAAATGCTCAGTCATTACTATTCTGAAGGGATCACTTCCGTCACCAGCCCAGGTGAGGCCCCTTGAGTAAGATTGTTAATTAACTCTATATTCTTTTTTAAATTTAGAGTACCCAATTCATTTTTTTTCCAATTAAGGGGCAATTTAGCGCGGCCAATCCACCTTCCCTGCACATCTTTAGATTGTGGGGGTGAAACCCACGCAGACACGGGGAAGAATCTGCAAACTCCACACGGACTGTGACCCGGCACCGGGATCT
The DNA here is from genome assembly GCF_902713615.1 of Scyliorhinus canicula. Classification (NCBI taxonomy): domain Eukaryota; kingdom Metazoa; phylum Chordata; class Chondrichthyes; order Carcharhiniformes; family Scyliorhinidae; genus Scyliorhinus; species Scyliorhinus canicula. The sequence goes on along the minus strand of NC_052163.1, from coordinate 125,177,366 downwards.
AACCTCGGATCTTGGCGCCATGAGGCAGCTGTGCTAACCACTGTGCCACCGTGCCGCCCCGAGTTCCCATCGTCAGCCACTCCTGAGGTTATTGGTCACACATAAAGCAATCGTTTATTTTGTCAATTAAACCTTTTGCTCTCACCTATTTACTCTCTCATCTATTTTACTCTCTTGCCTTAACACCATTTTTCGAATTGCCTAGGCTGGTTTCGAGCCTCACTCTCACAAACGAGGTCCAGGTCTCCCGGGGAGCTTATCGGCAGCAACCGCGGGAAAACCGTAAGTACCGTGAGAATGAAAGTAAAATCCAGTCCGAGTACCGTTTGGCCAAAATGTGGCTTTGAGCTTGAATTGAACTTGATTTTGCATAAATATAGGAATGTGTGTCGGTCATTGAACCGTTGTCGCACTGTTCTGTTCCACAATGTCAGAATTCCATCTACCCATCTTGACTCTGCAGCCCTTTGCACCCTTGTCCAACAAACCAACAAAAATCTAACAACCTTTGTTATTATTACAATGAAGGGGGTTTTGAGGCAATTGTGATGATGAAGGCGAGGGAGCTGGAGGGCTGTGGGTTGAACATTTCACAGCCTGTGACTTTGATATTAAAGTCACGGCCATCGATGGTAGCGTGTGAAGGGAGGGTTCCAGAATTGATGGAGGGAACATTTCCGGGATGGGGAGGCGTGAGGCATTTTTAATTGGCCACGCCGAGGATTGGGAGGCAAGAGTTAGAGAGTCAGAAGCTAATATTGCTCAGGAGTGATGGAAGAGTGAGGCAGTATTGGATTATTTATTTGTTCTTTCATGGGGGTGTGGATGGGGCTGGCAATGCCAGCATTTGTTGCCCATTCGTAATTGTCCCTGGACTTGAGTTACTTGCTCTGCCCTCCGTTGCAGAAGGAAATTAAAAATCAACCAGATTGCTGCGGGGTCTGGGGTCACATGTCGGCCAGACTGGGTAAAGACGGCAGATTTCCTTCCCGAAAGGGCATTAGTGAACCAGATGGGTTTTTAAAGCCATCAATGATAGTTTCACACCCGCCATCCCAGAGATTAACTTTATAATCCAGATTTATTAACTAAATTTAGTCTCCGTGGTGCGAATGGAACCCACATCTCCAGAACATTAGCCAGGATCCCTGGTTTACTTGTCCAGCGACATCACCACTATCCCATCCTTACCTAGTCTGACCTACATGTGACTCCAGACCCACAGCAAGGTGGGTAATCATGCGAAAGCGGGCAAATGGAGTCCAGAACGATCAGCAAGCTCGCTGGGTTAAGAGTCCTTTGCCTGTAGCTAAAGATTTGTCTATCATTATTTTTATTTTGCCTCTTATCCTCTTTAACAGTGCCTACTCATTCCACGTTGGAGCAGACAGACAGATGCAGCCTGTTGCTTTTCCAACTGATGCTCTCACCGGCCCAGGCATCCCACGGCACGCTCGGCAGATCAACAACCTTCCCCACGGAGAAGTGGTGTGCGCCGTAGCCGTCAGTAACTTCACAAAGCACGTGTACACTGGGGGGAAAGGCTGCGTGAAAGTATGGGATATCAGTCAGCCAGGAAACAGGAGCCCAGTCTCACAGCTGGATTGTCTGGTAAAACAGTATCCTTATTTATCTTTTTCTTTTAAATCTTGCTGCGGGTCACACACTGTCTGGGATCGAAGGCAGAGTGCGGGGATAAAACTGTGTCCTTATGCATATAAACATTACTCATGCAGGGCAGGTTTATTCAGGTTATTTATACAGGATATCCCAGCAGAGCTCTCAAAGGTTGTTTACAGAGCATTCCTCCTCCATGGCAGCTTCCAGACTCCACACAGCCCAGGCTTGGCCTTGCACAGGTAGTTTGGCAGCTCTGAAGAGGTTGTATTCAGTTAAAAGCAGAATCATCTGTACAGTGCTCTGTTGCTATGGGCGAGTCCATGCACTTGGCAGTAATTAATTTCACTTGTTTGCCTGGGTTAAAGTGGTGGTCCTCCATTTTTCTCTACTCTCTCTTCTTTCACTAAAGCTTGTGGTAGGGGAATGCCACCCAATTGGAAGTGAAGATGGTTGGCAGATTGACCTATAATCGCAGGTTGGGTGATAAGACGGGTCCCTTGCGCTGGATAAATGAGCAGAGCCACCTTCACTTCTTGACAATGCCTGCATTACAAAGCAGGAGGCCTGTCCGGTTGGCATAAGTTTTTCCTCATCTTCGTCGCCCTTTGCAATCTCCCCGTATTCTGACTCACTAGAATCACAAATGCCACTCGTCCTCCAGCACTTTATCCAAGAGATGCCAGGAGCAGAAAGGTCAGCCAAACTACGCACTCATTTCACCGTCTAGAAACTCCTTCTGGAAAATCCACGTGTGGGTTTTGGCGAAAAGAATATCGGGCTTATCCGCATCTCGCCCACCATTCAACGCCAATGCCGTTGATTTATTGACTCGCGTTAACTGTCCCAAGTTATTTGCGAGTAGTCACTTGGGCAAAGTACTGGAGAGCTGATTGTGCTCCAGCATGAGTCAGTGCCCAGTGCAAATACATGCCAGCCACGTGTGCCTCCTGCTTTGCAACACAAGCAATCCCTACTGAAGCAGCAGACAGCTGAACCTGCAGGCCAAGAAAGGCTCCGGTTTGGCCCCCAGTCTCCCAAGAGCCTGTCTTTCATCTGTTATTCAACTGAGTTCTGGGCGCTTTTACTCAAAAAACAAGCTTTATTCTACAAATTTAGATAACATCTGTATAAACACACACAGTAAGAATTATTATCAACTACAAACATAAAGCCCCCACACAGCTACAGTAATCTATATATATCCCTTAATAAATTCCCCCTTAACTGTTCCAATTCAATAACAAAATCCAAGTAAAACCAGAAGCCCCTTTTCAAAGATGTGGCTCAGCACACGGCATTTTGTGATTGATGCTCTGATCCCCTTTTCAAACAGCAGATTTGAATTCCTTCCAGACAGCAATGATCTCTTTTACGTTACCAAGCAGTCTGAAAACAACTTTTAAAATGAAGAGAGAGACACTTCTTTCAACATGTGCAGTTCAAAACCCAGTCCAAGCGAAAGTTAAAAACTCAGAGCCACAGCCCAGCTCCACCCACACAATGACATAAGAACATAAGAACTAGGAGCAGGAGTAGGCCATCTGGCCCCTCGAGCCTGCTCCGCCATTCAATGAGATCATGGCTGATCTTTTGTGGACTCAGCTCCACTTTCCGGCCCGAACACCATAACCCTTAATCCCTTTATTCTTCAAAAAACTATCTATCTTTACCTTAAAAACATTTAATGAAGGAGCCCCAACTGCTTCACTGGGCAAGGAATTCCATAGATTCACAACCCTTTGGGTGAAGAAGTTCCTCCTAAACTCAGTCCTAAATCTACTGCCCCTTATTTTGAAGCTATGTCCCCTAGTTCTGCTTTCACCCGCCAGTGGAAACAACCTGCCCGCATCTATCCTATCTATTCCCTTCATAATTTTAAATGTTTCTATAAGATCCCCCCCATATCCTTCTAAATTCCAACGAGTACAGTCCCAGTCTACTCAACCTCTCCTCATAATCCAACCCCTTCAGCTCTGGGATTAACCTCGTGAATCTCCTCTGCACACCCTCCAGTATGTCCTTTCTCAAGTAAGGAGACCAAAACTGAACACAATACTCCAGGTGTGGCCTCACTAACACCTTATACAATTGCACCATAACCTCCCTAGTCTTAAACTCCATCCCTCTAGCAATGAAGGACAAAATTCCATTTGCCTTCTTAATCACCTGTTGCACCTGTAAATCAACTTTCTGTGACTCATGCACTAGCACACCCAGGTCTCTCTGCACAGTGGCATGTGATTAGACAAAACATTTCTGAAAGGGACACTCTCCCATGGCATTGAGTGGTAATTGGGAACCTCGAGTGGCTCTTAGCATTGCCGGCTTGGGGAGGGGGAACTCCTGCCCCGATCATCATTCCGCTCCTTCCTGCTGCATGTTGAATGGCAAGTGGAGATGGGATTGGACTTGGCCAGTCTGGCTGATGGTGTGAGGCACACAGTGGTCACTTAGCCAGGGTGCCCACAGAATACGCCCGCCGTCACACTAACAGAATCAGGAGTGGAGGAGGAAGGAACTCGCCTAAGCTGTAGTAATGAGGCTGGAAGCTCTTGTCCCAGTAATGGCTCCCTATACAATTGGAAGGATTTCTGGCATTTGGCTGAAGATCTGTAGCTGGTGGCAGAGCAGCTAAAACCAATATAATTTGAGTTGTTTGACTCTAACTGCTTGAACTTAAATATCTTGTCATGTTTTATTGCATTGTTATAAAGTGCCTGATTCCTCTTCGTTGCCTGCCCTTACCCCCATCAGCAGCTATTAGAGCACCTAATAAATGCCATTGGATTCTGGCAGCCTGCCCAGACTCTTAATCACTTAAGTATCAGAATAGCAAATCTTGGCTCCACATTTCAATTTATTTAGATATTTACCATTTTGGCAAACGATCCCTCCTGAATGTGTTGGATTGAGATCGGCGAGCTGGATTTTAATGTTCTGCTTTCCGATCTCGTCAGCACTGCTGTCTTGAAGCAGGGCTGGATGATAACCTGATTTCTAAAGGTCGGTTTCTATCATTCCGGCCTGGCTTAGGCTCCTCTGCTGAGCGACTGGCACAGAGCTGGACAACAGCGAAATCAGCTGACAATCAGTCACAACATCCCAGCAATAATTACTGGTGGCTGTCTGTTCAGCTTTGATCTGGTGATTGGAGCCAGACGAATGGGGAAGGTGCCAGAATCTGCCTGGAAGGTCAAAGGTAAAAGAATACATCGACTAAAAGTGGCTTATGGAGAGAAGAGTATTATTCCCATTTTTCTAAAGTCTCAAATGGACCTTTTCAGGTTTCTCCAGATTTATCGGCTCGGGAAGGAGGGAAACTAAATAAAGTAAAACCTAATCCAATATGGATCAATCCTTTTTTTTAAATTTAGAGTAGCCAATTATTTTTCTTTTTCCTATTAAGGGGCAATTTAGCATGGCCAATCCACCTAACCTGCACCTTTTTTGGGTTGTGGGGGTGAAACCCACGCAGACACGGGGAGAATGTACAAACTCCACACGGACAATGACCCAGGGCCGGGTTTCGAACCCGGGACCTCAGCGCCGCAGTCCCAGTGCTAACCACTGCGCCGCATGCCACCCTGATGGATCCTTTTTAAGAGGCTTCTCTTGCTGCCCTACCACCTACATATTGACGTCCAATTTTGTTTGATAACATTCCATTTGAAGCACTTTGTCATGCTTTTCTACATTTGAAGGTACTATATAAATGCAAGACTGTTACGGCAGATAATGCAGCACTCAGTCCCCAACCTATGCCCCCAGCCCTCAATTGATGGCTAGAAAAATGGCCACATGGCAGCTCTATTTTGCATTTCCTAGAATCCCTACAGTGCAGAAGGAGGCCATTCGGCCCATCAAGTCTGTACCGATCCTCCGAAAGAGCACCCTAACTCGTCCCACTCCTCCACCCCATCTCCGTAACTCCACCTAACCTTTGGATACTAAGGGGTAGCTTTAGCATGGCCAATCCCCCTAACCCGCACATCTTTGGACTGTGGGAGGAAATGGGAGCAACCGGAGGAAACCCACGCACACACGGGGAGAAAGTGCAAACTCCACACTCACACCCAAGGCCGGAGTCGCACCCGGGTTCCTGCAGCTGTGGGGCAGGAGTGCTAACCACTGTGCCACCTTGCTGCCTTTCAAAGCACCTTCTCCAAAGGCATTCCTCACAGCAGTTAGGCGCCTGTTGCACTTCAGGGAATAAATTAATAAGATGATGGTGCACTTTGACTGAATCCAGCAAAGCGGGTCAATGTGACCGGACGGTACATCTGACTGATTGCCCAAGGCCTTCAAAAGTACCAGTGTTCACATTATGTGTTTACCCATACAAAGCCCCTCACAAATGTGTTGTCTCATTGCGTTTCTTCATCCTCCACGGAAAGACTACCACAAATTGCGGAAGAGAGACGGTGTAAAAGCCTGCACCAATTTAATGTCTGGTGCTTATTCAGTCACAAAAACCATAAAAACCAGGAAACTGGGCTCTGTGTACTGATGTCATTGAGGCCAAAGGGGGAAACAGCCTGGAAGGAGCCTTGGGCCAGAATCAACCTACTTCTGATTTATTGCTTCGAGCACGTTTCCTCTTCCATTTCTTTTTGAGGCAAATGCTGCATTCCTGACAACTACCCGCAGTGGAGACCGGCACATTTTTATTCATTGCTCACTTCCTTCTGGCAATTCTTTATTTCATTCTTAGTCTTCACTCCTCAAACCTCTACAGTTTTCTTCTATCGACTCGTGACTGTTCAGCATGTTTTCAAGGACTGTTAAAGTTCTGGTTGGTGCTTTCCATGCTGTTGAGATCTTTACATTTCCTGGATTGTGAGAAATCCGGGATGGATTTGCATCAGCCTCCCCGGGCGTGTGTCCCGATTCTCCGGGTCCGTGCTATTATCTCGGCTTTTGAAGGAACTTCACACAAGGTGAAATATGCTTCGCCGGTTGCACGATCTGTTTCACGCTGGGCCTGAGATCGCTTTCACTGACTGCAAAGGAATGGAAAATTGGGTATATCGCAGGCTCCTGATTCGTCCTGAGCTCGCTTCGCAAAACTGGCATTTTCAGATCCCGCACCTCCTTTCATATTCCGTAAACATTTTATTTAATTTTTAAAAAATTTAGAGTACCCAATTCTTTTTTTTTCCAATAGTGTGGCCAATCCACCTAACCTGCACACCTTTGGGTTGTGAGGGGTGAGACCCACACAGACACGGGGAGAATGCGCAAACTCCACACGGACAGTGACCAGCCGCCGGATTCGAACCCGGATCCTCGGTGCCGTGAGGCAGCAGTGCTAATCCCTGCGCCATGGTGCTGCCCTCGTAAACATTTTATTGTGACCAAACAATCTACTTGGGGCGGGAGAAGGGTCATTACAAAAAGAAACACTTGCATTTATGTAGCAGCTGTTACAAACTCTTGGCTTCCCAAGTGTTTACATCCACTTGCGTCTGGCAAAGTATAGACACCGCTGCAACATAGGCAGGTTGTCGAGGCAGGTTGGTTAGACTAGAAGGTCTGCCTCGGTTCTGTGTTTTCAAAATTATTCCGCCCTCCAGTCCTCACCCCTCACTAACGCGCCACCCTTCCTTGACTCCTTGTACCCCTGTGCAAACTCGTGCCTCCACCCCCCTGGTCATTCATACCCTGCATGCCAACTCACCAAATCTCCACCACGTGCAATCTCAAATGGTTAATCTCTTAAAAATACAAACGCCTTCTATTCATAATCCACATCATAAACAGCTAATCCTTTACTGGACACTTTAGGCTGTCAATCAGACTGTGAACTCAGAACCCCCGCCAAGATAATTGTAGCTTTTGAAACTTTGCCAAGCTTTCATAAGGCCATGATGATGGTTCTTGGAGGAAATGTGAACAAAGACCTCTATTAAAACTGCATGAACAGTTGCTACACCAACTGCCTTGCCAATGAAAGCAATCCGGCAGACTTGTTGTTCAGCAATCAGTGACAGCTGCAGCCAATTTTCATTTACAGTTTAGTGAGTGAGTCATTTAAAAACAACTTCAGATCGTGGACATTACATTTTAAACAGGTGTTTTGCATACTCCATCAATTCGTGGCTCCCACACTACGGGCTAAGGTTCTTGCAGCAGCCAAAATGGAATCTGTTTGAACTCGGCACTGAGTTCTAATGACCTTGCTGAGTTTAGATTTCCTCCTGTGTGAATCATCCCCTGTCCTCTTCCCCCTTCGGCACGAATGGGATCCGTTAGAAATGGGCGCGGAACGTCTGCATCTGGGTGACGATGTTGGCCTAGTTTTCAGAAAAAGGTGTCCGAGTCTCAAATCTTTGGAACTCTCTACCCCAGACAGCTATGGAGGTTGAGTTATTGAATGCATCCAAGACTGCGGTTGATACACTTTTGAACCTATCTTGCAGCCAACGGTTTTGGGGAAATGGGCAGAAAAGTGGTGTTGAGGCAAAGATCGGATCAGTTATAAGCTTAGTTGGTGGAGCAGACTTGAGGGGCTGTATAAGCTACTGCTCTGATTTCTTCTGCCCGACTTCAAATAGTGCCATGGGATCTCTTACATCCACCTCAGCGGGTCAGAAAAGGCTCTTTCAAATGCCTCATCTGGGAGGTGGCACCTCTGCCAATACAGAACTGCCACTGTACCGCCCTTAGAGCTGTCAGCCTAGAATTAGTGCTCAGGTCTCAGGAGTTGGTCATGAATCCGTTGCCGGCTGACTCGGATTCAATGTGTTACCACTGGGAGAAGCCACTGGACCCCCATTCGTACATCACCACGGCATCCGTCACTTTGACCAACCTGAGCATATTGGCTGATTCCTAAAACTATGTTCAATTGGAGCATTGTGTAACAGCGAGACATTTCTCAGAATCTATGACTAGTAGCTTTTAGAGTTTCGAGTGTATCGTTGTTGCCTCTCGAGGAAAAATTAACATTTGAATGTACTCTCTCCCTCGCTCCAGAACAGAGAAAATTATATCCGTACCTGTAAGCTCTTCCCCGATGGACGAAGTCTGATTGTGGGAGGAGAGGCCAACACTATTTCCATCTGGGATCTCGCAGCTCCAAGCCCGCGAATAAAAGCTGAGCTGACCTCATCGGCTCCCGCTTGCTACGCACTGGCCATTAGCCCGGATGCTAAAGTCTGTTTCTCCTGCTGCAGCGACGGAAGCATTTTTGTCTGGGATTTGCACAATGAGACACTCATCAGGTGAGTTTGTTTTGAAATTCTAATGCAGGCGGTGTCAGTCAGAAAAAGGACAGGTTCAGTTTGTAAATGGCTCCAGTTGTTCATGGTTGCGGGCATTGGCTTATCGCGTTGATGGTTTATGCCCGAGGTTTCCTCAAATATCTGTTTTGCTTTCGGTCTCCAGAGCTTATTTCCCCACGGTCATTCTTTTTTTCTCCCTGACACTTTGAAGAGGCTGATTTAGCACACTGGGCTAAATCACTGGCTTTTAAAGCAGACCAAGGCAGGCCAGCAGCACGGTTCAATTCCCGTACCAGCCTCCCCGAACAGGCGCCGGAATGTGGCGACTAGGGGCTTTTCACAGTAACTTCATTTGAAGCCTACTTGTGACAATAAGCGATTTTCATTTCATTTAGTGTTAACTGGACTCTCACTGCTCCTCATCCACTTGAGTGTCACACGGAGGCTTACATTAACACTGCAATGAAGTTACTGTGAAAAGACCCTAGTCACCACACTCTGGCGCCTGTTTGAGTACACAGAGGGAGAATTCAGAGTACCCGGAGGGAACCCGCACAGACACTGGGAGATCACCCAGAAGATGATACAACGTGACTTGGCACACAAACTGGATGGTGGAAGGGTTTTTTGCACTTTCCATTGTGTGCGCTTCTCCAGTCTATTCAGAGATGATCTGAGGAAGCACTTAGTGAAATGAGGATGGATGTGAATCATCATAAGCTGCTTTATTTCACAGGCTGCAAGTGAACATATAGAGCAAGTTATCGATTCCCTCCAAACTATCAATGCAACTCACCTGGGCACAATAATACAAAGCAATGAAAACGCATTATGCTCAGTGCATCACCTTAATTGTTTTAAAATAGCTACCGTTTGGTGGTCATGACTGGCAGCAAACTCCTATCTTTGAGCACTCGAGGATCACAACCAAAAAAGAACAAAGAACAATACAACAGAGGAACAGGCCCTTTGGCCTGTACCAGTCATGATACCCATGTCGATGCTACCACCAAGAAAGCACAACAGCTTCCAAAGTGCACCTATATTTCCTCAGGAAACTAAGGAAATTCGGCATGTTCACATTAACTCTTACCAACTTTTACAGATGCATCATAGAAAGCATCCTATCTGGCTGCATCACAGCCTGGTATGGCAACTGCTCGGCCCAGGACCGCAAGAAACTTCAGAGTCGTGAATACCGCCTAGTCCATCACACGAATCTGCCTCCCATCCATTGACTCCATCTACACCTCCCACTGCCGGGGGAAAGCGGGCAGCATAATCAAAGACCCCCCCCACCCATCTTACTCCCTCTACCAACTTCTTCCATCGGGCAGGAGATACAGCAGTCTGAGAACACGCACGAACAGACTCAAAAACAGCTTCTTCCCCGCTGTTACCAGACTCCTAAATGACCCTCTCATGGACTGACCTCATTAACACTACACCCTGTATGCTTCATCCGATGCCGGTGCTTATGTAGTTACATTGTATATCTATGTTGCCCTATTATGTATTTCCTTTTCTTTCCATGTACTTAATGATCTGTTGAGCTGCTCACAGAAAAACACTTTTCACTGTACCTCGGTACACGTGACAATAAATAAATCCAATCCAATCCAACCTTTGCCAAAACCACTTCTGAGTATCTTGGAATCAAGGACCACAGCGACCACATCACGCAATGGGCGTGAGATGTTTTATCAGTTGCTGAGACAGACTAAGAAATGGCTTGTACTTGGGGAAATGCGTATCCCATCAACATTTAGTCATCTTAACTTTCCACCACTGATCTACCATCTCAACCCTTTCAGGGTGCTGGGCAGAGGGGAATGGTCAATCCTAAATCATGAAAATTGGATTTCATATTAATTTCTAACCAGCAATCCAATTTTTTGAAAGCTAGACATTCTGACAGCTGGTAATCAGCTAGTGCATAGAATCTTTAAAGTGCAGAGGAAGGCCATTTGGCCCATCGACTCTCCACCGACCCTCTGAAAGAGCATCCTACCTAGGCCCAATCCCCCACCCTATCCCCGTAACCCCATATCGTTGGACACTATGGGGCAATTTAGCACGGCCAATCCACCTAATTTACATAATGGACTGTGGGAGGAAACCAGGCCACCCGGAATAAATCCACACAGACACGGGGAGAACATGCAGACTCCGCACAGACAGCGACCCAAGGCTGGAATTGAACCCGGATCCCTGGCACAATGAAGCAGCAGTGCTAACCACTGTGCCTCCATCGCTACAATAACTATGTTTTGAATTTTCTCCAAACTTTTGAATGCCTTTTCATCAGATCCGGAGTTCTGTTGAAATAATGACCACTGTTGGAACTGTCTGTGCTAAACTATTGTCTGTGTCCTTTTATAAACCCTAACAAAATGTGTATGATTCTTGCTGCATCACAGACCATGGTTAAATCTACATGCATAAAATATAAATGTGTGGATTGAAGATTTGAGTCCTCATCACTATACACCCACTCAATTTTGCATTTTTTTTTCAATAAGAAATCCACTACTGGCTGTTTTGCAACATCATTGAAGTTGAATTGTATCCTCAATGGCTCATTTTTAAATGTGCCACATGTTTTTGTACTGATGCATTGCCATCTTTATCTGTTCAAGTGTCTTCTATCAGTGATATGTGCGTGGTAATGCAAGTTGAGGTTTTTTTAGTTTGCTGGGGCAGATGTGTGGATATCCAATTCCTGCCAGTGCGTGTATTGTATCGTAGTTAGGTGTATTTGGGTGGGGGAGGAAGAGAGAGAACACAGGTTGGGGCAGAGAAAGGAAGCGAAGGGTCTTCGGGAACGAGGAGAGAGAGAGGCGGGAGGTCGAGAGGGCCGAAGGGAAGAGAGAGAAGGAAAAGGTGGTTTATATAGGTTGCTGCTGGTGTGAAGAGGTGCAAAAAAATTCCAGTGACCATCTTATTTGCCTCAGGTTCCATAGAATTCCTACAGGGCATAAGGAGGCTATTCGGCCAAACTTTAACTGTGTCCATTCCCCTGCCCTATCCCCGTAATTCCATCTAACCTGCACATCTGGTGCTCGGGGGCTGGTTTAGCTCAGTAGGCTAGACAGCTGGTTTGTGATGCAGAACAAGGCCAGCAGCGTGGGTTCAATTCCTGTACCGGCTGAGAATTCTGAATTCTCCATCCGTGTACCCAAACAGGTACCGGAGTGTGGCGATTAGGGACTTTTCACAGTAACTTCATTGCCATATTAATGTAAGGCTACTTGTGACAATAAAAGATTATTTATTTTTATCTTTCGACACGGGCAATTTAGCATGGTCGATTTATCTAAGCTGCAAATCTTTGTACTGTGGGAGGAAACTGGAGTACCCGGAGGAAACCCACGCAGACACATGGATAAAGTGTAAACTTGCCGGAATTGCTCCCGGGACCCTGGCGTTGTGAGGCTGCAGTGCTAACCACTGTGCCAGCATGCCAGATTAAAAACACAGTTCCCTGGTTTACCTCTTTCTACGCTTCTTGCTCAGTTTGTCCTCGTTTGTGCACGGAGCTGCTTTTAACAGCTGAACTTGGCAACACAGAGCCACTCCTGCTGGATTGATCTTGTCTTTTCCCTCTTTTGCTTTCTTTCCCGAACTGCGCTGCCCAATTAGCTTTAGCTTGCGTTTCACATCTTGGGGAAGAAAACATTTGTAGATAGCTCGTAAATAAGGTGAAAATTAGGGGCTGGTTTAGCTCACAGGGCTAATTGCTGGCTTTTAAAGCAGACCAAGCAGGCCAGCAGCACGGTTCGATTCCCGTACCAGCCTCCCCGGACAGGTGCCGGGATGTGGCGACTAGAGGCTTTTCACAGTAACTTCATTGAAGCCTACTCGTGACAATAAGCGATTTTCATTTTCATTTCATTCATTTCATTTTTCAAAATGATGATCTGCGATTGCACAAATTGATGATGAAGGTTTCTCAGAGGAGCAAGTTGTGAATTTTGAAGCCTACATTGAATGTGTTTCTGAGAAAATAATTCACTCTGCGCACCTATCAGTGCTTCTGTTGTACAGTTATTGAAATTGTTTTAGTAATCAATGCTTTGCAGGGCAACGGCGCAGTGGTTAGCTCTGATGCCTCACGGTGCCAAGGCCCCAAGTTCGATCCTGGCTCTGGGTCACTGTCCGTGTGGAGTTTGCACATTCTCCCCGTGTCTGCGTGGGTTTCACCCCCACAACCCAAAGACGTGCAGGGTAGGTGGATTGGGCACGCTAAATTGCCCCTTAATTGGAAAAAGTGAATTGGGTACTCTAAATTTTTTTTAAAAACTAATCATTGCTTTACTTCTTACTCATTAATACAGTATACTTCCTGTTGAACACGTTTGGTTGCCATAATTTCAAGACCACAAGTAATTTGTCATCGGGTTATGACACAATCATTCTCTCTTTTTTTCTTTCCATCCCCCACCTTACTTATGCCTTTCCTGCAAGTTAGATCGGGTTCTAATAGTTGGTCAAGTAGACACGTGCTTGGGCCTGATTTTAGAATCCTGTCTGCTCCTTGGAAACCTAAATACGCAATCACCCACGATAAACTCATTCAGCCACAGGTGGCCATGCTGCACCTCTGATGGACAGTAATTAATTTTTTTGTTCATTCAATGGGGTGTGGATGTTGTTGGAAAGGCCATCAATTACTGCGCAGCCCTAATTATCCTCGAGGAGGTAGTGATGAACCACCTCTGTAACCTCCTCTGCGAGGTAACCACATCTGCACCCTGTGCTTTGAGCGAGCGACGGTGAAGGAATGGTGCTACAGTTCCAAGATGGTATGCGGCTTGGAGATGTGCTGCCCTTCGTCTTTTGGATAGTAGAGGTTATGGGTTGGGAGGTGCTGTTGATGAGTTATATTATAAATATGGAACCTGGCGGGACCCAGCCTTAGAAGCAGACTGATATTATGGCACAGAAGCAGGCCTTTTGGCCCATCTCATCCATGCCATTTTCTGCAGAGCAAACTAGTCCGTTCTGTTCTACATACTGTATCCCCGGAGCTCTGGAAAGTTATTTCCCTCAAGTGGCCATTCGATTTCCTTTTGAAATTGTTGATCACCTGTTTCCACAACCCTGGTGGGCTCCGAGTCTTTCCCACTCTGTGCTTAGGGAGTTCTTCTTGACACCTCTTGCCCAAAATCTTTCAATCTATGTCACTTAATCCTTGTCCCATCAGAAAGAACTTTTCTTTCTCGATCTACCTACACCTGTATTAACAGCATCTCTGTCAGATCTCCCTTCGACTTCCTTTACTCCAGAGAGAATAGCCCCGGCTTTTGCTGCCTAACTTTTGACGCCAAATTTGCCCAAACATTCTGGTAACTCTCCTCTGCGCCTTCCTGAGGACCCTCTCATCCTCCTTAAAGAATGGTGGGCAGAGCTGGGCGCAGTACTCTTACTTGTGGTCCAACCAGAGCTTTATCAAGGTTCAGCATAACTTCCCTGCTCATTGCACTCATTACCTCTCTTTATGAAGCGCAAGATTCCATGTGCTCTGCTTATTCCTCTCTCTGCTACCTTCATAGAACATTACAGTGCAGTACAGGCCCTTCGGCCCTCGATGTTGCACCAACCTGTGAAACCACTCAAGCCCATCAACACTATTCCCTTATCATCCATATGTTTATCCAATGCCCATTTAAATAGTGTTGGCGAGTCCCTTACTGGTGCAGGCAGGGCATTCCACGCCCCTACTACTCTCTGAGTAAAGAACCTATCTCTGAAATCTGTCCTATATCTATCTCCCCTCAGTGTAAAGCTATGTCCCCTCGTGCTAGCCATCGCCATCTGAGGAAAAAGGCTCTCACTGTCCACCCTATCTAATCCTCTGATCATCTTGTATGCCTCAATTAAGTCACCTCTTAACCTTCTTCTCTAATGAAAACAGCCTCAAGTCCCTCAGTCTTCCCTCCATACCAGGCAACATCCTGGTAATTCTCCTCTGCACCATTTCCAATGCTTCCACATCCTTCCTATAATGCGGCGACCAGAACTGCACGCAATACTCCAAATGCAGCCGTACCAGAGTTTTGTACAGCTGCAACATGACCACATGGCTCCGAAACTCAATTCCTCTACCAATAAAAGCTAACACACCGTACGCCTTCTTAACAACCCTATCCTATTTCTTTGGGCTCCAAGTTCTGTCCCTGTACACATTTTAAAATTGCGTCAGGCAGCACGGTGGCACAGTGGTTAGCACTGCGGCCTCACGGTGCCGAGGTTCCAGGTTCGATCCCGGCTCTGGGTCACTGTCCGTGTGGAGTTTGCACATTCTCCCCGTGGGTTTCGCCCCCACAATCCAAAGATGTGCGGGGTAGGTGGATTGGCCACGCTAAATTGACCCTGAATTGGAAAAAATGAATTGGGTATTCTAAATTTATTTTTAAAAACAATATTTTTCCTTTTGGAATTTTTCAAAAAAGATGAGTTGAGAATTCTATTTAGAATTGTACACAAATATCAAATCAGCCCTCACCACTCCATCTCCCTCCAATATTTTAACAATTTCTTACCTAAAAAAAACAATATATTGTTCCCAAAAAGCTATGTTGATGCAGTGCCTGCAGTCCATGTTTGAGAATTCCTCTGAGGTTCTTAGAATTGTGTTTGATATTGCAAGTTCCAATTGCGTGGATAGTTCTGGCACTTTATACATTTCAACTCTCTTGACCCTCCCCAACCCCACACGTTTGATCTCTTGTCGTGCAGTCTGCAGGAGGCAATAAGTAGGGTCAGGCACTTTTTTTTCTCTCTGCAGTCAGAAGGGGCAATTTTCCTGGACGGTACTCTTGCTCCTCCTAGTGGTTGGAGGAAGTGATTTAGAGAACGACTTGAGAGATTCCCTAGTGAGCTGAATAAAGATAGAAGTGGATATTTTGGCAGGATTGTGTAAACTGTTGGTATTTGCGCTGTGTACTTTTGGTCGGTGATCATTGACTTTCAATAACTTCCTTCCAGGAGTTGGTATTCGGCTTTGGGAATGCTGTACGTCAGTGTTGTGAAGTTGTTTCTATTATATTGACAATTGGAATGTTATGTAAACTCTACCTCTGATTTTATTTTTAAAATTCAGGCAGTTTCAAGGCCACTCTGATGGCGTCAGTTGCACTGACATTTCTAACGATGGGACCAAGCTATGGACTGGAGCATTGGACAACACGGTCAGGTGCTGGGACCTGAGGGAGGGACGTCAGGTGCATCAACATGATTTTGCATCACAGGTACATCATGCCTGCTGGCTAATGTGAGGAAGCTTGTTGCTGAAGTGTCTGCTCCTTCTTGCCCCAATCTAGAATAATCCTAGGTTCCCTGAGCTATGTGCTATTTCCTGACTAAACCTCTCTCAATTGTGCTGTAAGCATGTTGCTAGGTGATGGAGAAGCCTGAGGGGGACTTTTTTTCCCCCACCCTTTCATCGTGACGAGATTCTGGCCAGTGCCCATCTTGAGGTACAGCTAGGTCAGAAACAAGATGGTTATTGAGCCCATATTCAACCATTCTGTGATGTGATGAATTGGGGTAAAATTACCACGTTTAGTAGCACCATAGATCTTCTTTCTGCTAGACACATGTCCACATTGGTTAGATTCTGTGGTAATAGTAAATTGTGGATTAATTGACATGTTTTTTTATTCATTCATGGGATGTGTTTTATTCATTCCTGGGATGTGACCATTCCTGGCAAGGCAGCCGTTTATTGTCCATCCTTCATTTTCCCTTGAGAAGGTGTAGTGAATCTCCTGCCTTGAATGTTCCTGCCCATGTGGTATAGGGAGGGAGTTTCAGGATGTTGACACCGTGATGGAACGGTGATCGAGTTCCAAATCTGAATGGCGTGTGACTTGGAGGGGACATGAAGGTGGAGGTTGTCCAAAGCACCTGTTGCCTTCGTCATAACAGGTGATAGAGTTTGTGGGCTTGGAAGGTCCTTTGGAGAAGCCTTAACAAGTTGTTGACGTGCATCTTGTACATGTCATAGCCACTATCCGCTGGTGCTAGAGGATGTTTTAAGTTGGTGGATGGACTGCCAATCAAGTGTGCTGCTTTGTCCAAGGTGGTGTTGACCTTCTTGTGTTGCTTGAGCTGCACACACCCAGGCAAGTGGCATATATTCCATCACATTCCTGACTTATGCCCTGTGGATGGCGGACTGGCTCTGGAGCGTCGGCTGCAGAATTCCCAGCCTCCTGTAGCAACAATGTATATATGGTTGGCCCAGTTAGTTTTCTGGTCAATTGTAACCTTCCGAATTTTGATGTTGGGAGATTCAGCGATAGGAATGCTGCTGAATATCAAGAGGCGATCATTTAATTCTCTTCCGTTGGGAAATGCTGTTTTGAGAGGTCATGATTAGTTTCTATCTTGGGAGATATCTTCAGTGAATTATTTCACCACCCTACTTTATTAAGAGTCTAGATTCCCACTCCCAATACGCAGAGAGTAATTAAAAAGAGGAAATATGCTGTCGCTTGCTCCATTTCATTTTGGTACATCTGGTCTACAGGGCAAGTAGCTGTTTTGATCAATCTGTTTGATGGGTTGAGGGTACAGTTTCACCCCTGTTTTTGATTTGAATTTAGCGACACCACAATTTCAGGCCAGAATGGTGATGATTGGTTAATCCTTCCAGTCAATTATGTTGCTGTTAATGATTGGTATTGAATTTCTGCACAAACATTTGTATCATTATTCAAATCCACTCTGCATTTTGTTGGAGAAACCATCTTGCTTTAAACAGGGAGGTGTTAGCCCCCTGATTCAGTCATGAGCTCCGTCTTGTTGTGGTGCATACAGCCTCTGGTGTATACAGCCTCTACATTTAAATAGACTCTGTGGACTGTTTGCTCTGCAGTGCAGCTTAAATAGATTCTGTTTGCTTTTTTGTTTGCTGTAAAATGGACTATTTGTTGTGAGACTCGTTGGTTGGCACTCTGTTTATTTCCGTGCCCAGTTCTAATCATGTATTGGAGATTGGGAACTGGCCATATAGTAGCCTCCAGTGAGAATCCAGATCCTAGGATTCTGCAGATCTGATGAGCATTGAAATCTGTCTATTTTTCACTTCCAAAGCATTGGAGGACATCAGCACCGCGCTCAATCTCAGACTTGAGGCGTTGCTTCCATATTTAACTAGACCTAAGGTCTCCTAACCTTCTGAAGATTTGGAATTGTGTTTATACCAGATTGTTTCAATGATCAGACATTGGTAGTAATTAGAAGGTGCAAACAGAAAAGTGACACAACATCATTTGAAATGAAGGCACCTGACCCGTATTCCCCCTCCGTAGCTGACAGTTCCATGATATTGGCTATACGGCCATATTTTATTTCCTTTGACAGAGAGGTTGTACGTATACTTTTAATGCTACCGTTAAAATATTTGCTCCCAACTCATTTGGGCTAATTCCGATGAACTGGTTTTGCAAACCACGAGGAAGGTTCTTCGCAAGTTTCTTCATCTAATCAGTCACTGCAATGGCCTAAAGTTTATTCTTGGATGCAAATTATAGTTCTTGAGACATTAACTTCGCTTTCCATGTCCTCTTTCGCAGTGGGGGTTGTCTTATTTGTTAATGTGCCCAATAATCCAGGAATGCTAATCCAATTGTGTCTTTGGGTTTGATGGGCCCTTCGAGATGCTGTCATCATAGAAAAATCATTGAATCTACAAAAATGAAGGTGCTCTGAGGTGGTCATCGCAATTAATGCAGATTCTGTTTCTGATATCAAATAAAGACTTCTGCTTTGATAACACTTCAGCAATCTATTTTATCGTTCACTTGAATTCTTCCTGTCCGCTCCTGTCAATACACGTCTCTCCCTGCACGAGGGGAGACTATTGTGTGTTAAAATGAAAATCTAACTCTTAACACATTTTTTTTCCCCCCTCTCTCCTCTTCCCCAGATTTTTGCACTAGGATGCTGCCCAACGGGGGGATGGCTAGCTGTCGGTACGGAGAGCAGCAATGTAGAGGTTTTACATGTCAACAAACCGGATAAATATCAGCTTCACCTTCACGAGAGCTGTGTTTTGTCGCTCAAGTTTGCCTATTGCGGTAAGAACTGATGCTGCGATATTGGAACTGTGGAGGCCATTCAGCCCGTCAGCCTATTCCACCATTCTGTTAATTCATGGCTGATCTGAATCTTCAATCCCAACTTGGTTCCATGATCTTTTAGTATCTTAACCTGTTAAAAATCTATCCACCTTGGTTTTAAAATTTCCAATTCGCTAAGGGCTGGATTCTCCGTCCCGCGACGCCCGGATGGCGTTTCCCGATGGGACAGAGAATCTGGCGTCGCGCGTGTGGGGGGGCGACCCAACCGCGATCCTCCAACACCCCATTGGCACCAGGACCGGGGCCCACGACCATGTGCCAGCAGAGGATGTAAATTAATTCAAATGGGTCTTAATGATCCATTTAGCAGGCCCCAGCGCCCTGTGCTCTGGTCCTGCTTGATTCTCTGGCCCCCGGGTCTGAGAATCACGTGGTCACGGATCACTTGTGGTCACTACCAGCGCGGCCCTGGTGAGGTGGGCCATAGGGTTAACTAACCCCTTCGGGGAGTTGACCCCAGGGTCCATCCGAGGGCCACCACTCCCAATGCACTATCTGCTCGCCCCTCCTCTACCAGACTCCCCCACCCGCCCTGACCCCCTAACTGAAGGAACCCACCCCCACCCCCCAAAAAAGAGGCTCCTGACTGGAAGCTGGAGAGCAGTCCAGACAGGGGCAGTGAAAATAATTACTGTTGTAACACTTTTTAAAATAGAAATTTAGAGTATCCAATGCTATTTTTTTTTTCAATTAAGGGGCAATTTAGCGTGGCCAATCCACCTACTCTACACATCTTTTTGGGTTGTGGGGGTTAGACCCATGCAGACACGGGGAGGATGTGCAAACTCCACATGGGCACTGTTGTAACACTTAACCTGAAAGTTCCATGTGCCCATTCCTTGAAGGAGAACAGCTGTGACCTGTGTTTCAACCCCACAGAACCATTAGCTGCAAGCCATTCACAAACTTTTTAGCAGTGGGCTGTGATTGACAGCTTCCACAAACTAGCTGCAGCTTCGATTCATTCATCTCCCTTCATGGACAGTGGTGAAACCCCAATGTTTACAAACAATGACCGCATCAAAGAGAGGTAAGTGCATTGCAATCACATGCTTGAGTTATTGGAATGCACTGAGCACCCAAAATAGCGGCCCAATAGCGGGATCCCCTTGTATTCCTTGCCATGCATAAATTTGCATAGTGAGGGATACTGAATTTCATCCCGATCTGCACTCCAAGGGGGATTATAAAACGGGTGCAATTCTCCTCCGGCGGGGGAACATGGGGCTGGATTCTCCTATTTTGAGGCTATGTCCGGAGGATGTATCTGGTTTTACGATGTAAAAGTTGGTGCCGTCCCCGTAACGATGCTCCGACCTGTGAGGGGCTAGCAGCCGCGTCACGCAAAACTCCTGCCAGGACCGTGACTGTGCATAGCGACGACCTGCAGCGGTCACGCTATACAACACGGCGCCGGCCGTGCATGGACCCAGCCTGCCAGATAGTGTCCCCGTGGACCCCCCCCCCCCCCGACTGCGGCGGCGCAGGACACAGTCCGCAGCTGCCATGCCGGGTTCCCGAAAACTGAGACCACACGTCCACTCGGCCAATCAGGAGCGGGCATCGAGGGAGGGCCTTCAGGTAACGTCCTGAGGCTGTTCCAATGGTGTGCGGTGTACTCCTCCGGGAGTCTCCGTTATACCGCCGCCTGGGGGTTTCCTGACGGCGTGGGGCTGCCCCACAATGGGGAAAGCCCATTGACCGGCCGGCGTAACGGAGAATACCGCCGGCCAGTCGGGATGGGAATGTGGCACGGCGGGGCCGAGAATCCCGCCCTCCGTTTTGGGTGGGACGGAGCATCTGAAAACAGGCGTCTCCCCGATTCGGTCGTAAACAGGGGTTCTCCACCCGATCGCTGATTACGATATCCGAGGAATGGAGAACCCCCATAGTCTCCCAAACGGAGAATCCACCCCTTAGATGCAACAATGTGGGGAGAGCGTTCCAGGTTTTCATGATACTTTGTGTGAAGAAATGCTTGTTGACATCGCCCTAAATGGCTCAGCTCTAAATTGAATCTTATGCCTCCACATTTGGATATCCTGCCCCACTGCCAGAGGAAGCGGATGTTCTCACTTTACCCATATCAAATCCTTTGATCATCTTCACCTCAATCAGATCATGCTTTGATCTTCTCAACTTGAGGGAATACAAGCTTAACTTGTAGAACTTGTCCTTCTAACTTTTTTTTCTAAATTTGGTATACCCAGTTCATTTTTATTTCCCAATTAACTGCCAATTTAGCGTGTTCAATCCATCTACCTTGCACATCTTTGGGTTGTGGGGGCAAAACCCACGCAAACACGGGGAGAATGTGCAAACTCCACACTGACAGTGACCCAGAGCCGGGATCGAACCTGGGACCTCGGCGCCGTGAGGCAGCAGGGCTAACACACTGCGCCACCCTGCTGCCCACTTGTCCTCCTCTCTTAACTTGCTCAGCCCAGATGTAATTCTGAATCTGCTCGGCAGCCTTTCCAAGTCCAAAATCTCCTTCCAGAATGCTGTTTTAAGAGTGATTTTTACCTTGTGCCTTTCACCTGTGGGGAAAGAGCATTGAAACTTAACTTCCATTAATTGGTGCTTTTCTGTTCATTTGAGATAATTCCCACTGATTAAACTGAGCTGCTTATAATGTGGGTTTCTCTAAACAGCAGGAAGGCAAAGATCTCTGGGAGGTTTACTGACTATAGCCAATCCATTCTAATTTTCACTGAAATTGCAGAACTCTATTTCTCCCACTCATTCATTCTGTTGCACCCCAAAAGAGGAAAATCTTCCCAAACATACATCCCATAGTTTTTAAGTCGGAAAATTAATACCCTCTTATTACACCACCTCCTCCACAGAATAATCTCGTCGGAGAGACCCTGTATTGCCGATTGCAGATTAAAGCTCTACAGCTATTCGTAGGGGAGGCGGGGGATTTGTAGTTTTTTTTATTGCCGGGCTGGGCAGGGCTGGTAATTATTGGCTTGGGCTCTTGTCGGTGATCTCACGGGGCCTCCAATGTTCAGAATTGTGCTATTTCCAGAGATTGAAATGGGCAAATAGAAGATGTGTACCTGGGAACCATTTGGAAGAAAGATTGTACATGTCTTGTATGGCCCCTAGCTGTTTGTGTCCTGCTGATTAGCTCTTCTCAGTCTGTTAATGGCTACAAGACTGACTTGAGAGGTGTTGAGGGGGGGGAGGTACAGTGTCTATAGGTCAAGGAATAGGTCCCCTGACGGGCCCATTCATGCATTATGCACTCTAATGGGCAAGTAAAGTATTAGAATCAATTCTAATGTTCTCCATAGCCTTGGGTTTTCATTATTAACCTCAGTGTGCATTGTGACTAGACATGACGAGTGATTTTAAAAGTGGTATGCAAGGACGCTGGAACTTGACCCTCATAGAAGATAGAACAGACCCACTTAAGCCCTCACTTCCACCCTATCCCTGTAACCCAATAACCCCTCGTGACTTTTTTGGTCGCTTCGGGCAATTTAGCATGGCCAATCCACCTAACCTGCACATCTTTGGACTGTGGGAGGAAACCGGAGCACCCGGAGGAAACCCACGCAGACACGGGGAGAGAACGTGCAAATTCTGCACAGACAGTGACCCAGCGGGGAATCGAACCTGGGACCCTGGCGCTCTCCACTTGTGCTACTGTGCGGCCCTCAGTAATGTCAAAATGCATTCTGCAAAACTGCGCCAATTCTCACCCCCTTTCTCTATGCAGAATAAAATTAAAGCTAGAACGGAATGTATAACATGGGGGGGGGGGGGTGCAGAGCAGAGGGGGGAGGGAGGGAGCAGGAAAGAATAGTCAAAAGGGATCTGAAGCGGTCAAGATTAAGGCAAATTCAGAATTTTGGGCTGCAGCTTAGTTTATACAAATGATCGGACTGAACGTAGGTGGTGAAAAGATCAGATCTGAAGCAGAATGAGTTGAAGCTAGCTGACTCCTCCCCATTGTGCTGTGCGACATTTGAACAGCAATGTTGTGCACGTTTGATATCCTTTTCTTAAAATTTAAAGTCCAATTCAGGGGCAATTTAGCGTGGCCAATCCACCTAAACTGCACATCTTTGGGTTGTGGGGGTGAAACCCATGCAGACACGGGGAGAATGTGTAAACTCCACACGGACCCGGGGCAGCACGGTGGCGCAGTGGTTAGCCCTGCTGCCTCACGGCGCCGAGGTCCCAGGTTCAATCCTGGCTCTGGGTCACTGTCTGTGTGGAGTTTGCACATTCTCCCTGTGTTTGCGTGGGTTTCGCCCCCACAACCCAAAGATGTGCAGGGTGGGTGGACTGGCCATGCTAAATTGCCCTTAATTGGGAAAAAATGAATTGGGTGCTCAAAATTTATAAAGAGAAAACTCCACACAGACAGTGACCCGGGGCCGGGATCGAACCCGGTTCCTCGGCGCCGTGAGGCAGCAGTGCTAACCACTATGCTACCGTGCCACCCTGTTATATCCTTAAGCTTTTAGTGAATCATGCATGTAAATGAGCATGTGAAAAGTGTGGTTGTGATACAGATCTCTGTTCAGGAGGTAAAGAGAGTACAGCATCTTTTCCTGATTAAGCACAATGGCCCTGAATTTACATCACCTGATTCCGAGCATGCAGATGTTTGCTGATTTAGCCTGTTCCTTTTAAAGGGGCCTTTCACCCCTTGTAACATAATAAGTTGCCTGTATCCTACAAGGCCTACGAAGTGACCATCACCAGTCAGCTAGAGTGTTGATTTGTTGCTTTTCTTTAAAACAAAACGGTAAATGGTGAAACCTTCGGTGTAAAGCGAAGCAGGAAGTGGGAGAACTCTGCTCCGCACGTGTTGAGTGATTTGTTTTTTTCCCCCTATCTGCCACTAGAGGGAACTGGCACACATCACCGATCATTCCAGTGAGCAAAACAAACATTTATGAAAGATGTTTCTTCCACATCCATTAAAATGAGGGACTGTCTTTAAATAGGAAGATCCTTGGCTGGTGTGCCTGCAAGTTATTTGTCGTTAATTCTGTTTTAGGCAATTATATATTTACTGCGCTCTGTTTATTTCATTTGTGTAAAGCATTTTTCTTTCAACTGTCACTTAAAAAGGTCACTGGATTTAAAATTGCTGAAGGACCAAAGGCTGTGCATGGCCCAGTAATTTAATTAATTGTACACTTCAGGTTAATTAATTACATATAATTGTGATTGCAGAATTGCCTCGCTTGTTTACCTCCCATCCTCCAACTCGCCCCCCCACCCCCCAGATTCATTTCGACTCTGCTACAGAGCTGTGTAGCCAAGGACACTGTGCTTCCTACATTACTGAACTAGTTGCAATTTTTCAATTAAATCATTAGCCCATTTGAAATGGGTTGCCACCCTAAACTTTTCAAGTTTAAAATCTTTTGGGATGTGTCATTTGACTTTTAAAAAAAATATGTTAGTGGTAAGAATGAGATGGGATTCAAATGGAATTAACTGAGGGATCTGGGAAAGTGCAGGTCGATGTAGCCAAGATAGAAGATCAGTCAGATCTTGTTGAAGAGCTCAGCAGGGATCGGGTCTAAACGGCCCACTCCTGCCCCACTGTTTATGGTCTTACAAGACAGTGGTTGGCACTGTTGCTTCACAGCGCCAGGGTCCCGGGTTCGATTTCCGGCTTGGGTCGCTGTCTGTGCGGAGTGTGCACCTTCTCCCCGTGTCTACGTGGGTTGCCTCCGGGTGCTCCGGTTTCCTCTCACAAGTCCCGAAAGATGCGCTTGAATTGGACATTCTGAATTCTCCCTCCGTGTACCCGAACAGGCGCCGGAATGTGGCGACTCGGGCCTTTTCGCAGTAAAATATCCCGGCCCCGGGTCACATTAACATTGCAGTGTTAATGTAAGCCTACTTGTGACAATGATAAAGGTGGCTATTATAATAGGCATCAAGTGAATTTTGGTCACCTTATTTGGAAAGATAAAATTTCTGAATGTGGAGTTCACATCTGCCAGTTGCATTAAGATTTATTCTCTTTTAAATGACACAGTCCAGTTTTATTTTGAACTTTATTGGGAAATTGCCGAACCCCCTCTAACTTTGTCTCGGTTGTGTTTGGGGGAAGAGGCCATAGGTAGGGCTGGGGTTTTTAAAACGGTGTCGTCTTTCGTCCTCCGTATTTTGATTCTCAGCCAGATGGGATGGAGGCACATTAGATGGAGGCAGATGGGATGGAGGCACATTAGATGGAGGCAGATGGGATGGAGGCAGTGATGCTGGTAAAGTGGGTAGGTACCAACCATGAATTTCTGTCTCACAGCAAAGCAGTTTTCCAGGCGATGCAGCTTCGGATTGAAGCATGACTCACTGCCGAATCATTCTTGTATTGCCAAATTCACAAAACAACAGTCTGTATCTGTATAATGTTTTCTTTAACATGGTGACACGTCACAAGGAACGTCACAAGAGTGTAATCAAAATTTGTCATCGCACCATTTAAGGAAATACCGGGACAGATGAGCGACAGCTTGGCCATAAATAGGTTTTAAGGGATGTTGTAAAGGAGGAGAGAGAGATTTAAGGAGAGAATATCAAAATTTGGGGCCTAACCAGCTGAAGATATGGTAAACACTGGTACGTGATTAAAAAATCAGCGGAAGCTGAAGAGGCCAGAATTGGAGGCGCACAAAGGTATTGGAAAATGTGTTTGAAAGATTTCTGTGTGGGCGCGCCAAATTGTATCTTCTGCCCAAGAATAGCATCTCTTATTTCTACACTTGTTTTTACTGGAGACCAAACATTTAAAGTTGCTTCAAAGATCCAAGGATAGAAATAGATGCCGTGTCGCAAGAAAAGGAGGAAGGCGCCATCAAAACCTTAGCTGGAGACTGATGTTTCCAAATCGGTCTTAAAGGAGACGGATAGAACTGGGGTTTAATGAGAAAATTCCTGGGATGAGCGTGCCTAGGGCACTGGGAGGGTTACGGTCGATGTTGGGTGAAGGGGAAGGTGTGAAGGAGAGGGAAACTGAAAATGAGGATGAGTCCCCATTGGCTGAAGAAGATCCGGTTAAGCGACTGAGCACTAACTCCTGTCAGCCAGAAGACAATATTTCTGGCTAACTGGTTGCCATGTATGTTTTCATCCATGTCGGGAAACACCGCTACCACCGCTTGTGGTGTCGAAGGACCTTTGAAAGCAGAAGTGTTGCTTGATGTTGGCAGCAACTAGATAAATCTTGCCAAAGATTATGAACGAAACTAAAAGGAAATGTTGCACTGTTACCATTGACGATACTCTTTCATATCATGGGGGGAGGAAAGCTGCAAATTACCTCCCATCAGGTTCATTAGGAATCGAGGGTGAAACTGTATGGGTCCCTTTGCCTCGGGAGCAAATTCCGTTACGGCTGCTAACTCTCCTGTGAGAGGGCCATTGCTGAATTTGCACTGGCGAAATCTCAGTTTGTGATCTTCCCTGTCATCTGCTGCCGACATAATCAGGTTCGCGCGCAGTGATTTGAATTGATTTTAATGTTCAGAAGCGGCTTAACGCTGTTGTTTCTGGGGTCGTTGGATGTCAGTTTCCCCCTCGCCCCTTGCTGGGGACAATTTCAAAAATTGAAACCTGTTGTGACAACCATGCCAGGAGCTCCAAGGTGAGTATAGTTCCAGGGAGGCGGTGGTGGTTGTCATAATACATCCATGTATATGATGGAGTGCAGACAGGCAGTGATTGACACACAGGATGACCAGTGAGCACACAGAACACAGCAGCCAATCACCAGACAGGACACGACCACTATAAAGCCAGAGGGCACCAGTTTCCCCGCTCTCTGGGGATCCAGCCTCTGAGACAGTCAGAGCTCGTGAGCAGCAGCCAGTGCATACACCATGTGGTAGTCAGTAAGTCTGGTCAGGTTAGCCTCAGGTCTCCAGTCAAATCAGCATAGTGTCAACCCACAGTTAAGCATGTAATATAGTTAGATGTTAAATAAAATCGTGTTGCATCTCATCAAGTGTTGTAAGTCTGTCTCTCTCTACACTGCATCAAACGCAGCCCACATAGACTCAGCTTACCCAACACATCATGGTACCAGTGAGTCATGCTCGACATAATCTGCCTTGACCAGCGATCAGCCATCCGGTAACATGGAGAGCGTCCGCCCTCCTCCGCAGCTCCGCATCGCCGGCAACATCGATATAAACTGGAAGATTTTCAAGCAGAAGTTCCAGCTGTATCTTGAAGCCACCGACCTCGAGGCTGCATCGGATGCCAGGAAGATCGCACTCTTCCTTTCTACAGCCGGGGACCACGCTATCCACATCTACAACTCCCTCACATTTGCTGAAGGCGAAGACAAGACAAAGTTTAAAACAGTCCTGCTGAAGTTCGACAGCCACTGCGACATTGAGGTGAACGAGAGATTTGAACAGTACGTGTTCCAGCAGAGGCTTCAGGGTAAGGATGAACCTTTTCAGTCCTTTTTAACCGATCTCTGCATCCTCGCGCAGTCCTGCAACTATGATTCGACTACTGATTCCATGATCCGGGATCAGATTGTTTTCGGGGCCCACTCCGATTCCCTTCGCCAGCAGCTCCTGAAAGTTAAGCAACTCACCCTTACCATCGCTACCGAAACCTGCGTTCTCCACAAGCACGCTAACAACCGGTACTCTCACAACAGGGCGGCAGAAACGGCACGGCTAAACCCCCACGAGGCAGAAAGGGTGCAGCCCATCAAACAAGTGCAGTGCCTGAGTCTGGATGAGAGTGGCCATTTTGCGTGCTTTTCCCGGGCTCCAGCGCATGCGCACCACGACCGAGGGGACGGCGAGACCTACGACCAGCCTGCGCAGGTGTGCACGTCGTTCGACCGCACTGCGCATGCGCGTTGGCACACGGAACGTGCTGACGTCGGCGTCATGACGTTTTCGAATTGTGGCTCCGCCCATTTAAAGCGGCAATGTCCAGCAAAATCACGATGCTGTCTCCAGTGTGGCAAGCTTGGCCACTACGCAGCCCTTTGCAGATCTGCTCCACTGCCCAGCATCCAGCGATCCCAGCCACAGCGCAGGAGCGTCCGTTCGGTACAGCAGGCCGTGACAGACTCCGACCCCGACAGTTTACCAGATCCCGACGCTGAGTGCCTCAAATCCCCATTCCGGGTGGGCATCATCACTAAGCATACGCTGCCTTTCTCAACGAAGGTGAAACAACTCCCAATAATGAGCATTGATCCAGACGATGAGTGGTGTACCACCCTTACGGTTAACAAGGCTCGCATACGCTTCAAGCTGGACACCGACGCTTCAGCAAACCTCATTTCAAAATCTGACCTCGACACCATCCGCGTCAGACCAAGCATTCTTCCACCGGCCTGCCAGCTCCTCGACTACAATGGCAATGCCATTGCTGCCAGTGGCTCATGCCAGCTTGTGGTGTCCAATAGGTCATTAAAAGCAACGCTGCAATTTGAAATTGTAGGAACTGCTTGGTGCTCGGGCCTGCAAACTCCTGAACCTTGTGCAGTGGGTCCACACCATGGCATCCGCACAGGCAACAGCCTCACCAGATGATAACTTCCAGGCTCAACTCGATGACATCATAGCGCAATACCATAGCGTGTTCGAAGGTATGGGCACACTCCCATACTGATACAAAATCCTACAGAAGCCAAACGCCACCCCCTGTGGTTCACGCACCGCGTCAGGTGCCGGCACCCCTCGAGGACCGCCTCAAGCAGCAGCTGCAAGACCTCCAGGACCAGGGCTTCATTTCTAAGGTCATGGAACCCACGGACTGGGTTAGCTCCATGGTTTGCGTCAAGAAGCCGTCAGGGGAGCTTCGAATCTGTATCGACCCCAAAGATTTAAACCGCAACATCATGAGGGAACATTACCCAATACCTAAACGAGAAGAGCTAACCAGCGAGATGGCTCATGCCAAATTCTTCACGAAGCTGGGCGCCTCCAAGGGGTTTTGGCAAATACAGCTGGACGCGTCCAGTCGAAAGCTGTGCACATTCAATACCCCGTTCAGTCGCTACTGTTACAACCGAATGCCCTTTGGCATCATCTCCGCCTCAGAGGTGTTCCACTGCATAATGGAACAAATGATGGAGGGCATCGAGGGGGTGCGAGTGTACGTCGACGATGTCATAATCTGCTCCATAACTCCTCAAGAACACATCAATCGCCTCAAGCGGGTGTTTCACAGGATCCACGAGCATGGCCTCCGACTCAACAGGGCCAAATGCTCATTCAGTCAACCAGAATTCATCGCCCGCCACAGAGAATACATTTATAGACTGAATGTTGCATTACCTTGTTATCTCATCGTTTTGACATCTGTACATATCGTTTTTCTCATGTGTTATCTGCCCTCTATCTGCACTAGACACCTTCCCATGTATATAAGTTACCATATTCTGGAAACAGTCAAGTTCCCGTACACACACCCATTATTTATTGACCTGAACACATTTTTTTTTTAAAAGGAGGGGGGGGGGGGGGGGGGGGGGGAGATGTCATCATATACATCCATGTATATGATGGAGTGCAGACAGGCAATGATTGACACACTGGATGACCAGTGAGCACACAGAACACAGCAGCCAATCACCAGACAGGACACGACCACTATAAAGCCAGAGGGCACCAGTTTCCCACCCTCTCGGGATGCAGCCTCTGAGACAGTCAGAGCTCGTGAGCAGCAGCCAGTGCGAACACCATGTGGTAGTCAGTTAGTCTGGTCAGGCTAGCCTCAGGTCTCCAGTCAAGTCAGCATAGTGTCAACCCACAGTTAAGCATGTAATATAATTAGATGTTCAATAAAATCATGTTGCATCTCATCAAGTGTTGGAAGCCTGTCTCTCTCTACACTGCATCAAACGCAGTCCACATAGACCCAGCTTACCCAACACATCAGGCCATAGCTGAATTGCACTGGTGAGATCTCAGTTTGTGATCTTCCCTGTCATCTGCTGCCGACATAATCAGGTTTGCGCGCAGTGATTTGAATTCATTTTAATGTTCAGAAGCGGCTTAAAGCTGTTGCTCCTGGGGTCGTTGGATGTCATTTTCTCCCCCACCTCTTGCTGGGGACAAATTCAAAAATTGAACCTGTTGTGACAACCATGCCAGGAGCTCCAAGGTGAGTATAGTCCCAGGGAGGTGGTGGGGGGGGGGGGGGGGGGGGGGGGAGAGTCCTTGAGCTCCACCTTGAAATCAGGGTGTCCTTGAAAGATTTTGCCCCGTTCTCTCTAGTTGGCTCTGGGGGCCCCGCCCCACCAGAATGACGGCACAAAGACCTTTTAGACCAAACTTGTCCAAGTATCGGATGATCTGGGTTGAAAGCCTGGCTCTGTTTCTGGGACGGGTGAAACACCGGTTTTCAGTCAGAACCTGACACTTTGTCTTTTTTTTTTTTTACAAACTCCACCCTGCGTACAAATCCTTGATTTACTCCGATCTGCAATATTAACTACAGTGCGCAGTTTTACAGTCGCTGAATCTACAATGAGTCGGGCATTGTTGAATGAGATCTTGTTGAGCGAGCGAAGAACTGCTGGCAGTTGACTGGTCCAGGAGTGAGATTGAGGGAATTGATTAGGATGGGGCGTTCTGGGGCAGCACGGAGGCGCAGTGGGGTAGCCCTGTTGCCTCACGGCGCCGAGGTCCCAGGTTCGATCCCGGCTCTGGGTCACTGTCCATGTGGAGTTTGCACATTCTCTCCGTGTCTGCGTGGGTTTCACCCCCACAACCCAAAGATGCGTAGGGTAGGTGGATTGGCCACGCTAAATTCCCCTTAATTGGAAAAAATGAATTGGGTACTCTAAATTTTAAAAAAAAGGATGGGGCCTTCTCTCATTCGGCTCAATCTCGCAGTGGCTGGAGAGTGAAGTTGGCCCTCATGGACCAAAGAGTCCTGGATGATGACAATCCAACATTGTGTTCAAGGACAGAGACTTGAGTGAGTCTCAAGCATGTGGAAGCATTCTTGAAACTTGACCTTTGGGCGGTGGGGAAGTGATTTTGGCCCTCTGCTTATTGAGGTAGATCTAGTTGATAGCAAAAGTAGTTTAGTAATCTCTGGATTCCATATGTATCGCAACAGGAGATGATGATGATGTGAGCATAACATTAAGTGACTAACTATAATGAGGTCAGTTTCCAATGTGACATGACATCCCCAGAGCCTTGAATAATCTTCAAGGTCCCTTTCTTTTAAAACGATCAGCCCACGTGCCATGCAGTTCTCGTTGTAGATCAGTACTGCATTCTGAACAATTGCTTGATTCAGCTTTTATTTGTATAACTGCACTAGAGATCCTTGATCAGATTGGTGCCATTGGTTTGACTGGAGATACTTTTACATGTTCAGCTGGTGTTTGTGTTGTCCGGGTTTTTTTTCATCTTCCAGTAGAAAGAAGGCGAATAAGTTGCATTGAGGTTTGCTCAAATTACTTTGGTGCCATTTGCCTAGCCTGAGAGTAAATTGCATTGTTATCTCTCAGTTGGCTTAACAATGGAGCCAAGAAGCACTGAACATAACCAATAAAGGGAGTTGGGAGAAGAGATAAAAGGATTATTACCATGAGGACCTTTTCAAAATAATCGGTTTAACATCAGTTAAATATGTTTTTCCATCAAGCAAGTTAAATATAAACTGAGGTCTGCGCTGATTCCTTGAGATAAAACGCAAGGGAGGTAAATAAACTTGCAGTGTTGTAATGACCCAGATTTAAAGACCGTTTCTGCTAATGTCCAATTCCTTCACGCTGTTGTCTTGGTAACTCCTCTTGGCCAATCCCACCCCCCTGCGTTAATGTGATTGTTTTTTAATAGAGATGAGCACGAGCCAGGAGAGGACACGTGGAGTTGCTGACGTGGAGTTTGCTCTATCTGTGATTCACAAGGGGCTTCTAACTTTGAGGGAAACATGTGCAGGCAGGGACCACCTGTATTCAAAACTAAACCGTTTGTGTTCTGACTCTCTGTGTCTCCATTTCAGGTAAATGGTTTGTAAGCACTGGGAAAGACAACCTTCTAAATGCATGGAGAGTACCGTATGGAGCCAGTATATTCCAGGTAAGTGATGTCTGTGAGGGGGACTTTAACTGGGAATGCATCTTAAACCTGATGATTTCCGATGCTGTTTTCTCCCTGGCTAACGATGTCTGTCAATTGATTTGTAGCTCGTATGAAGCGGGTAAAATATGGGCGCAATGGTCAGGAAGATTTGGCACATATTCATAAAAGGTGCATTGTGCTGATGTTGCAGTTGAGTCAATGCAAAGTTGTGCTTGCGTGCCCTTGGTTAATATGTCATTACTGAGCTTTATCCTTACTCTCATTTATTTTGTCCTCTTTACTCGTCTGCTCCCCCCCCAACCATCCTCTGAGAACCCTTAGATCAGGAACACGCTCCTTTTTGCACTTGTAGGGTTACCCACCCTGCTTAACATATTTTGTGTAAGGTAACATTGCTGGTTCTTTTCAGTCCTTGGAGAATAATTCATATTTTTAAAATACTGTCTAATGGTTGATGAAGGGAAACGTTTTCTTAAATTTTTTTAAGTGCATCTTTCAAACACACCAGTGCTGCTTGAGGCAGACTGGTATCTCGTCTGTCTCACACTTTGAAAACTAAAAGCAGTGCATTCTTCACGAATGCAAGATGTCAAGATCTGAGCCACCCATGTGTATTTTGGGCTCGCGCAGTGTGATGCATTTACCAGTGTGGGCAAACCCTCAGGCTGAATCCCCATTCTGTTCTCAGCTGGTTAGTCTCTATCAGGGTAGTGTAGGGAGGGGGAGAGGGAGGGGGTGTTGCAATCGCCTATTTGCTCCTTAGCCAAGATTGATGTTTTTGATTGTTGGAAGTGGGCCAAGGAGTATAGACCTTTCTATCGGAGAGAATAGTGGGGACGAATGGGGATAGAGAGGACCTTAACTTAATTTCCCCCTAAATTGTAGGTTACAATTAGTTTGCGTCTCATGAAAGTAAGTGGTGCATGTACTGTTTGATGGACGTGCTGGTTTGATGGCCTTGCTAGGTAGGCCTTGTATCTTATGAAGAGGGCCTGTAGCCGTACTTGGGTATTTACTCAAAGCTAGTTTATTTGCACTATACACAACATAAACAAGGTGGGTTACCAAGGGCACATCTCCTCCTTGAAAGCTACTTGTCTGCTCTCCAGAGTAGCTCAAATTTGACTGCTGATGTTACAGATGTATCAGAGTCTCCATCACTCATTAGCATATCCCATTATTAACCCATTACATTATATAAACCTCCCCAAGTGGCATGAAACAGTGCACACAGACCCCAGATTTGGTCCATGGTTGCCGCTGAGTTTATAAAGATTTAGGTGCAAAAAGGTGGCCATTCGACCTGCTGTCCCTGTGCTGGCACTTCTTGAGAAAACAGTTGCTTGAATACAGCTGATCTCTGCCAGAGGAACAGCAGTGCTGGTGCAATGTGTCTGGCTGGCCTTCGACTAGGAAGGGTAGGAATCAGCCCTCCAATCCTGATTCATACTCAGTGGACCATGGAAAAACCACAGAGGTATGTAGCAGATTTGGAGGTTAATCTGTCCCTGTGTGGAATAGCCCAACCATACTCACTGCCCTGGCTCTGGCCTGGAATAAATGAGTTTCATTGAGGCACAGCCACGGCTGCCTATTGCCCATGGAACCGTATCCTAGACGAGAGTTATTGCCTTCATACAAGGAGAATTCGGTTGGTTAAGACAACAGTGTCATTCAGTTACAATCAAAGGTTAAATATCGTACTGCTTCATGTTCCTCTGAATCGTCTGTTTGTTTATTCACTCCTTAAGTGACTTGGGATATTTTATGACATTAGAGGTGCTTGACAAATAAAAATAGTTGATATTGCTGGTGGTGACTTTTTTTTTTCCCCTCCCCTTTCAGTCCAAAGAATCCTCGTCTGTGCTATGCTGTGACATCTCCGTTGATGACCAATATGTTGTTACCGGCTCAGGGGACAAGAAGGCCACGGTGTATGAAGTAATTTACTGAGGATTCCGTTCTGTATCGGAGGAGATGGGATGGCGGAGGTGGGAGCCTTTAACCTTACGAAGAGACCCTAAACCTGGATCGGTGAATGGATTACCCAAGGATCACGTTTAATGGAGTCTTTTGCCCTTGCTGGAAGACTATCTGATGTGGCCTTGACTTGGGTGTTGAAATTTAACTTTTGACTTGCTTTAACAAAAGAAGATAACGTGAGTTGACCAAAATGACGGATGCTCACCTGTGAGAGGAAGGCTTTCTCTACTCAGCCCAGCTAACTCCAGATCTGATGTTAATGTTTAGGGTAACATTAATTGTACATTTTTTGTTTCTTTGTTCATTTTTGTTATCTGTAACTTCAAAAAAAAAAAAAAAATCCATTGTTGGGTTTGGTCATTTGGTGGAGTTGAATATAAAGCTGCTTGATTTTTAAGTCAGTGGTAACTCCCCACGAGCCCCTCTGATCTGAGAAGGTCTTTACAGCAGCAGAACTTTTGTGTCCTAATATTTTCAGTGAGTTAGGCTTCAAAACATATTTATAAAACCGCATCTCTTTCTGGTGAAGAGTGAAACACAAAACCTTGGTTCGCTCTCCTCTCTCCTAACCACTCCACCCCCTCCCCCATCCCACTAATATAAACTAGCGTTTTTAAGCCTTTCATAGACCGATGTTCAAATGTGACTGTAGGAGTTGCCTGTTTTGAAAACTTGGCTCCAGGTTTACAGTTGGAGGCTTTCAATTGATTTGATGCCTTGCCTACCAACTGGCACAGCTAATTCTCTGCTGCGCCAGAGATCAGAGTTAACATCATTGTGCAAAAACAGATTGCCACACTGTGAACATCGACTTATGGAGCAATCCGTCTTTTGGTTAAGCTGTCGGTAAATCTCCGGGGAGGCGAGAGGAGAGCGCTGGGATCACACTGACTGCAGTAGGGCCATCAATGTGATGTAATGAAATAGACCGTTTATAGAAATCAAAAATCTGAACCATCAATGTATTCCATTCACTGAAAAATAGCTTGTGTTATCGATGTCCCATGTGGGTGCAACTGTTGTCTAGCAGCTGGGGAGCTGGTGAACACACTGTAGATATCTATACTCGCACAGCAAAACTGAAAGGAACCCACATCAGTTGAGCTGAAGGATCACAAGCCATTTAGAATCCACCCATGTCCAGTTGGATTTAGACACTGAACATTTATTCCATCTATATTTTCTGAAACTAGGGAACAGTCATTGAGTAAGATTGTTGATATAATGGAAGACGGTATGATGCCATTTCCCTTCAGCGTAAGTGGGCAATAATTGCAATGAGGTAGCCTGTCTATTGTTGGCCGTGTCTTGTCCTGTTAGCATCCAAGCAGTAGGATGACGCTTTTTCATTCTCTAATCTGCACAGTAGTGGAATGGTTCCAATTCAGGCATTGGATTTGAGAGCCACGGGTGTGTTATTTACCATTTAATCTGCTTTGTCTCCTCTTCCTTTCTTAGCCACCCACAACATTAAAAAGCAACGATGATATTTTTTCCGTTTCCTGCCTCAGTCCCCCTGCAACTCATCATTCTTCAAAATGCTGATTCCTTGCAGATGTTCCGTTCCACATTAATTGATTTGTCATTTTTCCCAGTCTTTTGTGTGTGTGTGTGCCTGACCAGTGGGTCCCTTAAGACTACCTGATCTGGGAGGATTCTACCTCTGCGAGATCCTGTCTTTGCCTGACATCTGACTGAGCCTAGAACCAGGGTCTAATTCTCTCACCGTATTCCTCTCCAAACCCACAGCCTCATCAAAATTAGCCCTGAGGCCAATTGTAGTGCTATGGCTAACTCTGAAATCAGCTAATTCAGTGCAGTGATCAGGTCAGTGATCGAACTGTGTCCTTCTTGGCCAGCATCGATTGCTTGTAGTCCGGAAGTGCACTTATCAACCCCGTCATTGTTGACGTTTGAAGATGGATGGCACGGGATCTTACTAATGGAATGTGGCAACGTGTTCCCCAGGAGATTTCTCATGAGGGTTGAAAGGGGCTATCGATTGTCCTATTGACGTTCACCAAACCCGATTATGCAAAGTTTCCAAAAGCTCTTTGCATTTCCCAGATGGACCAAAGTAAAGAGCTTTGGGGTTGGTGACAGCTTTTAAACACCTAGAAACATGCATCTTCGCCTCGGAACTTTGCCCCTTTGGGGAAAATAGTCAAGAGTGCAGCTATTCCCTGAGAAGTGATGAATTTGGCAATGTTGTATGTCTTCAGGATGTGTCATTGGAAAGTTTGGGGAAAGACTGTTGAATAGCGCGTTTAGCAGAGTATAAACCAAATAAGCTGTCCTATGTCACATTTGCATATTTTATTCAAGCCCTTTTCCATTCATTATATCTGTTTATAAAACAGTTATTCCATTTTTTTTGTCCTCTTGCTTTCCCATTCTCTTTCGCCTTCCCATTTTGGCCTGTTCTGAAGCTGAATATGGATGCTTCTGGTTCCAGTACTCGGAATGGCGTGGACACGAATGGGAGCATCAAAGTTACTGTGAAATCCACTTTCTTCAGTAAAAACATCCAGCAAAGCGTCTGCTGTGGTCAATACCAGCTGTGGCCAGTTCAGCTCCACGGGCAGCTGGCCAGTACCTTAGTTGAGTCAGTTCCTCTCTTGATATTATGGGATGTCTGCAGTGCCAGAAGGTTGTACACATTTTTGTTTTTGCCTCCGCAGTTAAAATTAATGACTGACTGTATACATTTAAACGTGCCCTAATTACCACTTGTATATTCTCTTTGGTAACTGCACCTCAAGCCTTTCTTATGGAGGAAAGAAATTGCTAAATTCTTCTGTGATACAAATGTTTTTTTTTCCGTTGCCCAATCTGGTGATTTGTAATGTCCCAAAACCCTTCCATCTTTCATGCTTTTGCATCCCAATTTGGGATGAATTTGTAGTTTATTCATTTAAATTCCCAATAAACTATTTTGTATGTGATTTCTGTATTTTTATTACCTCTTTAATTAGACGACTTGTTAACTTTATCAATTGTCATGAGTGACACAAAGATGGACTATTTCAGCTCTCTGCTCAAAGGTTGGTGGCCGTATCACTGACGATTGGTTCTGTTCATACGCTTACCCAATATTTCTTTGCTTGTATTGCAGTTTGATTCCTTGGTTACGTTTTTCTCTGCACCTGAAGGTTATAGGTAAAGTTGCATCGCAGGACTTGAGGATATAATGAATGGGATTTAACCCCATTCAGGCACTTCTGGGTTGCTGGGATGTTTATGATGAGAGTCTCGCCCTCCCAACGCTGCTAGCTAATCCGAGGCTGCTGCCTCAGGTCCCAGCAGTGCCACCGGAGCTGTGGCCACTGCAGGTACTGCAGGTGGACCAGGCGTTGGAACATTGAGGGAGGCCTTCAAACATGGTTAAATTGGGGGAGGGGGGGCGGGGGGGGGGGGGGGGGGGGGGGGGGGGTGGCATCGCTGGCTGGCTCCCCTTTTGGGGGAACAGGAGAGACAGTCCCGAAAGACATGCTGTAAGGTCATTTGAACATTGAATTCTCCCTCAGTGTACCCGAACAGGCGCCGGAGTGTGGTGACTAGGGGATTTATTGTCACATGTATGGAGGAAATGAAAAGTATTGTCCTGCGCACAGTCCAGACAATGTTCCATAACATGAAAAACATAGGACATTACGTGAATACACAATGTAAATAGACATAGACACCGGGTGAAGCGCTACAACAGTAGAGAAGATGTGTAGAGAGATCAGGTCAGTCCATAAGAGGGCCATTCCGGAGTCTGGTAACAGTGGGGAGGAAGCTGTTTTTAAATCTGTTAGTTCGTGTTCTCAGACTTTTGTATCTTTTGCTGATGTAAGAGGTTGGAAGAGAGAATAGCCCGGCTGGGAGGGGTCTTTGATTATGTTGCCCGCTTTCCCAAGGCAGCGGGAGGTGTAGACCGAGCAGAGTCTATGGATGGGAGGCGGGTTCGCATGATGGACTGGGCAGTGTTCACAACTCTCAGTAGTTTCTTATGGCCTTGGGCCGAGCAGTTGCCATACCAGGCTGTGATGCAGCCAGATAGGATGCTATCTATGGTGCATCTGTAAAAATTGGTAAGAGTCAATGTGGGCATGCCAAATTTCCTGAGGAATTATAGGCGCTGTCGTGTGCTTTCTTGGTGGTAGCGTCGGCATGTGTGGACCAGGACAGATTGGTGGTGTATACACACAGGAATTTGAAGCTGTCAACCATCACCTCCCTTGGCACCAGGGGTGTGTACTATACTTCGCTTACTGAAGTGAATGACCAGCTCTATAGTTTTGCTGATGCTAAGGGAAAGATTATTGTCGTTATACCACTCCACTAGGTTCTCTACCAGGTTCAACATGCTTGTAAAGTGAATTGAACATTTTGAATTCTCCCTCAGTGTACCCGAACAGGTGCTGGAATGTGGCGACTAGGAGATTTTCACAGGAACTTCATTGCAGTGTTAATGTAAGCCTACTTGTGACACTAATAAAATTATTATTATTATGAGCCGAGGATCCAGTTGCAGAGGGAGGAGCAAAGTCCTAAGTTTTGATATGAGCTTGGCTGGGATAATGGTGTTGAAGGTGGAGCTGTAGTCAATGAGTAGGAGTCTGACATGTTGTCGATATGCTCCAGGATTGAGTGAAAGGCCAGGGAGATGGTGTCTAGTGTGGACCAGTTGTGGCGGTATGCGGTGCAGTGGATCAAGGCAGTCTGGGAGTATGGGGTGGTATCTCATGACCAACCTCGTGAAGAACTTCATAATGATGGATGTCAAGGCCACCAGACGGTAGTCATTGAGGCATGTTGCCCGTTTCTTCTTTGGCACTGGTGCGATGGTCTTCTTAAAACAGGTGGGAACCTCGGAATGGAGTAGGGAGAAAGATGTCTGTGAACACACCTGCCAGTTGGTCCACGCAGGATCTGAGTGCACGACCAGGGACTCCGTTAGGATCCATTGATTTCCATGGGTTTATTTTCAAGAAGACCGATCCGATTTCTGAGGTAGGTATGGATGATGTCCAAGGCAGTTGGCAACAGTGTATTGGCTTACTGCTCGAAACGAGCATAGAATGCATTGGGTTCATCGGGAAGATTTGTGAGAGTGAAGTCATGTGGATAGTGAGCCATGATCTCATTGAACTGTAGAGTTGGCTCAAGGGGCTTTTTGGTCAACTGCTCCCCTTTCTTGTATTTGCTTTTTGAGTGCCCAATTATTTATTTATTTTTTCTAATTGAGGGGCAATTTAGGGTGGCCAATCCACCTAACCTGCACATCTTTTGGGTTGTGCGGTGAAACCTACGCAGACATGGGGAGAATGTGCAAACTCCACGCGGACAGTGACCCGCGGCCGGGATTTGAACCCGGGTCCTTAGCGCTACAGTCCCAGTGCTAACCACTGGCCCACCGTACTGCCCCTTCTTTCTTGTATTTATATTTGTTTGAGCTACTTGCCCTGTTCTGTAGACATTGACTGTGAAATGCTGTGGGATGTGTGAATGTGAGCCACATTTAAATAACCTTTGGTGCATTTTAGTCGGGGCTACAGGCAGTAGTTGTGTTTAGTATTGTGCACATTCCTTTCAAATGTGACTTGCCTTCAGTGTGCATGCTGACCAGAGGGATATTCCACTGGGGTAAGCGTTTAAACCGTACGGCCTTTCCGTTTGCTTTGCTGTTCAATAAGAGAGTGGCTAATCTGCCTCAGCTACACTGATCCCATACCAGCCACAAAGTCCTCCTGGCAGCATGGTGGCACAGTGGTTAGCACTGCTGCCTCACGACGCTGAGGACCCGGGTTCAATCCCGGCTCTGGGTCACTGTCCGTGTGGAGTTTGCACATTCTCCCCGTGTCTGCGTGGGTTTCGCCCCCACAACCCAAAGATGTGCAGGGTAGGTGGATTGGCTATGCTAAGTTGCTCCTTAATTGGACAGGAAAAATAATTGGGTACTCTAAATTTATTTTAAGAAGTACCCAAAACTCTATCGATGTCTGACTTCAATATTCTCAATTTCTGAGTATCCCCAACTTTGGGATAGAGAGTTCCAGCGGTAGTTTGCCGTTTAAGATGAATAAAAGTGTACTGGTGCTGTTAAAGGTGTTAAGTGGGAGTTTTCCACTGTCCATCACTTCCTGAAAGTGCGCAGTGACTTCCTTATTCCCACTCCCCCGGCCCCTGTTGCGACGCAGAGACGCAGTTCTGCAAACTGATACCTAATTATTTAGATGGGTTTTTGGGGATAGATTCCCATTTAGAGACTCCCATTGTAATATCCGCATCACTGGGCCATCCACACCGGTGTTGCTATTAAGTCAATTTATTTGAATTTGCTTTAACTATAATAAATATTGACTGTTTTACTTTTAAATCTAGTTATGTTTTCAGCTTTGCGATAACGGAACACTCAACAGACTGGTACAATGATGGGCAGAGCGGTGCATGTTTAATGGATTTTTTTTTTGTTTTGTTTTTACTTTACAGCAGTGATCTACAGTCACTCAACTTACATCGACCTGTACAAAAGAGAAGCTTGTTCTTGAAACGCACGTTCATGTGCAAAGATTCTTTTTTTTTTAAGCTGCAATATATTAGATAGTACATCACACGCTCAGTCCCCTCTCTGTTCACCGTCGCTTAACCTACTTCTTTCAAGTCACACACTAA
Organism: Scyliorhinus canicula; assembly: GCF_902713615.1. Classification (NCBI taxonomy): domain Eukaryota; kingdom Metazoa; phylum Chordata; class Chondrichthyes; order Carcharhiniformes; family Scyliorhinidae; genus Scyliorhinus; species Scyliorhinus canicula. The sequence goes on along the minus strand of NC_052163.1, from coordinate 125,136,665 downwards.
GGACACTGCATCACTCTGTTCCTCCCCTGGCTCTACACTGGTGCATACTCACTCACTTGTGTGTTCCACAGGGTACTTCCACTGGAATGATGCATTGAACCCAATTCTTTGGAACAGCACTTTTAGCGCAAAGCGTGCTATTACAGACAGACCTTCTCCAGGAAATAACTTACTGACATTTAAAGAATTCAAATTCTAATCAAATTGAGAAGATTATAATAGGCAGGGGGTGGGTGCAATTCTGACCGCCTTCAAAAAATAAAAATTAAGTAGGGGCATGTAGTAATGGGCGACGTGCGAATCTGCCTCCAATGGACTTCAAAGGCTTTCGCCGACTCTTGGTTGCTTGGGTGTTTACGGTTATCATGACCAGTGACCGAAGAGGGAATAGTACCTCGTCATCAAAGCCATCCTCCTGTTAGCTGAGGTTTCGAAATACACATTAATGGCTTAAACATGGAGCGACCTTTCCGACAACACTCTGCGACGCAGGTAAGACGTGAATGGTTACTGGGTGAAAAACGAGACAAAGTGATCACAGTACGAGACAAGAGGAGTTAAATAGCAACTTTTATCCCTTTGGTTATGCCTTGTGGCGCAGTGTCCTGCACAGGTGTGTGTGTGTGTGTGTGTGTGACACTAGTTTGATGAGACAGAAAAAGAAACCAATGCTAGAATTAGAGGTGCTACTCCGACAATAACATTCAACACTTCACATAGAGACTGCCGCTTAAATCACAAAGTAGTTCTACACAGTGCATTTGTCCCCTATACAGTGGTGGATGTGGTCAATCAATATTACGTACAAGTCTTTCAGCAGGATTCCTGCTTCCTGAAGATAGACACAGTATAAAAAAGAAAGGACTTCATCCATGAATGACCATTTTGTGGCTAAACCAGCCAACACAAACCATTTTGTTTCAAAAATATGTACATTTTCACAATTACAATTCACTATGTTGTATAAACAAGACAAACGCCCCACTTTTTTTTTGCCTAAATATATCTGAAGGTTTTGCTCTATAGTATATTGCCGCCTGAAACAGTACAAATGCAGTCTGCTTTGGCAGTAGCTGTTATTGTCCTTAACTTGTCCAGAGTTAAATCCAATGTCTATTAACAGCTTGGTGTCCCTTTAGATTTCTTTGTGGCCGAGGGTTTGCTACTCAGTAAATCACTTCATAGACTGTAGCCTTCTTGTCACCCGAGCCGGTAACAATGTACTTGTCGTCCACAGAAATATCGCAGCTCAGCACCGACGATGACTCCTTTGACTTGATTAGAAGAAAAACATCAAGTATAGTGTCAGTAACTCAGTTGAGGAAAACAAACTTGTCCCTGGACATAGAAACTGGGGGCTAGATTCTCTGGTTGCCGACAGCGAAATCATATTTGGTGAATGGCTGGGGAATCACATTTCCCGACCGAATCGGGGGCGGCGGCGCTTTCGCGATGCTGCGCCACCTCCAGAGCGGCGTACTCCAGGCCGTATCAACTCCGCCCCGACCGGCCGAGATCCCGACGGCACGGGACACGTGTGGTCTCATCCGTCGGGAATTCAGGGTGGAGGCTGCCGACTCAGTCCAGCGCAGAAGGGCCGATACGTGGGTAGGGGGGACATTATTCAGGCTGGGGGCATTGTGGTCTGGGGCGTCCAAGCCGGCTGAAGGGGGGGGCGGGGGGAGTATTTTGTGGGCCGGGTCCGCGAGCGATCTCCGCCATGAAACAGCCACATGTGCGACCGCGGACCCGGCAATTCTCCGAGGCGTAGCAGCAGCTAGAGCCAGGAGCTCTACGCTGCCGTCCTGCCAGCCCCCAGCAAAACAGGGAACCATTGGCCATTTTGCCCCAGTTTCACCGTTCCCAAACCGGCGTGGGGACATAGCCCCAGAATTGGAGAATCCAGCTCCATAGTCCTAACTTTCAAGTTCACCTTACGCCAAAACCCCCCTCCTGGGAATTTAGACTTTCTGAAAGCACTGACTCCAATGTACAAAAGAGTATTCACAAGTTTTGTAAGCACTGATGGCAGGGGGAGGTGCTGGATAGTGATCATAACGAGGAACACTAGTTAATTAACTTTGTAAACCAGGGCTACTGAATCCATTTGTCATTCTCTGCAGATAGTCCGTTTGTGGCCAATGAATAGTCACAAATGGCAAAAAGTCAGTAACTTGTACTTTGTGTTGAAGGCTAAACACTGTATAAACCTTTCCTTCAATTCTCAAATGAGCAGTTTTGAAAGAGGTGACTAATAGGGTAGCAGATGCATTGGTGTTAATTTTCCCTAAATTCGTCAGATTCGGGAATGGTTCCATCAGACTGGAGAGTAGCAAATATAACCCCTTCCCTTCAAGGAGGGAGGGAGGCAGAAAACGGGGAATTCTCAGCCAGTCAGCTTGATGTCTGCCTTGAGGAAGGTGTTAGAATTGATCAATAAAGAGGTTACAGCTGGACACATAGACAAGCTCAAGGTAATTGGAAAGAGTTGGCATGGTTTTCTGAAAGGGAAATCATGTTTATCGATTTACTAGAATTCTTTGAAGGTGTAACATTTTTTTCAATCAATTTAGAGTAACCAATTAATTTTTTCCAATTAAGGGGCAATTTACCCTGGCTAATCCACCTACCTTGCACATCTTTGGGCTGTGGGGGTAAAACCCACGCAAACACGGGGAGAATGTGCAAACTCCACACGGACAGCGACCAAGAGCCGGGATCGAACCTGGGACCTCGGTGCTGTGAGGCAGCAGTGTTAACCCACTGCGCCCCCGTGCTGCCCTTGAAGGTGTAACATAAGCTATGGATAGAGGCGAGCACGTGGACATGTTGCACTTGGATTTCCAGAGAGCATTGGATAAGGTGCCACATTATAGAATGTTCAAAAAAATAAAAGCTCATGGTGTAGCGGGTGACACATTAGCCTGGATTGAAATTGACTGGCTGGCAGAACACAGAGCATGCACAAATGGGTTCTTGTCTGATTGGCTGCATGTGACCACATATCCCAGTAACTCCTCCCAACCGTTGGACACTTAAAGGGCAATTTAGCATAGCCAATCCACCTAGCCTGCACATCTTTGGACTGTGGGAGGAAACCGGAGGAATCCCACGCAGACACGGGGAGAACGTGCCCAATTCATTTATTTTCCCCAATTAAGGGGCATTTTAGCGTGGCCAATCCACCGACCCTGCACATCTTTGGGCTGTGGGGGTGAGACCCACACAAACATGGGGAGAATGTGCAAACTCCACACGGACAGTGACCCGGGTCTGGGATCAAACCAGAGTCCTTGGGGGCATGAGGCAGCAGTGCTAACCACTGCGCCACCTTAGACTTTTAAAGCACTTCCTGAAGTACAGTGTTATCATCCATGACACCGCCTGCAATTATACATTTCCTGGGCTTTATGGTCCCGGAAAAGGGCGGTTTCCTGCATGAGCAGATCTGTGGAAAAGATGGTGGAAGTGAGGGGCAAGAGAGAGTAATTGGGTTGGTAGAGATTGGGCTTGTGTTCAAGTGGAAGGACCAGTTGGAAACACTGGAAGCTCGCTCGAGTTAAATCAAGAGTTGACCACCTGGAAACTCTCGTACACAGAATTCCTGAGGGCATCCCTCAAATAAGAGTGTCAGGAAATGTGGCGTTCAATATCAATGAGTTACTCACTAACAATAAGTCGGTACCTGAAATATACTGGCTCCATACGGAGTCCTCCACGCGTTGAGTAGGTTGTCCTTCCCTGTGCTTACAAACCATTTACCTGAAAAATAAAACCAAAGTCATAACTTGCACCGCAACTTGCTTTTGAAGACTTCATTTTATAATGTGTTTCTTTCACGACTAAGAAAGTTAGTTTGACCATTGAAGTATTAACCTGTTAATGCCACATTCCCGAGACTGAGGCCGTATTCCACTTCTGCTGATCAGCCATCGCTCAGTGCAGCAGACTCTGGTCAGAAGGTTGTCAGTTCAAAATCCATCCCAGAGACTTGAGCACAAACTCTAGGCTGACATTCCCAAAGCAGTACTGAAGAAGCACCACGCTGCCGAAGGGGCAGTACTGAGGGAGCGCTCCACTGTCAGAGGGTCAGTACTGAGGGAGTGCTACACTGTCAGAGAGTCAGTACTGAGGGAGTGCTCCACTGTCAGAGAGTCAATACTGAGGGAGTGCTGCACTGTCAGAGGGTCAGTACTGAGGGAGTGCCGCACTGTCAGAGGGTCAGTACTGAGGGAGTGCGCACTGTCAGAGGGTCAGTACTGAGGGAGTGCTGCACTGTCAGAGGGTCAGTACTGGGGGAGTGCCGCACTGTCAGAGAGTCAGTACTGAGGGAGTGCTGCACTGTCAGAGGGTCAGTACTGAGGGAGTGCGCACTGTCAGAGGGTCAGTACTGAGGGAGTGCGCACTGTCAGAGGGTCAGTACTGAGGGAGTGCTGCACTGTCAGAGGGTCAGTACTGGGGGAGTGCCGCACTGTCAGAGAGTCAGTACTGAGGGAGTGCTGCACTGTCAGAGGGTCAGTACTGAGTGAGTGCTGCACTGTCAGAGGGTCAGTACTGAGGGAATGCCGCACTGTCAGAGAGTCAGTATTGAGGGAGTGCTGCACTGTCAGAGAGTCAGTACTGAGGGAGCGCTGCACTGTCAGAGGGTCAGTGCTGAGGGAGTGCTGCACTGTCAGTGGGTCAGTACTGAGGGAGTGCTGCACTGTCAGAGGGTCAGTGCTGAGGGAGTGCTGCACTGTCAGTGGGTCAGTACTGAGGGAGTGCCGCACTGTCAGAGGGTCAGTACTGAGGGAGTGCCGCATTGTCAGAGAGTCAGTACTGAGGGAGTGCTGCACTGTCAGAGGGTCAGTACTGAGGGAGTGCTGCACTGTCAGAGGGTCAGTACTGAGGGAGTGCCGCACTGTCAGAGGGTCAGTACTGAGGGAGTGCTGCACTCTGAGGTGCCATCGTTTGGAAGAAACATTTTATCTGAGGCAATATCCTCTGAGGTGGATGTAAAAGATTCCCTGGCACCATTTCAAATGAAAGCAGGGGCGTGCTCTCTAACATTCAGGCTAATCTCTATCTCTTATCTAACATCACTTTAAAACAAAAAACCCACTTGTGGGGGTGAACTGCCAGCGGGAAAAGTGAATCGCAATGCCAAGAATTCCAGCTTTCATCATCTGGAAAATTCTTTGTGACTTTCTAAGGTTGTGCAGCAATGTAAATATTTCTATGGTCACTGCCCAGAGCTTTCGACTGTTGTTACCTGCAGGGGAGGAGAGTTAGAAGAGCAGCAATTTCAAGACACTAGCTTGGCGTCCTCTGGAGACCAACGGTGAGATGGGACCAAGCTGCCTTTGTGCTTCCTCAGAAACACTCTCAGGGGCTGCATTAGGGAGGAACCGGAAGTTTGAGAAGAGTAGCAAGGGCCCTGTGTGGGAAGCACACGGGGGAACTATTTCTCCTGAAATCTGGAGCAGATACTTCATTATAATTGACTGCTAAAGTCATCTATTTGTGTGTGAGGAGGAAATAAAAAATCTCCTGAACCTGCTGAGAAACCCCTAGTGACCAGAGGAGTGAGCTTTCATATTGGCAGTGTGCCATGGTGGGAGAATTTCATTGTCTGCAAAGAGCTTAAAAGAGTCTTGCGGCTTTAAAGTGTCCATTCATGCAACATTCAGAATAAATGAATGGCTGGAGAACAGTCAGGTTTGGCAAGCACCGTAAATCAGGGCAGTGGAGTTCCAACAACTTACTGAATCAAGCAAACCTTGAGCGACTGTCACAGTTTGAACACACTAGCAGAGTCAATCGAACTGTCAGTGCGTGTGTCACAGAATGCACTACACGGGCATTCAGACCCTGTGTGTGTGCGCACACCGCCAGCCCAGGGCCTCTATTGGTTTGAACACACTGTGGTTATTGAAAGTCTTTCTGTGCATCAGAGATTGAACACAGCGTTATCGCACAAACCCGGAATTTGCCACAACCTGGAGCAGAGTGCAGTCACCTAAACCAGTGTCTCGCAAACTTTTTTGTCTGGCGAACCACTTTTACCCAAATGGCCGGCCTCACGCCACCCACAATTATGTAACGTGATGTTTTGGGTAAAAAATATTGATCTTCTCAATACTATATCCTGGTACAGCATGCACTGAAATGAAGATATTTCAGTTCTCATTCACAAATAGATGGGAATGGTTTTGTAATGTCGAATTAGAATGACGTACCAAAGTGTCACGTTTTCATCAGTAATGGGAATGAACGCAGGCTGGTTAGAAACATTGGAAATTCACTTGGGAGTTGTCACTTAAGAGGCCGGATTCCTGCCTCCCGCCTGGCACTGGGAGGAGTTACATTGAAATCGGGATGGCCCCAAACCAGGCGGTTCCCCCCCCTGAACAATATCAGGAAGAGAGAGAGGAGCAGCAAGCTACCCCGACTTCATTGACAAATCGGTGAAACAGGTTTCCACTTTGTTTGTCGACCCACAATTTTGAAGAGGGGGAAAAAAAATAATCAATAAAATGTGGGGTCTTTCACAGTAGTATCATTACTGATTTAATGTAAGCCTACTTGTGACAAAAATAAAGATTATTATGTGACTGTGTGGTCAATCGGTGTGGCTGTGCCAGTGGTGACATCGCTCAGGAAAGATTCGGTTTGCGCAGTATTTTATCATTTAGGGCCTGGGGGAAACACACATTGCAACCGTAGATATTCAGCTGTGTGTGTGGGGGCGGATCTAAACTGTGACACACGTGGGGGATCATTTTGGCAATCCCCATTTTTCGGCATCCCACGACGCACCCCGCTTTGTAAAACACTGCCCTAAACAAAGAGTGTAGCAGGATGTACAACGTCACAGGACATTTTCACATTTCACAGTAATCATTTTGAATCTGACCGTAAATGTATTTTTGATGTTGGATAGATCTGTCACTCCGTTCACCACCATCATGCAAGTTCCTGGTTAAAATGGCAAGATATAAAATGCAACTCTCAGGCAACGGCCGTCATTTTGAAGAGATGCACGGCCTTCAAGTTATATTTGTCCTTTTGTTTGAAAAAGGTTGAACTTGCTGGACCCCCTCTTTCAGATACAGCCAGAGTGCTTCATTCAACATTAAGGAGCTGCTGTGGATTACACCAATTGATGTTGCGTAGGAGACCAAGGAAAGCATTTTGGGCACAGTATGATCCCACAAAAACAATGCAACGAATGGTCAGCTAAACCGAGTTATTTGCGGCGACGTTCAAAGGACCATTGGTCAGGGTCATCGCATGTCACAGTATCGAAGGAGGCAGGACTGACATCCATCGCACCAGTGATGGTGTTAGCTCTTGTACTGAAATTATCCGCACTAGTGTCAAGTCTCGACATAGTGGGCGGAATTCTCCGCTCCCCACGCCGGGTGGGAGAATCGCGGGAGGGCTGGGCGACTCACGACACGCCGCCCTGGCACCCCTCGCGATTCTCCCACCCCCCACTCGCAGAATCGGCGCTCGCCGTTTTTCACGGCGACCGCCGATTCTCAAGCCCGGACTGGCCGAGCGGCCTGACGTTCCCGACCTGTTCACGCCGGCGGCAACCACACCTGGTCGCTGCCGTCGTGAACATTGCGCCAAAGCTTTGTTTGTGGCATGTGGGGGGCAGAGAGGGGAGTGAGCACCACGGCCGTGCTCGGGAGGGGACTGGCCTGCGATCGGTGCCCAAGGGACGCACTCTTTCCCCTCCGCTGCCCCGCAAGATCAAGCCGCCACGTCTTGCGGGGCAGCGGAGGGGAAGACAACAACCGTGCATGCGCGGGTTGGAACCGGCAGCCGTCGTGATGTCAGCCGCGCATGCGCGGGTTGGAGCTGGCCAACCTGCGCATGCACGGCTGACGTCACTTAGGCGTCATCAAGGCCCGGCGGCCGAGATTTAGGGAGCGCCGCTCCTAGCCCCCGGGGGGGGGGTTGAATAGGGTGCGAGGAGCGGCCTCCAAGGCCGTCCTGAAACTAGGCCGAGTTCACGACGGCCTTCCCGGTGCCGCGCGGGAGCGGAGAATTCCGCCCAGTAAGTTCCTGCGTATCGTACACCCTGCTTACGACATTTTACCTATCTGCTTACCAGATATTCACATGTTAAGTAAAATTTGGCCATCAGTGTGGAACATGACCCACTGCAAGGGCTCCATCGTCCATTATCAAGCAGTGGTAAACGTCACTTCAAATAGCTCACACTGATTTTAGCTTAGGCTGAGTTTTCCTGCTGATGTTTAGATCTCATTCTAATGCTGTCAAAATGCAAACATGGTGAGGTGAAGCCACAGAGGAAGGTCTGGATAGATGCACCTGCGACAACACTCTCAAAGCTCAACACCACCCAGGGTAAAGCAGTCCAGCTGATCAGAAACCTGTTCGCCGGCGTAAACATCCATTTCTTCCATCACCAATGCTGATGGCAGTGTGTCCGATCCAGAGAACACACTGCGGCAACTCACCAAGGCTTCTTCCCAAACCCGCGGCCTTTTGCCACCTCCCAGGACAAGGGCAGTCAGTGGAGAGGAATGCCATCTTCAGATTCCAGTCCAGCTCACCCACCATTCTGACTTGGGCCTGTTTTGCCACCCCACAGCATTGTGGGAGCACCCTCAGCACTTGGTCTGTAGCGCTCAAGGGGCCGATCAGGGGCAGTTAGGGACGGCAAAAAATGCCAGCCTCGCTATACCTCAGGAATGTTTTGTTTTTCTTTCATGGGGCGTGGCCGGGCCATCATTTATTGCCCGTCCCAAATGTCTCTTGAGGGGGCGTTAAGAGCCAACCACATTATTGTGGATCTGGAGTCAAATGTATGCCAGACCGGGCAGATTCCCTTCCCTAAAGGACATTAGTGAACCATAGATCATAGATCGTGGACGTACAGTGGAGAAGGAGGCCATTCAGGCCATCGAGTCTGCACCGGCTCTTGGAAAGAGCAGCCTACTTAAGCCCACTCCTATTCCCGTAACCCCACCTAACCTTTTGGACACTAAGGGTAATTTAGCATGGCCAATCCACCTAACCTGCACATCTTTGGACTGTGGGAGGAAACCGGAGCACCCGGAGGAAACCCACGCACACACGGGGAGGATGTGCACACTCCGCACAGACAGTGACCCTGCCAGGAATCGAACCTGGGACCCTGGAGCTGTGAAGCAACTGTGCTAACCACTGTGCTACCGTGCTGCCCCCAGATGGGTTTTTACGACAATCGATATTGGCTTCATTGGACTTGTATTGAATTCAAATTTCACCATCTGCAGTGGCGGGATTTGAACCTGGACCACCAGAGCATTACTCTGGGTCTCTGGTTGACTAGTCCGGTGACAATACCACTACGCCACCGCCTTCCTATATTCACTAAACAGAAGTGGAACATACATCACAGTGCTAGAGCTGTGTTATAATGGGATGAATTGGCAGGAAGGAACTGGGTTCACACAGATACAACAATTCTCCCAAAATGCTTCAGTATCTCCTATGCAGCTTCATACAGCGTGTGCTGGCGACTGAAGACTGGGAACGTTTCTTACCGCAACAGGCAAACTTGAGTGAGAGCACACAGCTCTCGTGTAGGTGAAGCTGGTACTTGTCTGGCTTGTTGACGTGCAACACTTCAACGTTGCTGCTTTCCATTCCGACAGCAAGCCACTCGCCGGTCGGGCAGTACCCCAGGGAGAAAATCTGAAACACCATCAAGAGGGCTTTTAGCAATGGCTTCACTAGTATCCAGTAATTCCTCTCTAACATCATGAACTGGTCCTACAACACATACCGAAGAGATGCTGGGGGTTCATATTGATTCAAAGGTCAATGGATCTGAAGATCCATTCCTCAGATCCTTATCTGAGGAAGGATGTTCTTGCTATGGAGGGAGTGCAGCGAAGGTTTACCAGGCTGATTCCTGGGATGGCAGGACTGTCGGATGAGGAGAGACTAAGTCGGTAAGGATTATATTCATTGGAGCTTAGAAGAGTGAGAGAGAGGAGGCAGCACAGTGGCGTAGTGGTTAGCATTGCTGCCTCACGGCACTGAGGACCTAGGTTCGATCCCGGCCCTGGGTCACTATCTGCGTGGAGTTTGCACATTCTCCCTGTATCTGCGTGGGTCTCATCCGCAAAACCCAAAAAGATGTGCAGGGTAGGTGAATTGGCCTCGCTAAATTGCCCCTTAATAGGAAAAAAAAAAAGAATTGGGTACACTAAATTTAAAAAACAAAACTGCTTTCTGTGGTAGTGAATTCCACAGATTCCCCACTCTCTGGGTGAAGAAATTTCTCCTCACCTCAGTCCTAAAAGGTTTACCCCTTATCCTCAAGCACCTTCCTGACTTGGAAATGTCACGATCGTTGGGACAAAATCCTGGAACTCCCTCCTTTAAAGGACTGGGGGCATACCTATTCCAGATGTTCCAGATGTACTGCAGCGGTTTAAGCAGCCATCTCACCACCACCTTCTCAAGGACAATTGGGGATGGGCAATAATTCTGCCCTAGCCAGGGACACCCACATCTCATGATTTTTTTTTTAAAAATCTGTATTCGTTGAAGAAAATGTTTCCCATTTTGGGTAGTGGACTAAATAAGCCAATTGACCGTCATTGATTAATGGTTTGTTATTCATCCTCTGCAGCTCAACTGGTCAGGTTTGTGTCAATGATGTTCTTCAGCTGCAGAGGTTGAACTGTGCCAATGAATCTACAAATGGAGGAGCTTCGCATTATTGCGGAGTCAGGAATGTCTTGGGCCATCCCAGAGATTGAGGCTAACGGTCCCTCTTGTTGCGATTGTCAAAAGACATCAACATGCTCTAGTTCCCAGAAAATCCTTGTGCCAGCTGCCCTTCTCTCTCAGGGCTAATGGTGGGGTGGAGGTGGAAGTAAGGCAGTGGGGATCGGTTTTGGATGAGGCACAGTGATTATTGTCTTTATGACTCTGCTCGGAATGTCGAGAATTGTACGGAATGGTGAAACCTATCATTTTACCATAAAGCTACAAATGGACAAGGTGGTAGCAGTTCAGAAACCCAGCGTTACAGGATGTCAAAGATTGCACGGCCCCATCAGATCAGAAAATGTGGATGCTATTCTAGACAACATTTATCCTTCAACCCATCAGAACAATAATTTGCATTTGTATGGCACCTTTAGCGCAGTAAGTTCTCCCAAGGTGCTTCGTAGGTGCGATGATCCAACAGCACATGGCACAGAATCGGGTATGGAGGTATGAGGACAGCTGACTAAAAGCTTGGTCAAAGTGGTAGGTTCTAAGGACCGTCTGAGAGGAGGAAAGAGACATGGGGAGGTGGAGAAATTTAGGAAGGGAATTGCAGAGCTTGGGGATGGTGTAGTTGAAGGCATGGCCATCAACGGTGGAGTGTTTAAAATCCAGGGTGCTCAAAAAGCCTGAAGTGGAGGAGCAGGGAGATCTCAGATGGGTTGTACACAATATTCACTCTACATTTTCTTTGTTGTGTGTGGCCTGTTCATTTGAATATTCTGTACCTTTAAATCACATGGCTTTGCAGGAAATGTCACCTCAAAAGGGTCAACGGAATCGGTTCGATTCCGGCTTGGGTCACTGTCTGTGCGGAGTCTGCACGTTCTCCCCGAGTGTGCGTGGGTTTCCTCCGGTTGCTCCGGTTTCCTCCCACAGTCCAAAGATGTGCGGGTTAGGTGGATTGGCCATGATAAATTGCCCTTAGTGTTGGTTGGGGTTACTGGGATAAGGGGATATGGGGATAGGGTGGAGGTGTTGACCTTGGTTAGGGTGCTCTTTCCAAGAGCCGGTGCAGACTCGATGGGCTGAATGGCCTCCTTCTGCACTGTAAATTCTATGATCTAACCTGTGAGCGATCAACGTGGCATCTTTCAGTTTACTATGGGATTCAAAAACTTGGCAGATGGGAGAATAACCAGGACAATGTGAAGTTTCCACTTCAGCAGTGAGTAGATGATTTAACTGGAAAGAGATTGCAAAGCTCTGTGCTACAGAGGGACCTGGGTGCCCCAGTGCATCAATCACAAAAGTTGGTGCACAGGCACAGCAAGTGATCAGGAAGGTAAATGGAATGTTGGTGTTTATTGCAAGGGGCAGTGGAGGTTGCATATAATAATAATCTTTATTAGTGTCACAAGTAGGCGTACATTAACACTGCAATGAAGTTACGGTGAAAATCCCCTAGTCACCACATTCCGGCGTCTGTTCGGGTACACAGAGGGAGAATTCAGAATGTCGAATTCAGCTAACAGCACGTCTTTTGGGACTTGTGGGAGGAAACCGGAGCACCCGGAGGAAACCCACGCAGACATGGGGGGAACTTGCAGACTCCGCACAGACAGTGATCCAAGCCGGGAATTGAACCCGGTCCCTGGCCCTGTGAAGCAACAGTGCTAACCACTGTGCCACCATGCTGCCCACAAAGAGAAGTAGGGACTGTACAATCCAGTCTGTTCAAGGCAGGGTTGGCCAGATTGCTCATTGACAAGGGAGGTGAGGGTTAATGGGAGCAGACAGGAATGTGGAGGCAAGGCCACAATCGGGTCAGGAGTGGTATTATCGAATGGTGATGCAGGCTCAAGGGGACGAGCAGTCTCCGGCTCCTAATTCTTGCCCACCTGCATGCAGCATTTAGAAAACAGTTTTAGTATGCCTGGAGGATTTTACAGAAATAGGGAGAGGGGAGTGAAAACGCATTGCTTAATAGGGAGTGAAAATGCATCGCTTATGTAGGTCAGCGAGCACAGGGGTGACTGAGAAACAGGACCTGGAATGATTGAGGCATCCTGAGGTGCTTTGGAATAGTTGAGTCTAGAAGTAACGAAGGAATGGATGAGAGTATCAGCAAAAGATGAGCTGAGACCGGGTTGGAAATGGAAGTAGGCAGTCTAAAGGTCAGTTCACCTCAGTCTCAAAAACAATAATGAGATTGAGTGGTTCATCACCAGATCATTTCATAGAACCGTAGAAAATAGAAGCAGGAGGAGGCCCCTCCAGCCTGCAACATCTTTCATTATAACATGGCTGATCATCAAGTTCAATATCCTGATCCCGCTTTCCCCCATATCCCTTGATCCCTTTACCCCCAAGAGCCGAATCTAATTCCTTCTTGAAATGTCACAACATTTTGGCCTCAACTACTTTCTGTGGTAGGTAATTCCACAGATTCACCACTCTCTGGGTGAAGACATTTCTCCTCTCCTCAGTCCTAAAAGGTTTACCCCTTATCCTGAAACTATGACCCCTGGTTCTGGACACCCCCACCATCGGTAACATTCTTTCTGAATCTACCGTGCCAAATCCTGTTACAATTTTGTAAGTTTCTTTGAGATCCCTTCTCACTTTTCTAAACTCCAGTGAATATAATCCTAACCGATTTAATCTCTCCTCATCTGACAGCCCCGCCATCCCAGGAATCAGCCTGGTAAACCTTCGCTGCCCTCCCTCCATAGCAAGAACATCAAAACTGCACGCAATACTCCAGCCGTGGCCTCACCAATGCCCTATGCAACTGCAGTAAAACATCTCTATTCCTATACTTCAATCCTGTTGCTATGAATGCCAACATGCCATTTGCCTTCTTTACTGCCTGCTAGAACATAGAACATAGAACAGTACAGCACAGAACAGGCCCTTCGGCCCTCAATGTTGTGCCGAGCAATGATCACCCTACTCAAACCCACGTATCCACCCTATACCCGTAACCCAACAACCCCCCCCCCCCCCCCCCCCCCTTAACCTTACTTTTTAGGACACTACGGGCAATTTAGCATGGCCAATCCACCTAACCCGCACATCTTTGGACTGTGGGAGGAAACCGGAGCACCCGGAGGAAACCCACGCACACACGGGGAGGACGTGCAGACTCCGCACAGACAGTGACCCAGCCGGGAATCGAACCTGGGACCCTGGAGCTGTGAAGCATTTATGCTAACCACCATCCTACCGTGTGCTTACTTTCAGCGACTGATGCACGACGACACCAATGACTCGCTGAGTATCCGCCTCTCTCAATTTACACCCATTCAAATAATAATCAGCCTTCCAATTTTTGCTACCGAAGCGGAAAGGGTTTGAGTCAGTGGTGAGGAAACAGGGTTTGCATCAGAGACTGAAGACACTGGTTTTTGTCTTCCCAGTATTTTGTTGGAGGAAATTTCTGGTCATTCAGTACTGAATGTTGGACAACCTAGAGACAGGGGAGGGGTCGAGAGAGGTGGTGTTGTGGTACAGCTGGATGCCACAAGTTTCCATGTGGAAACTAACACTGTATTTTGGGATGATGTTGCTGAGGGTCAGAATGCAGCGTGAGAAGTAGGAGGCGGGCAAGGATCGGTCCTTGGGAACATAGAACATAGAACAGTACAGCACAGAACAGGCCCTTCGGCCCTCAATGTTGTGCCGAGCCATGATCACCCTACTCAAACCCACGTATCCACCCTATACCTGTAACCCAACAACCCCCCCTTAACCTTACTTTTATTAGGACACTACGGGCAATTTAGCATGACCAATCCACCTAACCCGCACATCTTTGGACTGTGGGAGGAAACCGGAGCACCCGGAGGAAACCCACGCACACAGGGGGAGGACGTGCAGACTCCACACAGATAGTGACCCAGCCGGGAATCGAACCTGGGACCCTGGAGCTGTGAAGCATTTATGCTAACCACCATGCTACCCTGCTGCCCCAAAGGCACCAGACGTAACAGTGTAGGAGTAAGAAGAGAGGCCATTGCAGGTGATTCTCTGGCCAAGACCAGAATAGGAACAGACAAGTACAGCCCCACCCAGCTGGACGACAGTGGAGAGGGCAATTATTAAAGTCAACACTGATTGAACCTCCCAGCACTCCCTCTACGGAGTAATCCCAGGCTCCATACCTGTGAGGTGAAGTCGTGCTGCTGAAGTTGCCGCCCCTCCCTCAGGTCCCAGCACCTGACTGTGTTGTCCAGGCCGCCAGTCCACAGCTTGGTCCCATCATTCGAGATGTCAATACAGCTGGCCCCATCTGTGTGACCTTGGAACTGCCTGCATACAGAATATATAAAAAGGAAAAGTGAAATTAAATATTGTTAAATAAAGATGTGTTACATCGATGAGAATGGATTTCAATGTTACAAATATCAGAGTAATAAGTGTTACAACACCAGGTTAAAGTCCAACAGGTTTGTTTCAAATCACTAGCTTTTGGAGCACTGCTCCTTCCTCGGGTGAATGAAGAGATATGTTCCAGAAACGTATATATAGGCAAAGTCAAAGATGTAAGTCAATGCTTTGAATGCGAGCATTTGCAGGTGATTGAGTCTTTACAGATCCAGAGAGAGGGGTAATCCCAGGTTAAAGAGGTGTGAATTGTCTCACGCCAGGACAGTTGGTGGGATTTCACAAGCCCGGGCCAGATGGTGGTGGGTGAATATAATGTGACATGAATCTCAGGTCCCGGTTGAGGCCGTACTCATGTGTGCAGAACTTGGCTATAAGTTTCTGCTCCGCGTTTTGAAACAAACCTGTTGGAGTTTAACCTGGTGTTGTAAGACTTCTTACTGTGCTCAGCCTAGTCCAACGCCGGCATCTCCACATCACAAATATCAGAGGTATGGAGATGCTAGGAAATGGATTACAGAATATTATAGAATCAGAACGGAACATTGTAATGAACAACTCCTATTTCTATCAATCCATCTATTGATTTTTTGTTCAGCCATTTTCCATAGAATCCCTACAAAAGGAGGCCATTTGGCCCATCGGGTCTGTACCGACCCTCCGAAAGAGCACCCCACCTAGGTCCACTCCCCCGCCCTATCCCTTTAACCCCGTAACCCCACCTGACCTGCACATCTTCTCTGGTGTACTTTGCTGGGTTTACCCTGTGGACTTCTGAATCCCCCCCCCCCACCCCGAGCTCCCACCCTTAGGCCCAAATGGGGTTCAGAAGCCTGTGTGTAACGGTCACTGAATGCGATTTAGCCTAGAGCGGCCAATTAATGGCCAGAAAGTGGGCTTGCCAAGCTATTATGCGGATGGATGAGGCTGGGGGTGGGGGGGCTCAGTTCTCAAGCTTGATGCCTTTAAATTTGAAATGAGAAGCAGGCCGCAGTGAAAGATAAATGTGAGAGATGATATTTCAAAATGGAGGTACCATCTCTCCAACTTTTATAAAGTCTAAATTAAAAATGGCTTTTGCAGTAGACGACCATTTGGGGTGGGACGGGGGAGGGGGGGGGGACGGGAAAGAGGGTGTGGGGCTGACAGTCTGTGGCTGCTGCTGTTACTGTATATGCAAGGGAGGGCGTGTTGGCATCACTGGAGCCCTGGCTCTCTGGTCTGCCTTGAGGTGGGGGGGGGGGGGGGGGGGGGGGGGGGGGGGCGGCGGCTGCTGAAGTCAACCTGGCCCCCGCCATCTGTGGGAGTCTGACTGGAAAATCCTGCTTGGCCTCATTTAATTGGTTTTAATTGGCAATTAACAATTTGCATCAGCTACCCCTGCATGCAGGCAGGTAGCACCCCACCCCCTCCATCCCACTTCCGCTAAAATGGCCAGAGGGCGGGTTGAAACCCAGGAACCAGCGCACAGGCCAGCGGTGCTAATTTTAAGGCCTGTCCGCCTCAGATCACAGCCCAGACGAAGGGTAAAACACAAGCTCCCCTGGTCTAGAAGCTGCCGGAAGTCTGTCCTGTGGCTGTTAACCATCCTTTGGTAAGCCGCCAAGATGAAATGAAAATCGCTTATTCTCACGAGTAGGCCTCAAATTAAGTTACTGTGAAAAGCCCCTAGTCGCCACATTCCGGCGCCTGTTCGGGGAGGCTGGTACGGGAATTGAACCGTGCTGCTGGCCTGCCTCGGTCTGCTTTCAAAGCCAGCGATTTAGCCCTGTGCTAAACAAGCCCCTGTAGGGGCTGTAAAATGTGGGCCTCAATGGCCATCATCAATATGTTCTTCAGCTGGAGAATTCTTCCAGTCAAGGCTGACCCTGCGCTCACCCCTTCTCATTGGGTACCTGGAATGGTAAATGAAGTTAGTCCAAAGAGACATGGATGGAAGAGCCCATTGGCTGATGATTAGGAGGGAATAGCTGGCGTCAGCTTTCCCTCCCCTAGTCCCAGGACTGTTGTGATGAATCAAAATATGTCTGTTGCTTCTCCGCCTCAGATCAAATGACTTATTCCCAGCTGAGGGAAGGAGCCGATGTCAAAGCTCAGCTGCTTCCAGGGTTTTTCCAATTCTTATTAACCTCATTTTGAAAACCCTCAAGAGGCTCTCGCCTCAATCCATCTCTGTAACCTCCTGCAGCCCGTCAACCCGCCAGGTTCTCCGCACCCTACCAATTCCAACCACAGGCCGATTTCAACTGCTCCACTATTGTTGGCCGTGCCTTCAGTTGTCTCAGTCCGAAGCTCAGCAATTCCTTCCCTCCGCCCCCCCACAACCTTTTATGACAACACCTTTAGGAAAATTGAGGCTTAGACTTGCACCATTGCTAAAAAGGGTCCTTTCTCTAATCGCTACAATAGAGGTATCCAGACACGGATACCTGGGGTGGTACAGTGGTTAGCACTGCTGCCTTATAGCACCAGGGGCCCCAAGTTCAATTCCGGCCTTGGGTGACTGTCCGTGTGGAGTTTGCACGTTCTCCCCATGGGTTTCCTCCGGGTGCCCCGGTTTCCCGCCACAGTCCAAAGATGTGCAGGTTAGATGGAATGGCCAAGCTAAAATCTCCCGAGTGATGTGTAGGTTAGGTGGGGTTATGGGAACAGAGCAGGGGAGTGGGTCTGGGTCGGGGCTCATTCATGGGGCCGGTGCAGACTTGATGGGCTGAATGGTTTCCTTCTGCACTGTACGGATTCTACGCACAAGTCCAATCCAGAGCTGATCATTTCCAGCACAATTGCGATATGTTTGTAATCTGGTCAACCCCAGGTGACCACATCCCTAATTTGGACAAGTCTCTGACCCAAGTACACAGAACTCGAGTGTGCGAGGGCTTCCAATTCATTCCAATTATTCAGAATTCTGAAATGCACCATGCTTTTGATCCTGGCATCGCACCTCATTATTTTTCACTCCAAAATATACAATCACACTGCAGAAGGAGGCCATTCAGCCCATCAAGTTGCATCAACCCTCTGAAAGGGTACCCTACCTAGGTTCAGGGGCCCACCCTCTCCCCTTAACCCAATAACCCCACCTAACCTTTTGGACACTAATTTAGCATGGCCAGTCCACCTAACCTGCACATCTTTTGGACTGTGGGAGAAAACCGGAGCACCCGGAGGAAACCCACGCAGACACGGGGAGAAAGTGCCAACTCCAAACAGACAGTGACCCAAGGCCGGAACTGAACCCGTGTCCCTGGAGCTATGAGACAGCAGCGCTAACCACCGCACCGGCCCATAAATTAAATGTCCATAAATTAAATCAGTACTGAGCCAAAACTCATCCAGCTCCCCTTAAAAGTAGGCATTTGCAGGCATTGGCTGAGGATTAGGGTCACGATCAAACTCTTTTACACAGAATTGAATTTACAGTGCAGGAAGCCATTCGGCCCATCGAGTCTGCACCAGCTCTTGGAAAGAGCACCCTACCCAAGGTCAACACCTCCGCCCTATCCCCATAACCCAGCAACCCCACCCAACATTAAGGGCAATTTTTGGACACTAAGAGCAATTTAGCATGGCCAATCCACCTAACCTGCACATCTTTGGACTGTGGGAGGAAACCGGAGCACCCGGAGGAAACCCACGCACACACGGGGAGAACGTGCAGACTCTGCACACAGACAGTGACCCAAGCCGGGAATCGAACCTGGGACCCTGGAGCTGTGAAGCAATTGTGCTAACCACTGTGCTACCGTGCTGCCCTTGATTGTTTTAATGATCATGTCCAATCCGATTACTCTACAGACATTCATTGGGATGATTCTTGTGTAAAGAATGGCTATCAACCAAGGAAAGTTACTGCCTTTGCCTGTGGGCCATGGAAAAATGGAAACAAGACACAAAAGAGATGGCCGTCAACATCCCTGCCCACACCTTACCTGACCAGGGTTTGATTATGTAAATCCCACACGGCGATGTTGCCGTCACTGCAACACGAGAAACAGACTTTAGCGTCAGGGCTGATGGCGAGCGCGTAGCAGGCGGGGGCCGAAGACGTCAGTTCAGCTTTGATGCGTGGAGTTGGTGCTGCCAGATCCCAGATTGAAAGCGTGCTCGCCTCTCCGCCTACGATCAGAGTGCGTCCGTCAGGCAGAAGCTTGCAGGAACGGATATAGTTGTCGCGGTTCTGGAAATATAGGAGTTGGCAATGGTGAGGTGAGGTCGAAGGTCCCTGCGATGGCTTTCTCTTTACCCAGTAGTGCTCACCACTAAGAAAACAGATGTGCGTTCTGCACTTTTAATAATCTTCGGTGAATAATTCAGTTCCCCTACCAGGTGAGGAGCCTAAATCAGAAAGACCCAGGAACGATCTCTAACAAGAATATATTTATGTTGCGCCTTTTAACTTAATAAAACCTGTCGAGGCACTTGTCAGGAGTGTTAACGTCAGTAACTTTGGGTTAGGGTTGGGGAAAATCGGGGTTGGGGGGGCAGCACGGTGGCCCAGTGGGTTAGCACTGCTGCCTCACGGCGCCGAGCTCCCAGGTTTCGATCCCGGCTCCGGGTCACTGTCCGTGTGGAGTTTGCACATTCTCCCCGTGTCTGCGTGGGTTTCGCCCCCACAACCCAAAAGATGTGCAGGTTAGGTGGATTGGCCACGCTAAATTGCCCCTTAATTGGAAAAAACTAATTGGGTACTCTAAATTTCTTTTTTAAAAAGTGGTGGGGAAATCATATATTTTCCTTGCCCCAATTGCTGTCTAAAAATTTTTGTTGCTAAACCTTGCAATGTTTTGATTTGATAGTGGGAACTGAGGTTTTCCTTTCTGGGAAACTACCCCTAGTCGGTATGACGGAGTCTGGGGCTTGCTGTAGGGTTTGGGCAATTATTAACTTTGTGAGATATCTTTCTGGCTTGAAACACACTTCAGAGCAACTTATTCTTCACAATTGGAATCAAGCAGCACTGCAAAACGTGAGCACATTATCTGGGTTGACTGAGGGAATGATGCAGGGTCAGTCTTTTGATGATAAAACAGCGACCCGCTCCCCTGTGAAGAATTCCATGGCTCCATTCAGAAGAACATCGGAATTAGGAGCAGGAGTAGGAAAGTCAGCCCTTCGAACCCTGACATTCCATCAGATATCTTGCCCCAAATTATTTTTGCAATCAACACATCAAAATAGACTAATAGGGGGCGATTCTCCGAGCCCCGTGCCTGGTCGGAGAATCGCCGCAACCGCGCCATGATGCCCCAACGCTGGCGCGTGATTCTCCGAGGTGCGGAGAATCGGCGCCATTTGTGCCGGCGCGTTTGACACAGCGCCAGCCGTGAGACGCTGGAATCGGCGGGGCCGCTGATTGTCCAGCCGAATGGGCCGAGCGGATACGGCAGAGTCCCGCTGGCGCCGTTCACCCCGGGTCACTACCGGCAGGAACTCTGCGCGAAGGGTCAGGGGGCGGCCTGTGGGGGGGGGCACCCATCCTTCACCGGTGGTGGCCTCCGAGGGGTCTGGCCCTCGATCGGGGCCCACCAATCGGCGGGCCAGCCTCTTCCCCCCCGCCGCGTGGCTGGCCCCTGAACACCGACGCCATGTTGATTCGGGGCCGCGCGCTGAGGAAGTCCAACTGCGAGGCCCAACTGCGCATGCACGAGTTGGCGCGGCGCCCATTTGGCACCGGGAAAGGACACTGGAGCGGCGTGAACCACTCCAGCGCCGTGCTGGCCCCCTGTGGGGGACAGAATCGGTCATCCCTGTGCCCGTTTCGACGACAACGCAAACACTTGGGCTCCATTTTTGAGAATCGCCCCCCCATAGTTTTTTTAAAAATCTAACTTGAGTTACCTAATGGAGTTTGCAGGTGGATGCGGATGGGTTGAGCGAGTGGACAAAATTCTAGCAGATGGAGTACACTGTAGTTAAGTTACTCACTTTACCAAGAAGTATAAAGAAGCAGAGAATTACGAGCACGTTTAGCTGCGTGTTTCCGGGCACTCGCAGTGCTGAGAAACAGATGGCTCCCCGTTCTGTACAGTGGGGAGTTCCGCTCGCCAGAACTCCCCATTGTTGGTGACGTCCCGATCTCCAAGGCTCCCAAAACAATCCCCAACTTTCCCCCACCCCCCTCCACAGCCCGAATGGAATATGGGAGGGCTCCTCCCATATTCCCCCCCCCCCCCCCCCCCGGTTCTGCCCAACACCTACCCAGCCTGATCACGTGGGCGCACAAAATGCCAGCTTGGCACCTTTGCAGTGCTGACCTGGCACCTTGGTGGTGCCAAGGGCTGAATGGTTTACTGCTGCCCCTATTTTGCAGGTGTGAAGTTTGTGGTACTTTGATATATGCAAATTTCCTGCTTCAGAACAGTGATTATACTTCAACAGGTAATTTGTTGGCGTGAGGTGTTTTAAAACCTTCCAAAATTGAGCTTTTAAAAAAAAATGTTTACTGGAGACCTTTGCGTTGGCCGTTTCTTTTTAATGGTGTCAGCTGTGGTGACACACTCATCTTGGAAGTCAGAAACTTGTGGGTTCAAAACCCACTTTCACAGGCTTCAGCACAAAGTCAAGGCTAACCAACCCAGGGCAGTGACGCGGGGGTGCGTAAATGTTGGAGGTGACGTGAAAAAGGGTTCCCGTCTCCTCTCTCAGAGATGGATTTAGAAGATCCCATGCCACTGTAGGGAGAAGAGCAGTTGAAGTCACTCTGGCGTCTTGGCTATCGGCTGAACCGTAACTGGCATCACTTATGTTTCAGCTCCTGGTGGCATGTTATATTGTGGTACAATATAACTTAAAGCTGTCCACTCCTTCTACTAAGTTATATTACCCTTGGTGGTAATATGTTGTGTTCTTTGTTGATGACAAAGAATCCACCTATCAT
This sequence comes from Scyliorhinus canicula, assembly GCF_902713615.1. Lineage (NCBI taxonomy): Eukaryota > Metazoa > Chordata > Chondrichthyes > Carcharhiniformes > Scyliorhinidae > Scyliorhinus > Scyliorhinus canicula. The sequence goes on along the minus strand of NC_052163.1, from coordinate 125,114,671 downwards.
TAGATTGAAACAAAACTAATTTATTGTGTAACGATTAATTAAAATTAAATGAAGTTTGCACACGCTACTGAGCTATAGTTAACAATTAAGTAATATTCAATCTGTCTCGCAGTAATCAATAATCTAAATAATCACTGATAATGACCTTGTGTTAACTCTCTCTAATCTAATCTTCTCCTGTTGTCAGGCTTTCTCCTTCACTAACTTTTTACACTATACCCAGAATTCCCTGAGGGTCTGACTTAAATACAGAGAAGTGATGGTGCCCTCCAGTGTTTGATTTACACTGAGATATAATAATTAACCCTTCACTAACCTGACTGTATACATATCATTACAATCACTAAAATAGATTACCTCACCATCGTCCTGATGTTTGTGTGACCTTGCTGTGCTTACGTACAACAATGATGGCACCTCAAAAATACGTCACTGACTGTGAAGCACTTCACGATACTCTAAGATTGCGAAAAGTGCCAAATTTGAATTTTTTTTTTCTTTTTCCCTCTTTTAATTGTTACTTTCCATTGTTAAAATTGCCGGTGAAGTGTCACAGTGGAATTGTGTGAAGTATTGTGAGGGCAGGCTTGAGATGATGGTGAATGTTACTGGGAACAGCTTAACTTGTTGTGTTGGAGAAGGAATGACTGTGTTGGGGAAAGACCAGTCCGAACATTGAAGATCCTCCCAATGCAGCATCGACTCTAATGCACAGGAAATGATAAACTGCTGAATATTTCCAAGCATCAGAAAAGATGGGTTTAAGGTGCGAGGGGCAAGGTTTAGAGGAGATGTACGAGGCAAGTTTTTTTTACACAGAGGGTAGTGGGTGCCTGGAACTCGCTGCCGGAGGTGGTGGTGGAAGCAGGGACGATAGTGACATTTAAGGGGCATCTTGACAAATACATGAATAGGATGGGAATTGAGGGATACGGACCCAGGGAGTGTAGAAGATTTTAGTTTAGTCGGGCAGCATGGTCAGCATGGGCTTGGAGGGCCGAAGGGCCTGTTCCTGTGCTGTGCTTTTCTTTGTTCTTTATTAAGGACAAATTAGTAAAACTATTTTCACGTTGGTATGGAAATTGTTGTTGGCATGGGTGTGTGTATAAATGTGATTATTGAACGGCAGCACAGTGGTTAGCACTGTTGCTTGACAGCGCCGGGGCCCGGGTTCGATTCCCGGCTTGGGTCACTGTCTGTGCGGAGTCTGCACGTTCTCCCCGTGTCTGCGCGGGTTTCCTCCGGGTGCTCCGGTTTCCTCCCACAAGTCCTGAAAAACGTGCTTATCAGATGAATTGGATTTTCTGAATTCTCCCTCCGTGTACCCGAACAGGCGCCGGAATGTGGAAACTAGGGGCTTTTCACAGTAACTTCATTGCAGTGTTAATGTAAGTCTACTTGTGACAATAAAGATTATTATTATTATTAAACTCTGTGCACAAGAACACCAACTTGCACTTATACACCAAAATGTTTCATTTGACATTACTCTGACACTTGACATCAAACTGGTGTTGGCCACACACAGCGACAGAAAGACAGATGACCAAAAGCCTCTTCAAAGCGTTGACCCTTAATCAGAGGTTCAGGGAGAAAAATCCCAGATCTGAGGCATTAGGCCACCAAATGTTGAAAATCAGGGATGCACAAGGGAGCAGAATTGGAGGAGGGCAGGGATCTCAAAAGAGGATCGAAGGACCAGGGAAGATTGCAGAGATAGGGAGGGTGAGAGGGCGCGGATGGGATTGAAAACAAGAGTGAGCGTTTTAAAATCGAGGCCTTTTACACTGGAGGGTTTTACCACTGGGGTAAGTTATTTTCAGTTCTCTTTTCTTGTTGCTCACTGGAGATTGTTTTCTGAGTATCTTTTAACTTCCTTCGGTTAATTTCTTGCTCGGGAGCAGATGGTCAAACATCTCACCAATGTGAAACAGGACCGAGTGGAGCAATAATCGTCACACACCCACCCACAATTTCCTCTGACTAATAGCGGGGCAGCAGTATCACAAAATGTACTGGGCACAACAAACTTCACTGCCTCTCTCCCAGTCCCATTACTTCGAACCAGAGAATGAAGCAAGAATGCCTCCATCAACGAGCCACGCACTGAATTATAGAAATGAAAAGAAAATGAAAATCACTTATTGTCACAAGTAGGCTTCAATGAAGTTACTGTGAAAAGCCCCTAGTCGCCACATTCTGGCGCCTGTTTGGGAGGCTGGTACAGGAATTGAACCGTGCTGCTGGCCTGCCTGGGTCTGCTTTCAAAGCCAACGATTTAGCCCAGTATGCTAAACCAGCCCCTAAATAATCTTTTATTGTCACAAGTAGGCTTACATTAACACGGCAATGAAGTTACTGTGAAAAGCCCCTAGTCGCCACACTCCGGCGCCTGTTCGGGTACACAGAAGGAGAATTCAGAATTCTGAGCCGGTACGGGAATGGAACCCATGCTGCTGGTCTTGTTCTGCATCACAAACCAGCTGTCTAGCCTACTGAGCTAAACCAGCCCAAGTCCCGTCTTGAACAAAAATGTAGGATAAAGAAATAAAGACTTGCATTGCTATATGGCTTTTCACAACCCGAGAATGTCTCAAAACACATTCCAGCTCCTGAGGTACTTTGACATGTTGTTGTCACTGTTGAAATGCAGGAAACATAGCAACCAATCTGCGCCCAGCAAGACTCCATAAGCAGCAACGCATGAGAGACCAGACAATCTGCCACAGTGATGTTGCATGAGGGATAAATCATGGCCAAGAACGGTGCAGGACTCAGCTGCTCTTCTTCAAATTCATACCAGGGGATCACTCACCTTCGCATGAGGAATGGCCTTAGATTAACATATCATCCCAGACAGTGCTGCGCACTCCCTCTGTACTGCACGGACAGCGTCAGCCTGGATGATGTGCTCAAAAGGCTCTGGGGTGGGACTTGAACCCACAATCTTCTGAACCAGTGGCAAGTGTGCTACCAGGTGACCCGCATCCGGGCAGGATATGTGACGAGCACAGAAAACGTTACGGAATGGATTGGCCCAGCAATGAGAATCTGGGTCTTTTGGTGGACGCAAGTGAAAGACATTTGGGCAGTTGGAGCCCATTCATAGTTGCTGCAAACAGCAGCACACCACTGCCCATAATTCAGTGATAATTGGCCAAGAGGACATCGGGGACTGTGCTGCAGCAAAAATAAAGTCCACATTGCGGCAGTACTGGGTTGGAGTACCATGTTGGGGCTGAGTAGAGGGATTGATCCACACTGTCCAACACTCAGGAAGAGGTCAGTTTCCTGGAGAAAGTGAGAGGGGAGTCCCCCCCTGAAATGTAAACTTGTCCATTTTTCTCCATAGATGCTGACTGACCTACCAAGTGTTCGCCCTGGCTCTCAGTGGCTCTCTGAGATTTGCACCGTCTGCCGAGCCCTGGTCTGTGGTGGGGACGACCAATCTCAACACTGTGCCTAATGTAGGAGAATCTTACCTTCCCCAGCACGATGAGCGAAATGTGGATGTGCCACTGACTTGAGGCAAAGCCGTAGTTTTTCAGTTAATTCTGGTTAGGTCGCACAGCTTGACCTGAACCCTGCTTTCAGTCATTGGCCTGTTTCATTGGTGTAGCAGAGATACCCCACTGAGCAGGACCAATGGATTGAATCGTCGGGTAGTAGGGTGTGGTATCATGTGGGTCATTATTGCACAGCTGCTACAGAAAGCGGTCACTGGGCACTGCCCCACACAGCAACAAGTCCATCTTAGTTTCCTTGGTTGCTTTTATGTTTCTAGTAACTAAGCAAGGTGCAATTTGTTTAAAAGCAAGGAGATCTTCAAAGGCCTAGGAATGGTTTTCCTGCTCGAAACCTTAATTAGGGAAATCAGAAGAAACGGGCAGAGAACGAGTAGAGAAAAACTAGAAGATAAATCAAAATTCAGATGCTTTAGCCTTGATAGCAGCCTAGCCGTTAGTGCAGCTCTCATTTCTAAGTGAGAGATTGTGGGTTTAAGATGCACTCGATCCAGAGACATCAGCTCGTAATCTCGGCTGACAACCTCAGAGCAGTACTAAGGGAGTGCTACACTGCCAGGGCCATGCTCTTTCAGACCAAACTTTTAAGGCGGTCTTAATTGAGGGAATGTAAAAGATCCCGTGGGAATATTCAAAGAAGAACAGGAAGCTCTCTGTGACCTGGTCAACAGGTCTCAATCCACACCGCCAAAACATATTAGCTGATTGGGTACCTCATTTGCAGTGCTGGAATCTTGCTATGCACACTGACTGCCACAATTGCCTAGGTTGCAGGAGCAACTAAACTTCAAAAGACTTGAAATAATCGATAACGCCCTTAGGACTTAATAAGGACAATAAACGTTCATTCTTTTGGACTTATTATATTGTGTTAAATCGGTCGCATACAAATAAAATGATGTTATCTTACCAGGCAGTCGAGCTGAGAGATGGGACTTTTGCTTCCAGGCTGACTGATGTCCCAAACTTTGACGCACCCTTTGCCCCCCGTGTACACGTGCCTCATGGGATTGCTGACCGTGACGGCGCACACCACCTCCCCGTGATTCAGATTGTTGATCTGCCGAGCGTGCCGCGGTATCCCGGGTCCAACCAAGGCATCGTGAGGGAACGGGACCGGCTGCATCTGACTGTCAGCACTGACGTGGAAGGAGTAGGCTCTGGGAGCAAGAGGTAGGAGATTAGAACAAAAACCGTAGGAAACGGCCAACTATCAACATCGATACCGACCATTTAATGCTCTTGCCGTTCATCAGCCAATTGGTATCCGTTTGGCGGGCCTGTAAACTGTGCCGACTCAGCTTGGGCTCAATGGGCTGACGACAATCACAGAATCAATTAAGGCATAGAAGGAGGCCAATCAGCCTAACGAATCTATGTTGGTTCTCTGAAGGCTAATTCAGCCAGGTCCATTCCCCGCTCTATCCCTGTGGCCCTGCAAGGTTCTGTCATTCAGGCATCCATCCAATTTCCCTTTGAAATCATTCATCACCCCAGCTTCCACCAGCCTCATGTGCAGCGAGTTCCTGAACACTCACTGCGTTGAAAAGCACTTCCTCGTATTCCCCAATGCCCAAAACCTTCCATCGGTGTCCCTTAGTCCTTGCACCGTCAGCTAATGGAAACAGGGTTTTCATGTCTACCTTCTCCCAACTTGTTATAATCTTCTCCACCGCCATCAAATTTCCCCTCAATCTCAATTGCCCCAAGCAGAAAACCGTCAGCTTCCCCAACCTGACCTTGCAGCTAAAATCCTTCACGTCAGCCACCATTCTGCCACATCTCCTCTGCACCCCCTCAAAGACCCTCACGTTCTTCTTAAAGAGCGGTGACCAGGACTGGAATCGATCACCGTTTCTGTTCCCTAAATGAATCACTGTTTCCACCACAGGCTCCAGGTTCGATTCCTAATTTGTGCCGAGGGGGTTTATCTTTGATTTGCACTGGGAAAGTGCAAGGAGCCATGGAATGGGTGCTCTGTTTGGGAGTTAAACATTCCAGGCAAGGTTCTCACTCCTGATTGATATCGGATGACCTTCGGTGTCTGGGAACAGCAGATGAAAGCCACTTTGAGGTTGGCTGTTTATCCCTTCATGGTCAAACAGCGCGTCAGGCATCCCTGTCACGGTTCATCCGCGAATAAGATTGGCCCCAGGACCTGCTTATCACCAATAAAAGCTTGAGCTCCAGTTGAGCCCTGATTGCAGTAACGTGCCTGTGATTTAGGTTGGAGATTCTCTTGTTAAGTAACCCTGTTAAATCCGATAGAATTCAAAAAGAATTTCCACAAAGAATTTGGCTGGCGATTAACGAAACGCAAAAAATTGGAATTTAAAACTACGCGGAGGAATTGAAGTCAGAGAGTCTGGTAGCAGTATCGAGATAAGACAGATTAACATCTTAATTGAAATCATGAACATCGGTATTTCCACAAAGACAATATTGCACCCACTATTAATAATTATACAGCCCAATTTTGATATGCCGATATCGTCAATATGAAGCCCAGGGAATGCTGGTGTGTGATATAACTTCTTATTTCTCCACATTTCCCTCTTAAAGGACAATTGCTCATTGCTACACTCAGAAATATTAGGGGTGATTTTGCGTTGGCCGTCAGCGAGAATGGCAACACGGGGGCGAAATATTGCGATAATCGGGCAACGAGATTCTCACCGGCGAGATCATGTTTTCCCATTTTACGGTCAGCACAGTGGCACATTGGTTAGCACTGGGACTGCGGCACTGAGGACCCGGGTTCGAATCCCGGCTCTGGGTCACTGTCCATGTGGAGTTTGCACATTCTCCCCGTGTCTGTGTGGGTCTCACCCCCACAACCCAAAGATGTGCGGAGTAGGTGGATTGGCCATGCTAAATTGTCCCTTAATTGGAAGAAAAATAATTGGGTACTCTAAATTTATTTTAAAAATATTTTCCCATTTTTCCCGCCCCTCGTTGGTGAGAAAACTAGGTTCTCTCATTTAAATACATTTTATTGAATCTGCAAATCATTCAAGGCCCAATTCATCACATGATCCCCCTCATCGAATATTCAAACCCTGCTGACGTGACGTCGGGGGAGAGTTGGTGAAGGTGTGCAGGGGGAAATTAGGTGATGTTGCGGGATCGGCAAACCCAGCAGCTCACAGGGAGGAGTGTTTTAAATGAGGCAACAGAAAATGCTAGTGCAAAAATGCTTGGCCCGAGATAAAACTCAAACACCCAAAGTTGCCTTCCTTTGGAATTTGGAGGTTGATAAGAGCGCTGGGTGCCATTTGGGTGCCAACTCCCTATTACTACTGGGCAGCAAGGCCTGAGGCCTACAGTTTAACATACTTCAAAGAGGAATGGCCTGGACTTATTCCAAGGAAACAGCCACTCTGACATTGTAAAAATGGCAAAAGTGGTTGAAATCAGGAAGACCCCTCCTCCCCCCACGAAGTTGGAACCTATCATTTCCGTTCCCTGTCTAAAACAGCAGCTGCATGGAGCCATGTCTGTTTTTTGTTAGCCAGGAGGGGGAAACTCAATGGGCTGAATTCTCCACCGTCGGGATTCTCCGTTTTGCTAGCAGCCCGGGGGTTTTCCCGATGGCGTGGGGCTGCTCCACAATGGGAAAGCCCATTGACCAGCCGGAAGAACGGAGAATCCCGACAACGCGCCGCACCAGAAATCTGATGCGGCAGGGCGGAGAAATCTGCCCATAATGTGCAGACTGGACCTGGAAGGAGCAGGTCTAAACGTTGAAGACCACTTTGCAGCGGTGGGGTACTCTTTTGGAGAGGAGAGGAGAGGAAAGAGGGGAGCAGAGAGACAACAGGAGAGATGGTCTTAGGCCAACTTTAGGAGAGGTCAACTCCTATGGGAGGGGTAAGCTGCTCTTTGTGGAGGGTGGGGAAGATGTCCTTTGGGATTGTTAAAGGTGGACACGGATGTGCTTTAAAAGTGAATAAGCTCATTGGAATCATCAAGAAAAACTGTAAAAACTGTCAAACACAACTGTTAAAATCATCTGCAAAGTGTCATGGTATTTAAAACTTCTGCCACCTAAATCTTTAAAAGTCTGGAGTGTTGAAGAAAAAATATTTCTATTACACTTTGTTTCCGTAAGCCTGACGATGTCCATTACTGGAGTGGCGTTGCGTGAGTAATTTCAGAACCTTTCAATTTCACAGTAGGGTGTCTTCAATTTGACTGACAACTCCAAGTGCTTACAGACTCTGAAGTGGGATAATGAATTCTATAACTTCTTTTATAAGGGATTATGCACTTGAATGAAACATTTTTTCTTACAATGTACTTGAAGTGTTTTAAAAACGTTATGAACTTTTTTTTTGTTGAAACTCTGCAATAGACGCTTAGAACTTTATATTATTTCATCTCCGCATGGTTCCTGAAGTCTCGCCCGTGGTGGATACTGGGTAGGTTGGCATGGTAGGTGTCAGGGAAAAGGGTGGTGGTTGGGAGAGGAGGGGTTAGCACTAAGTTGGGTTAGGGACGATAAGGAACCGTGGTGGGTAGAGGGCATGAGGAACCATGGAGGGGGCACAGGATGGCATGAAAAGCATGAGGATTGTGTGGTGGGTAGTGCACAAGGTGGCATGAATTGGCAAGGCTGGGGATGGGAGTGTCTGGGTGGGTGATTGGGGTGTGAGAGCCGAGGGTTGGAGGGATGTTTATTGTTCAAAATATTTTTTTTGACAAAGTGCTCGGGCATGGAGGCGGGACTTCCACCCAGTCCCCCACTCCACAGCCAGCAGCCTTCGCCCACTTTCTGGGATGGCCAAAACAGCCACCGGAGAACCCTGCTGCCCTGGAACAAAAATCCCAGCTTCTGGGACAATTTATCCCAGCTCGGGTTTGGAGAGCCAGGATCCACGAGTGAAAATTCAGGTCAACGCGCCAGTCTACACTCCAGGCACTCTGTGTCTGCAAGGGAAGGCTCAATTTAAAAATAGATACAGTGCCACAATGCCTCAACACCCTGCCCGGTGTCTCCTCCATCCCAATCTTTCATCTTCCTGCGTCCTTAACTGGCCTTTGGACCAGAATCCCCAATTCACATCTTCCCTCTCCTCCCCCAGCGCTAAATGTGTGCCGAACACAAGGACGTACGGTCAAATTAGCACAATGAGCTGACTCTGGATCACAGGGGAAGACTAGCCTATTCCTTCGCGTGCTTGAAGGGGAATGTTGTTCATGGACCTGGATGATTGGCTTTCAAGCCCTCGGTCGGAGATTCAAATGAAGAGAAAAACAGAAGGTTCTACTAATGATTCCAAATGATTTCAAAGCCGCTTTCCAATGGTATGAATATCGAACATGCATCAGATTGTTTGGACGCAGGGAGCATAGGGGGCCACTCTCCTTAGGAAGAAAGTAGTTCCCGGAGTACAGGCCTCAAAAATGTCGACATGGCAATTGTACAGCAAGAGCGAGAATATAAAGATTTTGGAGGAGCTTCCGACTCGGTGGGGGGAGGGGGGGGGTTCTGAGAAGTCAGCCGTTTAGTTTACACGGCGCACCCAGTGTGTGTGACGGAGTCATGACACTCACGGTTTTCCCCCAGGAATGCTGGGCAGGCTCGGCTGAAGTCCTGGAGCACGCATGTGAGGATGGGAGTCAAAGGCAACCTGAAAGTACAGAAATAATTGGTGTCAGCCGCGGGTGGAATTGCCACGCACGTCACAGCCACTGGAATGTGGTGAAGTTTGCATTCCAAGGTCAGCACAGAGGTAAACATTCTGCACAACACCCCACCCCCCACACAGAAGTGAAACCAACTTGTGAAACTTCAGCCGATGGTTCTCGTTAAATATTCATCTTGAAACAGAGCGCACACTCGCGCGCAGAACTTCACTGAATGCGGCCCGATCTCTCCCTTCTGTGACTCGGTAATACGGACAATTTAATCTCAATGAACGGACCTGCTCCACCTCGGTACAATGCCGCGCAGTTCACTTGTCGCTTTTGTAACTTCTGCCGAGAGCAGAAGCTGCTTTTTCTTTTAGTTTAGGTTCAAAATCGAAAGCAAAGAGCAACGACTGACCCCCCCCCCCCCCCCCCCCCCCACACCCACCCACCCACCCACCCACCACCACCCCCAGGGGGCTGCGAAGATATAGCCACGATCGTTTGGATTCTGGGATTATGTCTGATCAGCAAATACAAGTTATAGACATCGAGAAGACCAGAGTTTCCGACTGACCCTGTGGGCAGGATTCAGGAGGGTTGGGTGCAGAGACAGGTGGGTGGGTGTGAACATTTAAATAAAAAAAATTTAGACTACCCAATTACTTTTCTCCAATTGAGGGGCAGCTTAGCGTGGCCAATCCACCTATCCTGCACATCTTTGGGTTGCGGGGGCGAAAAATGTGCAAACTCCACACGAATAGTAACCCGAGCCAGGATCGAACCTGGGTCCTCGGCGCCGTAGGCAGCAGCGCTAACCACTGTGTCAACATGCCAGCCCTGGGTGGGTGAACATTTGTGTCACCAGCTGACGTGCCGTGTTGCCTGCAGCATCTTTTCCCCGGGGTCATTTTCCCAGGTTGCAGCGGGTTGGCCGGGAAGGGGGCAGTGGGGATGCCCACCAGCAAGTCGCCGATAGTCAATTAAGGCTGTTTAAAGACCACAAGACTATTGTCTGGAATTGGAATTTGCCAGTCACTCTCCAGCCTCCCCGCACCCACCCTCCAAGGTGTTGGGTCAGCACAGAAGGAGGCCATTCAGCCCAACTCATGCCTGCACCAGGTCGTGAGGAGCAATTCATTGACCTAGTTCCCCATGCCACCTTCTCCCTATAGCCCTGCGCATTCTTCTTTTTCAGATCATTATCCAACTTTCTCTCGAGTTCCTTGATTGAACCCGTCGGCACCACACTCTCAGGCAGTGCATTCCAGATCCTGAGCACTCGCTGCGTAAAAAAGATTTTCCGCATGTCACATTGCTTCTTTTGGCAATTACCGAAAATCTGTGCCCTTGCCTTCTCATCCTTCGACAAATGGCAGCAGTTTCCCTAAATACTCCGTGCAGACACACCATCATTTTGAATACCCAGATCAAATCTCCTCTCAACCACCTACAAGGATAACAGTCCCAAGCCTTCTCCAGTCTACCTACATAATTCAAGATCTTCACCCTGAAATCATTCTTGAAAAATTTGTACTGCACTCTCTCTGTTGGCTTGTGATGAATGTTGGAAATTGCTATTTATTATATTTTATATTTGTTCCAGTAATGTCACTTTAAAAAATCCTTGTTTAAGACACATACAGTCAGCATTCCTAATAAAGCTGTGATTAAGGGGTCGTAAAAGAGAGTTGATCATGGGTTTTAACCATTTACTTATTTACAGATAGATGGCTAATGGAAAATTGTTTTGATTTGAGGATTTATTTTAGGCTGTAGATAATTAATGAGGAATGGTGCTTAGTCCTGGATAAACAGGTCATGGGACATCTTAGTGAGAGGACACCAAAGAATGCCTTAAGGGGTGAAGCCTCTGTCTTGTCAGACAAAATCCTATGGATTAAAATGCAAAACCATAGACAGACCTGGCTCCACCACTTAATTAAAAAATTGTTAACTTTATTTATAAATGGGATTTGAACTATATTGAGTTGCTTAATTGCAATATACATAACTAGTATAAAGTAGTTCCAGGTGTAAGGTAAAGTCACCATAGTCCCAGATGACCATAGGCTGTTTACCCCTTTGGGGGGGTGGGCGGAGGAACTGGGGGGGGGAGGGGGGGTTAATCTGAGGATCACCACTTCAGGCAAGGGGCAAGGCTGGGAAGGCAGGCCATCAGGAATAACCTCAGCCGGTTGGGGAATTGAAGCCCCACTGCTGGCCTTGCTCTGCATCACAAACCAGCTGTCTAGCCCACTGAGCTAAACTAGCCCCCCCGGTTCCTTTTATCTAAGAACTGTTTACTGTAAAGGTGACTGGAGAGTTCAGAATTAAGGTTCACCCTCTCAGAATAAGAGGTCTGTCATTTCGGACAAGCTTTTTCACCCAGAAGGCAAAGAAACCTCTTGGCCCCTGAGGGTGGAGATGGTGAGTCATTGCGCATATTCAAGACAGAGACTGATCAATTTTTGAACTCTGAGGGTTATGGGGCCAGAGCAGGAAGGTGTAGCCGAGGTAGATCTGCCATGGTCTAGTTGAATAGTGGACCAGGCTCAAAGAGCTGAATGGCCAATTCCAGCCCCTTTTTCCTATGTTCAGAACCTGATGAGTTACTGGACTGACTGACACATTTCTATTCCTTCCGTTAAAAGTTATGACATTTAATCAGTCTTGCTGTGGCGTTTTGAGGCACGTGAAAATAACACAGATACTGGGTCACTATTCTTCACTTCAATTCAAATCATTCTTATCCATCCATAACGCACACTCCAGGGGCGGGATTTTCCGCTTGCCGACGCCTATTTCAGAAACGGTCCTGACCACCGTATCGGGGGCGGTGCCTGTTTTTGGATACTCCGCCCCCCTCCAAAACGGCGTCATTGGGGAATACGCTGCACAACGTTGCGACGGCCTCAGGACATCACATGAAGGCCCTCCCCTGATGGGTTGAGTTCCCGACCGCGCGGTTGACTCATGATGTCAGCGGTCGGGAACCCGGCGTGGCAGCTGTGGACATGGGGGTGGGGGGGAGGGGTTAGCCGTGCTGCTGGCCGGGGGGGGTGGGCTTTGGCGAGGGCTGGGGGGACTGGTGGGGGTGCCCAGGAGGTCACTACCTGGGCAGGTCGGGTCCGCGTGCAGTTGGCGGCATGTTGTATGGCGCCTGCTGCAGGCCATCGCTCTGCGCATGCGCGGCCACGGACCCATCAATTCTCCGGCCGTTTATTTTGTGAAGGCCGGGCGGTTTACGTGGCGCGGCTGCCAGCCCCTCACTGGTCGGAGGGTCGGTGCTGAGGCCTCGCTGATTTTCTAGACACTTACTTTGGACATAGCCTCGAAGTCGGAGGACCCAGCCCAATGTGTGTGTGTGGAATGACTTCCGGGCTCAGCCAGGAACACACAGGGAAGCTGTATGGAAAATCTCCAGCTGATGTACGCAAGGTTTCCTGATGCGTGTCAGCGTGCACCGGCGCGCGCAGCCTGCCCGACCTTTTGCGAAGGTTTCCACTGCTTGCGGCTTCAAGGGAAGCCGCAGAGCTGCTGGTTCTGAAGTGAGGTGGTGGCATCATAACGTACGACGGCTAAGACCAGTAATTTACTCATCGCTGCAACTTTGCTAAACATCCAGTGGAAACGCCCTCCTAGGCAGCAGAGTGGGAACCGTATCCAAGGAAATTTCCAGCCTTAAGTTCCCATGTCCTCCAGGTTGATGAAGAGGTTGGCCCAATGAAAGCAAATGGGTGAATTAACAAAGGAAGCTATTTCAGATGAACTCGCTGAGAGTTTGTGTTTTACTTGCTCAGAGCCACATTTCCATGATGTGTTTCCGACTTTGCTGGATTTAATGATTCTCTGCGGGCACATTGAAAATGTCACTACGCAAAACAGGGACAGGGATTCTCTCGCCCTCCGCCTTCCCCTGTCTCAATGGGCCTATTATTTGACTTACTGTCTGTAAACAAATGCCGGTTTTATACCTGTGTGCAGATGGTGAAACAGCGCCTGTTTTCAAGTCACAAGGTAACAGCCAGTCACAAGCCTCAATCAATGTTCGATCACCATTACTGACCTTACTGTAATAAAACCAGCGCTGTGAGGTACATTCAGAAAAATCTATATTAAATAGCCAGCTCGTGGTTTCAATTCAGCTCAGATGTGCGGTTGTTCTTGGAGGTTTCCTCCATGATCCAAACCCCCTTAATTAAATTACAGTCCATTTACTCGCTCCCAATTATTTGTAAGAGTCATAGTTACAACGCCAGTAAATGCACTGCCACTCAGCAATGACAACGGGGTGAAATCAAGGCCGTGCGACATGAACAACAAACAGTAGCACTGGGACGAAAGCAAAAGTCTGCTTGGCTCAATTCCAAATTCTGTTGGAAATCTCAACTTAAAAACAGAAAATGCTGAACGTTCTCAGCTGTGAGATAGAAACGGTGCGAACTAGGGGCTGTTTAGCACTGGACTAAATCGCTGGCTTTGAAAGCAGACCAGGTAGGCCAGCAGCACGGTTCAATTCCCGAACCAGCCTCCCTGAACAGGCGCCGGAATGTGGCGACTAGGGGCTTATCACAGTAACTTCATTTGAAGCCTACTCGTGACAATAAGCGATTTTCATTTCATTTTCATATTTCAGGTAACGTGTCTGGGGGAAATTCTTCTCTTCTATATTAAGGACGCCAACCAGTTTCGTATGATTGCGCTGATAACCCTGGCTACAATGAAGGCAAAAGGAGTTTTGCGCAGAGAGATTTGTCAATACGATCCCACAGTTCCGCCCGACACTTGTTCCACCTTCAAAGCCTCCACGCAGCTGTTGTTGCTGAAAGTATCATGAGAATCATATTTTTCGTTTATTTCGCGCAAGACATAAACACAGCCCTGGCCCTCACCATGGGGGCACGGCCGTACACTGCCGCAGTGCTCATTTGCGGCGAGATGTGGAGACTTGCGTAGGCCCCTGGACTGGGCAACTCCCCGTTCATTCCTGCGTGCGTCATCATGCCGAATGGTGTTGCGTAGGGGCCTGGTACGGTGAGCGGGCTCCTCAGACCTTTGTGGCGAAAGATACGAGGGAACCATTTAAATTGCAATGCACTGATTTTTACACAAAAGATACACGCTCACTCGCGGACACACACTCGACTGAGGGAGGCACTCGAACTGAAACAACACATTCAGACACACCAAATAATTCAAGATCTTGCCGCATTCATACAATTACTTCACACCAATATGGAGGATTGAAATAATGGGCTTGATTAGGGGTTTGTTTGGGACCTCAACTTCAGGGTCCTAACCCCACACTGTGCAAGGGAACAGTCGCCCGGCAGTGATTTTTCAAGAATTGGTCAATTAGTGGCCATGGGACGGGCTCACGATCTAATGAAGGATGGCAGGTGGGCCCCCGAGGTTGGAGGGCCAACAGGATAACTTCCAGACCGGCAGGAGCTGCAGCCTGGAGTTCAGGTAACGGCGAGAGGGGAAGAGGGAGAGAGATCACGGCCTCCCTCAAGCACTGGCTCTCTGGGCTGTTGCTGGGTGGTGACCTCCTGGCAGCTGGCCCAATTTCCTACATGGCAGGGTAATGGAGGCAGACTGGAAGGTCATCGAATTATAGAATTCCTACAGTGCAGAAGGAGGCCATTTGGCCCATTGAGTCTGCGCTGACCCTCTGAAAGAGCACTCTACCTAGGCCCACTCCGCCGCCCTATCCCTGTGACCCCCACATCTAACTTGCACATCTTTTGTATCCTATGGGGAAATTCAGCATGGCCAATCTACCTAACCCGCACACCTTTAGAATGTGGGAGGAAACCGGAGCACCCGGAGGAAACCCACGCAGACACGGGGAGAAAGTGCATACTGCACATGGACAGTCATCCAAGGCCGGAATTGAACCTGGGAGCCTGGCGTTGTGAGGCAGCAGTGCTAACTACTGTGCCGCCGTGCTGCTCCTCTTCCCGACCAGATGGTCTGTGCTAATTGGCCTCACTGTAGCCATTTATTCTATTTTCCTGCCCTCCACTTGTGAGCAAATTGGCCATCCACACCTGATCTGCCTCCAGCGAATCGGCACACTGGCTGGCGATGTGATGTTTCGTGCCGTCCACCTCTGTGCTCATCCAAACACATCCAAGTGCTCCAACACATGCTCTCTGTTCAGCAGCTTCATGCTGACGCATGCATTCACCATCACGGAAATCTCCATGCAGCGTGTACACAGGACGACAAGAACAATCACTCCCCCTTAAAATATTCCCCCTTACTCTTCAGTACATTAAATTCATTACCACCTGTGTAAAGTCCGCCCGGCATTTCCTCAGAGACTGGCATCTTACCCAGTGCATCGACAGAGGGTTTGCTGGAGATCTGTCTCAGTCTGGAAGCTGAGCTGGGCCCAGGGGTCAAGGAATCGCTGCGGGGAGTTGGCGTTATAGACTTGGACACTGGAGTGGTGGCCTTGTCGTTCTGTTGACAGACAAATAAAGCAATAGTGAGGTCAAAGTGAATTCACCTTTCAAATGAATTTCCAATTCCTGCCCGAGCAGAAATATCTCTGCCTAGACGATTGGATTGTGACGGTCAATGCGGTACATTTATCAGACCATGTTCTTTTGAAGTTTTTTTTTAAGTTATCACGCCCCCAACAGAACAATAGTCTTAATGCTCGTTTCCCTCCAGTTTTCTCCTGATGGTGCTGCAGTTCCCTTGCACCTCACCCAAGAGACCATTCTCCTTTGCAAACCCAGACAGTGGCTTTAACCATGGTTGTAGAGGTCATGTGGCAAAGGTGGGTAGGAACCCGGCCTCAGAGAAGCTCCGAATCTGCAGCCCACCACCTAATTTGACCGCCACGGGAAACTCTCAAGTTGGCCTCTGTTAACTGGCCTTACAGTCGGATGTTTACTCTCTCTAATTTCCTACCCACTGCGTTCATAACGTGGCCAAACCAGGATGACCATCAACCTGCAAATCTTTCCAACATACCCACCAATGATCGGCGTTGGAGTGGGACAGACTCCTGGTCGGCCAGGTGATGGAACTAAATTTGGAGCTTCCGCCATCACTTTCCATCGCTGGCGTGGAGGCCCTGGTCCCAACTCTTCCACTGGGGCCAACTGTTGCCCACAAGCTACTGCACTGACTTGAGATCAAGGCTCGGACTTTGCTCACCCTCTTGGCTCACGCCCATATTAGCTGGGGATGGTGCACTAAGCTTACACAGGAAGGAGGAAAACAGGACCCTGACCTTCCTGTTGCTTGCCATTTTAACACCAGACCCTGCTCCCATGGCCACATGTCTGTTCCTGGCCTGCTGCAACGTTCCAGTGAAGCTCAACGCAAACTGGAGGAATCTCATCTTCCGGTTAGGCACGCTACAGCCTTCCGGTCTCAACATCGAATTCAATAACTTCAGATGATTAGCTCTACCCCACCTCGACCCCTTTGTTTTCATTCCATTTCATTTTAACTGTCTTATACCCTTTTATTTATAGAATCATAGAATTTACAGTGCAGATGAGGTCATTCCGCCCATCGAGTCTGCACCGGCTCTTGGAAAGAGCATCCCACTTAAGCCAGCACCGGCACCTCCCCCCTACCCCTGTAAACCAGTAACCCCACCTAACCTAAGGGCAATTTACCAGGCCAATCCACCTAACCTGCACATCTTTGGACTGCGGGAGGAAACCGGAGCACCCGGAGGAAACCCACGCAGACACGGGATGAACGTGCAGACTCCGTACAGACAGTGACCCTGCTGGGAATCGAACCTGGGACTCTGGAGCTGTGAAGCAACTGTGCTACCTTGCTGCCATGGAATTCACAACTAAGAAATTTCTTTCTCGTCTTTCTTTATATAAACTTTTCCCCCACTCTTTCCCCCATCTTATCCCCCCTTTCCTTATCTTTTCCCCGCTATGCTTCCCCCTTTCCCACCTCTTTTTCTCAATTTACCTCTCTCCCACCCATGCCCCCCCCCCCTCCCCCCACATCTTCATCTATCACAGCTTACCCTCTGATCTTAGTTTCTCTGCTGTTTGGCCTTTCGCACCTTTTATTCTCTTTGGGGACTGCCATTAGCACTCTTGTCCCTTGGTTTCTGTGGCTATGGCTCATCTTTCATTCCCTCGCCCTACAGTATAAATATCTCCCACTTTCTATGCCTTTTAGTTTTGGCAAAGGGTCACCAGGACTCGAAACGTTTGCTCTTTTCTCTCCTTACAGACGCTGCCAGACCTGCTGAGATTTTCCAGCATTTTCTCTTTTGGTTTCAGATTCCAGCATCCGCAGTAATTTGCTTTTATGAAAGCATTTTCATTTGTATTGCGTCCTAAACATCCTCACATTGCCTGAAGGGGCTTCACAACCAATAAATGATTTTGAAACTTGTGGGGCACCATTGTCCATTTACACGCGGAAAGGCAAACCGCAATGCAATCAATGACCAGTTCATTTGTTTTTGTGACGTTGATCGATGTATCTTGGACTGACCAGCCTGAGAACTCCTCTTCTTTGAAAAGTGCGGTGGGGTCATTGTACTTCCACCTGACCAGGCACACAGGGCCTTTGTTTAATGGGAGGGAGTAAACAACAGGAGCAGGAACTGAAATCCATTTAAATTTAAGAATTGTTTAAAGAAATAGCCCAAATTGGAGCAAATATCAGAAACTGACCAGGTGGAGCATAGCTCTCAGTATTCTGAGGGCATTGTAACAATCTGATCGTCTTGCCCTCGTTAGCAAAGCTGAACATCAAACACTTAAAGCCAAATAGAAATGGCCCAAAGACAACATTCCACAATGTGAAAGACCCGCATTTTTATAGCACCTTTCGTGACCTCAGGCTGTTTTCAAGCCAAGAAGAAACTTTTTGACACGTGGTTCCTGTTGTAACATAGAAAATGGAATAGCCAATTTATGCACAGGAAGATCTCACAAACAGCAATGTGATGACAACCTGTTTTAACAATGTTGGTTAAGGATAAACATCTGCCAGACGACCAGGGAGCGCGGATTACCCAGCTCGTTAGCGATCTCGCAAAGTCTGAGAGGGCCGACGGGACTTCAGTTTAACATCTCATCGGAGAGACAGCATCTCCGACAATGCAGTCCTGGACTGTCGGCCTAGATTTTCTGCTCGTGTCTGTGCTGTGGGACGTGGGACACATGATCCCCTGAAGCAGAGGTGAGAATAATAGCCGCTGAACCATAGCTTCAGCCGTGTGGACACCCATCAGCTCCCAACGGCCCAGGCATTCACTTCCTTTGGAAAGGCAAAGTCATCCTACTTACCAGGCCCGGCTCTTTGGATTTGGTGGGTGGTGTGCTACGTGAGGAAGCCAGGGACGCGGGGCTGCTCGGGGCATCCTTTCTCAAAAGGAGGAACTTATCGATCCCATTTCCACGGGGCGAGTGGGACGGGCTGCCTTGTGGAGACGATGGGTCCTGAATTCAAAGAGAATCAATGGGTCAGAAACTATGACAGCCCAGGTTTCTGCTGTACAAACCAAGGATACTGTGAACAGATCGGATCTCCATATTATAAAAAAAGGATACAAAGGCACTGGAGAAGGGGCACAAAGGGTTTACTTCAATGATCATAGAATCCGTACATTGCAGAATTAGGCCATTCAGCCCATTGAGTCTGCACTGACCCTCCGAAGGAGCACCCCATCAAGGCCCACGACCTCGCCCTATCCCGTAACCCCACCTAACCATAATTATTTTGGACACCATGGGGCAATTTAGCTTGACCATTGCACCTAACCTGCACATCTTTGGACTATGGGAGGAAACCAGAGCAAAAGAGGTTTCCTCCGAATCCTTTATTGGGTTTATTATTAACGAGCATATATTAATGTCCCTTGCATTTAGTTTCCCCTATAAGTGGGAACATCTTCATAATGTGGACTCTTTTAACTTTCACGACCTCAAACTTTATCAGATTCCCAGAAAATGCACATCAGTGGCAGGATTAGTGTGTTTGCTGATTAATCACGTCATTTTGCCCCAATATATATGCGTGTGTATGTTACAAAGCCTTTTAGTGTGACAGATTCGTAAAACTGAAAACGGCAAAAGAGCAAAATTGCTAAAAATGCTTACAAACCTCGTTTGAAACATCCACGACCAAGTTGTCATCACTCTTATCGCCATCACTGTCCTGATAAGAAAAGAGACAAGGATGTAAGAAGCTATGCACAAGGCAAATGAAACAAACCATAATCATAATCTTTATTAGTGACACAAGTAGGCTTACATTAACACTGCAATGAAGTTACTGTGAAAATCCCCAAGTCGCCACTTTCCGGCACCGGTTCGGGTACACAGAGGGAGAATTCAGAATGTCCAATTCACCTAACCTGCACATCTTTGGACTGCGGGAGGAAACCGGAGCATCCGGAGGAATCCCACGCAGACACGGGGAGAACGTGCAGACTCCGCACAGGCAGTGACCCAAGCCGGGAATCGAATCCGGATCCCTGGCACTGTGAGGCAGCAGTGCTAACCACTGTGCTACCGTGCTGCCCTTGCAATATCAGTAGCTGATGGGTTGAGATTGGCAATACAAAATTTCTCTCTCCACTCCTCCTGGTCTATTTTAATACCGGCTTTGGTTAAAATTTATTTTAAGCAGGTCATCAACTTCACCTTAAAAGTGGACAAGCACAAAGCTGTTGGCGATATTTCACAGGCTGATTGCAAACCCCAAGTCTCGGAAACATAATTTTCTGAGCCCAGACTGCCAGTGAAGAACCTTGCAACGGGGCCTCCGTAACCGGAAGCAGTGGACAAGCCATATAGTCTATAACCCTGACTTCAAACAGATCAAGCAACTCAAGACTGGGCATCCATGTGGCACTGTGGGCCATCAGCAGCAGCAGAATTGTACTCAACCACAATCAGTCACCTCATGGCCCCGTATATCTCGGTCTCGGTCTCGGCCTCCATCTCGGTCTCCTCCGGAGGTCCCCAGCATCACAAATGTTACTGTTCAGCTAATTTGATTCACTCCACGTGATATCAAGGAATGGCTGAAGGCACTGGATACTGCAAAGGCTCTGGGCCCTGACTATATCACGGCAATAGTACTGGACTTGTGCTCCAGAACTTGCCGCACCCCTAGCCAAGCTGTTCCAGTACAGCTACAACACTGGCATCTACCCGACAATGTGGAAAATTGCCCAGGTGTGTCCTGTACACAAGAAATAGGACAAATCCAACCCAGCCAATTACCGCCCCATCAGTCTACTCTCCATCATCAGCTAAGTGATGGAAGGAATAATTAACAGTGCAATCAAGCGGCACTAACTCAATAATAAGTGCTCACAGATGCTTAGCTTGCATTCCATCAGGGTCACTCAGCTCCTGACCTCATTACAGCCTTGGTTCAATTATGGACAAAAAGTCTGAATGCCAGATGTGAGGGGAGAGTGACTGCCCTTGACATCAAGGCAGCATTTGACCGCGTATGGTATCAAGGAGCCCGAGCTAAACTGGAGTGAATGGGAATTGGGGGGGAAACTCTCCGCTGGTTGGAATCATACCTGGAACAATGGACGATGGTTGTGGTGGTTGGAGGTCAATCATCTCAGCTCCAGGGCATCACTGCAGGAGTTCCTCAGGATAGTGTCCTAGGACCAAACATCTTCTGCTTCATCAATGACCTCCATTCCATCATAAGGTCAGTATTGGGGATGTTCGCTAATAACTGCACAAATGTTCAGCACCATTCACCACTCCTCAGATACTGAAGCAGTCCATGTCCAAATGCAGCAAGATCTGGACAATATCCAGGCTTGGGCTGACAAGTTACATTCATGCCACACAAGTGCCAGGCAATGACCATCTCCAACAAGAGAGGGTCTAACCATTGCCCATTGACAATCAATGACTATACTGTTGCTGAATCCCTACCATCAATATCCTGGGGGTTAGCATTGACCAGAAACTGAACTGGACCCAGCCACATTAATACTGTGGCTACTAGGGCAGATCAACGGCTGGGAATCCTGTGGCAAGTAACTCACCTCATGGCTCCCTAAATCCTGTCCACCATCTACAAGGCACAAGTCAGGAGTGTGATGCAATACTCCCCACTTGCCTGGATGAGTGCAGCTCCAACAACACTCATGAAGACACCATCCAGGACAAAGCAGCCCACTTGATTGCTGCCCCTTCCACAACCATTCACTCCCTCTACCTACCACTGACGAACAGTGGCAGCTGTGTGTACCATCTACAAGATGCACTGCAGTAACTCACCAAGGTTCCTTAGGCAGC
Organism: Scyliorhinus canicula; assembly: GCF_902713615.1. Classification (NCBI taxonomy): domain Eukaryota; kingdom Metazoa; phylum Chordata; class Chondrichthyes; order Carcharhiniformes; family Scyliorhinidae; genus Scyliorhinus; species Scyliorhinus canicula. The sequence continues at coordinate 125,093,226 of NC_052163.1, read as the reverse complement.
ATGTTCCCATCCCACGACCACTACCACCTATAAGGATGAGAGCAGCAGATACCTGGGAACCCCACCATCTGGAGGTCCCATTCCAAATCACTCACCATCTGATTTGGAAATATATTGTTGCTCCTTCACTGTCGCTGGGTCAAAATCACAGAACTGCCTCAGTAACAGGATGTATCTACACCACATGGACAACAGCAGTTGAAGAAAGCAAATCACCACCACTTTCTCAACGGCAACTCGGGATGGACAACAAATGCTCGTCAGCAATGTCAAACAATTTTTTTAAAAATCTGATATTTCAGCATGCCTGTCGAGTGAAGAAGTCCATTGAGTGAACGCAGTGTCAGCCTGCAAACATTTGTGTCCCTATATGTAAACGTACTTATTCCTCATGCTAATTCCTTGTGCGTATCATTGCCTGGGTGGATAGAGAATAATCTGCACACTTGCATCATCCTGATGTAACGTTAAGTGGGCCTCGTGATTTTTGGACCATTTTGTTTTTCATTTATGGACAGTTTAGTTCAAAAGTCATCCAAGAATCGCAGAGCTCGCGTTAGGAACAAGCTCATTGTTCAATATCAAGACTGTGCAGTGGAACAATGGGGACGGTGAATGGGGCCAGGGCTGATGACATTTTCCACAAGGTCAAGCATTAATAAATGAATAGTTCAGATTTATCATTCTCCTTAAACAGATTTGACTATATAAAATATCCGTACGTACAGGACATTTCACATACTGCTCTGGCCTCATTGTCGCTCTTTTCTTCCTTTATTCTTTCATGGGTGTCGCTGACATTGTCCATCCCAGATTGCCCTTGAACTGAATGACTTGCTAGGCCATTTGAGAGGGAAGTTCTGAGTCCACCTGGAGTCACATGTAGGCCAGACGGGATAAGGACGGCAGATTTCCTTCCCTATCTTAATTTGCTACCCGTCTCTTGTGGGTGAAGAGCTGTATCCAACTATAACCCCTCTTCCTCACCCCCCCCCCCCCCCCCCCCCATTCAGTGGAGAAGGGGTTATGGTTGGGAACGGTGGCTAGCACTGCTGCCTCACAGCTCCAGGGACCTGGGTTCAATTCCCGACTCGGGTGACTGTCTGTGCGGAGTCTACACGTTCTCCCTGTGTCTGCGTGGGTTTCCTCCGGGTGCTCCGGTTTCCTCCCACAGTCCAAAGATGTGCAGGTTAGGTTTATTGGCCGTGCTAAATTGCTCCTAAGTGTCCAAAAGGTGAGATCGGGTTACGGGGATAGGAGGCGTGGGCTTAAGTAGGGTGCTCTTAGGGGCAGCACGGTGGCGCAGTGGGTAGCACTCTGCCTCACAGCGCCGAGGTCCCAGGTTGGATCCCGGCTCTGGGTCACTGTCCGTGTGGAGTTTGCACATTCTCCCTATGTTTGTGTGGGTTTCGCCCCCACAACCCAAAGACGTGCAGAGCAGGTGGATTGGCCACGCCAAATTGCCCCTTAATTGGAAAAAATTAATCAGGTACTCTAAATTTATTTTTTTTAATGAAAAATAAAGTAGGGTGCTCTTTGCAAGGGACGGTGCAGATCCGATGGGCTGAATGGCCTCATTCTGCACTGTAAATTCTATGATTCCACCTATGGTAAAATGGCCTGGGGGAGCCCGGGAACAGGCATAATGGCTCAAGTATCCATCCATCTCTATGGGAGTTTGAACGGACAGGGAATTCTGGCCTCTATGTCTTGGAAGTCAGTGGAGGGTAGGAACAAGCTCATTGCAATGACCGATGCTAAACACATGGAAACGTTGCCACGAGGGTCCGGTGCTGGTGGATGGTCGCTCCGCGCAGGTCTCAATGCCAACACTAGGCAGCACCTTCAGGAGGAGAATAAAAATAAACTGGGGCGGGGGGGGGAATAAACAGGTTTGAACGCAACCACGGGGAATGAATAGAGTTGGCCGCGTGTTTCGACAACAAGCGCAAACATTGCCGGACCCGTCAGCACATCGAGCAACTGTGGTACAGAAGCAAACAAGATTATTACCGGAATATAACTTGCATAACTGAGGCAGAGGCTGATAAATAAGAACGTCAATCATTGAATTTGGGGCAGCAAGGTAGCATAAGTGGATAGCACTGTGGCTTCACAGCGCCAGAGTCCCAGGTTCGATTCCCCGCTCGGTCACTGTGCGGAGTCTGCACGTTCCCCCCGTGTCTGCGTGGGTTTCCTCCGGGTGCTCCGGTTTCCTCCCACAGTCCAAAGACGTGCAGGTTAGGTGGATTGGCCATGCTAAATTGCCCTTAGTGTCCAAAAAAGGTTAGATGGGGTTACTGGATCACAGGGATAGGGTGGAAGTGAGCAGACCCGATGGACCGAATGGCCTCCTGCTGCACTGTATGTTCTATGTTCTAAACTCTGGGCTCCCTCATTGCAGCAAACCCTGCAACAGAGTGAATTCGCCAGCCTGTGTGGCCCCTTTTAAGGATGTGCGGATCTGTACAATGATATTTAAATTGGATTACAACAAGGCAGACTGCTACTGGGCATTAGTGCCCACCGACCTGCCAATTAGATTGTTCGATTATAATGAACCATCTACTATAACAGCAACAGAGGGCACTGTGGTATTTTAATCTTCCACAGGAGGTTATCTCAATAGCAGCCTGGCTGTTAAGAAGAAGGAGAGGTTATAATGGCCTAACAAAATGAAGCTATATCACTATTTTTAGCCTCCTACCGGATTTGGCTTCTATCAAAGGAACACTCAGCAACTGTCTATGCATCTCCCTGCGCCCCTTCAGCTCTCCATCCTGAAGAACTGCAAACTGTCTTCTAAATGATCTGTGCTCTAATCGAGCTGTTTACAAAGTCTCGGTTGCATCATTGGTTTATCGTGGCGAGCCGAGAATCCTCCTCAGCAAAGGCTAACAGATCCGGCTCCTGCCACCACATTGATCGGCCATTTGGCAGTGATTAAGCCCATCTCGCAGGCCCCAGACGTGCTCCTGGGCCCAATCACCATTTGGCCCACTTAGGATGATAATAAGAAGTCATTACAGCAGCGCTCCGTGTGGGGCGTGTTAAACTGACCCCCCCCCCCCCCCCCCCCCCTCCCCCACACCCACACCCACCTCTTCCCTCATACGATTCTAATCAAAGTTAATAGCTGCTACCACTGGCCGGCTGTCATGTTCCTTAGCAACCAAATCAAGAGGGTCACTGACCTCAAGAGTCAAGCCAACAATAGTGCCTTAGAAAGCAGCCGATTCATACAAATTTACTGACCAGTTTGAGATTGACGTTCAAGGGATCTGTGGCAGTTACGTTATGTAGTCCTTTTTCTTTAGTGAGTACAACACTCCTTATTTTCAAACTATCTCCCAGTCTTACACAGGCCGTACAGAGAGATAAGACGGCTCAGCTAGATCCAAGCCCTGAAAAGAGACAGGCAGGGTGCTGAAGAGTTTAGCACTCACTGATTTTTTTTTAAAGCCACCCTCATGTTCCCCCCCCCCCCCCCCCCCCCCCCCAGTACTTGTAGCTCTGGGAAACAGCTGAAAGTATGCAGCCAGGGTGACACTTTCCCACTTGTCCATTCTTCATGGCCAATGCTGGGCTGGCTTGCTACCCACTTTTGTGAAGATTTTGGCCACATCTCCCCCCCTGCCCCCCAACCACACACACATACACAAACTACTCCTCCTTTAGTCCAACATTCCCCGTGTTTCAGATTAAGGGCGGAATTCTCCCATCGGGAGACAAACAGCCGACGCTGGAGTGAAACCCAGAGTGTTTAACTCCGGTGTCGGAGGCCGCTCCTCGCCCCCTATTCTCTCTCTCGCTCTCCCCCCCCCCCCCGGGGGGCTAGGAGCGGCGGTGCATGAATCTCGGGCGCCTGGCCTCGACGCTTGCGTCAAAGTGGTGCGCCGGGAATGACGTGGCCGGTGGCGCCTAAGTGACGTCAGCCACGCATGCGCGGTTGCCGTCTTCCCCTCCGCTGCCCTGCAAAACATGGCGGCTTGATCTTGCGGGGGGGCGGAGGGAAAAGAGTGCGTCGTTTAGAGACGCCGGCCCGACGTTCGGTGGGCACCGATCGCGGGCCAGACATCTCCTGAGCACGCCCGTGGTGCTCGATCCTCCCCCCGCCCCCCACAGGCCCCACACACAGAGGTCGCGCGCTGTTCACGCCGGCAGCGACCAGGTGTGGTTGGCGCTGGCGTGAACCGGTCGGGTTCGGCAGGCCGCTCGGCCCATTCGGGCCGGAGAATCACCGATTCTCCGAGCGGCCTGTTGAAAAACGCAACATGCCATTTTGGGGGGGGGGGGGGAGGTTGCGTGATTCACCCGGCCCTCCTGCGATTCTCCCACCCGGCGTGGGGTGCGGAGAATCGCGCCCTAAGTGTCTGCGAGGCACCTTGAGATATTTTTCCTGTCAAAAGTGTTGTTGGGTTTGCTGGTGAACAAGAAGGCCCGAAACTAAGTGAGACAGCGGGACATACCGGGGATTTCAGTTCCGGCTTTGCTGACTGATGCCAGTCGAGTCGATGACGTCCAGCTACTGGGTAATGGGGAAAAAAATAAGAGGCGGGTCTGCCGTAGCTTCTATGCCTGACGTTTTTGTTTATATTGTTACCGTGCTGATATGTAGCTCAGCTTTGATTTGACGTAACTGGGTCTAAACAGCGGCCCGGCATGTTAAATTGAGCGTTTTCTACATTGCGCAGGGTTTGATTGTTTCAGTTTGAACTCTCGGTGGAACTGACACTGGGGAATAAAATGCTCAGAACTCGGCAGTGAAGTTGCAGCTCATTTCATGGCAGCCAGCAGAGGTCACCAGACTGTAGCCTGACCGTGGAAAGCACCCCAGAGAGACCGAGGGCCTGAATACATTCCACTAAGAATGTCTTCTGAAATGTCTTCTTTGTGGGCATAATCTAAAGTTAATCGGGTCTTTGAGTAGATTCCTGTGCCAATGAGCAGAAGCCACAGAGAGGTCTGAAGGAGAAAATGGCCGCTGGGTTTACGCAATGCTTGGGAGGACTATTTCCGAGCCTGTGTAAATTTTGAAAGGGGCCTTTATGGTGGGTTGGAAAGGGGGACACAGCAGCAGCTGCCTGCTGTGTCAAGGACTGATCGGGGGTTAGGGCCTCCACATTCTCCAACGCGGGAATCCATGGAGATCATTCTGATTGAGAGTAAAAATGGAAAAGCAGATCAACCATTATACACCTCGGCCAAGGTATCAACGTCACGGAAAGTGAAAATCAGAAGGATATCTAATCTAATATCACAATTTTATCACCTGGCAGAAAGTGAGACTGACCCCCCCAATATATCCTCATCGTCAATTCAAAAATACCATCAACTGGACGTCGGGCAATACGTTATTTTAAACGTGACTTTTGTGCATTTTAATTCCTGCCGAGGGAGCAGTTTCTACAACTGTGATATTAACAGGGCACTGCATTTTACAATGCCGCCATCTTGGCCCTTGGCTCTGCCTGGGGTCAGTGAAACATCCGTGTCAGCCGGTAATGCACGTGGGACAAAGAGGGAGGAGAGAGGTTCGGTGTCTGATTGCCCAGATCAAACGAGCAGGCAGCTTGCTCACAGCACTTGCATTTAAAATTGCAGCCCTGTTGGGTGAGCAACTCAAAGCCACTTGAAATGCAAAAAAAAAAGAGGAAAAGCCTTGAATTAACAGTTGGCGGTATGTTGATAGTAAATGCACAACATTGGGAACTGCAGGACAAAACCAATTAACGCAGACAGGCCTTTTCAACAGGCTCCTTAAGCTTTGTTATTAGGCTGAGTTAAGCACAATGGGGTCCCCAACACCCCATTCTGAAGGGGCCTGGGAAACACTCAAAAAGAAAATCCCCCTCAGGATAGTCAGGCACATCCACAGAGTAGGCACACAGGAGGCAAGCCGGCAGTTCGCTTAAGGCCCAAGGGCTGAACAATGGGAGGTCTCTCAATTGTGCGAACGAGCAGGAGATGAGGTTAAGAAGCTTTATCTGTGCACAGTGTTTTCCTGCCTGGTGATTTTTCCTTTACAACACAAATCCATTCATGCGAGAGGAAATTAATTTTTTTTTTAATAAACGATCTGTATCACTCCAACATCTTCCCTTTCTCGAGGGTCTGTAAAAAAAATTAAATATCTGAAACCACAGTGACAAAACAAAAGCTGGAGAACTGCCCACTGCTGTGTGACCTGTTCAATTTAATAAGCATTCATGACATCCAGTTAACACTAACGGGATTCGCATGGGAGTTTGAAAATGTGGCACAAGGAATGCCTGCCCACTCAGGTCAACGATCAAATCCGATGCCACTATTTCAATAAAAAGCAAGGGGAGATATCCCTGGTGTCCAGCCCAATATTTATCATTCAGGGGAGGCGGTGGCGTAGCGGTATTGTCACTGGACTAGTAGACCAGTGACCCAGGGTAATTGCTCTGGGGACCTGGGTTCAAATCCCGCTACTGCAGATGGTGAAATTTGAATTCAATAAAAATTGGGCAGCACGGTAGCACAGTGGTTAGCACAATTGCTTCACAGCTCCAGGGTCCCAGGTTCGATTCCCGGCTTGGGTCACTGTCTGTGCAGAGTCTGCACATCCTCCCCGTGTCTACGTGGGTTTCCTCCGGGTGCTCCGGTTTCCTCCCACAGTCCAAAGATGTGCCGGTTAGGTGGATTGGCCGTGATAAATTGCCCTTATGTGGGATTACTGGGTTATGGGGATAGGGTGGAGGTGTTGACCTTGTGTAGGGTGCTCTTTCCAAGAGCCGGTGCAGACTCAATGGGCTGAATGGCCTCCTTCTGCACTCTAAATTCTATGATAATCTGTAAATTCTATGAATAAATCTGGAATTAAAAGCAAAAAGCTGGAATTAAAATGATGGCCATGGTCCATCATCGGAAAAACCCACAAATGTCCTTTAGGGAAGGAAATCTGCCGTCCTTACCCGGTCTGGCCTACGTGTGACTCCAGACCCACAGCGATGTGGTTGACTCTTAAATGACTAAATGCTGGCCCCACCAGCGATGCTCACGTCCCATGAATAAATATCCAAAAAAACTGTTAGTCATCATTTTGCGATGTGTCATCTTGCTGCGTGGAGATTGAAATGAAAATCGCTTATTGTCACGAGTAGGCTTCAAATGAAGTTACTGTGAAAAGCCCCTAGTCGCCACATTCCGGCGCCTGTCCGGGGAGGCTGGCACGGGAATCGAACCGTGCTGCTGGCTTGCTTGGTCTGCTTTAAAAGCCAGCGATTTAGCCCAGTGAGCTAAACCAGCCCCTTTGGCTGTTGTGTTTCCCACATTATAATAAGTGACTACACTTCAAGCAGTATTTCATTGGCTGTAAGAGAGGCGCTATATAAATGCAACACTTTCCTTTCCCCAGGGGGCATGAGTATTATTTCGGTCCATTTTTGCGTGATTGTTTTCAATCCGCAGAAGGCTGACATGATTTATATCATATTGATTAAGGCTGCTGGAAGCGTTCTTTCAGTGAAAACAGTCTCTGGTTGCACAGTCTAAAAAGCGGCTGCCTCGGGGCTTTGCAAAGTGCTTTGCAACCCATGAAGTACTTTGGAAGTGTGGTCACTGTTGGAATGTGGGAAACAACAGCAGGCAATGTACACACTGCCAGCTCCCACAGACAACAATGAACTAAGTGACCAGATGATCCCATTCTACATAAAATACTGTGGATGCTGAAAATCTGAAGTGAAGCAGAACATGCTGGGGAAACCCAATGTTTCTGGTAGCAGAGTTCACTTTTCAGGTCTGTGTGACTCGAGAAACATTCTAGATGTTGGTCGGAGGGATGAATGTTGGCCAGGACTTCGGGAAAACCTAACTACTCTTCTTGGAATGGCCTTCCAAAGGTTCTTGTACATCTATCCGAGTGACCAGATGGTATCTTGGTCAGCGTCTTGGTCAGTGCAACTGTGTCAGCCGAGATTTTGTCCTCAATCTCTAGCTTGGGACATTCATAGGATCGCAGAATTTATAGTGCAGAAGGTGGCCATTCAGCCCATCGAGTCTACACCAGCCCCTGAAAGAGCACTCTACCTAAGCCCACACCTCCACCCCATCCCTGTAACCCAGCAACCCACCAAATCTTTGGACACCATGGGGCAATTTAGCATGGCCAATCCACCTAACCCGCACATCTTTGGACTGTGGGAGGAAACCGGGGCACCCGGAGGAAACCCACGCACACACGGGGAGAACGTGCAGACTCCGCACAGACAGTGACCCAAGCCAGGAATCTAACCCGGGTCCCTGGTGCTGTGAAGCAACTGCGCTAACCACTGTGCTACCGTGCCGCCCCAATTGGACATTAACCCAGTACCTACTTACTCAGAGGCCAGTGAGCTACGAACAAACCACAGAGACACTGGAGAATATCGGATAGTAAAAATGTGTTCATTGCGATTCCCTCTTTTGCTGACACACAAAGTTACAGCATTGTGAATATACCGGGATCTAGAACATAGAACATACAACATACAGTACAGAAGGAGGCCATTCGGCCTTTCAAGTCTGCACCGACCCACTTAAGCCCTCACTTCCACCCTACCCCTGTAACCCAATAACCCCTCCTAACCTTTTTTTTTGGACACTAAGGGCAATTTAGCATGGCCAATCCACCTAACCTGCACGTCTTTGGACTGTGGGAGGAAACCGGAGCACCCGGAGGAAACTCACGCACACACGGGGTACTGTAAATTCATTTTAAAAAAGAACAACTGGCATCAGTGATGGTGAAGATTTCAGGAAGAGTTTGAGATGAACATTTGGCTGAAGATAGCTGCGATGTTTCAGCTTCACATTTTGCACACAGGCACTGGGTTCTGCTATCACTGTGGATAGAGATATTCATCCTCTTCCCATTACTCGCCTTGGAGAACGCTTACCCGAAAGCGGCCTTCAGGACGCGCGACAACGCAGAATCGGCGAGCAGAAACCTATAGCCAAATTCCGTACACATGAGTGCGGCCTCAACTGGGACCTTGGATTCATGTCGCATTACATTCACCCCCCACCATCTGGCCTGGGCTTGCCAAATCCTACCAACTGTCCTGCCTTCAGACAATTCACATCTCTTTAACCTGGGATTACCCCTCTCTCTGAATCTACATGGGATCTACATGGGATGGTAAGGGGCTGTTTAGCACACTGGGCTAAATCGCTGGCTTTTAAAGCAGACCAAGGCAGACCAGCAGCACGGTTCGATTCCTGTAACAGCCTCCCTGGACAGGCGCCGGAATGTGGCGACTAGGGGCTTTTCACAGTAACTTCATTGAAGCCTACTCGTGACAATAAACAATTTTCATTTTTTAATCTGTACTCAATGTTGAGGATTTCCTGAGCCACTCCCTTCCCACTGCATACCACTCTCTGCCCACCTCTGGTGGATCTGTCCAGCCAGTGGGGTTCAGGGCCTGTCCAGGAATAGTGAAGACAGTGAGACATTGGCATAGAGGTAATGTCACTGGGGTAGTAATCCAGAGACCCAGACTGATGCTCCAGGGACATGGATTCAAATCCCACCGCAGTAACTGGCAGAATTAACAAATCTGGAATAGGAAGCCAGTCTCAATAATAGTGACTGTGAAAACCCATCAGGTTCACTAATGTCCCTCAAGGAAGGAAATCTGTCGTCCTCAACCGGTCCGGCCTACAAGTGACCCCCAGGCCCACAGCAATGTAGCTGACTCATAAATGCCCTCAGAAACGGCCCAGCAAGCCACTCAGTACACGGGCATTGAGGGATGGGCAGCTCAGCCAGCGACGCCCCCATCCCAGGAAAAAACTGTGGTGAGGGTGTGTGGGTAGTGCTGGAGGGTGGCTGATAGATATGGATGTGTATTAGCCTGTTGCTCTGTGGGACAGTCAACCAATTCTAACAGCAATCCTCAGAGCCTTGTGAGACGGACTGCAGGCTCGGCTGGACTGGGTGTACCTTTACTGCATCTGAATCTAATGCTTAGCCAGGAGGTGCTGATGGTTTTGTTCTTATTACTCTTTTTTGCAACAGTTTGAAACAACTGATTGGTTTGCGAGGCAATTTGAGGGCAGTAAAGAGTCAACTACAGTACTGCAGGTGTGGACTCTAGGCCAGACAAGGAGGGCAAATTTACAGCCCTCGAGAACATTAATAAAGAAGGTTTTATACAACAATCTGATACCCCCACGGTCACCTTTACTGAAAGTGGCTTTTCATTCCAGATGTTTTGATCAATTGAATTCAAAGTCACAAATTGCCACGTTGGGGTTTTAAAGTCACATCTCCAGATTATTAGACAGGACCTTTGGATTCCGAATCCAGTAACATAACCACTAAGTTACCCAATCCTATACCGATTGAGGTGTGAAAATAAGCAATGTTGTGCATGGTAGCAATAGTGGATAGCACTGTGGCTTCACCGCGCCAGGGTCCCAGGTTCGATTCCCCGCTGGGTCACTGTCTGTGCGGAGTCTGCACGTTCTCCCTGTGTCTGCGTGGGTTTCCTCCGGGTGCTCCGGTTTCCTCCCACAGTCCAAAGACGTGCAGATTAGGTGGATTGGCCATGATAAATTGCCATTAGTCTCCAAAAAGGTTAGATGGGGTTATTGGGTTACGGGGATAGGGTGGAAGTGTGGGCTTAAGTGAGTCGGTGCAGACTCGATGGACCGAATGGCCTCCTTCTGCACTGTATGTTCTATGTTCTAATGTCCCAGTAATAATAACAATAACCTTTTATTGTCACAAGTGCGAAGTTACCGTGAAAAGCCCCTAGTCGCCACATTCCGGTGCCTGTCCGGTAAGCTGGTACGGGAATCGAACCCGCGCTGCTGGCCTTGTTCTGCATCACAGACCAGCTGTCGAGCCCACAGAGTTAAACCAGCTAAACCAATAAGGCAATGTCCCTCTGTCTCAATAGATAGGAACTTCTGCTCCTGGAGACAGCGAGCTTGGAGGTGTGAGGGTTAATTAAGTGTGTGTGGGTGGAGGGGGTAGCTAAACCCCACCACCATCCCACCTCCTCCACAATTCGGTTCTGGATGGGAAGTCCCACAGTTGACCCTCCCAGAAGGTCCATGATTGACCTTCCCGCCTGCCACCCCCTCCCCACCCCCCCTAACCATGTGGTTTGACCTGGGTGTTTCGCCTCTAGGGGGTTGAGTGTGAATCAGGCCCATCTGATCACAGAGCTTACTCTGCCGGCTGGCAGAAACGGGACTGACGTCAAACGAGCTTGGAGTCTCAACCCAGTTGAAGCTTTAAAGCGTCGATCACACTCAGAGAGACGACGGAATGCTTGGTGAGAAACTTGGAAAGACCAGCTGTGGTTGGGACTGCTTGCCAAAGGCTGGAACAGAACAGAGGGAGCTTCCCTACAGCCATTTGTGCGACACCTGGCTTTAGCGTAAAAAACGATCCCGCTTTTTAAAACCAACCATTCCACACAAATTACATCCGCATCATTTTCCCTGACAAACCAATGCATCAAGGGAATTAAATCATCGCTTCACAATTAAAAAATGCTTCTATCAGAGATAAGGAACATAACAGCAAATATGGGGTTTCAAGTCTGCTGTCCTGCATTTGTCTTTCATAATCGCTACAGTGCATAAAGAGGCCATTCAGCCCATCAAGTCACTGACCCTCTGAAAGAGCACCCTACCCAGGCCTGCTTCCCGCCCTATCCCCGTAACCTCACTTAACCTTTGGACACGACACCAAGGGGCAATTTATCGTGGCCAATCCACCTAGCCTGCACATTTTTGGACTGTGGGAGGAAACCGGAGCACCCGGAGGAAACCCACACACACACGGGGAGAACATGCAGACTCCGCACAGACAGTCACCAACCCAGGCTGGAATTGAACCCGGGGGACCCTGGCGCTGTGAGGCAGCAGTGCTAATCAGCGTGCCACCCCAGAATTGTCTTTGTTGCATCAAAATTCTTCAAACTGCCAACAAGTAAATGTGGGCCACAAGATCCACAAAGTGCATTTAACCAGATTCCGGGATGTCTCAGACAACATTTCAAGTACTCTTAGATTAACCAGAAATGCTGCCAACAGAAGACACACAAACACATCTCACTTTGCTGCCTACAGTAGCGGCCAAATGCCCCTAGGCTTGGGTAATTAGAATCAAAACGTAGGCCGACTAATACAAGTTAAAGTGAAGCGGTGGCCCGTATGTCCAAATACACAGCAATAACGTTCTGCAGATTGGCCGTCCAATTTAAGAATAAAAAGAAAAGTGATAGATCATGCTTACGGTAGAGGGAACTCTGAGCTCTATACCCGCTCTAGTTAGTGAATGGCATGTGTTCATCTGTTGTTTTGCTTTTCATCTTCGTGTAGGAAGACTTGCATTTATAAAGCACTTTTCATTACCACCAAACGCGTCAAAGCGCTTCCCAGTCAATGAAGTGTTTCCTGAAGTGTAGCCACAGTGTTAATGTGGGAAACGCAGCGGTCAATGTGTGCACAGCAAGCTCCCACAGACAGCAATGTGATACACGACCAGATAATCTGTCTTTTTGTGACGTTGATAAATATTGGCCAGAGCACTGGGGGTAACTTCCGTCGATCTTCTTTGAAATCGTGCTCTGGCATCAGGGGGAGGGGGGGTTTGGGGGGGGGGATCTGTTTAACGCTTCATCCAAAAGATGGTGCCTCTATCGGTTTAACGCCCCCCTCAGTGTTGCACTGGAGTGCCAGCATGGATCTTTGTGCTTCAGCCCCAGAGCGCGACTGGAACATGGAACCTTGTGACTCAGAGGCGAGCACGCGACCGAGCGATTGACGACTGTCACTCTATGACATGCATCTCTGTATTGATCTAGAATACACTAAAATACATGCATTTGGTCACATTGCCTGAAAGCATGACATGTAACGTTTTCCTCATCACCCTAAGCCCACAACAAATATCAAACCCTATGACTCACCAGGGGCAGCACCGTGGGAGAACTTGTATTTAAAACCTTGTGAGTAGGGCAGCACGGCGGCGCAGTGGTTAGCTCTACTGCCTCATGGCACCGAGGTCCCAGGTTCGATCCCGGCTCTGGGTCACTGTCTGAGTGGAGTTTGCACATTCTTTGCCCCCACAGCCCAAAGATGTGCAGGCTAGGTGGATTGGTCACGCTAAATTGTCCCTTAATTGGAAAAAATTAATTGGGTACTCTAAATTTATCTTTTTTCAAATCTTGTGAGTAACATGCACTTTCCTGTGAAGAGTCACCCCCATTTCTTGTCACATTTCCATCGCCACAGTTTGTTGACAAGGCCCTTACTATTATAAATCACCATATGCTCTGGTTCACGGCAAACAATGCCACAGGAAGCCTGCTAATATCTCTGGGGGCTAGCAGGGAAAGGAACTGGATATTTTTGTTCAAAAGTCATCAAAATCTGCCCTCTTGAGAAGTTTACAAGATTTAAGATTCAAATTGGAGTCGCCTGCTCACATTGCTGCTGTGAGTACCGTGCTGCCAATGTGATCTGAACTCTTTAACATACGTAATGTCCCACCGAGTCTTTGTCGTTGCACTTCCTCTTCTTCCCATCAGTGCTGTAATCGAGGGAGCCTCTGTGTTTGTCTTCAGCTCGCACACTGTCGGAGGGAGAGACAGATTTACTCTGGGGAAAGACAAGGACATTGAAATGTGTTAATCTTCTGAATACTGCCTCCAGTCGCTCTTTTCACTTGTCAAAGGTGCACCCTCAGTTGCCCGTGCCACCCTACTCTCTGGTTGTTTTACATTGTATGCTTGGCCCACAGTAAACTAGATGTGTTGCCATGTTACAGTTGCAGGAGAACAATCCGTGAGACAAGGGCCACTGCCTGTGGTAGCTAGGCTGCTGAGTTGGTGCAAGGTACTGTTGACCTGCCACAATATCACCACAACAAATCAACACTCATTTCCCCTGCATTCAGCCTGAAACTGGTCTTGACTTTCTGACCAAGTTAGTTTGCACAATATCGACAAGGTCAGGAGCTGACGGCATCAAATTCTCAGGATGTCGGCCTTGTTGGCAAGTCTGCCATCTATTGCCATCCTCAGGGCGGCACGGCAGCACAGTGGTTAGCACTGTTGCTTCACAGCGGCAGGGACCCGGGTTCGATTTCCGCCTTGGGTCACTGTCTGTGCGGAGTCTACACGTTCTCCCCGTGTCTGCGTGGGTTTTCTCCGGGTGCTCCGGTTTCCTCCCACAAGTACCGAAAGACGTGCTTGTTAAGTCATTTGGGCATTCTGAATTCTCCCTCCGTATATCCGAACAGGCGCCGGAATGTGGCGACGATGAGCTTTTCACAGTAACTTCATTGCAGTGTTAATGTAAGCCTACATGTGACACTAAAGATTTGTTTTTATAAATTTAGAGTGCCCAATTCATTTTTTTCCAATTAAGGGGTAATTTAGCGTGGCCAATCCACCTACCCTGCACATCTTTGGATTGTGGGGGCGAAACCCACGCAAACACGGGGAGAATATGCAAACTCCACACGGACAGTGACCCAGAGCCGGGATCGAACCTGGGACCTCGGCGCCGTGAGGCTGCAGGGCTAACCCACTGGGCCACCGTGTTGCCGCTGACACTGAAGATTATTATTATTGTATTACTTATCCCTTACAACGGTGCTGGTAAACTGTTTTCTCGGGCTGCCGGTAACGATTGGACACAACGGAGTGCTTTGTGAGAGGGCAGTTCAAGAATCAACCACACTGGTGTGGGACTGGACTTGCGCACAGGATCGGTAAAGATAGCAGGTTTATTTCCCCTATGGATACTACAGTGCACTCGCTGGATTTTTAACGACAAAAACGTAAAAGGTCACTTTGTGACTGATGCGATCTCATTTTCAGATTGTTTTTAATTGAATTCAAATTCTCGCACTGCCATGGTGGGATTGAACCTCAAATTATTATTTTTTTAAATTTAGAGTAGCCAATTATTTTTTCCAATTAAGGGGCAATTTAGCATGGCCAATCCACCTACCCTGCACATCTTTGGGTTGTGGGGGCGAAACCCACGCAGACACGGGGAGAATGTGCAAACTCCACACGGACAGTGACCCAGGGCCGGGATTCGAACCCGGGTCCTCAGCGCCGTAGGCAGCAATGCTAACCACTGTGCCACCATGCTGCCCTTGAACCTCAAATTCTGTGGGATGATCAGGTCAGTTGTCTGGAATACTAACCCAGTAGAATAATCACTACCCTACTGGAGGCAGGATCATCGGGATATGGGTGGTCTCAGAACAGTTCTGATAGAGAGTCATTGACCTGGAATGTCTCTCCTTCTCTCTCCCTCCAGAGATTCTGTCAGACCCGCTGAGCGCTCCCAGCATTTTCCGATTTTATTTCGCATTTCGTGCTGCCAACCAAGTTGCATTTTTCCATTAATATTCGGTGTCAGGACTCACTTGAGAATAATTGTCAGGAAGGATGATGGAGGGTCAGCCGGTGCCCATGATCCACACTTTAGGAAAGGTGGAAAATTAAAGTGGGGCTGGAAGATTAGCGAGATAACGTGCTGGGTTTGAGGAACATACATGAGGGGGAACATGGCACTGGGTATGAAGATTATACATGTCAGCGGGGTGTTACGGACAGTGACCCAGAGCCAGGAGATCAAACCTGGGACCTCGGCGCCGTGATGCAGCAGCGCTATCCACTGTGCCACCGTGCTGCCCGGGGAGTTACAATAATAAGTCTTTAGTAGTGTCACAGGTAGGCTTACATTAAAACTGCAATGGTTACTGTAAAAATCCCCTTGTCGCCACACTCCGGCGCCTGTTCGGGTACACGGAGGGAGAATTCAGAATGTCCAATTCACCTAACAGCACGTCTTTCGGGACTTGTGGGAGGAAACCGGAGCACCCGGAGGAAACCCACGCAGACATGGGGAGAACGTGCAGACTCCCCACAGACAGTGGTCCAAGTCGAGAATCGAACCGGTGTCCCTGGTGCTGTGAAGCAACAGTGCTAACCACTGTGCTGCCTTGCCTGCCGTTGGGGGCTCAGGGGAGGTTGCTGGTGAATGTCTGAGTTTGGACATCAATGTGCAACATCTCTCGGCATCATGTGGTGCTTCCCACCATTTATATCTCATGACACACCCCTACACTATTAAAAAGAAAATGAGGCCTCCTTTTCTCTCTCCCTTCTTCCCTTATTGGGAATTTTGTTTTTAACTTCTTCCTGTCCCATCTACTGATTTTTTTTAATAAACCTCTCCCCGTCTCTCCGGTTTCTCCCAGGGTATTTTGCATTCTTTTCGAGTTTTTGCTTTTTGTGCTGGTGCTTGGGGACCTTTTGTCTTCAGCTCCAGGTCCCGTTGGCCATGCGCATGGGCCTGACCGACATAGAACATCTAAACCACGCGTGTGCGGCCTTCGCACGTGGGGAGGCCCAGGGTTCCTCGAGACTCGGAGATGTCAATCAGCAGAAGACGAACGTTAGCTTAAATTTAATTGCATGAGTTTTCAATCATTCTGAATCTTTTTTTTGTGGCACATTTGGGGAGTCTGCACGGCACACCTTGGCAAACTGGTTGAGAACAAGTGGCATAAAGATTATATAAGTGGTGGCGGGGGGCTCTGGACATGGTGATTATATCTGAGGGGGTGTTTGTGTATATTATATACCTCGAGGGGGCTGGTTATAAAATGATCTAGGTGGGATGGGATTCTGGATATGATGGTTATATATGCTGGGGTGAAGGGCAGCACAGTGGGTTAGCCCTGCTGCCTCACGGCACCGAGATCCCGGCTCTGGGTCACTGTCCGTGTGGAGTTTGCACATTCTTCCCCGTGTCTGCGTGGGTTTCGCCCCCAAAACCCAAAGATGTGCAGGGAAGTTGGATTGGCCTCGATAAATTGCCCCTTAATTGGAAAAAAAAAATTGGGTGCGCTAAATTTTTAAAAATATCTATGCGGGGGTATTAGATTATATACCCGAGGGGGGGGGGCCACTGGCTATAAAGATTAGGGCCAAAATTCTTCCATCCTCCTTCACGGCTGGGATTTACCGGTGCTGCTGAAACTTAACGGAGATTTGGCTGGAACGCCAATGTTTCCGTTCTCGCTCGCAAAGGGCCTGCCCTGTACAAGACCAGAGATTCCTGTCCAATATATGGGGTGGGGGGGCGGGGGCGGGCTGGCTATGAAGGTTATATGTGAGGGGGGCACGATTCAAACTCAGGGGGCGCTGCTGATCGCACGACTGCCGCAGCAGCGGCTTTTCATAATCTCGGCTGCGAGCGGCTTTCACAATGGCCAGGAAAAGATTTTCAAATTTGCCTGCATTGCGCGTGTGCCCAACCATCGGTGCGCGTGAGCAAAACTATGCATGATGATCGGGTACACATGCGTGGTGCAGCCGCATTTTTTAAAATATGGTCGCAGCCTTTTTTTTCCAACTTCGGGGGGGCCAAAGGGACCCCAAACCATTTCCTCCATTTTTGTCAGCAACAAACAAGGTAAGCGAAAATGATGGGTCGCGAAGGTCGGCCGGCGTGGGACGCGAAGGTCGGCCGGCGTGGGTCGCAAAGGACGGCCGGCGTGGGTCGCAAAGGTCGGCCGGCGTGGGTCGCGGAGGTCGGCCGGCGTGGGTCGCGGAGGTCGGCCGGCGTGGGTCGCGAAGGTCGGCCGGCGTGGGTCGCGAAGGTCGGCCGGCGTGGGTCGCGAAGGTCGGCCGGCGTGGGTCGCGAAGGTCGGCCGGCGTGGGTCGCGAAGGTCGGCCGGCGTGGGTCGCGGAGATCGGCCGGCGTGGGTCGCGGGGGTCGGCCGGCGTGGGTCGCGGGGGTCGGGTCGCGGGGGTCGGCCGGCGTGGGTCGCGGGGGTCGGCCGGCGTGGGTCGCGGGGGTCGGCCGGCGTGGGTTGCGGAGGTTGGCCGGCGTGGGTCACGAAGGTCGGCCGGCGTGGGTCGCGAAGGTCGGCCGGCGTGGGTCCCGAAGGTCGGCCGGCGTGGGTCGCGAAGGTCGGCCGGCGTGGGTCGCGGGGGTCGGCCGGCGTGGGTCGCGGAGGTCGGCCGGCGTGGGTCGCGAAGGTCGGCCGGCATGGGTCGCGGAGGCCGGCCGGCGTGGGTCGCGAAGGTCGGCCGGCGTGGGTCGCGAAGGTCGGCCGGTTAGTAAAAATGGATGCCGAGAAATAAAGTTTGAAGAACACTGGTTTAACGTATCTGGATGATACAAATTGGGAGGTATGGGTGCAGCTTCACCCATCTTTGATGTAAATCTTGTTAAACGAAAACCTCAGTATGAGACTGAGCTTTAACGAGTTTTATTCAATCTGTTGATGCCAATCAGTTACACGAAGCAACAGATTGCAGGATAGGATGGGTAAAATGAAGGAATAAAAGAAAACAAAAGTGCTTTTGCTGATAAGAGACTTCAGCTTTAACCTGTTTGTGTGGTTTTTTAAGCAATGTGGTTGTTCAGCTCAAATCTTTTCCTCTGTCACCTGCAGAGCACAAGCCTGTGCTTTCAAACAAAATCCTCCCCAGTAAAAGTATATTGCGTGAAATAAGCAAACACTCTTAAACACTGCCACCTGGATTCATTCAAACACCGGCCAGTTAGAAAGCGTTGCTATCCTGTGACCTCTTGGTGACCTCCCTTATCAAATTCCGATGTTTCGAAAATCGCCTCCTGAACCAATCAGGCATGGAAACACAAAGCTGCTTCCATCTCCTGGAGCCACGCCCCTGGCATGGCAAAGAGTTAATGAGCTGTCATGGTGATGGACTAACTATTGACAACTGGTTGATGTGTTTGTTTAGGCCATTCAGCACCTGCAGTGCTGTTTATTCATCCAGCTGATTTAGACCTCAAAACTGGCTCCACCAAAAAGGGAAAAAAGAAAGAGGAGAATTCTAGCTCGGTGTTAGCAGCGCTGCAACTTGCCTCTGAACCGAAAGGTTGTGGATTCCCACTTCAGGGGTGGAGTTGAAAAATCAAGGGCGGGATTTTCCATGCCCTCCAGCGGTGGGTTTCTTCGTAGTGGAGACGCCCGCCATTGGCCAGCGATGGTATCTTGTGGCTCCGCCATTGTCAGCGGCTCGGTAGTTAGCATTGCTGCCTCACGGCGCCTCAAGACCTGGGTTCGATCCCGGCCCCGGGTCACTGACCGTGTGGAGTTTGCACATTCTCCCCGTGTCTGTGTGGGTCTCACCCCCACAACCCAAAGATGTGCAGGGTAGGTGGATTGGCCACGCTAAATTGCCCCTTAATTGGAATTGGGCACTTCAAATTTATTTTAAAAGAACAGGGTCTCCATTATTTGCACCCTCCGCCGCCGGGGAACACGCCGGGGACCGGATGCAGTATGTAGGGAGTGCTGCACTGTCAGAAGTGTCATCTTTCAGTCTGCTCTCTTGGCTGGACCTAAAAGATCCCTGGTCACTATCTTGAAGAATAGCTGGGCTGTTCTCCTTGTGTGCCAGGCCAATATTCATCCCGCAATCAATATCTGGCCATTATTCACATCAATCTTTGCAAGTTTGCCGTGCTTATGTTACAGCACTTCAAGATACTTGGTTGGCTGTAGAGGGTTTTGGGGATGTACACCGGTTGTGTGAGGCGCTGCATAAATGCAAGTCTTTCATTGTTCCTTCAATGGGCTGGATTTTACAGGGGGGGGTGGGGGGTTGTATTGCTTCCTCCCCACATCATTGGTGGTGGACTGACCGACTTGTGAAAAGGCTGTTCCCAGAAGAAGGTTGCATTGCAGGTGTTGAGATACAGGGAGACCGGCCCATATGTCCAATTTGGACAGGCTGTCAAAATCTTAAAACTGCACATGTTCTGCCATTTGTAAAAATTATTAAACTGCCACTGCGCACCGTTAAAGAGCATGTGTGATAGGCCAGAACATCATTGCTGCCTCGTCCATTCAATTCATCGCCGATAACGAATTCAATTCAAAGAGGCTTTTAATTTCCTGCCATTAAAGATCCATTTTTGTGAAGATTGGCACCGTGACAACCTCGCCCCGATTTACTTTCATCTCTGCCACTCGCACTGATGCCAAGTGGGGAGGTGGAGGCCAGGTTCTTTGGGCATTCGGGGCTGGCAATTACGCCAATTTAGGAGCATCAGTGCCAATGGTTACACTACCACATCAAACACACTGAACCAGCTCCACAGGTATAAGAGGGTTAAAAGTTGAGTTGATAAGTCCAGTATCATCACATCACCAACAAGAAAAAACAAGTTTTGCTTGCTAGGGTAACTAAGATTGGGCCATTTCTATTTACAATTGTCGCACAAAGATGTGCAGGTTAGGTGGATCAGCCATGTTAAATTGCTCCTTAGTGTACAAAAGGTTAGGTGGGGTTACGGGGATAGGGCAGAGGCTTAAGCAAGGGTGCTCTTTCCAAGAGCCGGATGGTGTCCTTCTGCCCTGTAAATTCTATGATTCCATGCAGAGTTACAGAGCCGTGAGCTGCAGTCTCTCTGGTGCCAAAGCATCTCAAGGGCCAGTTTTATTCAACAAGTTCCAATTGCTGCTCAGCGCAGGCTTTGCACAGCCAACGCCGCTCTTGCCAAATTCAAGAAGCTCACATCTTTTCCCAGACCTTCCCGCCTTTGGCGAATCTCGTAAGCTTCCTTTATTGGGGCCAAACCATGATGCAAGGCCTGTCCTCTGATAAATGGGGGCATTAGCACCCTACAATCCAGCCTGCCCAGACAATGCCAGGAGAGACGAGTCTCTCTATAGCCCAGGCCTAAATGTCAAACCTTCAATAAACTCGACTGGCCTCCAGTGAGGGTGTCGGTGGGTGGGGGTGCTGGTGCAGAGTCGAAATGAGGACACGTGCCTGGATAACATTTGCCAGTGAGTATCGATGCTGCTTTATTCCCTTGTTAACATCAGGTGCAATGTGTAAAAATAACACATCCAAATTTCCGTGCCTGAACTTGCCTTAAACACGTTCACACCTACTGATTAAAACAAGCTGAAATTGAGATTAAAACAGTAGTGGTGTGTCACAGTTTTAAGTAGGTGGAACGCTTCAAATTCAATTTCCAATTCCATCGAGTTACTTTTTTTTTAAACCAAGTGTCACGGACAGAATCTCTCTCACTGTGGCGCCTTTTTGGTTGAGAAGTAGGCGTCTTAATGAGAGAGAGGAGGTCAAACGTGCTTCAGTAAGTTCCTCTCCCATTTGGCCAAGTTGCACAGATAGAGAAATGCCCCAGGTTCAATCCTACAGCTGGTGTTGGGCTAACTGATCACAACCACGCCAGAGCGGCAGGCACGACAACTGATTTCAGCGCTCCTGGGTTAGAGAGGGAAGCGGGCCAGGATCCCTGGGTACTGTAGCACCATCTGGGTGTGCGCGGAGACACCAGGCTTTACTATGACACATCGGCAGTTCCAAAGTCTGCAGACATTCGCAATCAAGGCAGCCAGGTCACTTGGCGAAGATATCGAGGTCCCGAGAAGATGACCACCTCGGAAAGTGGTCAACGCTGTTGGCAAAGGGGAACATTCGTGACACGAGAATGACATGTGACAAGAGACGTGACTATTATCCATCCAATGTTTGGGGTTTTCACTGAGTGGGGAGGAGGACGTTAAATACAGTCAATTAAATCCCAATTCTTCTAAACCAGCAAGGAGAAGAAACAGGGGGCGGAATTCTCCGACCCCCCGCAGGGTCTGGGAATCGCCTGGGGCCGGCGTAAATCCCGCCCACGCCGTGGCCGGAATTCTCCGCCACCCGTGAATCGGCGGGGGCGGGAATCGCACCCCGCCAATCGGCGGCCCCCCCCCCCCCACCGCGGCGATTCTCTTGCCCGCGATGGGCCGAAGTCCCGCCGCTGTCAGGCCTCTCCCGCCAATGTGGTTTAAACCACCTCTGGTGCCGGCAGGAGCAGGCGGCGTGAGCAGGCCCCGGGGTCCTGGGGGGGGGGAGGGGGGGGGGGGGGGGGGTCTGGGTGATCAGACCCCGGGGGGTGCCTCCACGGTGGTCTGCCCCGCGATCAGGGCCCACCGATCGGCGGGCGGGCTGGTGCCGTGGGGGCACTCTTTTTCTTCTGCCGCCGCCACGGCCTCCACCATGGGGGAGGTGGAAGAGACCCCCTTACTGCGCATGCGCCGGTGGTGACGTCAGCGGCCGCTGACGCTCCGGCGCATGCGCGGACTCACGTCGGCCGGCATAGCGCCAAAGGCCGTTGGCGCCAGTCGGCGGAGTGGGAGCCACTCCGGCACGGGCCTAGCCCCTAAAGGTGCGGAGAATTCCGCACCTTTGGCGAGGCCCGACGCCGGAGTGGTTAGCGCCACTCCGCTACGCCGGGACCCCCCTCCCGCCGGGTAGGGGAGAATTTCGCCCAAGGCAAGTAAAAGGATTTAACTTAAAATTGTTTCTCTGCCAGTTCCTGCCTTCAAGTCAACCGGGGTTATATTGACTTAGTGAAATAGGCAGTAGCCAGTTGACAGCCCCTTTCGTATCAGTCCTGATGTTTTACTTCAAGTCAGGCGAACAGAAATAAAAATTGAGAGAGATATGAAGGGGGCTGGGGACTTGGGGCATCTCCTGTCTTAAACGATCGCACAAAGAACATTTAAACGTACAAATTGGGCGCAGGGGGCGACCCCTCGAGCCTACTCCGTCATTCAATAAGATCATGTCTGATCTGATTGTAACCTCAACCCCACATTCCTGCTGACCCCCGATAACCTTTCACCCCCCCCCCCGGTTAATCAAGAATCTATTTAGTTCCGCCGTAAAAATGTTCTTTTTGAGGAAGAGAGATCCCCTGGAGGGAAAAGTATTCTCCTCGTCCCCATCTGAAGTGGGTGACCCCTTCTTTTTAAACAGTGGCCCCCGAGTTCCAGATTCTCCGACAAGAGGAAACAGCTTATTCCACATCCACCCTGTCTGTACCCCTCAGAACCTTAAAGGTTTCGATCAAGTTGCCGCGTACTCTTCTAAAATCTTGGAAGTCAAAATAATGCCCATTGACTCGGTGCTGGTTGCCAGCTCCACCAGGGCAATGCCCCACTCTGCCAGCTCCCACGTTGTACGGCACCGAGTCTCAATTTCCTGCCCGCTAAGGCGAGGCTGCAAATATATCGCAACCTGCGACCTTCGAACCCTTGCAACGGACGACAGCACCTTCAGGGCAGAGAGACCTGGAGCACCCGGCTTCTCCCACTACCCCGGTGCCCTGGCATTTGCACGTGGCAGCGATTGGGCACCTCCCACTGTCAAATGGCTCCCAGGGGTCCCCAGCTAAGCCACAACCACCCAGCAAAGGGGGCGCGGAGAAGGGACAAAATTGCCATTTTACCGCTCCTGCCCCAGAACCCGCAGTGTGGAATTGCTTTTGACTTCACACCGGCCCATTTTTTACTCGGCACTGATTTATCTTCGCTCGAGCAGATGGAGGCACAGTAGAGAGTCTCTCAGTGTTCCCTTACGGAGCACTTCTCCCATCTGCTGCATCAGGAACTTTCGAAGGCGCAGCTGCCGGAATTAATGAATTTTAAATGATCATTGCTTGCTGTAAAAGCTACATACATTACTGCTGGTAGGGGGTTTGCCTGAACGTGCCTCAACATTGAGAAGATTAACCCTTCCCGTCCTGAATCTCTAAGGTTAATAATTCTGGGCTCTGCTCGAATCAATGGATAGTTTGTTTTCATGCATTTGTTTGTGTCGTCCTCCCTTCATTCCTGAAGACATTAACCAGTGATACAGCCGACATGAAACCATTCATTTTAAACAATACTATATTAATACCAATTAGATTCGGAATGTCTCAGCTCCTGACACCTCGCTGGAGCATGATCTCCCAGCCTGCCACTGGGGCTATTCAACTACAGGAGGCACACTCAAATCCTCGTATCTAAAGGGTGTTGGCCACTGGATTGTTTGATTTGTGGTTTTCCTGGCCCCACCGGTACAGAGGCCGAATAGGGTGCACCGACTGGTGACCTGGCTGAGATTGGCTGACGCGGTAGAGACAGCCTTAGCATTGCCCCACCCAAGCATAGGCGTTGCTTGCCTGGTACTTGGGGATCATTGGTCGCCTGATACCGGCCTCAGGCACTACAAAGATGGCACAGAATATCAGCTGCGACTCAGTTTGCAACTCATTTGCCTCTGAGTCGCCAAGTTCCAGCCCCACTCAGAGGCTGTAACACAAAAACCAAGTCTGACAGTCGAGGGGAGTACTGGAGGGAGTGTTGCACCATCAGAGGTGGCGTCGTTTGGAGGAGATAACAAACCGAGGCCTCCTTCTGCCTGGTGGATGTAACATGTCCCCTGGCACGCACTGTCTTGAAGTGCAGGGGAGCTACCCCAGTGTCCTGGCCAAATCCCGTACCAGCCTCTCCGAACAGGCGCCGGAATGTGGCGACTAGGGGCTTTTCACAGTAACTTCATTGAAGCCGACTCGTGACAATAAGCGATCTTCATTTTCATTTCATTTCGATTGACATCACCAAAGCAGATTACCTGGCCATTATCACACTGGTGTTTGTAGTAGTTTGCTGCGCACACATTGACCGCTGTGTTTGTTACATTACAATAGTGGATACAATCCAAAAAGCACATCATTGGCTGTAAAGCACTTTGGGACATCGAGTGCTCGTAAAAGGCACTGTATAAACAAACCCAAGTCTTTTGTTTCACAAGGTGTGTGCATGTTACTCGAGCTGCCAGCTTGTACGGCCAAGATTCATGCCCTTGCTGACTGTTTACACCTCTACCCTCCCCTCATCTTCCGACATTCCAGTTCCAGCTTTGCCCCGCCTCAGCCCAATGGAACTGTGCACATGTGAAGGTTAGTGAGTGAGAACATTTTCACAAACCCCTTCCTCCCGACAATCACAGTTTGTGACTCGGGATCAATCCACTGATGGTATTTACTTTAATCCAAGGCGTGCGTCTGAGCCGGCTGGCAAACCAGAGTTAACTGGTGTTAAGTAACTCTTGACTGGTGGTGGTGGTGGTGGTGGGGGGGGGGGGGGGGGGGGGGGGGGGGGTCAAAGTTCAAAGTGCACTTCTCCAGGCTTACCCTGGTCAAACATTGTACTCAGCATATGTAAACATTTAAATGGCTTTGATTTGCCTTTGGACAGTGAGGTCCTGTTTGCAGTGGTGGCAGATGGGGACCAGCCTCACCCCCCACCCCCTCCCCCCCCCCCCCCCCACCCCCTCCCTCCCCTCCCACCACATACCAGTCAGGATTCAAGTAATGGTGATAATGCAGTGACAGTCTGGAATGTGTACAAATGTAGATAATCATCCTTTGATCACACAAGACTCCATTCATTTTACTTCTGCATCCCCCCCCCCCCCCCCCCCACCCCCCCACCGTGACCAATCATCAGGTTGGGATACCTGAATTTTAATACAATCGCGATCACTTTACAGGAGAATGTTCAAGTCAGGAGTCTGCAATCCAAGTTATTAATCGAAGCAGCAACGGGCCACGTGCCCCCTTGAGACCTTTCTGAGACAACAGCACTTTTCCATCCCATTCTGATATCCTTTCTCTCAGTGTATGTTCACCCTCTTTTTTCAAAATCTTTTTTTTGGAGATTTGCAATCCCAGTTGATGTTGTAACTGGACGGGAAAATTCCAGAATGGAACCCTGACTCAGAAGACTGTAACTTTTACTTTTTAACAAATAAAGCGTGGAGGGACAGAGTCACTAATTAATTTTTAACAAGCAAGAAAAACACATAAACATTGAAGAGTTGGATGATGATGCAATACTCCGATACTCCCTTTAGCTTAACAATTACACCCAGATTTTAGGATTAACACTGATTACAAAGTACATCATAAACTACAATAATCTCATTAACACAGAAAGTCCTTTTTTTTATAATTTTAGAGTATCCAATTATTTTTTTCCCAATTAAGGGACAATTTAGCTTGGCCAATCCACCTAACTTGCACATTTTTTGGGTTGTGGGGGTGAAACCCGTGCAGACATGGGGGAAAACTCCACATGGACAGTGACCCAGGGTCGGGATTCAAACCCGGGTCCTCAGCGCCGTGAGGCAGCAGTGCTAACCACTGCGCAACCATGCTGCCCCCACAAAGTCCCTTTTAAGCACACACGATGTGACTGTGGTAAGACACACTCCTCTCTGGACCCAAGTCAATGTCTGATTTTCTCCTCCAAATTACCCCAAATGATTGTCACGTGAGAGTTTCCAAACATCACTCCCAAAAACATGCTATAAAATCTCTCGTAATAATGCTTTTCCTTGACGGTTTGCATTCCAAAATCCAGTCCAGGATTTACAAATGACACTTTCAAACAAGATGTGGAGATGCCGGCGTTGGACTGGGGTGAGCACAGTAAGAAGTCTTACAACACCAGGTTAAAGTCCAACAGGTTTGTTTCAAACACGAGCTTTCGGAGCACGGCTCCTTCTTCAGGTGAGGTCACCTTCAGGTCACCTGAAGAAGGAGCCGTGCTCCGAAAGCTCGTGTTTGAAACAAACCTGTTGGACTTTAACCTGGTGTTGTAAGACTTCTTACTACTACTACTTTCAAACAAAGCTTCTGCTCCACTTTTAATAGCAAATCCAGTCCAGGCTTTGCAAGCCAAAGACCAACTACTGCTGAAAAGCCGTCAATTTGGTGAAAGAGGACCTCTGGCCAGGCTAAAGCCTACTGGTCTTCCAGAACAAACAGCCGCCCATGTTTGGGGTCTTTGTACTGAGAGGCATATCGAAGCTTGGTGCAGTCGTCCAAAAGGGTCAGTGGAATGGCCAAGATCTAAAGCCCCACCATTTCCCTTTGTGAGGCCGAATCCAATTTGACATCTTCTCCGACTGAAAATTGCCACAAAAAAAAGTGTAGTTAGGAAAATAGGGTCTTGAAAAGTGGACATCTCAAACAGAATTTCTCTGCATTGAAAAGATTGCAGCAGTGCGAGCGAAAATTGTCCACGGTGCAGGGCAACATTTTGTCAAGTGTAATGGTGTGCATAGAGGTGAATGACCCACTGGAACCACTAACAATGTCAAACACAAATGTAGCAGACTTTGAAGTGCAACGATTGTATGTAGCAATGTCACACTGCTTGAAACAACATACCTCAAAAGTGCCTTTGAACTTTGGTGACCTGTAGAGACTATGTTTTTGGATTGCATCTATATATTGAGGTTTCAGCCTCGGTAACCTGTTATACTGCAGTCTCAGCACGGGGGGGGGGGGGGGGGGGGGGGGGGATCGCATGGAGACCTATAAAATTCTAACAGGTCTAGACAGGGTAGATGCAGGAAGGATGTTCCCGATGGTGGGGGTGTCCAGAACCAGGGGTCACAGTCCGAGCAAATGGGGTAGACCATTTAGGATTGGGATGAGGAGAAAGTTCTTCATCCAGACAATGATCGGCCTGTAAAATTGCTGTCACAGAAATCAGTTAAGGGTGGGATTTTCCGTCGGCTGATGCTGAAATTGGGAAATGCGATTGGGCAGAGAATAGGTTCCGATGCCAAAGTCATGGCAAGTGACGGTTTGATGCCAAATCGCAATTCTCCGTCACCTCGACAGCGACATCAATGCGTTCTGGAACGCACGTACAGTTGACACCGTTTGCATATCATTACCAGACCTGACCCGGTATTCGCCGAAGCCTCTGCAATTCTCCGCCTCCGATGGGCCGAGTTTCCGATGACGCGGTTTACTTGTGCTTTTAAAAGTCGTGATACCGGCTTGGTGGCTGCTGAGGGAGAGGGGGTACGGAACATCATCATCGTTAGCTCACAATTGTGCTGCTTGCTGGGGGGAGGCTTCTGCCAGGGCCAGAGGGGGTAGTTGGGGGTGGCCAGGAGATTGGCCGTAGGGTCGGCAGAAGGTTGGCTGTGGGGTCGGGGTGGACGG
This sequence comes from Scyliorhinus canicula, assembly GCF_902713615.1. Taxonomy (NCBI): domain Eukaryota; kingdom Metazoa; phylum Chordata; class Chondrichthyes; order Carcharhiniformes; family Scyliorhinidae; genus Scyliorhinus; species Scyliorhinus canicula. The sequence goes on along the minus strand of NC_052163.1, from coordinate 125,065,368 downwards.
ACGCGGAACACCATTGCTGCAGCCGGCAAGGCAGCCATGCAACTGCGCACACCGCTGACAGCCCACTGTGACCCTAGTGCTATGGGTCGTATAGGTATCCCTCTAGGGCACCCCTTTGGGTGCCTTCTGGCCCCAGCCGACCTATCAGCTGTATGGGTGCGCTCCAGCACAACCAGTGCCACCTTGCTGGCTGGGATGGTATGTGTGGGGAATGAAGTGCGTAGACGCGGCTGCAGCTTGTCAGCCTCCCGAGTGTCAATCACAGACCCGGCGAATCCCGCACCGTTTTTCATTGGAATGGATTGTGTCCACCTGGTGCCAGTGCTAGCCCCTCCACAGTCGCTGCCTCAGTCCAGGTTCGGCGTCAGTTCTGCCGCCTTGAAAGGCCACGAATCCTGCCCCAGGTCAACACTCTGGTCTCCGCGGGGAATCCAACTCTGTAGGTTCAAAGGATAAGGGGAGGGGAAGGCAGGATCAGGCGATTGAGTTGGATGATCACAACGAACGGCAGAGCAGGCTCGAAGGGCCGAATGGTCAGCTCCTGCTCCTATTGTCTCTGTCTCTATGATGTGGCAATGCCAACACTTCAGAGTGAAATCTCGGAAAGAAATCCACCCGACGTGACTACAGAGATTTCCCTCGAGACAGGGCTGTCTCTGCTGCAGTTTGACACCTCGTCAAGTGGCAATGCTGCGTAATGTCAAATTTATTTTGGAAAGACTCGAGGGGATACCTTGGGGTAGAAGAAGAGCGGGCGGGCGGGTGGGAGGATAGGGGGAGGTAGGTGACAGTACGGTGTGAGACCATGGACCTGTTTTAAGACAGGCTGCAGTTATTGAAATGTTTCCTGTCAGGCAGTGCCTTCTGTACCGGAAGAACATTGAGGTTTTAACCACTGGAGTAGGGAGAGTGGTGGTGTTGGGTGGGGGGGAAGTTCTGCACAGATGCAGAGAGAGGATCAGTCTGCAGCAAGCAGACTCGTCCCAAAGAGGCAATGCAAACACTTGCTGTTATCGACACTCCTGGGTTTCACATCCATTCCCTGAGGAATCCCCCCTTACATAAAAATAAAAGATGTGAGAGCACTCTCTGAGAGCGTGTGCAACGTCAAGGCCATGCTGAGTGTAAGCCTACTTGTGACACTAATAAAGATTATTATTATAGGCTTACATTAACACTGCAATGAAGTTACTGTGAAAATCCCCTAGTCGCCACATTCCGGCATCTGTTCGGATACACAGAGGGAGAATTCAGAATGTGCAAATTACCTAACAGCACGTCTTTCGGGACTTGTGGGAGGAAACCGGAGCACCCGGAGGAAACCCACGCAGACACGGGGAGAACGTGCAGCCTCCGCACAGACAGTGACCCAAGCCGGGAATCGAACCTGGGACCCTGGCGCTGTGAAGCAACAGTGCTAACCACTGTGCTACCGTGCCGCCCTGTCAATCATAAGCATGTTTAAGGGAGATCTCAGGGACGCCATTAGTTCAAGTTTCGAATCTGGACACGCGGGGCTGTCTTCCGCGGTTATTTTCATGGAAAGGGGGCGCAATTCTCTCAATCTCTGTGAGACGGGGAGGACGGCTCTTTTCCCGATAATCAACCATCCGCTCGGAAATGTGGATGTGTAGATTAGGTGGATGGGCATTATAAAGTGCTCTTAGTGACCAAAAAGGTGAAGTGGGGTTACAGGGATCGGGTGGAGGCATGGGCTTGGGTAGAGTGCTCTTTCCAAGAGCCGGTGCAGACTCATTCTGCATCGTAAACTCTATGATTCAAACCGACAGATGACAAAAGAATAGAATTAAAATGGGCGGGGGCAGAGTTCACAGCCTGAAGTCGTTGAACTCAATGTTGGGTCCAGAAGGCTGTTGTGTGTCTAATCGCAAGACAAGATGCTGCTCTTTGGCTTCATTGGAATATTTAGCAGGCTAAGGACAGAGATGAGAGACACACACCTTCCTGTTGAATGTGTGATTTACTTACTCCTCTTTTAATTTTAATATATGATATTTGCTGTTCACAATGTGGCCTTTGCTACTTCGGGGTGACCAAGTACAAACTGGGTGATCACGTTGCAGAAAGCCTTTCAGTCCACAGCTTAACCCCAAACCTCATGGAGCCGGTCACTTTAATTGTCCGTCCCACTCTCTCTCCGACTTCCTACGCTGTTCCAATGTAGCTCGGGGGGGGGGGTTTGAGGAACAGCACTTTGTTGTTCGATTAGGCATTTTACAGCCACCCGGTTTCAACACTTAATTTAACAATTTCACATCGTCGCCACTGCCCCCATATTTTCAGATAGTAGGTGTCCCTAATGATTCCCATTTACACCTTTTTCATTCCATCTCTTGTTTCTTTACTTATCCCATCATCATCTCCTTTTGCATTTCATCGTCATCCCTTTTGTCATTCAATCTCTCCTGCCTTCCACCCAATCTCACACGTTCCCTTTTTCTCTTTCCTCCTTCCCCAATCTTCTACCCCAGTACTTGCTTAAAACCTTTTTTTAAATTAATTTATGGCAGGGGTGGGCAAACTTTTCCGTGCAAGGGCCACATTCAGAAATTCACAATTTTAAAGGGCCGCATAGTATATTAATTAATAGTCCCGGTTGTAACCAATTAGCGTGCGGCATATGAAATGAAAATCGCTTATTGTCACGAGTAGGCTTCAATGAAGTCACTGTGAAAAGCCCCTAGTCGCCACATTCCGGCGCCTGTCCGGGGAGGCTGTTACGGGAATCGAACCGTGCTGCTGGCCTGCTTGGTCTGCTTTCAAAGCCAGCAATTTAGCGTTGTGCTAAACCTCAGCATATACCTCAGCGCTTCCCCCGGCAGCATCCTGCCTTTAGCCCTCTTTTTCTCTACTTTTCAAAAATGGCGCTTCACCCGGTTATGATTCTGAGCGCCTCATATAGAACATAGAACATAGAACAGTACAGCACAGAACAGGCCCTTCGGCCCTCGATGTTGTGCCGAGCAATGATCACCCTACTCAAGTCAACGTATCCACCCTATACCAGTAACCCAACAGCCCCCCCCCCCCCCCCAAATTTTTTTTTTAATGACTTGATCTTGGTGGGCCGCATAAAGACCTTTGGCGGGCCGCATGCGGCCCGCGGGCCGTAGTTTGCCCACCCCTGATTTATGGGATGTGGGCATGACTGGTTAGGCCAGCGTTTATTGCCCATCTCTAGTTGCCCTTCAGAAGGTGGTGGGGAGCTGCCTTCTCAAACCGCTGTAGGCCCTATGGGGTAGGTCCACCCACTGTGCTGTTAGGGAGGAAGTTGCCACAGCGACAGTGAAGGAGCGACGATATATTTCCAAATCAGGGTGGTGAGTGACTTGGAGGGTAACCTCCAGGCGGTGGGGTTCTCAGGTATCTGCTGCTCGTGTCCTTCATATGGTCGTGGTCATGGGTTTGGAAGGTGCTGTCTGAGAAACCTTGGTGAGTTACTGCAGTGAATCTTGGATACGGTACACACGGCGGCCACTGTTTGCCGGCGGTGGAGGGTTTGGATGTTTGTGGAAGGGGGAGCAATCAAGCGGGCTGCCTTGTCCTGGATGGTGCAGAGCTTGATTGCTGTTGGAGCTGCACTCATCCAGGCAAGTGGAGAGTATTCCATTACACTCCCCTTCTTTTTTTAAAATAAATTTAGAGTACCCAATCAATTTTTTCCAATTAAGGGGCAATTTAGCGTGGCCAATCCACCTACCCTGCACATCTTTGGGTTGTGGGGGCGAGACCCACGCAAACACGGGGAGAATGTGCAAACTCCACACGGACAGTGACCCAGAGCCGGGATCGAACCTGGGACCTCGACGCCGTGAGGCAACAGGGCTAACCCACTGCGCCACCGTGCTGCCCTCCATCACACTCCTGACTCGTGCCTTGTAGATGGTGGACAGGCTTTGGGGGGGTCAGGAGGTGAGTTACTCGCCATAGGGTTCCTAACCTTTGGACCTGCCCTGGTAGCCACAGTATTTATATGGCTGGGTCTAGTTTAGTTTCTGATCAATAGTAACCCCCAGGGTGTAGATTGTGGGGGATTCAGTGCCGCAACCCGCACTTTTTCCCATTCTGACAAAAGATCTTCTACCTGAGAAAGCTATACCGTTTTCCTATCTCCACAGATGCTGCAGGAGGGACCAAACGATCCCGCCACCAACCAGTGGCGAGCTGTCTCTGCCGCCGCCAATGGAAGGTGCATTCACAATGTGGACCAACGGGATGATCATCAATCCGAAAATCTTTCCAAAAGGCCTACGTAGGGTGGTACAGTTAGGGTGTACTTCCTGCCCAGCCAGGACGGAGGAGGACGCAGTGCAACGGCCTCCCCACATTTTAAAAAAACTCCGCCACAAGCTCTTGCCACAAACCCCTTGACAAACGTTCTGAGACACTGCGAGAGAGAGAGAGAGCAGCTTTGTATGGGCAGCATTCACGAGTCATCCATCAAGCACAAGGGCCTGTGAAGTTTAGTAAACCCTTCAATTCCATCCAAACATTACTTGCTGGCAGTGTGAGAGAAATGTTACAGGCATTACTTACTTTGTTTACAATGGACAGCACCATAAATTAGAATAAAAAGAAAGAATGTTTTCTATGTCAATGTGGGGAAGGGTTGGGGGGGGTGGGGGGGGGGGGGGGAGAGAGAGAGAGAGAGAGAGGAGAATTCGCTAATTGTTCTGCTTATCATTTGTAGCAAAACATATCATTCTTTTTACTGGTGCCTGTTACAAAGAGACGAGGGGAGGAAAACGTCTTCATTTTTTGGTCTTCAGTGTCACAGTGCTGGTAAACTCCAGGAGATCTTAAATTATGGGCTGTCACTCATCATCCAGGAGTGTGCATAGTGCTGATACATATACAGGCAGACAATCATCTTCACAGGCCACATTAAATTTTAATGACCTGTTAAGAGTTTTGTTTTTTAAAATTCAATTCAGGATTCCTGTTCCTTGAATTACAAATTTTGAATCGCAGTGTATTTAATTTTCTTCCTTTCGTGATCTGATTCTGTTCTTTTAAGATCATCGCTTTCTTTGCCTTTTCCCTGAATCTTTCTCTCCAGTTTGGCTCATTATATATATTTTTTAAAAACAATAATCTGCTCTCTTTTCCCACATGGCCATCCTCTCTCCCGTCGCTCAAAACTGGAAGATCACTGGGGTGAAGGGGCTCGCCGAGGCACAGGCCTGTAACCAACGCTGGTCCCCACTGGGGTATTAATCTGCTTTTTATTCCCCGATTAAGCACACTGGTATTAGTGAGGTGATTGAAGGGGCGATGCAAACAGCAGTAAACTCTGTCTGATGACTGGTGAGTGCGCTTGTTATAACCTTCCACCCCACCCTACTGGCAGCGATTCCCACATTGCCTAAGCTGCTTGAGGCCATGATCTCTTGTGTGTGTGTGCGCACGAGAGTGCATGTGTTGTGTGTGTGTGCGCACGAGAGTGCATGTGTGTGGGTGTGTGTGCGCGCGAGAATGCATGTGTTGTGTGTGTGTGTGTGCGTGCATGCGTGTGTGTGTGTGTGTGCGCGCACGAGAGTGCATGTGTGTGTGTGCGCGCGAAAATGCATGTGTTGTGTGTGTGTGTGTGCGTGCATGCGTGTGTGTGCGTGCGTGTATGCGCGCGAGAGTGCATGTGTGTGTGCGCGCGAGTGCATTGCATGTGTGTGCGTGTGTGTGTGCGCGCGCGCGCGAGAGTGCATTGCATGTGTGTGCGTGCGTGCGTGTGTGCGCGCGAGAGTGCATTGCATGTGTGTGCGTGCGTGTGTGTGTGCGCATGCGCGCGAGAATGCATGTGTTGTGTGTGTGTGTGCGTGCATGCGTGTGTGTGTGTGCGCACGAGAGTGCATGTGTGTGTGAGTGTGTGTGTGCGTGTGTGTGTGCGTGCGTGCGTGTGCACGAGAGTGCATGTGTGTGTGAGTGTGTGCGTGTGTGTGTGCGTGCATGTGCACGAGAGTGCATGTGTGTGTGTGTGCGTGCGTGCGTGTGTGTGCACGAGAGTGCATGTGTGTGTGTGTGTGCGTGTGTGTGCGTGCATACGTGTGTGTGTGTGTGCACGAGAGTGCATGTGTGTGTGAGTGTGTGTGTGTGCGCGTGCGCGCGAGAGTGTATGTGTGTGAGTGTGTGAGAGAGAGAGAGAGAGAGAGAAGGGTTTGATCGAAGGGAAATATTTCAGTGTCAACAAAATACTGTGGGTGTGATGTTGAGAGCGCAGACTCCTGGAATCTTGGCCTTGGCTCATCTGTGTGGATTGATGCCGTGCCCACACCCTGCACAGTGCAAACCACGGCAAAGGAGCTCGACGGGATTAAAAATATTTTTGAGCCGTGTCGCACGAGAGAGGCAGCCAAGTGTGGTCTCCGTGAACGACAGCAGGGGGCAGGCAGCTCTCATCCGAAGCAGAGCCGTACAGGCAGATCTCCACTCAATAATCTACTGAATAAAAGGTGATTAGGCCGAGTGCCTCCTCTCCCACCCACCCTGCGCTTTAGTCCCACCTCCCGCCCTAGCTGGCAGGGTCACTGTTCAAATCTGGAAGCCAGCTGGCTATTTGACCATGGGGTGCATCGCAGTTCAATTCTTTTTTTTTAAATTTAGATTACCCAATTATTTTTTTTTCCAATTAAGGGGTAATTTAGCGTGGCCAATCCACCCACCCTGCACATCTTTGGGTTGTGGGGGTGAAACCCACGCAGACACGGGGAGAATGTGCAAACTCCACACGGACAGTGACCCAGGGCCGGGATTCGAACCCGGGTCCTCAGAGCTGTAGTCCCAGTGCTGACCATTGCGACACGTGCCCATCGCAGTTCAATTCTGTGCTCAACTGATGTCTACTCGTGCTCAACTTCCAGCAGGGGTCGCTGAAGAGCAATAAGAACAAGAAACATCCTGTGTTCCATTCTCCTTCGCTCTTGGGTGCCAGCGCTAATTGTGAATCGCCCATCGCTGCCAAGATTGAGAACAACAAAGGCACAAAAGGCAGGGATTCAAACCAGTGACATTCTGGTCTCAGTAACTCGGCGTTAAGCCGGCCGTGTGCAAAAGGGTGGGTTCATGGCTGCAGCGTACTTCAATTTGAAAGGTGACATGAACTGCAAGAGCAAACAGTTTAGAATCACATGAGGAAAGAGAGATAAAGGTGCAGATTTCCAGCACATTACACATCTTCAGGATGTTTTTTCACAGCCAGCTAATTCTCTTTGAAGTACAATCACTGTAAATGCTTAAGCAAACACTGCAGCCAATATGCGCACAGCATGGGTCCGAGAAATATCAAACACGATAAAGTGCCAGATTCTTGGCGGAGGTACTGAATGTTGACCATTCTTGGCTCTTCTTGAAAATACGTCACGGGATCTTTGACATCCTGTCGAGCTGACGAACCGGGCCCAGCTTTGACATTCCGTCTGCATACGGGCTTCCTGGCAGCGCAGGACTCCCTCAGTGCCACACTGGAATATCAACCGAGGTCATGTCCTCCAGACCAAAGTTAGACCCAAACTCACCAACAAAGACAAAACAGCCCAACTGGGGCCAACATGATGGATCCAACTGGGGCCAACATGATGGATCCAACTGGGGCCAACATGATGGATCCGACTGGGGCCAACATGATGGATCCAACTGGGGCCAATATGATGGATCCAACTGGGGCCAATATGATGGATCCAACTGGGGCCAATATGATGGATCCAACACAGGAGGCACCCACTCTGCAATGGAAATCTCCACAGAGCAAGTACCTTTCAATCACAAAAGTGCTGTTTTATTCACTTTGATAGAAGTGCCAGGGCGGGATTCTCCCATTCGGCGGCAGAGTGAACGGGCCGCTTGGAGTACCGATTCTGGCCCCTACAGGGGACCAGCACGGCGCTGGAGCGGTTCACGCCGCTCCAGCCTCCCATCCCAGCGCGTACTGGGCGCCGCGGGAGCGCAGTGGCACCGGCGCCAACCCACGCATGCGCGGTGGCCTCCCTCAACACGCCGGCCCCGACGCAACATGGAGCGGGAGTTCAGGGGCCGGCGCGGAAGAAAATAGGCCCGGGAAGCGAGGGGCCGGCCCGCCGATCGGTGGGCCCCGATCGCGGGCCAGACCCCATCGGAGGTCCCCCCGCCCCCCCGGGCTTAGAGAATCCCGCCCATCCGCCACCTCTGAAAGCGACCCCCACCCAACCAACCGACTGCTGTTCCCCCAGCCCAACCTCTTTCTAATTTTACAATTAGGAACTGCCAGTCCATGACGATAAAGCAAACAAAACCAATTGGAAAGTTGAGGCGATTGCGTCGTTTGATGCATTTAAGGGGAAGCTAGATAAATGCAGGGAAAGGAAGGAGAGAATAGCCCAATAGGGTGAGATGAGGGTGGGAGGGGGTCTCATGTGAAGTAGGAGTGGTTGGGCTGAATGGCCTGTGCTTTTTTTTTAATGTGCCGCAGTTTCTATGCAGACCTGTGCAAAACCTCACAATGGGTAAGAATCTTGTGCAAGCCGGGTACAAGATTATAAAATAAGATTGTGTCAGACAGCTGACCTAATTTCAAGCACAATGGATGATTTTGTTTGGGGCCTTTCATTTCTCCTTGGCTGTGTTGAGAACATGCTCAATCCAAACCATACAACTTCCTGAACAGCACAGAGGCACACAACCAAAGTCTGTTACTTCCTCGCTGAGGGCTTAAAGCTGCCGTCAGAACTTTCCTCAGGTCAGAGGGTGCCTCCGGACGCTCCTGGTCAATGCCGTAGTGCGAGTGTAACTCAAAGCAGGCGGCCGTACCTCGTCCGACCCTCAGCCTAACCCAAATCTTATCCTAATCGGATAAATAGAAACTAGTGAGGCACTTTGACAAGCCCTTTTGTTCAAGTGGTAATAAACAAATGGTCGGCTAACAGCTTTTATCGGTTGCCATTTAATAGATAAAAAATTAGCAGTTACTTCAGGGCAAAGTGTGCACTCTGGTACTCGCGACATCATTTGTAAAAGCAGTGGGTGTGACCTTCACACCTATGCTAATTTTAACACTAAGTACTAAGCACCATCAACACTTACCTCTGCTTAAATCCCAACAGAAAGGTTTTTAATTCAGCGCGACTAAAAATTGGCAAAGTCATCGGAAGGAGTTCAAACGAGTAGGGTTTGCGTCCACTTGGTATCGTCGATGTCAACAAGATACATCTTGTGATTTGGACGGAAACTGACGTGGGTTAAGGGGGAATATTGGCTACTGTATCCATAATTAAGGTGGTCTCTTGTTCCCCCCGCCCCCGAACCCTATACAACAATGTCATGGGGAGTGAAAATTTGTTGTCCTGCGATTGCAACCCCTTTCTCAAAAACAGATCATTCCATGTTAATGCCCATGATACACGAGGTGAACACGCAGCAAGAGACCCCCTTGGTCTCCCTGCCACTTCAGCAAAGGCTGCTCCTGTGACAATAATAAGCAAGGGAGCCATTGAAGGTAATTACTGCAAATTACTAAAAATGGCATTTACTATTATTTATGTTGTGTTTGTAGTTCTTAAGCCTACACCACCGTTCCCCTTTAATTAAGGGCACAAGATTAATATCGGCTTGTGGAATTAATCCTTTCATCATCTTTGGCATAGATGTCAGTTTTTCCACCACACTAAAGGTCACAACTACTGACAGCTTTAGTGGTTGTTCCGGCTGCGCAGCCGTGCCAGCATCAATTGGCTATTTTCAGTCAGTTTTGGGCATCTCAAATGGGTCAGCCCGACAGTGCTGAGTGACCAGCTGCTCGCAGGAGAGGAGTGGCAAAGCAGCATTTCAGGAAACTCGCAATCCGCCCCCCCCCCAAAACAATAAACGGTCACGGCGACTGTCTGACGGGGGAAGGGGCTGCTTGGCATGTGGGCTCCCCGCCTGTCCTTCTGATCAACAAGTTGCAAAAAGATGCCAACAATCTGAATTAGTCCAAGGTGGAACAACGACGGCTTTCATTTAGATTGACCATATTATGTAATGCAGTGGAACGCCCCACGCCGATTCGCAGGAGCGAGCGCTGACAAACACAACTGGTGGGCAGCATGGTGGCGCAGTGGGTTAGCACTGCTGTCTCACGGCGCCGAGGTCCCAGGTTCGATCCTGGCTCTGGGTCACTGCCCGTGTGGAGTTTGCACATTCTCCCCGTGTTTGTGTGGGTTTCGCCCCCACAACCCAAAGATGTGCAGGGTAGGTGGATTGGCCGCGCTAAATTGCCCCTTAATTGGAAAAAAATGAATTGGGTACTCTAAATTTATAAAAGAACAAACACAACTGGATACGGAAGTCACCGGAGGCAGGGCGAGGACAGGTGACCCAACACTGGATTTTATTGCGAGGGGAATCGAGTATCAAAGAGGAATATATCGAGACTGTATCGGGGGTATTGCATACGTTTTTATTTCAAGGGGGAGCGAATTACATTGGAAGCAGTTCAGAGAACATTCACTCGACTGACGCTTGTGAGGAAGAGGTGGTCTTATGGGTAGGGTCGTTGCGGTTGGCCCGATAACCATTGGAATTTAAAGAATAAAAGATGATCCTATTATAAAATCCTGAGGGGACGCTGAGAGGGCGTTGCCGGTAGAGGGAGAGTCTAGAACTAGGGGACAGATTGGAAAAATTCGGGGTCTCACCATTGGGGAGGGGCTGGTTTAGCACACTGGGCTAAATCGCTGGCTTTGAAAGCAGACCGAGGCAGGCCAGCAGCACGGTTCAATTCCCGTACCAGCCTCCCCAAACAGGCGCCGGAATGTGGCGACTAGGGGCGTTTCACAGTAACTTCATTTGAAGCTTACTTGTGACAATAAGCGATTTTCATTTCATTTCATTTTTTCATTGGAGACTGAGATTTTTCTCTCCGAGGGTCATTAGCCTGTGGAAAGCTGGGTCATTGAATTTATTCAAGGCTGACGTTGAGCAGGTTTTTGATGGACGAGGGATGAGGAGTTTTGGGGGAAAACAGGAAGTGCAGATGCGGCCACAAAGAGATCAGTTCTGGTCCTGTCAACTCAGATTATTGGCATCTTTTTGCAAATTGTTGATCAACTTGCAGCAGGCTCGAGGGCTGAATGGCCCACTCCTATTCCTAGTTCAAAGATGTAGGGCGCGATTCTCCCAAACAGGGAGAAATCGTAAGGCTGGCGTCAAAAACGGGCGGGTTTGACGCCAGCCTCCCCCCCCCCCCCCCCCCCCCCCCCCGACCGGGAACGATTCTGGTCCCCGGTCGGGGCTAGCATGCCGCGGTCGTGAACTCCGGCATCGCGGGCTTAACGAATTTTGTTAAGCCCGCTTGCCAGAGTTTGCGACGGCTGACGCGTCACATGACGTCAGCCGCGCATGCGCGGATTGGAAGACTCCAACCCGCGCATGCGCTGATGACGCCATCGCGCATTTGCGCGAAACCCGCGCATGCGCGGGCCGGGATGCCCCTCAGCCGCCCCGCGAATGGATACAGCAGGGCGGCGGAAGGACAAAGAGTGCGCGGGAATTGGACCCGCTGCCCGCGATCGGTGCCCACCGATCGCGGGCCCATGGCACCCTTGGCACGGCCGTGGTACTGCCGTGCCAATCAGTGCCATGGTTGCCAAGATCCGAACTTTACGGCCGTTTTTACGAACGGCCAGACCAGGTGTGTTTGCCGTTCGTAAAAACGGCCGTAAAGGGCTTGGACTTCGGCCCATCGGCCAGCTGAGAATTGCTGCTCGCCGTAAAAAAACGGCGGCAGCGATTCGTGTCGGGAGTCGGGCTTTGGGGGGGGGGGGGGGGGGGGGGGAGAATAGCGGGAGGGCGTCAGACTAGCGTGGCCGTAAAAATTTACGACCCCCGCTATTCTCCGCACCGTCGTGAGTGCGGAGAATTGCGCCCGTAGGGTTTAAATGGGTGTCATGAAGTGGAGAACTTTAGTGTGCGAATTCCTGAGCTTAGGGCCTAAGTGAAGGCAGAGTCACCAATGGTGGCGCGATATAAATCATAGATGTATAAGAGGATGGAGCAGAGCGATCTCAGAGCGCCGTAGAGGTGGAGGAGGTTAGAGAGAGCAGACTAGGAACAGCGCAATGAATAGCTGATTTCTCACTGTTGCTTTGCTCTATGAGGTCCACCAGAATGGAAGTGAGAGAGACGGGGGAAATAAAACCTTTATCTCTCTCAACTTCCTAGCCTATTAGATGTGTACAGTAAAACAATGGAAAGTCAATGAACCATTAGCAGAGTCATTGGTGATTGGCAATGCTGAGATCAGGAAGGATGGAGTGAACTGACTTTGTTGAGAACTTTAAACAGTAAAGCTCTGAGTAAATAAATGACTGAATAATACAATGAGTTTCTAAGCGGTTGAATATTCCCACAGCAGTGCCGGCAGTGCACCATCCATCAATACCATCTATAGAATGAGACTGAGCTGGATTGTAACTGCTGTCTCAAAAGGTGAAGTTAACCCATCACCCCACCCAGGCTTTGCTTTTAAGGGCTTAAAGAATGAGGGATCATTTCCAACTTTGGCAAGAAGTGAAGAAAAAAACCAGGTAAAGAGTAAGACACACCCTCCATGTCCTTATAACGTCCCAAAGCACCCTACAGGCCAAAAACTCCCCTTTCAGGTTCAGTGACTATTGTAATGTAAGAAATGCAGAAGCCAAATTGCGCATTTCAAACTCCCACAAACCCCCACGAGGCAATGGCCAACTTATCTGCTTTACAAATGTCGGTTGAGGAATAAACATTGCCCAGGACCAACGTGCCCTCGATTTGATTTCACTTTGTGCAGCCTGTTTGTTGCACTGTGGTGGTGGGACATTAAAGACTGCTGCTCGTCCAGACAGCCAAGAGGGGACGTTGCCGGGATTCTCCTGTCCTGCTTCGAAATAGCGGCAGGAGATCTTTTACGCCCTCCTTTAAAAGCTCATCTGAGTGGGCAGCACCTGAGGCAGTGTGGCACTTCCTCAGTACTGGAAGTGGCTGGTTTTGTGTGGGTTGCACAACATATGGCCTAACTGGAAACATCCACTCTTCGCCATTTGTTACCCAGGAACTCTTCACAGCTCATCTTCCCTTGGTGAATAATATTCCTTTGGTTATGCATTTTTCTCTTGTACTTGTCTTCATTCCGATACCCAAGGTTTTAGGCAGAAACGTAGGATTGGATTTTCCGGCCATGCCCTCCGGTAGGATCAACCGGCCCTGCTGGCGGCAGAGGGTGCTGACCAAGGGAAACCCCATTGACGGCATCGGGACTGGAAGGTTCTGCCGCCGATCATGGCGAGCCACCTCGCACCGTCGCAAAATGCACCGCAGGGAGGAAACCACGGCCCATCAAATTACCACTGGCACATTCCCAAGGGGGGGTGGGGTATTAATTTTCAAACATTCTGGGCAAGGTTCAGCACCAGTCGAGTACAAAACCTGTAACATGAAATCAAAATTTAGGAATGACAATGGTGTCCTCAATTAGGTTCTGCTGGATGTCACTGCTCGTTTTAGACGAATCATCAGCTCCTTTTGCTCAAAGCGGAGAATCAGGCCATCATCGTCTATCCCACCCACACATTTTGCTGTCTTGACGAATTTGCCCCCTTCCCAGCCTTTCTTGCTGCCGTAAACCGGACTCTTCACAGCCACCTTGTCCTCCCTGGCACTCAGCACAACAGCAGATCCCATCCCCTCGCCATCGCAAAGACTCTTGTCTTCAACACTGAAGGCCTCCGCCCCCATCTCAAAAACTCACACACAGCTTATTCGCGAGGCCAATCCACCTACCCTGCACCTAGACATGGACATAGACATAGAACATACATTGCAGAAGGAGGCCATTCGGCCCATCGAGATTGCACCGACCCACTTAAGCCCTCACTTCCACCCTATCCCCGATACCCAATATCTTCTCCTAATATTTTTGGACTCCAAGGGCAATTTAGCGTGGTCAATCCACCTACCCTGCACCTCTTTGGGTTGTGGGGTGAAACCCACGCAGACACGGGGAGAATGTGCAAACTCCACACGGACAGTGACCCAGAGCCGGGATCGAACCCGGGACCTCAGCGCCGTGAGACAGCAGTGCTAACCACTGCGCCACCGTGCTGCCCACTAAATTGTCTACTTGAATGTCAGTGGATGCACTTCTAATTCTCGCATCCATCCGCTGACTGAAATATTGCGCGAGTACGCAATGATTGTTTTTTTAATTTAGTGTATCCAATTCAGTTTTTTTCCAATTAAGGGGCAATTTAGCGTGGCCAATCCAACTCACCTGCACATCTTTGGGTTATGGGGGCGAAACCCACGCAAACACGGGGAGAGTGTGCAAACTCCACACGGACAGGAGTACGTAATGATGTCTGGACGCGCACCCGCCCAAGCAACGTAAAACTTTGGCGGTAAGCTCCACTCGTTAGTCTCCCATCATAAACTCCAGAGTGTGCCAAGCTTGGCTGCACAAACCCATCTTGCATCAAGCGCTGGGCACCCATCGACACTGTCCACCCTGACCGACTACCCATATGCCCGGCGTCCTACGTTTAAAATTTGCATCCTCATATTTCACTGGCTCTCACCTCATTATAACTCGATGACCACTACCAAGCCTGCACTGTGCACACTCCATTCTGCTGATTGTGCCCTCATCCCGAGTCAATCGCCTCCCTCAGTCCCAACACTGTCAAGTGAGGCCTTCACCAACTTGGGTTCACCCCTTCCCGAGTCTCTCTCTCTCTGTTCCATTAATCGCCTCAAAATCCATCTCTTCTACTGAGATTTTTGTTACCCCTGCAAATCCATCCTTTCTAATCTCAAAGTACACTTTTCATACAATTCTGAACAATAGGGGACATTTTTTTACATTAAAGGTGCAAGCCGTCGTACTCTGCTGCCCAAATCATGAAACATATTAGTCAGACGAATGCCCCCGATTAATGCCCCAGTCCTCGATGTGCCTTTCTTCAATTCCACATACAGCCCTTCAGCCTAACACATTATTCCGCTTCTCCCAGAAGCAGTTGAGCCAATTGAGATAGAAAATGAAATCTTCGCTCGGGAGCTATTTACTTAGGACGCAGATCTCAGATCTGCAGCCCACGGGGTCAGCGTCAAGCTCCCGAGGCAGTTTGTGACTCATGACACTGCCGCTTGACAGGAAATGAAGTATGTGGGTGCAGCCTTGTGAACTGGTAACTGCACTTGTGTTGAGGCTTAACAGAGCTTTAGCAGATCTCGAGGATTACGTGCTCCCAGGCATGATAACACTGTCAAAAGAGTCTCCCCTGGCCCCTGAGGAGTGGGAGGTCAAAGCCCACCAACTTAGGCAACGAGAAAAAAAAAATTGCACTACTAAATTTATCTAATGGCGGGTTTGGCAGAGTCTGCTCCGTACAGAGCTCTTGGCTTAGCCGCCCTTGACTGAGGCTACCGTGATCATAACCATTTCTCACTGTCCTGCCTGCGTAGCTTAGTGCTGATTACAGACTCCCACTGAGGATTACATCTAGACAAATGTCATGCTCAACAGACTCAGGCACTAAATCTTGACCTGTGTCCCGTTGCCGTGGCAACGCTGCGGGTCCTGCTGCGGCTTTGTTTCTGCGAGCCGGGGTAAATCTGCTCCAGCTCCTGGAGGGAGAAAGAATTTGAGGCAATAATGTTGACGGTTTGCAACAACAACAGAACAAATTCCTCAGGGCCTGTCCTGCGCTTTTCCAAAGGCAATCCGGGGATCTTTCGCCCTCCTGTAATGTCTCCACGGCGTCTTAAATTTCCACAGTGTGCACGTATCGAGCCAGGACGTCGCGCCGTCGTTTGGAATCTGAGCCACGCCAAGAAGGAATGTGCAACATGGTTTGTTTACACTACAAGGAAAAAACGAAAATCTCGCACTTGCTCAGCGTCGTGAATTTTGTTTCCCCAATTAAGGGGCAATTTACATAGACATAGAACATGCCGTGCAGAAGGAGGCCATTCGGCCCATCGAGTCTGCACCGGCCCACTTTAGGCCCTCACTTCCACCCTATTCCCGTAACCCAATAACCCCTCCTAACATTTATTTTTGGACGCTAAAGGCAATTCAGCACGGCCAATCCACCTAACCTGCACATCTTTGGACTGTGGGAGGAAACCGGAGCACCCGGAGGAAACCCACGCACACACAGGGAGGACGTGCAGACTCCACACAGACAGTGACCCAAGCCGGGAACCGAACCTGGGACCCTGGCGCTGTGAAGCCACAGTGCTAACCACTGAGCTATCGTGCTGCCCATGTGCGGCCAATCCACCTACCCTGCACATCTCTTTGGGTTGTGGGGGCGAGATCCATGCGGATCCGGGGAGAAAGTGCAAACTCCACATGGATGGTGACCCGGGTCCGGGATCGAACACGGGTCCTCGGTGCCGTGAGGCAGCGGATCTAATCACCGCGTCACCGTACCACCCTGCTCGGTCAATGTCTTGAATGTAAAATCATGTCGCGAGGGAGTTGCACAGAGGGTCGAGGAGAAGCATGTCAGCAAAGTCACGGATAAAGATATTGGGAGGTGTGATCCCCAACTTTATCAAAGTGCGCAAAGGAGGGTCTTAGAGAAGGAGAGGAATGTGCGAAAGTGAAGTTGTTTGGAGAGAGGGTCCAGAGATCAGAGATCTGGTCACCAACAGTGGGGCAAAGAGATATTAACAGGCTGGAGTGAGAAGCTTGATGTGAAGGACCAGATGGGAGATTATTGAGTTGAAGGCAGTTACAGATGGAGAGATGAGAGGTCGCGATACTGTTTTAATGCAAGAATGAAAATTATTGTAAATCACCTTTTCTGTAGATTTTACTTCAACTCAACCGTGAGGGGGAAGAAAATCCAAGAGTGACTGCTGGAAAATGCCAGCAATCCTGGCCAATTGCACATTGCCATGGTCAGAGGAGGCCAGCGAAGTACGGGAGTGTGAATGCCTGACTCATGGCATGAGATCTCAACTATCCGGAGTCATTCTTGCATTAAAGGTACAATGTCAATGTTGCTTTGCCACACTGGGGTGTGCTTGGGGTGGTGGGAGAAGGGGGGACAGAGCAACCCAGTTACCCAGAGCAACCCAGGCTCTTAAACACATCCATAAACTTCAAAATGTAAGTAAAACCCTAGGTGATCGAATCCTTTGGCCTATCCCCTGACATTCCAACTTTCCGAGATTTCAGCTGCATTTGGAACTGCTGGAACTCCACAACAACAACCTGCCTCAAAGCAACATCAAGGCCACCATTTGCTACTCATCTCTAACTGCCCTCGAAGCGATGGTGGCGAGGCGCCGTTTCGAACTGCTGTGGCTCACGTGGTGTAGGTACACCCACCGTGCTGATAGGGAGGGAACTCCGCCGATATTAGAAGAGGGTAGCTGAAAGCTAAAACGGAATTTCGAGGCGAATCTTGAAGGAGAGAGGATGGAAAGCGAGAGATCTCCAGGACTGCGGCAGAGATGGCTGAACACCAATGTAGGGCTTTAGGGAAATAAACTAGGTTCTTCGAAGCTGATCGAAGGAGAATGAAGCCCGATAGTTATTGGTATTGTCCACCCACGGCCAAACCAGCGATGTGCGGAATACCTTCAAATCCGCTCACCTTGGACTTGAGGGAGTGAAAGGTGCTCTCCAAATGCAACTTCATTCCTCGAGAACCCTTTTCACCTCAGTGCAGCCGTTCATATTTTCCAGTTATACAGCTGCCTGCCCTGCGCAGCTCTGCACACAGCGGATGGTGCCTGCTGTGCCTTGATTATCAGCAAGCAAGCATGCATTTATATCACCCGTATAAGTGACACTCATGTAACACGATGACTGACAGGATTTACAGACCCTCAAGAGGCCTCTTGGCATGAAGCCCTATCCACCAAACAGTCTGTTACACAAACACCCACTGGGGATTAAACCATAAAAGTTAAAGAACAGGTACAGCTGCTCCTTTTTTAAAAAAAAAACATATCACCTCTCAAGGTGCCAAAAAGCTTAAGTTATCATCACTGATGTGTCAGCCCAGCTTTACAGTTTGTGGTTTGTCAAGAGCAGGCACACAGTCCATGTGTTGACTTCCAAAGAGACTCTTATATCTCAAGCAGCTCCCGACACACCCCGAAACACTTAAAGCACGCAGGAACATGACAGGTGCGACGTTGGCAACACGCCAGCCGTCGAGGGGAAACACATTTGATGCTCTTGAAGCAATTGTCCCAGAGGGGGTTGGTTGTTGAATGCTGCCTCCTTGTGAATTATTGCAGCTTTACCTCTCCATAAGCTGCACTCAACATCAAACATTCCCTTTACTCGCAGCCCACCTGGATAAACAGACAATAACCACCTACTGTCCTCTCTCTACCACCACCACCCTCCCAACACCACCCCCCAAAACACACACCCTCCCAAACCCTCCCCCACATACACACCCCAAACACCCCTCACCCACACACTCCCCCTCCACCCCACCCCCAAACACACACCCTCCCAAACAACCCCCCACACACACCCTCTCAAACAACCCCCCCCCACACCCTCCCAAACAACCCCCCACACCCCCCCCAAAACAATCCCCCCCACACCCCCCCCCAAACAAACCCCACACCCCAAACACCCCCCCCACACACACCCTCCCAACCACCCCCCACACCCCAAACACACAAACACTATTACTCACACAATTACACACACACACACAATTACACACACACACACAATTACACACACAATATTCTCACACACTTTACACACAAGCTCACAATTACACAAGCACACACACTTACACACACAATTACACACACACACACAATTACACACACACACACACAATTACACACACAATATTCTCACACACTTTACACACAAGCTCACAATTACACAAGCACACACACTTACACACACAATTACACACACACACACAATTACACACACACACACAATTACACACACACACACAATTACACACACACTTTACACACAAGCTCACAATTACACAAGCACACACACTTACACACACAATTACACACACACACACAATTACACACACACAATATTACTCACACACTTTACACACAAGCTCACAATTACACAAGCACACACACTTACACACACAATTACACACACACACACAATTACACACACACAATATTACTCACACACTTTACACACAAGCTCACAATTACACAAGCACACACACTTACACACACACACACACAATTACACACACACAATTACACACACACACACAATTACACACACACACACAATTACACACACACACACAATTACACACACACACAATTACACACACCCACACAATTACACACAAAATTATACACACAATTACACACACACACACCTGGTCAGAAGTGCATCATGCTATTTGCCTTGATTAAGTTGATACGGTGCCCCCTAAACAGGCACAAACATCACACGACAGCTCATGTTGCAAGGCTGGTGTTTAACCCAACTGTTGATTTGAAACTTCATCTCATGACTCACTCATGCAGCCTCACAAACACTGCATCCACCAGATCACTATCAGCGCAGTCTGTAGGTGCGTCACCAACACCGCTCTGAACTAGCCAGTTTTCCAGGAGTTCCTGATAAGATTACAAGCTTTTAACCTCAAACCTGCAGACCGTAGCAAGTGACTGCTTTCCCTCCGACCCACTTCCTGTTACGGGCAATTACCTGCTGTGAATGAATTCCAATCTGCTCTGCCTGGGCCCACACATACCTTCAGGAGGTGCTGAATTTCACAAAGCAATCACCAGCACCCAAGTAATGGTCATTAGTCTGACTGAACTCTTTCAAGTTCATGTTTGCAAAAGTATTAAATATAAATATACACACATATCCTCCATGGCAGACTGACTACTCAAATAACTACACAGCTATACTGGTATGCCGGCCCTATGTACAAGCCCTGGTCACTGCAATGAGTTAACTTCAACCCAGCTGTCAGTAAAGAACATAATAATTGCCTTCTGCAGCCCTGGAGAGGAAAGGTAACCAGCGTTCCTACCCATGCTCATTATCCCATTATACATTTGCATGTGTGTGATGCCTACTGCAGTCAACTATCCTGTCGAAACTGACGGGCAAGCCTTTTGAACTGACAATCGGCTTTTGCAGGGAGTTACAAGAGGGCAACCAGTCCCTGTAGAAACCAACCACAGCAGAGAGTCAGTGTCTTCAGGGCAGAATGTAGGCGGGAGGTCCGAAGGGAGACTCACTGTCAAGCAGCTCGAGCTGACAAACAAGGCGGTGCTTTGGGGGGGGGGGGGGGGGGGGGGGCGCGGGTCGCGGTCCCTGGGATACGAGCATACGAAGTCGGAGCAGGGAAGGGTAGGCCACTGGCGCCCCTCGCCATTCAACAAGGTCATGACTGCTGGGCGTCAGGGCGGCACATTGGCGCAGTGGTTAGCACTGTGGCCTCATGATGCCGAGGTCCCAGGTTCGATCCCGGCTCTGGGTCACTGTCCGTGTGGAGTTTGCACATTCTTCCCGTGTCTGCGTGGGTTTCACCCCCACGGCCCAAAATATGTGCAAGCTTAATTGGAAAAAATTAATTGGGTATGCTAAAAAAAAATTTAAATGGCTTCTGGGCGTCGCAGAGACAAGGCCATGTTTATTAGAATCAGGGAACCTCTACAGAGAAGGAGGAGGCCATTCAGCCCATCGAGTCTGCAGCGACCCTCTGAAAGAGCACCCTTTCAAGGCCCATTCCGTCGCCCTCTCACCGTAACCCCACCTATTCCTAACGCTGGACACGAAGGGGCAGTTTTAGCATGACCAATCCAACTAACCCGCATACCTTTGGACTGTGGGAGGAAGCCGGAGCACCACGCAGAGAAAGTCCAAACTCCACACAGTCACCCGCGGCCGGGGTTGAACTTGGGTCCCCGGCGCTGTGAGGCAGCAGTGCTAACCACTGTGCCGTCCCAATTGCCCATCCCCAGCTCCCCTGAGAAGTCAGTGGGTCCGCTGCTTGGGCACCTTGCGGAAGGTGTGCTCCCCAGGTGCCCAAATGGTTCAGGATTCTCAAGATTTGTGGCCCCAGCGATAATGAAGGATTGGCGTCGTGGGTCCCCGGTCAGGGTGGTGTGTAATCCGGAGTGGGTGGCGTTTCTACAATATTGTTGCACTCATCAGAGTGTTAAGAGGTCGATGCGGGGCTGGGTCTGATCAAGGTAAATGCTGGGAACACGCCATGTGCCTGTCCTGCCTGTTTCTGACCCTCGGCATACAATTGTTTAAAATGGTGCACTTATAGTAAGGGTGAGGGAGGAAGTTCAAGTTAAAGGGGCAGCATGGTAGCATGGTGGTTAGCATAAATGCTTCACAGCTCCAGGGTCCCAGGTTCGATTCCCGGCTGGGTCACTGTCTGTGCGGAGTCTGCACGTCCTCCCCGTGTGTGCGTGGGTTTCCTCCGGGTGCTCCGGTTTCCTCCCACAGTCCAAAGATGTGTGGGTTAGGTGGACTGGCCATGCTAAATTGCCCGTAGTGTCCTAAAAAGTAAGGTTAAGGGAGGGGGGGGGTGTTGTTGGGTTATGGGTATAGGATGAATACGTGGGTTTGAGTAGGGTGATCATGGCTCGGCACAACACGAGGGCCGAAGGGCCTGTACTGTTCTATGTTCTATGATTGAGAGAAACTGAATACATTTATTTTTTCCTTAATTGGAACGAAATGCGCAACTTCAATCTCATCCATTTAACTGTGAAACCCATGATCCCAACTGTCAGCAGGCTAGCTGATTTCACTGGGCTGGAAATGAGAATCAAGCCAAACGCTTTAACCTGACAGCAGAGTCCAGGTCTGACCAACACCTGTCACCACAAAACTGGCTCCTGCCTTGCGTTCATCCGTCACTTCCGCAGCTCCCTGTAAGTTTGCCATTCGACCTGCCTCAGTAAGTCGCGCCCCGGGGGGCGTCATGGCTGACGGAGGTAGAGAGCCTGCCCTCACACTTTGGGGGTCAGAGGGCGGCAGCGGTCAAGGCCCCTGCCAAGTTGGAAGGAGAAAGAGGGGTCGATGAGTGCCGGGGTAGTGGGTTTCTCTTCTGCGCAAGGCTGTTGACAGGAATCCTGCCGCGGTAACCCCCCCTCCAGAGTGCAACACTTTTGCTTGGCAGGACTGCTTTCCGAGGCCTGTCCGAATCGGAGGCGCTCCCTGGGAGGTTGGTGACTAGCTCTAATTGGACGCGTATTCCTGGAGATTTCATCATCCAACCAAACATCTCCAATACTTTTATATCCAATGAGTCAAAGTGTTTGGAGAAAATGGAAAAACGCGCACACTGAAAGGGGCAACACAGGTGGAGAAGGGGGGCAACACAGGTGGAGAAAGTAGTCAAGAAGGCATACGGCATGCTTGCCTTCATTGGCCGGGGCATTGAGTATAAGAATTGGCAAGTCATGTTGCAGCTGTATGGAACCTTAGTTAGGCCACACTTGGGAGTATAGTGTTCAATTCTGGTTGCCAACTACCAGAAGGACGTGGAGGCTTTAGAGGGTACAGAAGAGATTTACCAGGATGTTGCCTGGTATGGAGGGCATTAGCTATGAGGAGAGGTTGAATAAACTCGGTTTGTTCTCACTGGAACGACGGAGGTTGAGGGGCGACCTGATAGAGGTCTACAAAATTATGAGGGGCATAGACAGAGTGGATAGTCAGAGGCTTTTTCCCAGGGTAGAGGGGTCAATTACTAGGGGGCATACGTTCGAGGTGCGAGGGGCAAGGTTCAGAGGAGATGTACGAGACAAGTTTTTTTACACAGAGGGTAGTGGGTGCCTGGAACTCGCTGCCGGAGGAGGTGGTGGAAGCAGGGACGATAGTGACCTTTAAGGGGCATCTTGACAAATTCATGAATAGGATGGGAATAGAGGGATACGGACCCCGGAAGTGTAGAAGATTTTAGTTTAGACGGGCAGCATGGTCGGCACAGGCTTGGAGGGCCGAAGGGCCTGTTCCTGTGCTGTACTTTTCTTTGTTCTTCTTTGTTCTTTGTACACCTCTATTAACAGCGCTGTAACTTTCTCCTCAAAAGGTTAGGACTACAATTGCATTTTGTTAGGAGGCTCGGTCCCATTATTTTTGAAAAATATGACTTTTCAACTATGAATTGACTGGAATTTTGCAGTTTGAACCGCAACAGAACAAACTGCTTAAAAACGCACAGCCACATTCCAACACGACGATGAGTAACAGATCGCCGGGGGGGGGGGGGTGAACAGTGAGACATTTCCTATAATCCAGATTCCCAATGAATCTCGTAACAGTCTAAATGCAAAGTGCTGGGTATTGAAACACTGGCCGCTGCAGGGGAGGCAGTGGCGTAGTGGAATAGTGAATGGACTAGTGTCCCAGAGACCCAGGATAACGCTCTGGGAAGCGGGTTCAAATCCCGCAACGGTGAAATTTGAATTCAATAAAAATCTGGAATTAAAATTATAATCACCGTGAAACGATTGTCATAAAAACCCATCTTGTTCACTCATGTCCTTTGGGGAAGGAAATCTGCCACCCTTGCCTGGTCTGGCCAGAAATGGCCTAGCCAAGCACTCAGCTGGCAATTAATTGGCCAAAAAATATTGGCCAGTGATGCCTCACACCCCCTGAACGAACCGCTTGGAAATACACAATCGGTTACACACTTGAGGGCAAGACTATCAAGAGATTGCAAGTGACACAGTCAGTGTCCGAAAGATCTTCAGCAGGGGAAATAAGCTGAAGGCTGCTGCTCTCTTCTGCGCCAAACACAGCATGTCTGTCAGCATTAAGCAGTCACCGGTGTACTGCTGCAGAGTTGGGGCAGGGGCAGTACAGTGGTTAGCACTGCTGCTTCACAGTCCCAGGGTCCCAGGTTCAATTCCGGGCTCTGGTGACTGCGGAGTTTGCACGTTCTCCCCGTTTCTGCGTGGGTTCCCTCCGGGTGCTCCGGTTTCCTCCCATAGTCCAAAGAAGTGCAGGTTAGGTGGATAGGCCACGCTAAATTGTCCTTAGTGTCCAAAAAGGTTAGGAGGGGATACTGGGTTATGGAGATAGGGTGGAAGTGAGGGCTTAAGTGGGTCGGTGCAGGCTCGATGGGCCGAATGGCCTCCTTCTGCACTGTATGTTCTATGCTCCCTCACAGCTCTCTGAATGAACAATTTCTTCAGAGCCATTCTCTCGCCCTCTCCCCAAGGCCACAGGGAAAACGCCACCCTCGGTGTCACAATGTAGCACTATAAGCAAACGCCATCACCCAAAACTCCATTCATGGTAGCACAGAGGCTAGCACTGTGGCTTCACAGCTCCAGGGTCCCGGGTTCGATTCCAGATTGGGTCACTGTCTCTGCGGAATCTGCACGTGTGTGCGTGGATTTCCTCCGGGTGCTCCGGTTTCCTCCCAGAGTCCAAAGATGTGCCGGGTAGGTGGATTGGCCATGATAAATTGCCCTTAGTGTCCAAAATTGCCTTTAGTGTTGGGTGGGATTACTGGGTTATGGGGATAGGGTGGAGGTGTGAGGTCGGGTAGGGTGCTCTTTGCAAGAGCTGGTGCAGACTCGATGGGCCGAATGGCCTCCTTCTGCACTGTAAATTCTGTAAATACGTTCTATAAATAAACACGGGGAGAATGTGCAAACCCCACGCGGACGTGACGCAGAGACGGGATCGAACCTGGGACCTTGGCGCCATGGGGCAGCAGTGCTGACCACTGCGTCACCGTGCTGCCCCCCTACCCGATTTCTGTTCTAGGTTTGAAGCTCAAAGTGGAAGTGGGAGCATGGAATTTCTCCTCATCTGGTTTCTATCGAATTTCAGTCAGGAAAACCTGTGCGTTCAGGTGAAGGGCAAGAAGGAATTTCCTGAGTAATAGCTGGATTGTGTCCTCACATCTCTGGAGTGGAACGGAATTATGGCTGTCTCAAACTTGGGTCACGTCAAATTTGTTGCATCAGCTGGTACTCACATAAATGGCCAACACGGTGACACTGAGGAAACCATTGGCCGCCATTTCTTTTTTTTTTATAAATTTAGAGTACCCAATTCATTTTTTCCAATTAAGGGGCAATTTAGCATGGCCAATCCACCTACCCTGCACATCTTTGGGCTGTGGGGGTGAAACCCACGCAAACACGGGGAGAATGTGTAAAATCCACACGGACAGTGACCCAGAGCCGGGATTGAACCTGGGACCTCGGCGCCGTGAGGCAGCAGGGCTAACCCCCTGTGCTACCGTGCTGCCCTCTCGCCATTTCTTTTTTTAAATAAATTTAGAGTACCCAATTATTTTTTCCAATTAAGGAGCAATTTAGCATGGCCAATCCACCTACCCTGCACATCTTTGGGTTGTGGGGGTGAAACCCACGCAGACACGGGGAGAATGTGCAAACTCCTCACGGACAGTGACCCGGGGCCGGGATTCGAACCCGGGTCCTCAGCGCCGTAGGCAGCAATGCTAACCACTGTGCCACCGTGCTGCCCTCTCGCCATTTCTACTGACACTGGCCAGACTGAGCTTCCAGTTCCACAGGTCAGCAACGCAAGCTTCCAAAGTTCAACTCAATCGTGGATGAGGATTGCAATCTCTGAACAAGCACACGGCGAGCGGTCGCAGTCTCGCACTGCAGGCTCGGAGTTTGCCAAACAACACGAGGTGAACTCAGACCCCTGGCAGACGGCAACGGTGGGTTTGAAAACAAAACCAGAGGAAGTGAGAAAGGGATAAATTAAATGGGAACCTGCTGAAGGATTAAAATGACCCATTCGGTTCGGGCTTCACCTTTCAGTTCTCTGTGGCTAGCTAACTAGACCGATAAGAGTTTGATGAAGAGGGGCAGGGGGTTGATGGTTAGTTGGGTGGAATGGTCTGTCTGGCTGGTATTTAGTCTGTCTAACATCGTCTGCTGACTGGGTCACAAAGTGAAACAGCAGGCAGACACTGATAGCAAAACAGAAAAAGAACTGATCCACTCTTAGCTCATTTATTCCAGTAGCTTTTTGGCAACTCAATATGACAAGTTATTTCAAACCTTTACAATGTGGTCAGTGCCAGCGGCGTCAAACCCAGGCCCTGGGGATTGGCAGTGCCAGTTGAGATCAATGCTAGAGAAGCTTCGCACAACTCAATCCTTCCTGGGCCTCCATCAGTCCACAGGGCAGCAATGAAGGAGCATCCGAGGCCTCATCCTGGCTTCTTGTTAACATTTCATGATTGTTTGCATAGCTCTCAAATTTGTCCTACACAACACACGATGGGAGGGTCAAGAGCCAAAGGACTGCAATTTAATGTGAAAGAACCTAAGAGGCAGCACGGTAGCATTGTGGATAGCGCAATTGCTTCACAGCTCCAGGGTCCCAGGTTCGATTCCGGCTTGGGTCACTGTCTGTGCAGAGTCTGCACGTTCTCCCCGTGTGTGCGTGGGTTTCCTCCGGGTGCTCTGGTTTCCTTCCACAGTCCAAAGATGTGCAGGTTAGGTGGATTGGCCATGATAAATTGCCCTTAGTGTCCAAAATTGCCCTTAGTGTTGGGTGGGGTTACTGGGTTATGGGGATAGGGTGGAGGTGTTGACCTTGGGTAGGGGGTAGGGTGCTCTTTCCAAGAGCCGGTGCAGACTCGATGGGCCAAATGGCCTCCTTCTGCACTGTAAATTCTATAATTCTATAAGACGAATCATTAGGTTCTATAATGCACTGCGTGGAAGGGTTGCGAAGAGAGATTCAAACATGGCGTTGAAAGGGGTATTGAATAATTACCTGGGTAAAATTGAGAGGGTGGCATTGTGGAAATGTCACTGGACTAGTAATCCAGAGGCCCAGGTTAATGTCTGGGGACACGGTTCAAATGAAAATGAAAATCGCTTATTGTCACGAGTAGGCTTCAATGAAGTTATTGTGAAAAGCCCCTAGTCGCCACATTCCGGCACCTGTCCGGGGAGGCTGGTACGGGAATCGAACCGTGCTGCTGGCCTGCTTGGTCTGCTTTAAAGGCCAGCAATTTAGCCGAGTGTGCTAAACCAGCCCCTGGTGCTAAATCGCACCACGGCAGCTGGTGGAATTGAAATTCAATCTATAACTCTGGAATTGAAAAGCTAGTCTCAATAACATCGATTGTTGTAAAAACCCATCTGGGTTCACTGTCTGGGAAGGAAATCTGCCGTCCTTACCCGGTCTGGCCTACTTGTGACTCCAGACCCACAGCAAGGTGGTTGACTACCCTCTGAAATGGCCCAGCGAGACACTCAATTCAGGGCCAATTTGGGGTGGACCGCACATGCTACAGTCGCCAGGAACGCACACATCCCGTGAAAGAATTTTAAAAAGAGAGAAAGTAATTTACAAGGCTACGGTAAAGAGGTGGTGATGTGGGACTAGCTGAGTTTTCAGAGAGCTGGCATGGTCTCAATGGGCCAAATGGTCTCTTTCTATGATTCTGTAGTTCAACAGGGTTCCTGGGGTGTTGGCAAATTCATTCACTCATCGTACCTTATCACTGGAGCCTGTATAGCCCTCCTACCTAGGGCAGCACGGCAGCACAAGTGGTTAGCACTGTGGCTTCACAGCGCCAGGGTCCCAGGTTCGATTCACTGCTGGGTCACTGTCTGTGCGGAGTCTGCACGTTCTCCCAGTGTCTGCGTGGGTTTCCTCCGGGTGCTCCGGTTTCTTCCCACAGTCCAGAGGCGTGCAGGTTAGGTGGATTGGCCATGATAAATTGCCCATAGTGTCCAAAAAGGTTAGGAGGGGTTATTAGGTTACGGGGATAGGGTGAAAGTGAGGGCTTAAGTGGGTCGGTGCAGACTCAATGGGCCAAATGGCCTCCTTTGGCACTGCATTTTCTATGTTGGAAGGTTGAGTGTCTAAGCTCCACTTGAGCCTGTGATTTAGGCAGACACATCAGAGTAGTGCTGAGGGAGTGCGGCACGGACAGAGGTGAGGCACTTTCCAGATAAGGCTTCAAACCAAGGCTGAATCCAGACAAGATCATGGCATGCAGTATTCAAAGGAGAGCAGGGATTGCTCTCCATGTCCCGGCCAACATTCTACACTCAGCCCATTAAACACCAAAAACTGACCGTCTGGCCACTTATCAGTTTTGAGGTGTGCCAAATGGCTGGCAGTTAAAGGTGTGACAGGGCCTCCCGCGAATGTGTGGAGGTAAATATACGTTCTTCTTCCTTTTACTGGTCTGGAATGGAGCATTTATCAAACCACCTGAGAACGAAGTTGCAAACGTAGGCAGGACATCAAACTGCAGCCAGGGTGATGCTGGGGACAGGGCAGGACGAGGCCCTGGATGTAGAACCACTCCTGGAATCTCACACTGGCTAACTCCACCTGTTTGGCAACCAGTCCACAGGCTCCCACACAATCCTCACCACGTAACTATTAATGCAACAAGCAGCCACTGGTTACAGGGCATGACAGCAGCGTGCTGATCCCATCTGTCTGAATGCATTTTGTTTTCAGTGCAGTGCGATATTGATTCTGTCAGATCACTATCAATCTGATGCTGTAATAAAACGTGGGAGTTGTGCGGAATTAAACACTGTCACTGAAATATATATTAGTCTAGGTGCAGATAAGAATAGGGGTCAGCTGGATATTTATGCTCCAGAGAGTCTCTTCCTCCTCCTCTTCCTCTTGGTTACTGGCACTGATTCATTAACAAGGAACGGCACTTGTATTTAACCCCTTGCAAACCTTACACCGCAACGGGCTAACTGGTTCCAAATCTTTGTTTGTTAAATAAAACTCATCCCCGACAGTTTTTTTTTAGCAACTGTTGATTTGTTGTGCATCTCCTTGGCAGAAGCAAAGACTTCCTTTCTTACAAAACATTGCACCGTCACATCTCCGGTGCGCGTTCTCAACTGAAGCAAGGAGACGGCCTGGATTGAGGCCTGAAAAGTGGGCCGGATCAATCAGAGCAACAACAACAACACAACTTGCTTCAGTGGGGAGCCTGGACAATAGTAGAACACCAAAAGGTGTTTGACAGCAGCGATTATCAAATGAAATCTGACACCTAAGAAGGAGGGAAGAGACATTAGGACCAGCAACCAACAACCCGGTCAAAGAGAGAGGGCTGAAAGAGTATCCTCAAGGAGGAGGGGGTGGTCGAGAGGCAGAAAGGAATTCCAGAGCCTCGAACCCAGGCAGCTGAACACAGGGTCGACAGTGCCGAAACAACAGAAACTTAACTGGACCAGCCAGATAAATCCCGTCAACGCAGGCCAAAGGTTTGGAATTCGGCAGTTTAACTCACCTTCTGATTCTCAAGCCTGCCCACCACCGACAAGGGACAAGGCAGGAGAGTGACGGAATACGCCCCCTTTGTCTGGATTAGGCCACCCCCAGGAACACTCGCGAACACTCAACACCATCCAGGGCAAAGCAGCCCGCCTGACTGGCACCGCAAACACCACCTTCAACATCGTCTGCTTCAACCACCAGTGCACTGTGGCAGTGGGGCGTACCACGATAAGGGCAAGGGGCCATTACAAGATGAGGCCATGGAGAGAATTTTAAAATGAAGGCAGGCAGACTCTGTCCAATCTTTCCTCGTAAGACAACCTCCCCTTCCAGGTATCAGCCTGGTAAACCGTCCCTCGGCTGCTAATCCAAACATTTCACAGGTAATAAATTATGTTGAAGTGCAGTCACTGTTATGGGGCGGGATTCTCCGACCCCCCCTCAGCAATTATCCGGCGGGGTTCACGCCGCGCCGGTCGGGGGGCCGATGGCAGCCCCCCCCCCCCAGCAATGCTCCGGGCCCCGATGGGCCGAGGGGCCGCCCATTTCCTTCGGGCAGTCCCACCGGTGTGAAATGGACATGGTCCCACACGGCAGGACCTGGCTGGTAGGCCGTCTACCGGAGTCCTCGGGGAGTTGGGGGGGGGGGGGGGGGGGGGCATGGTGGCCTTTGCTGCGATCGGGGCCCACCGATCTGCGGGCAGGTCTGTGCCACGGGGGCACTCTTTCCCTCCACGCCGGCCTCTGTAGGGCTCCAACAGGGCCGGCGTGGAGAAGAAACCCCCTGCGCACGCGCAGGAAACCTGCCGGCGGCTCTGCGCATGCGCCAACTCACGCCAGCCCGTGGCGGCTCTCCGCCGCCGGTTAGCACGGCGCCAACCCCTCCGGCGCCAGTCTAGCCCCCGGAAGGAGGACATTCGGCCCACCGAGTCTGCACCAACCCCCCTGAAAGAGGACCACACCTAGGCCCCCTTCCCCACATATTTGGACTGTGGGAGGAAGAAGGATGAAACCCACACAGACATGGGAAGAGCATGCAAACTCCACACAGTCACGCAAGGTTGGAATCGAACCCTGGTCCCTGGCGCTGCGAAGCAGCAGTGCTAACCACTATGCCGCCCATCCCATGAGTCCTAATCATGTCTACCAACTTGGCACCTGCCGAATGGCACCTTTTGAATATCTTAAGAAAATCTCAATATACTACACCTACTGGTTCTCCCTTATCTACCCTGCTGTGTACACCTAATAGATTTGTCAGACCGTTGCTGCTTTCATAAAACATTACTGGCTCATTATTTACACAAAGAGTACTTTATGATATTATCAGAAGAACAGGTTGTACAATGGCCTCATTTGCCCTCTCAGGTGAACAGGAAAGGATCCCATGGTGCCATCTGAAGGAAGAGTGGAGTACTCTATCGCTCTCTGGCCAATATTTATCCCTCAACCAACTAAAACATTATCTGGTCAGTTCTGGGTGCCTGCTTTGGGAAAATTGACCGTTGCAATACTTCTATTACACTAATGAATGCACAGAACTAACTCATTGGCTCTTACGTACACTGGACCCAAGATCATGAAAGACGCTATAGAATTGTAAGACTTTCTTTAAGGAAAGCTCCAATCTATTCGAATTGTTTGAAGCAGGCATATACTCATAGAATTGTACTCATAGAATTTACAGTGCAGAAGGCCATTCGGCCCATCGAGTCTGCACCGGCTCCTGGAAAGAGCACCCTACCCAAGGTTAACACCTCCACCCTATCCCCATAACCCAGTAACCCCACCCAACACTAAGAGACACTAAGGGCAATTTAGCATGGCCAATCCACCTAACCTGCACATCTGTGGACTGTGGGAGGAAACCGGAGCACCCGGAGGAAACCCACACACACACAGGGAGGATGTGCAGACTCCGCACAGACAGTGACCCAAACCGGAATCGCACCTGGGACCCTGGAGCTGTGAAGCGATTGTGCTATCCACAATGCTACCGTGCTGCCCCTTTGTTAAAATAGCAGATGAAGAAATTCCTGACTGCGTTAAGTATTCTTGTCCTGTACAGAGTCACTCCGTTTAGCATTCCGACTAACAGGTTGCTCCAGAATGCTTTTAATATTGAGACAAATTAATTTTACACTATTCAATTATGACTGCCACAGCACAGAGTGACAGCAGGGATGAAACCGGTCTTCATTCACAGTGCTCCCTGATTAAAATGTCATCGATAAATATCCTCCTCTCTTCCGCCTCAGACACCATCTTACTTCACTGCCCCAATATCATTCCTTTCCTTTTTAGATTACCCAATTATTTTTTCAAATTAAGGGGCAATTTAGCGTGGCCAATCCACCTACTCTGCACATCTTTGGGTTGTGGGGGCGAAACCCACGCACACACGAGGAGAATGTGCAAACTCCACACGGACAGTGACCCGGGATCGAACCCGGGTCCTCGGCGCGGTGAGGCAGCAGTGCTAACCATTGCGCTGCTGTGCCGCCCTCCCCCACATCAGTCGAAACACCAGTCCCTTAACAGGAGCCTGGTCACAGAGCCACTGGTAGGCTCATGTTGACGGTTGTAAGGCCTGCGAGAATGGCCAAGTTATTTCTCCGCAGGGGAGAGGGAGAACGAATGAGTGAGTGAGCGAAGAAGCGAAAGCGAAAGAGAGAAAGAGAGAGGCAGCGCAGGAATTTACAGATCATAGAATTTACAGTGCAGAAGGAGGCCATTCGGCCCATCGAGTCCGCACCGGCTCCTGGAAAGAGCACCCCACCCAAGGTTAACACCTCCACCCTATCCCCATAACCCAGTAACCCCACCCAACACTAAGGGCAATTTTGGACACTAAGGGCAATTGATCATGGCCAATCCACCTAACCTGCACATCTTTGGACTGTGGGAGGAAACCGGAGCACCCGGAGGAAACCCACGCACACACGGGGAGGATGTGCAGACTCCACACAGACAGTGACCCAAGCCGGAATCGAACCTGGGACCCTGGAGCTGTGAGGCGATTGTGCTATCCACAATGCTACCGTGCTGGTAAAAGGAGAGAGAGAGAGAGAGAGAGAGTGACAGAGCAAACGAGAGCAAGAGAAAAACATTCATGGGCTTGATCTCGAATTTCCCCCTCATCTCTTTGAGGCAGTAATTCTCGCTGTATCGGGCCACTTGCCCCGAACACATGTGGCAGAATTGCCCAGTCTAGGTCTATGGTTTTGCCATCTACTCATAGTCAAAAAAACCTTTTCCTTCCAAAACAAGCTGAAATAAAGCTCCTTCACACTTAACATCATTAACAGGAAAGAGAGCATTTGTAAGATATGCATTTCTGGCACATGCCAAGCATCGGAACGTACAGTCACCTTTGAGTTATTTTGGTAGAAGACTGTGTGAAGCATTCTGGCTGGGAATGGGGGGGAAGTGGGGAGGGAAGGTGGAGTGAGGGGGGGGGGGGGGGGGGGGGGGGGGGGGGGGAGGAGGTTAAGTGATCACATTTTAATCTTATTCCATTTCGCCACACAGCACTGCTTGCGGTTTTCTTTTTGCAGCAAACAGCTAGGATCTGTGTGAAAGCTCAGCACAGGCCTGAATACTCAAACCCCGACTACTGTACCCACAGCTTCTGCTTATTTCTCGAGCTGACAGCAGACCACAAGCAGCATTCGCGTCGACCACAGCACAGCCCCAGCCTTTGACGACGCGCACGGGCCTCTTTAAATTCTGCTGCGTCTCCAAACTATTTTTACCTTCCAATCTCGTCTCCCTCTGCCCAGCCCATACAAATGTCCTTCATACCGGCCCCCAGACCCCCCACCCACTTCCCTCAGAGAGCTGGATAGTATTAGGCAGACAGTTCATTAATGTGACGTGTGGCGGGGGGGGCTGCAGAAGTGAACATCCGCAGGCCATTCAACCACATGGGGCATCACAGGCAAACCCCAATGCCGACTCACCCTGACAGTTTCACAGCAGGGTGGCCCTTTCAGTGGCTGTGCTTAGTCACCTGGCCTTATCCAAATCTGACTGTTTTTGGAAACATGTTCGCTCGTTTCCCAAACGAGTATTCATTTTAAAAACAAGAGGCTTATCCCCTCTTGCAAACGAAGAGCCATTTACACACTGTATAAAAGGATTGGCGCAGCTGTTGAAACATCAAAATATGATACCACAAACCGCTCCCTGTCTCAGTTCAAGTTTCCCCTCCCTACCAATATCAGTGGTTTGGAGATTTGCCAACAAGAGAGTCGGACTAATTTTCCCAAGTTTATTGGTGTTTCTTTTTAAAAATACATCTAAATTTCCACTCCAAGCAAGTCGCCTGCACTCCCGATGCTGGGGTGTAATCCCACAGCCGTTAGTTGCGTCCTGGTATCTGATCGAAATTGCCGGTTCCGGTTCCTGTGTGGACCCAGCGACAGTGAATATCAAACGTCACGGAGGTGGGAACTAGTGCAAAGAAGGCCATCAGGTGGCCCATTTCCCCTCTCCGAACCCAGTTCAGATTGAATCCAATTGTACCAGCCCCTCGCCCAATCATAGCTGGGATCAGCTCACCCAGCTAAGAGACAGGATCAAGCCTCAGGCCTACCCAGGCTGCACGGCACACCACATGGGATATTTGCTGATTGAGTCATCAAAGAAGCTAATTTCCACAGTTACAAGATTTATTTATCAGCAGTAGTGTGTCAGGTTCACCCACATTCTGTGTGGCTTTTCTCGCCTCACGTCATTTTAGATTGTTTTCGTCATTTTTTTCGATTCAATGTCTTAGTGTCATTACAGGGATCCTGAAAACTGTTTGGACAATGCCCATTCATCAGTGTTCAGCCCAAATAATAATAATAATCTTTATTCGTGTTACATTAACACTGCAATGAAGTTACTGTGAAAATCTCCTCGTCGCCACATTCCGGCGCCTGTTCGGGTGCACAGAGGGAGAATTCAGAATGGCCAATTCACCCAACAACCACATCTTTTGGGACTTGTGGAAAGAAACCGGAGCACCCGGAGGAAACCCACGCAGACAGGGGGAGAAGGTGCAGACTCCGTACAGACAATGACCCAAGCTGGGAATCGAACCCGGGACCCTGCCACTATGCAGCAACGGCGCTAAGCACCTTGCTAGGCTCATTGTCTGCCGAAGCTTCAACCTGAGCCGGTTCCTCAGTAAATTATTTTTTTTTTTGAACAGTGCTGGTTTGCCATTCCCTTCCCTCTCCGGGTAGAACGAGGAGGCAGATCTATCTCAGTCGGTGCTGGAACCGGAACACAACCTGGACCTCGCGCTAGCCATTTAGCCAACTGAGCTAAACCACCTCACCTCCCCTTACACAATGTAATGTCATTAAAACAGGGGTGGCATGGTGGTGCGGTGGTTAGCACTGCTGCCGCACGTCGCTGAGGTCCCAGGTTCGATCCCGGCTCTGGGTCACTGTCCGTGTGGAGTTTGCACATTCTCCCCGTGTCTGCGTGGGTTTCCCCACAACCCAAAGATGTGCAGGGTAGGTGGATGGCCACGCTAAATTGCCCCTTAATTGGAAAAAAATTAGATACTCTAAATTTATATTTCAAAAATGTTATTAAAAAAACAGTATTCCAATCAAAGCCAGCTTGAATTAGATCATGTTTAAGGGGCTCCTTAATTCACGTCATGCCCAACCTGCCTACTATGTTCCTGATTTAAGACTGAACAAAATCCACAAGGCATCTCTAGAACCTAACAAACTCACCTATCCTCGTGTATTTATCATATGTTCTAAGTTTTCATGAATGGAACCCTTTGCCTGGACTGTACGCAGAACAATACATTTCACTGTACCTCGGTACACGTGGCAATAAATCAAAATCTAACTCGAGGGGCGAGATCCTGGGGCCATTCTTAAAGGCTGTCCCAGTGTATAGAGAGCATTTCAGGAAATAATCCTCACCCAGGTGCCCCCTCCTGACATCACACTGCTGCGGGCACATTGTTTGACGCGGGTGTTTGACGGGATATCATTCCAGCATACAACTCGATCATGAGATGATGTTCCCGACATTCAGCGCTCCCTGCCACCGATTGGGGGGTGGGACCATCGCTTCCTGCCTTTATGTAAAGGTGAGACGCGACCTTGGCATTCTCGCGACATTTCCCGCTCTCGTCGCCAAACGTGCCCGACGCGAATGGGAGTGGAAAATCCCGGCCTAGATCTCCAAGGAAACGGGCTTTCCAAGAAGGAGGTCAATAATTCGGTGAGTGCTTCAAGGATGTTAAGCCAGGCTCCAAAATCTCTATCACAAATCCTACATGATTATACATTTATCTACAAAATCCTGCAAAGCAGTAAAAACCCTGTTGGACTTTTTTCTATATATAACGAGAAACAGCTTGTAAACCCTAATCCAGTCCCAAAAACAAAGGGCAATTTTTTTAATTTTATTTTTTTAAAAGGGACAGGTGATTTCTCAATTTTGCAAAGTTCTGCTTCCAGTAATGTCTTCGAAATCACACAAAGCTAGCTGACACCTGCTAAAAATGCAAACCATTAAAAAGGAATGTGATGAACTTTTAACATTCTTTTGGGCTTTCTTTCAGCCATTTTTTTTGTTGCTGACTTAGTTCTGAACCTTGGTATTAAGACTGTTAGCAGAAGTGATGGTATCATCAGAATAACATTATCTGGAGGACCCAGTGAGGCACACCATGCACAGTGCTGACATTATCAGGGGAATATGGTTTGGAAAAGTTACTGAATCAAGGCAGGATGTTCCATGTGCAATGGTTCGTAATAAGGATTGAACGGATTCTGTCGTGAAACATAGGTTGCCCCAAATATCATTCGCATTAAACCAGATACAGCGCCTCACCTCTGCATTCTTTGCTTCAATCCATATTCTAGCTATGCTCCTCAGCATGTGGGAATGCAAAGTATTACGTCAATGGGCACTGCATTCAGAACTTTTAAAAATGTGTGTTTTATCGCGAGGCGATCGACGAGGCAGAGTGGAAACACAAACGAGGTTTACTGGATTAAGGCGAACTGTATACACTGGACGGAACTACTAATACACGGGTCCTGTTCCCACGACTCCCGGCTGACGCTGGCTAAGCCCCAACAGGCAGGACTGTGCCTAGACCCCTGATAGGTTGCTGCACTGTGCACCCATTGGATCTCGGCCCCACGAAGCAGCCCATGAAGTATTGTCCCTTAAAGGGGTCATGCTACCAAATTCCTCCCCATTTAAATTCCCTTACAGATCCCAGTAATACAAAAATAGAAAAACTCTTTATTTACAGTTATACATAAACAAAAGGGTTACAGTAAAAGAATATTAAGTCTTACAACACCAGGTTAAAGTCCACCAGGTTTGTTTCTAGCTTTCGGAGCACCTGCTTCTTCCTCACGTGAGGATTCAGCTGAGGATTCACCTGAAGAAGGAGCAGGGCTCCAAAAACTAGTGACTCCAAACAAACCTGTGCTTACTGTGCTCACCCCAGTCCAACGTCGACATCTCCACGAGACAGTAACAGAACATCAAGAGCTCGATTTATATCGCAAAAAACAGCCACATTTTGAACGCACATAACGGGATCTTTCGCTGCTGTCTTTTCTGGCCCCGCCGTGGCCATGCTTCTCTCATTTCCTGCGCTGACGAACTGAAGAGATCGGGGCGGCATTCCAATCTCTCAAACCCCTTGGATGCCGCACCATGGCCTCCAGAAACACCTGCCCCCCCCCCCCCCCCCCCCCACTGCCCCTACATATCTCCGGGGGACCTCGAATTCCCCCCCCCCCCCTCCCCCCCCCCCCACCACCCACCCCCCATTACCTCACATCTTCCGGGCAGGGCAGCCCCCAGGCCGATCCCTGGTATGGGCAACCCTGCCCACTTGGGCACCTTGGCATTGCCAGCCTGTCACCCTGGTAATGCCGCTGCCAGCGTGGCAGTGCCACCTGGGCACACTGGCAGTGGAGGGTGCCCGTGTGATAGCACCACGGTGCCAGGCTGGCAGTGCCAAAGTGCCTGGGTGCCAGCGTAAGTGCCAGGGTATCACCCTGCCTCGAGCCCTACCACCCGGGGTCCTCCAATGACCTGGTGGCGCCCTCAGTTGCCATTACGCCTGGTCTACCTTTGTTGGCACCAGTGTTAAACGTGCCATGGCAAGGGCTCCCAGGCACGGGTGTTAGTTCCTGGACCTTGGGAGAATCGGGCGCTGAACATATTTAAATGAGCATAATGGCTCACTAAAATACGTTAATCTGGATCTCGCCCAGAGAGGGTGAGGATTCCCACTCCTGATCGGCTATCCAGCAGCCTTTGTCAGAGTTGTGCTTGTGTAAACGTCAGGCATGAAGGAGGACTGTGACTGCCCCCGCAATCAACCTCCCCCTATTATTGTCAATGCTTATGTGGGCCCTAAAGCTGGGCAACTTCCACGTTCCGAGCAATGCTTTTAAAATCATTGACAAAAACCTGGGACTTTTGTCACCTGGTTTCCATTTAGAGAGACTGGGAGGTTGCCCCCCCCCCCCCCCCCCCCCCCCCCCCCCCCACCTCCCGACCCAAGACCCGTACACGGCATCACCCTGGTGAAGATCACCATTTTGTATTCGCAAGAAGGCACAAAATGGCCTATGGCGTCGGTTGAAATGCAATAAAAAAAGGGCCGGCGTGTAACTACGGCAACAGACACGGACAGGCTTGAGTATCAAACAGTACTCACTTTGTAAACAGATTAGGATCAGTCTATAATAGAAAGAGCTTATTATAGAGTAATTACAGCCTAACAACTGGGCAGGATGTCCTGAATGAAGGGGCTAAATTGAACTCACAACCTATAGTTTTCAACTTTCAAAGATAAACAAAAAAGGAAAGCTATCTGTGTTTCCGATCGCCTCCACACCCAGGCGATGGGAAAATTGCTTTGTAACCAGATACTTCTTAACCAGTCTGAACAAGCCGATTGTGGACAGGAAGAGTATTGCCTGTGTCATGCCTTTGCACGGCGGCATTCACCCGTACTTCATGTTTTGGACTCGCACTGAACTCAAAGTACATTTTCACCAAGTCAAATACCACAAGGGAGACTCTCCTGCCACATCCACTTTGCTCCAGTAAGCAAGGGTCTCACAAATGGCAAGAAGCAGCTACTCGATTCCTCAGCGCACCCCCTCCACCCCCCCACACACACAATTTCAATGATATTTAGTGAGTGCACGCAAATATTTAAAAGCCATACTTCACATGCGCTCACCGACTCTGGAGTTGGCTATTTGACCACAGCGGGCGTCATAGCTATACCCGATCCCCTCCCAACACGTGCAAACATTTGCCAGTATCTCCTGATGGGAATCAGGAGAGTGAATCCAGGCCAGGGGGGGATCATTCCCTCACCACCCTGAGGGAGATATTGACAGGGGCAGCCGCTTGTTTAGGGAAGGGGAAGGTAAGCGGGGATTTTGACAGACACAAGCAGGTATGTGTCAGCATTGTTCCTGTTCACAAGGCTATCCCCGAGGACGTTAGAATAGATGCAGCAGACGGAAAATCAGCCAGCACATTTTGGGACAATGGCCAGATGTGGCCTGCCTTGCTCAGAACCAGGCCACGGATGTGTTGTACAGAGGATAACAGCAAAGTCAACATCCTTCTGATTCAGCAAGCTGCTGTCCATTATTAGGGTGGCACAGCCTCTGGCGTAGGGTTTCCTGTCAATCTAATTCTCCTTCAGTGTCCGTGGGTTGATTATACAATTACAGTCTGGCTCTTAAGAATATAATGACAGACTTTGATGCTTAACTCTGGGGATTTGCATGGACCTGCATAGAAAAGAAGTAATTTACCAGAATAAAAATAAAACCATTTGAATACATGGCCTGCACTTCCTCTCACTGTAACACTTACTTCCCATAATATTTTCCTGTTAGGTTTTGGCATTTGCTTATCCATTACACATGTCTTTGATTACTTCTTTTAGCACGGACTCCAGTTCTGGCCCCTCAGCTGACCTGCCATACCCCGTGCCTGAGTATCTGAGTATACCCAAGTATCCATGTTTTGCCCCCTGTCTGGTCACTTCAGCTTCCTTCCGCGCCCACTGGTAAGGCCTAGATTTGTGTGCCCAGCTGTGACAGGCAGGCCAAAAATGAAAAGTTGTCAACGGATATATTTTTCTCTGAACAGCACAAGAACAATAAACGCACTTGTATAACTTAAAGATGATTCCCAAGCCAGGGCTGGGAAGGCAACCGTGGGTATCTATGGTGATGGTTACTCCTAGATCTTTCTATACATCAGTAATCACACTTCAAAGCACAAAGTATTTGAAACAGGGCAAAACCTTGTCGTAGCAGTCCCCAGGGGATGATTTAGCTCACTGGGCTAAATCGCTGGCTTTTAAAGCAGACCAAGCAGACCAGCAGCACGGTTCGATTCCCGTATCAGCCTCCCCGGACAGGCGCCGGAATGTGGCGACTAGGGGCTTTTCACAGTAACTTCATTGAAGCCTACTCGTGACAATAAGCGATTTTCATTTCATTTCATGTCGCTGGACTAGTATTGCATAGAGTCTCATCCAAAATTAACGCTCTGGAGACACGTGTTCATTAATGTCCTCCCGGGAAGGAAATCTGCCGTCCTTACCCGGTCTGGCCTACATGTGACTCCTGACCCACAGCAATGTGGTTGACCCTTAACTGCCCTCTGCAATCTCCTGCGCAACTTTCCAGATACTCTTCTCCCCCCCCCCCCCCCCCCCCCCATCAAGAGTCGGTGGGTCTCGGGGTGAAGGGGAATCACCTA
Source organism: Scyliorhinus canicula (assembly GCF_902713615.1). Lineage (NCBI taxonomy): Eukaryota > Metazoa > Chordata > Chondrichthyes > Carcharhiniformes > Scyliorhinidae > Scyliorhinus > Scyliorhinus canicula. The sequence continues at coordinate 125,025,335 of NC_052163.1, read as the reverse complement.
TTGGAATTTGAAACTTACTGGGCAAATCCCCGCAGGCACTGCGCGTCAGGACTTCCACGGGGTCCCTCCCGAGGCACATCTTCAGTCACACGTCCTGTCCCCGGGAGACCTGGGCCGATATTTCAGTGGGCAGGTGGACAACCTATGGAATGGCCTCTCTTGGGATATGGAAAGTTAATTCAGAAAATAACATTTTTGAGATCCAGCACATGGGCCGGTGGTGGTCTCATTGACAGAGAGATTGATCTCTATTATTCACCAACTCCATGCCGGACGTATCATGGAGCTGCCAGAACGATGGAAGACGAACGAGATGGACTTTGCTCTTTCTGCATTTACCAATTCCGATATCCCCCAGGCCACGTTCAATTTGGTTTTTTTCCCCCTATTTCTGAGCTAGTTTTTTTTTTAAATGCATCTGCAAAAACAAGCACACCCGCAGAAAACTAAAGTCAATATTTATTTAAGACCATAAGACATAGGAGCAGAGAGGCAGGCCATTCGGCCCATCGAGTCTGCTCAGCCATTCAATGAGATCACGACTGATCTGATCGGATAATCCTCAACTCCGCCTTCGCGTCTTAATCCATGATTCCCTTACTGATTAAGAATCTGTCTAGCCCAGCCATGAACGTGTCTGAGCTGTCAGTCTCAATGCTAGTATTTGTAGAAGGATGCTTACCATTTGCTGGAGTTTGCCAGAGACTGGATAATGTGAAATACTCTGGTAACTGTCAATCAGTAGTTTATAAGGCCTCAAATTACCATCATTAGCAATGTCAAATTCAAATACTCGCAGAGGACTATTCCGTGTTAATCTCATTGACAAATTACAGCCTTAACTTGTGCCATGTGACGATATTAATGAAGTTGACTGTACACATTTCCTCTGTCTGGCATGCTGCATTAATGACATCAGGTTAATGCGCTTTTTGTATCATTGGCAAAGAGGCTTCACGTGAATATGATGTTTATCGATTATATCATCGAGCTTGAGTTTAGATCCTGAGTATTAGCAGCACAACCCCCCCGATCTCTTCAATCCCTCTGCCTAAACCCACCTGGCATGCCTCTGCCCAGGATGATCAACTCTGCGTTAGCTCATTTCTGGCAGGATGGTAAATCGCGGCATCCGCCACCACCGGTCTCCTTGGTAGAAAAGATCCACTAATGGTGGGCGCCGTGGCCTCCTGGCAGTGGGGCAGAGTTCCGCAGGAGGCGCAGTCCTGGTGTGAGCCACGGGACCGCGGACCCTGCAGATTTTCTCGGGGCCTGTGTGTATCTGAGCTGTTAAGTCACAGCGTTACTGCTGTCCACATGTAACCGACTCGCCGGGGGGCGGGTGGGGGCGTGAAAAGTGCCAGAATAAAAAAAAACAGAATCTCACTTACTCGACTGGGGTCTCGGTCACGATCTGGATGCAGACGAAGCATTGCAGAGGATGCCGGACAGATTCAGTGAAGCAGGCCGAGAGGAAAAAGGGAAGAAACAACAGGAAAATAAGGGAAAATTCATTCACCAAAATACCGACAGTGCAGCCAGACTTTGTCTAACATGGGGCTCTTCACTTGGGACTCCCCATTGAGTGTGGGGAATTTGCCATCTAATTCTTTTTTATTAAATTTAGAGTACCCAATTCTTCTCTTTTTTCCAATTAAGGGGTAATTTAGCGTGGCCAATCCACCTAGCTTGCACATCTTTGGGTTGTGGGGGTGAGACCCACGCAGACAGGGGGAGAATGTGCAAACTCCACGGGGACAGTGACCCAGAGCCGGGATCGAACCTAGGACCTCAGCACCGTGAGGCAGCAGTGTTAACCACTGCGTCACCGTGCCACCCTATTCGCCATCTAATTCTATCACCTTTCCATACAGCGAGATTGATAATAGAAACCGCCACGTGGATTCCCCAAGCATCAAATACTGCACGGGGTTTTAATTGTATTCAATTTTCTTCCCTCGTATACAAGAAAAACGACACTTTCACTGACCAAAGCAATGTGTAGGTCAGGAGATCCCGCCTACGTCCAGACACGGAGGCGTAGAAACTCATCTCTAGCAAACTGACTGCATCAGCGCCCCTTCCCAACTTGCCCATGTTCTGCCATTGCCTCCCAAAATCTCTACCCCATTAAATCCCTTATCCCAGCACTTACTGGATTGTTAAGATCTCAAACTGGCGTTCACATTTATGTAAATGAACTTATTTTCCTGATCTTTGCCTAAACCTGCTGGATACAGCTTAACACCCCCCCCCCCTTACCTCTGTGATGGTCCATGTCCAAATGATTCTTGTCTTCTTTCATTGCAAGGTGAGCATGGACTCCGAGGGCGCTGGACAGGGTCAGGAGGCCTGAGCCACCGCTGATCGACGGGATTCCTGCCGCCTGGAGGCCGGCCGGATGCGGAGTGAGCGGAATTGGAGGTGCGTGATGGGACAGGTGCTGGAGCTGCTGCTGCTGTAAGTGAGCATTCTGACATGAGTACGGGATCGGCGGAATTCATAGAGAAAGGCAGCAAATTAATGTCATGACAAAACTCTGCTCAACTCTGCCAAAAAGAGGCTGGGCTACTAGATAGGCAGGCGCGGCAACCTGCATTTATATAGCCACGGGACTTCGGCAAGTGCAGTAACTTGATGGAAACGGGTTAGCAATCAATACACAGCAAGATCCCACAACAGCAATAAACTACACGGCCAGTTAATCTGCTTTTTAAACATTTTTTATTTATATATAGTGCTCAATTCATTTTTTCCAATTAAGGGACAATTTGACGTGGCCAATTCACCTATCCTGTACATCTTTGGGTTGTGGGGGGCGAAACCCACGCAAACACGGGGAGAATGTGCAAACTCCTCACGGACAGTGACCCAGAACCGGGATTGAACCTGGGACCTCGGCGCCGTGAGGCAGCAGCGCTAACCCACTGCGTCACCGTGCAGCCCCAGTTAATCTGATGTTGATTGAAGGATAAATATTAGCATGGGGAGAATGCCACTGCCCTATTTCAAATCGACCCCTGGCATCTCCCAGTGGGAAGACAGATTGGACGCCTGATTCAGAAGGTGGCCCAGCACACTCTCAGTTCCGCCCCGGGGTGATTTGTACGCTCACGTCCCTGGAGTCAGTCAACCTGCTGGCTCAGAGCAGGTGTGGACTACCCCTGATCCAAGGATAGCACCTAGAAACAATGTTTATTTATTTTTTAAAAGCACTGAGCCCGCACATTCCCGCACGTTCCTCCAGCTATCTCCACAGCTGTTGCAGGAGTTAGGCACCATCGCTCGGCACAATTACCCGCCCCTCGGAAGAGAACAGAACGGTTTAATAAAGCAATTTGCTCTTCTCCAACATTGCTTTAAAAATCTTTGCTCCATCACTGCTTCCAATTCATTTTTTTTTAAAAATCTTTTATCGGCCCACACTGGCTAGAAACAGAAGGAACATTTCAGCGTGGGCTCTAACTCCTGATTATGACTCAGTGATCCCTGTAGGAAAGTGAATGTGTGTGGATATGAGACCGGGGCGTGTCCCAAGATCACCCGTGACGCCTACTGTGGCTAAATAGCCGGTGGCTCAACATGCTGATGCGTATGGTGGTGGGAGCCGGGAGGTGGTGTCCTTCGAACTGCGCCATCACATTGAGGGTCTGCTCATTCCAAAATGGAATTTCAGGGATGACCCCCACCCCACCACAGGAATCAGTCCACAGTTGATGGACCCCCCCCCCCCCGCCCAAAAAGGACAGCCAGCCCCAAAATGTGAACACGCTGCTGGCTATTCAGGTGGAAAGTGGGTCTCACGCTCCTCTGTGGGAGGACGAACCGCCTTCAAGAGCTAACGTCTAATCTGAGTGGCCGGCAGTCTCTAGCAGTGCCGGAACTAAACAGTAGGCAAACTACCGGGGCTGCCAGTAGGTCTATGAAGGCGAGAGGGTGGACGCTGGGAGCAAGGTACTTCAGGCCTCTTTGTAAAGGGAGGGATCAGGCAACCTGGACAGAGGGAACAAGATGGAGGGGTGGGTGTGCGGGAGGGGGCTTTGGAGGACATGCAGAGAGGCATAAAAGAAGACGGGTAACATCTTTGGGAGGCGGGGGAGGGGGGCTGTGGAGAAGAGAAGAGTGATCCCCTCGATGCAAACAGCAAAAGCCAGCCCCCACCTATTCATGCCGACCGTTTTATGGGATTGGGCATCGCAAAATATGGGTCAATTGTCTGGGCAACAGACTCAATTGCTCGTTGATGGTCTGTTTAAAAATGACGGTGGGCTGCCCATTTGGCTGCCCTCCCACCGTATTGTGGGGCCTGGGTGGGGGGAGGCCCGCTGGGTTTGCCGAGCCTCGTATTTTACACGCCACCCCTCCTCGGCAAAACCTGGCCAAGCCGGGTTGGGGGAGGGGGGGGGGGGGGGGGGGGGGGGGGGGGGGTAAAATTCCAGCCCAACGGGAGAAAAATTGGAGCGGGCCAAAACCTTCTGATTGAGCAGCAACACAGTGGATGGTGGGGTTTGTAGTGGATGGCTCTCCGGTGGTTGCTATGGCAACCACTGTGCAGGCACTTGCAGTAATCAGGCCCGTCTGCGATGTGACGCTGCAGTGAGCCAGTGAGGAACTCCATGGCTCTGTAGGCTTCAGCTGGTTATCTTCACGCATGGCTAGAGGATGATAGGGCCTTTTATTAGATACTAAGAAATTCAGCGTTGAAATCGGCTCAGTGTGCAGATCATTCCCCTGCACTTAAGAGGACATGAAAACTATATTGAGATGGTGACACACACAATGAATTTTATAGCAAGCTGCTGAGCAGAAATCCTGGAACATGGACAGCTCAATAGCGCTTTACTGATTTGGCTTTAATTAATACTCTGGATAATAATAATTAAACTCAAATAACTTATTAACCCTGTCCAGCTTGTTTGTATAATGCTGAACCTACCTGAATTTTGTTAGACGTGAGTATTAAGGATTACGGAAACAAGACAGGGTTGATGGTGATAAGATATGGATTAGCCACGATCGAGTTGAAAGGCAATCGACTGGAGGGTTTGGATGATCTACTCCTGTTCCTCGGTGTCCCAGTCCTCAAGGCCTCCAATTTAATTTCTCATCTTTGTGTTGAAATTTTTCCACTGCCTGACCCTTCCCCCATCATCGAAACCTCCTATAACCTTCTACAATCCTCCGAGGACTTGGTGTTCCATCCAATTCTGACCCCGAATACAATTCTCCCTCCCCATTGTCCAGTCCCGCTGATGCCTATATCGTTTACCGTGGCTCGCCTGTCTTGCCATCAGGGAACCCGCTGTGGGGAGTTTGCCATCGTGGGACCTGAAGATTCCGCCCATTGTCATACTGCCCTCGCCCAAGGACAGGAGAGGATCATCGGCGAACATAGAACTAGCGCTCTGCCACGGCAGGAGCCACCTGCATTGCCAGCATTACTAGACGCTCCGCCAAAACTACAGAGGTGAGGAAACAGGATACCAAACGTGTAACTTAGCCCCACAGGCCAGCAAGATCCTGGGTTTGATCCCTAACTTCTTGCAGCGGGAAAGCGACACACCGGTTTAGCAACTCTAACGGGATTCATTCTGAACTGAGACATTAATCCAGAGGAGGTTGAGGGCCAAAAGTAAATGAGCCCAAAATCAAAATACGAGTCAGAGTAACAGATTATTCCCAAGGATGCACCCTGGGACAAACATTAGCTGCTCCTGGAGGACCATCAACTCGATGAAAGACACTCTTCGATTTGCCAGAAATCTGTTGGTGTTTCACCAAAGAGGTGACGGCGGCCGAGTGCTGCAGACTGACGCGATCGAAAGCCCAGGACTAGGTGTCAACGGTCGCAGCGAAACTTGGGGCAGGGTTACAAAGCCACACTGGAGAATGGCCACAGTCTTACGGCCCCACTGCCATTGCACACCTCAAAGCTGGAATGCGTGTCAACGCACTCGCGGGCTGAACGTTTGGCAGCCTCCGGAATGTGGCGACGAGGGGCTTTTCACAGTAACTTCATTGCAGTGTTTTTTTCTCTTTCTCTTAAAATAAAGTTAGTATACCCAATTCCTTTTTTCCAATTGAGGAACAATTTAGCGTGGCCAATCCCCCTACCCTGCACATCTTTGGGTTGTGGGGGCGAAACCCACGCAGACACAGGGAGAATGTTCAAACTCCACACGGACAGTGACCCGGGGTCGGGATCGAACCTGGGACCTCGGCGCCGTGAGGCAGCAGGGCTAACCCACTGCGCCATCGTGCTGCCCGTCATTGCGGTGTTAATGTAAGCCGACTTGTGACAATAATAAAGATTATTATTTTTTAAAATGTATTTTGCAAAGATAAGCAGTAATTGTAAGTGAGGTGGGGGCACCCCCGACCACTGTACATTGATCGAAATTGAATTGAATTGGACTTTTATGCATCGTCAAATTTGATCTGTTAAGCGAGGTATTTTTTTTTACAACTTTTATGAATGAGGTTTATTTTGGGGGGGTGGGGGAAAGGGGAATATAGTCACCGCATAGCGCGGGGGGCTATTTATGTTGAGGGTACTGATGTAATTGCCCTTAGCTGCAGTTATCCTCTCACATTAACTCAGGTGTATAAGAGGGTGCCTTACCCCAATGATGGCGTTCAGTTCAGCCATGGTGACTTGCTTGGCGCGCTCGATCGCCTGGACCACCTGCTGCTGATGCTGTGGCAAAATGAAGCGGAGAGGAAGTTTAGCCGGCCCGAGAAATACTTAAGATTATTAGATTTCAAGAGGATAACATTCACTTCTCAGTTTGACTACCGCAAACACACACATTTTCACCAGACCCCAGCTCTTCAGGCTTAAAAAAAACGGTGACACTACCAACAACAATTTCATTCCTATAGCCCCTTTAATGTTGAAAGAAAAAATACCCAAGATGCTTCACTGGAGTGTTAATCAACAAAATATGACACCGAGCCGCTTAAGGAGAATTCAGGTCAGATGACAAATGCTCGGTCAAAGAGGTAATGAGCGTCGTTTTGTTTTATAAATTTAGAGTACCCAATTCATTTTTTCCAATTAAGGGGCAATTTAGCGTGGCCAATCCAACTACCCTGCACATCTGTGGGGGTGAAACCCACGCAAACACGGGGAGAATGTGCAAACTCCACACGGACAGTGACCTGGGGCCGGGACTGAACCTGGGACCTTGGCGCTGTGAGGCAGCAGTGCTAACCCACTGTGCCACCGTGCTGCCCAGGAGTGTCTTAAAGGAGAAAAGAGAGGTGGGGGGGGGCAGCCAGACCCCGTCATCTCCATACAATTCCAGTTCACAAGTCAGTTCACATCATTGACTGTCTCACCCTCTCCTCCCATATCCCAGCTCTACAGCCATTAACTAATTGATCACAATCTGGGCTCCATGGCATTGCTTCCTCAATGTCCAGGTCTTTTGATTATGCCTTTCCCATTACTACCACATTGTATTTTTTTCCTCCCCTGTCTCATGCCTGGGGATATTAAAGTTGCTATATAAATGCAAGTTATGAATGTGTCCAATCAGGGGACCAAATCAGTGCCCAATTCTTTTTTCCCCCCCAATTATGGGACAATTTAGTGCGATCAATCCACCTATCCTGCACATCTTTGGGTTGTGGGGGTGAGACCCACGCAGACACGGGGAGAATGTGCAAACTCCACACGGACAGTGACCCAGAGCCGGGATCGAACCTGGGACCTCGGCGCCGTGAGGCAGCAGTGCTAGCCACTGCGCCACCGTGCTGCCCAGGGGATCATATTCTCAACAACAACCATCCCAATATTTATTTCAATATTATGAAGGACTGCACCCACAGCACTGTATGGTTAGAAAAATGCAGGAGTCACCTTGAAACATCAAGAGTGCTGATTGGCAGAGTTTGGTGGCCCTGGGCTAAACTCAGCTGCAGAAGGGGGCCAGACTGACAATCCAATCCGTTGCTGCTGCTCCACTGTTACCCCTGGTGCCCCCCAAGGATCTATTCCCGATTCCTTCTTATTTCTCCAGTACATGCTGTCCCCTCAACAACATCATCAGGAAGCACAGAGTTTGTTTTTGCATGTGCACTCGTGACACCCAGCTCTTCCTCAGCACTGCCTCTCTCGACTCCTCCAGTGTTGCTACCAAGGTGATTATCTGGCATCCAGTACTGGGTGAATGGAAACCTCCTCCGATTAAATATTGGGAAAACTGAAGCAATAGTTTTCGATACCCGCACCAAACTCCTTTCCCTTGGTGTTGACTCCATTCCTCTCCCTGGCAAGTTCATTAACCTGCGTGTCATGTTTGACCCCAAATACATTTTCATGCCATCACTAATAACTGTAACAGTGCCAGATGACCATAGGCTGCTTCCCCCTTTGAGGGGGAGAGCTGACTGGCGGGAATTTAATCCGAGGGTCACCACACCTCAGGCGAGGGGTAAGGTTGAGGTAACGGGGCCTTCATGGATAACCTCAGCCGGTATGGGATTTGAACCAGAATTGCACAGGATTATGAGGGGCATGAACAAGGTAGATAGGTAGCAGCTGTTCCCCTTAGTTGAAGGGCCAGTTACAAGGGGACACAAGTTCAAGGTCAGGGTAGGAGGTTTAGGGGGTTTGAGGAAAACATTTAACCCAGAGGGTGGTGTCGGTCTGGAGCGCACTGCCTGGGAGGGTGGTAGAAGCGGGTTGCCTCACATCCTTTAAAAAGTACCTGGACAAGCACTCAGCACGTCAGATCATCAAGGCTATGGGCCATGTGCTGGCAAACGGGATTAGGAAGGTAGGTCAGGTGTTCTTCATGCAGACTTGATGGGCCGAAGGGCCTCTTCTGTGCTGTACTATTCTGTGATTCTGCTGGTCTTGCTCTGCATCACAAACCAGCTGGCCAGCCAAGTGAGCTGGGTCAGCCCCCGATACTGTAATACTGTCACTAATACACAGTCTATTTCTAACTCCATAACGTTGTCTGGCTCAAGTTCATCTGTTGCTGAAACCCTCATTTGTGCCTTTAATACCTATAATTTTTTTTTTTTTATGTATTTCTTCCTGGGATGTGGGCATCGCTGGCTGGGTCAGCATTTGCTGCCCATCCCTAACTGCCCTTGAACAAAATGCTTAGCTGGGCCATTTCAGAGGGCAGTGAAGAGTTAACCACACTGTAGTAGATTTAGAGCCACGTGTAGACCAGACTGGGTAAGGACGGCAGATTTCCTGCCCTTAAGGACATTAGCGAACCAGATGGGTTTTTACGACAATTGACAAATGATTTCATGGTCATGTTTTCATTCCAGCATTATTTCTTTTTATTTTAAATTTCATCATCTGCCGGGGTGGATTTCAAACACAAGTCCAGTGACAATAATCAGTATGTCTTTGGTAGTCTTGATGATGAATAGAATGGACAGTGCGATGTGCGATACATGAACAATGTTTGGAAAAATCTAAATTCACCAGCAATAGCCTGGCTGCCTAGAATGCGTTTTAATGAGTCTCCTGAGGTTTTGACGAGAGACAAAGTGGTATTCGGCAGGATTAACTTCCTCCTACCTGTGAGCAAATGGAAGGGAGGTATATCTTTCATTGGGCTATTAACCGCTCATATCCTCAAAGAGCTGTTAAGTTTGCAGCAACTGCTAATTCAATTTTTATAGCATACACTTCTGTGGATTTTTATTGGCATTTTGGGGACGGCAGTGTGTGATTGTATCTGCTTTTCCATAAAGCTGCAAACTAGGGGGTTGCAAATGCAATACCTCTCTTACTTCGCGCACAATCAAAGACAACAAGGTGCTTGAATATCCTAAGAGTTTTCCACCCATTTAGTTTTACTGAGCTGTCAAGAAGCTTTCAAGATTTTCACAAAGAGTAGTAATTAGAAAAACGTGCTGCTGTGTCCTGTTTTTTTAAAAATTGATTCTTCCATAGGGTGTGTCTGCGCACATCCTGAATCATGCATGAACTGTGTGGCTTGCTGGCCATTTCAGAGGGTAGCTAAGAATCAACTTGTTGCTGTGTGTCGGGAGTCACATGTAGACCAGTTAAGGACCAGGTCATTCGCAACATTAGCGAACCAGATGTATTTTTAACAACAGTCAATGATAGGTTCATGGTCGCCATTACTGAGACCAGTTTTCGATGACAGATTTTATTAATTGACTTCATAATAATTTTGTTTTTAATCTTTATTATTGTCACAAGTAGGCTTACAATAACACCGCAGTGGAGTTACCGAGACAATCCCCTAGTCGCCACACTCCGGCGCCTGTTCGGGTACATGGAGGGAGAATTCAGAATGTGCAATTCATCGAACAAGCACGTCTTTGGACTGTGGGAGGAAACCGCAGCACCCGGAGGAAACCCACGCAGACACAGGGAGAACGTGCAGATTCCGCATGGACGGGAATTGAACCTGGGACCCTGGCACTGGGAAGCAGCAGTGCTAACCACTATGCTACCATGCAGCTAGTAAGATTACTAGTCCAGTGATAATACCACAACGCCACCCGGTGATGTGAAGAGATTGGTACCAGTCACCCCTCGCAGTCAAGGTGGGTGTCACACTCCACAGACTTGAGCACATATCCCAGGCAGACACTTTGATACAGGACTGGCTGAGGACTTCTGCAATGTCACGGGTGCTGTCTTTTGTGCGAGACCATTTAGCTTCCTGGGTGGATGCAAAAGATCCTAACAACATTACTGAGCATTCTCCCAGGGTCCTCACCAACACATGGCTTGAAGCGTCAGCTCTCACCCGAGTTAGAAGATCCCAGGTTCAAAACCATCCAGAGCACAGATATTAAGGCCGACATTCCAGTGCAGTACTGAGGGAGGGCAGTACTGAGGGAGGGCAGTACTGAGGGAGGGCAGTGCTGAGGGAGGGCAGTGCTGAGGGAGGGCTGCGCTGAGGGAGGGCTGCACTGAGGGAGGGCTGCACTGAGGGAGGGCAGTACTGAGGGAGGGCTGCGCTGAGGGAGGGCTGCGCTGAGGGAGGGCTGCACTGAGGGAGGGCAGTACTGAGGGAGGGCAGTACTGAGGGAGGGCTGCGCTGAGGGAGGGCTGCGCTGAGGGAGGGCAGCGCTGAGGGAGGGCTGCGCTGAGGGAGGGCTGCGCTGAGGGAGGGCAGTACTGAGGGAGGGCAGTACTGAGGGAGGGCAGTACTGAGGGAGGGCAGTACTGAGGGAGGGCAGTGCTGAGGGAGGGCAGCGCTGAGGGAGGGCTGCACTGAGGGAGGGCTGCACTGAGGGAGGGCAGCACTGAGGGAGGGCTGCGCTGAGGGAGGGCTGCGCTGAGGGAGGGCTGCACTGAGGGAGGGCTGCACTGAGGGAGGGCTGCGCTGAGGGAGGGCTGCGCTGAGGGAGGGCTGCGCTGAGGGAGGGCAGTACTGAGGGAGGGCAGTACTGAGGGAGGGCTGCACTGAGGGAGGGCTGCGCTGAGGGAGGGCTGCGCTGAGGGAGGGCAGCGCTGAGGGAGGGCAGCGCTGAGGGAGGGCTGCGCTGAGGGAGGGCAGTACTGAGGGAGGGCAGTACTGAGGGAGGGCAGTACTGAGGGAGGGCTGCGCTGAGGGAGGGCAGTACTGAGGGAGGGCTGCACTGAGGGAGGGCAGTGCTGAGGGAGGGCAGTGCTGAGGGAGGGCAGTACTGAGGGAGGGCAGTACTGAGGGAGGGCAGTACTGAGGGAGGGCAGTACTGAGGGAGGGCAGTACTGAGGGAGGGCAGTACTGAGGGAGGGCAGTGCTGAGGGAGGGCAGTACTGAGGGAGGGCAGTGCTGAGGGAGGGCAGTACTGAGGGAGGGCAGTACTGAGGGAGGGCAGTACTGAGGGAGGGCAGTACTGAGGGAGGGCAGTGCTGAGGGAGGGCAGTACTGAGGGAGGGCTGCGCTGAGGGAGGGCTGCGCTGAGGGAGGGCAGCGCTGAGGGAGGGCTGCGCTGAGGGAGGGCTGCGCTGAGGGAGGGCTGCGCTGAGGGAGGGCAGCGCTGAGGGAGGGCTGCGCTGAGGGAGGGCAGTACTGAGGGAGGGCAGTACTGAGGGAGGGCAGTACTGAGGGAGGGCAGTGCTGAGGGAGGGCTGCGCTGAGGGAGGGCTGCGCTGAGGGAGGGCTGCGCTGAGGGAGGGCAGCGCTGAGGGAGGGCTGCGCTGAGGGAGGGCTGCGCTGAGGGAGGGCTGCACTGAGGGAGGGCAGTACTGAGGGAGGGCAGTACTGAGGGAGGGCAGTACTGAGGGAGGGCTGCGCTGAGGGAGGGCTGCGCTGAGGGAGGGCAGTACTGAGGGAGGGCAGTACTGAGGGAGGGCAGTACTGAGGGAGGGCTGCGCTGAGGGAGGGCAGTACTGAGGGAGGGCTGTACTGAGGGAGGGCAGTACTGAGGGAGGGCAGTACTGAGGGAGGGCAGTACTGAGGGAGGGCTGCGCTGAGGGAGGGCTGCGCTGAGGGAGGGCAGCGCTGAGGGAGGGCAGCGCTGAGGGAGGGCTGCGCTGAGGGAGGGCTGCGCTGAGGGAGGGCTGCGCTGAGGGAGGGCTGCACTGAGGGAGGGCAGCACTGAGGGAGGGCTGCGCTGAGGGAGGGCTGCGCTGAGGGAGGGCAGCGCTGAGGGAGGGCTGCGCTGAGGGAGGGCTGCGCTGAGGGAGGGCTGCGCTGAGGGAGGGCTGCGCTGAGGGAGGGCTGCGCTGAGGGAGGGCTGCACTGAGGGAGGGCTGCACTGAGGGAGGGCTGCACTGAGGGAGGGCTGCACTGAGGGAGGGCTGTACTGAGGGAGGGCTGCACTGAGGGAGGGCAGCGCTGAGGGAGGGCTGCACTGAGGGAGGGCAGTACTGAGGGAGGGCTGCGCTGAGGGAGGGCTGCGCTGAGGGAGGGCTGCACTGGCCAAGGTGCCATCTATCGGATGAGGCGTTAAACCGAGATATCATCCAGGGTGCATGGAAAAGATCTCGGGCGACTATTTTGAAGAGGAGCAGGGGAATTATCCCTGGAATCCTCGCCAATATTTTTCCCTCAATAACAACATCAAAATGGGCTCCTTGGTCAGGATGACATTGCTGTTTGTGAGAGTTTACTGTGTGACTACACTTCAGAACTCAATTCAGGTTTACTTTATTGGCCATAAAGAAATTCATTTTGGAAACATTACTCATGCATTAAAAATATAAGGAATAATAATGATAAGAAAATTACGCTATCGCAGGCAATTAAATATGATTCCAAAGCATTAAAATGATCAGTGAGTCCCACCCTAAGTGCATATCCTCAAGACATCAAACACTGTTCAGGGTCCTTATGCAGAAGGAGTCAAAGAGGTCTGGAACTACATTGTCCTCCATCGGAGGGACAGTGACCTTTCCCCTGAACTCATCCAACAGTAATACTGCGACAAGTGGTGATTCTCATTGTTCACAGCAGTCTTTACTGTCATTAAAATTCTTAAGAGAGCAGATTTACTCAAGAAAGACTTGCTCATCAAAATACCCCTCCTGCCTGGTTCAATAACACTTTGAGATGTCAGGCTGTCATAAAGACACTAAATACATACAAGGCTTTCTCTTTAGCTAATACGCGAGACATATATGGGCTGAGAAATTTAGTTCCATTTGAAATGGGAACATTCTCTGTGCTGGAATGGTGAGGTCCAAGGTACCTCCATAACCACACAACTGAGAAAATGAGCACTTCACAGCCAAAGACTGTGGCCAGGATTCGCCGTTCCTGCGGCTAAGTGCCGGCTTGAACAGAGAGTCCGCAGGAAGAAAAAAATCGGCGTGAACCCCTGACCGACTCTGGTCCCAGAGAGGGGCTAGCAGTGTGGCTGACCAAAACTCCCGCCCCCTCGCATCGAAAACGACCAGAGAATGGCCGGGTCCCGGGCCGCGCATGCGCACGTCTGACGACCTGCAGCGGTCGCGTTGTACAACATGGCGCTGGCTGTGCGCTGACCCGACCCACAAACTGCGACCCCAAAGCTCGCCGCCTGACCACCCCCCACCAGTTCCCCCCCCCCCCCCCCAGTCTTCACTGAAGCCCCCCCGACACGGATGCTGGCCGAGTGTGGCGGCACCGGACCCAGTCCGCAGCCACCACGCCGAGTTCGCGATTTGTGCGAGGACACGTATCCCGCGCCGTCGGAAACAAGGACCATCCGGCGTCGGAATCGATTCTCCGCCAATCGTCAATTACGATATTGGCACTGGGCACTCCCGCCCGGTGTCTGACCTGGTCATTTATTTCATTGCAGTTTGTGGGAGCAGCATGCTAATTGGTTGCTGCATTTCCTACAAGGCAATAGTGTCGACATTTCAATGAGGTTGTGGAATGTATTATATATCCTTTCATTCATGTGTGGAAAAGGCTTTCCAACACAAGTGCAAGTTTTAACACTCACTAAAATTCTTTCTGCTCCATCCTCCCTCGCCCCGTCCTTGCTTTAGGCCAGGAGACAAGACCGTGCTACAGTCTGAAGTGTCAATAACAGAACAAACTCCAGACAGTAACACTCCGTCCCAGCTTGCTCTTTTCCAAACTCTGGGGAGACTTTAATGTTACCAGTCGTTCAGCCCAGACTCGAGAGTGCAGCTCTCTGCCTGAGAGAGAAAGAAAAGCGAGCTTCTTCATCAGTAATCCTGGCTTTGCTATGATAAGATCAATTAAACTAACCCACTGAGTGGATAAGAGGCATCACTGCCTTAAATTGACAAATGTTGTATTTCCCAAAGTCGGAAATCTATCTCAGCGTGTCCATCACAGACTGATATCTTATTTATAGTCTGGTTTCCACCATCTGCTGACATGAGCAACTTTCAGTTCCCCCTCCACACATCCAGCTCACCAATATGAGCACCAAGTTCAGCGCTGGCCACCAAGGTACACGGGAACTATTATAGCCATCCAGGCAGCAGAGAAAAGCCAACGGGCAGTTTCCAAACATCAAAGAACTCAATGGCGAGGAGGCTGGAGAAAATGGGAACCTTTTGGCTCGAATGAAGGTGACTGAGAAGTAACCTCATAGAGGTTTACAAGTATTAAAATAACACAGGTAGAGAGTCGGCCGAGGTTGACGAGCATTACTACTGAAGACATGGGCAATGAAGGAAAGTTGGTGAGGCTTGTCGAAGGCTGGAAGAACTAAGGTGGACCGAATCATCTCCATCATCTTTATGTTGCTAGCGATTTTTGTGGCTCCATTGGGAATTTCTCCCTTTTCATTAATTTTATGGTGTCTGGTAGTCTTGATTTTATTGCATCATTATATCACAGTTATTAGAAAAGTTCACTAAATTAGTCAAAGCAAGGTTCAGCGGATTCAAAATTCCTCTATGCAGACTACCTGCATCTTGGCCTGAGTCAAGGACAAATAATAATAAGGAGAATCTTTATTAGGGTCACAAGGATACACTGGTTCAGCACACTGGGCTAAACAGCTGGCTTGTAATTCCGAACAAGACCAGCAACGCAGGTTCAATTCCCGTATTGGCCTCCCCAAACAGGTGCCGGAATGTGGCGACTGGGGCTTTTCACGGTAACTTAATTGAAGCCTACTTTAGGGACTGGTTTAGCACAGTGGGCTAAACAGCTGGCCTGTAATGCAGAACAATGCCAGCAGCGCGGGTTCAATTCCCGCACCGGCCTCCCCAAACAGGCGCCGGAATGTGGCGACTAGGGGCTTTTCACAGTAACTTCATTGAAGCCTACTTGTGACAATAAGTGATTATTATTATTAAGTAGGCTTACATTAACACTGCAATGAAGTTACTGTGAGAAGCCCCTAGTCGCCACATTCCGGTGCCTGTTCGGGTACACAGAGGGAGAATTCAGAATGTCCAATTCACCTAACAAGCACGTCTTTCGGGACTTGTGGGAGGAAACCAGAGCACCCGGAGGAAACTCACGCAGACGCGGGGAGAACGTGCACACTCCGCACAGACAGTGACCCAAGCCGGGAATCGAACCTGGGGCCCTGGCGCTATGAAGCAATAGAGCTAACCACTGTGCTACCATGCCGCCCACGATCCCAGGTGGCCCAGGAGGTTCGATACTGGCCTTTCATTTCTTGTTACTGCAGAAAACGGTGTATCATTCCAATTCCCCCATTCCCTCGCCTGCTTATTTCTTCTGCTCTCGCTGTTGATGTTTGAGCCAACAGAAAGGTTAATAAATAGGTAAATCTCAAATTCAATGACAGGGGTCTTGTGTACAATCCTTTGGCCACAAATCCTTCCCCACTGCTGCGTTTCTATCGCCAGAGACATGACTGAAACTTGGTCTGGAGGACTGGGGGCAGGGAGGAAATAGAAATGTGTATTTCTCTGTCTCTTTTGATCACAGATTTACTAATGGACATCCACACACAAACACTAGTGTGTTACAAACATAAATGTGCACACACATTCTTCACAGAGAATGCTGGATAGCAATCAGTAACTAGAAAGACAAATCAAAGAGGCTAGAAATACGCAGCAAGTCGGACAGCAACCTTGGCGAAATATAAATTAATATTATAGGTCCTGAAGGAGGATCTAAACATCTCAAATTGTCTACTTTTGTTTCCCCACAGATGGTGCCTGATCTGCTGAGTATTCTGCAGTGTCGGCAGAAGATCTTAAAATATTTATCCGTGAATGGAATCCTGGTTGCTTTTATTCCGGCAACTTGAGGTGCCAACAACATTGCCCCTTTCGTTCACCTGGACAGGAGTCAAAGGTTTCTTTTAAATTCAGAGCTGAGGGAGAGCAGCATTATGAGAAAAGTGATCCTTATGAATGCTGAACAACAACACTTCAAGTTACTAACCACTAAAAGGATTGGATTCCTCCAGCTGCATTTTTATATTAGCTAACAAGGTCTTCTGTTTGCATTATTAAGTGACTGCCCAGGTCAATGAAAACAACTTGCATCTGTGCGGCATCTTTTTTAAAAAATATAAATTTAGTGTACCCAATTCATTTTTTCCAATTAAGCGGCAATTTAGCGTGGCCAAACCACCTAGCCTGCACATCTTTTGGGTTGTGGGGGCGAAACCCACGCAAACACGGGGAGAATGTTCAAACTCCACATGGACAGTGACCCGGGGCCGGGATCGAACCTGAGTCCTCGGCGCTGTGAGGCACCAGTGCTAACCACTGTGCTACACGTAGTACGGCGTCTTTAATGAAATAAAATATCCCAAAGAGCATGTTCAACTAGAATGTGACACTGAAGCATGCCAGGAGATATTTGGGCAGGTAACAAATAAGTCTGGTCTAATGGTGGGTTTTAAGGAGCATCCTTAGGGGACGAGAGTGAGGAGAGAGGTGGAGGGAAGGAATCCACATATTAGAGCCAAGATGGCTGACGGCACGGCCATCACGGGTGAAGGCTGTTGGGAGCCAGGGGCATATAATTGAACATTGGAACAGCACCACGGCAGACGGTGAAGTTTTGAGTTCAATGAAAACCTGGAATTAAAAGGCTAATGATGACCTCAAATCCATTGCTTTTTGTCATAAAAACGCTCCTGGATCACTAAATTTCTTTAGAGAAGGAAATCTGCCATCCACGCCTGGCCTGGCCGACAGTAACTCCAGATCCACAACAATGTGGTTAACTCTTAAATGCCCTCTGAAATGGCCTCGTGAGCCATTCTGCTCAAGGGCAATTAGGGATGGGGAATAAATGCTGTCCCAGCCAGCAACCCCCACATCCCGTAACTGAATTTTTAAAAAGCAGTGGACCATTCAGCCACCCAAATCTGTTCTGCTATTCAACTAGATCATTACTGACCCATACCTCATTTCCACTCACTCACCTTAGCTACGTTTACCTCCTAAATGGCCTAGCTCTTATCTTAAGATACGTGTCTGAATCCCATGTATCTAAAATAATATTTGCAACTGCTCCCTCCACCTTCAGCATATAATTGTTTATGCGCCACACTGACCAGAAAGGGATAAATACCGTGACTAGAAGAGCAGGTCAGAGGCAGGGGATTCTGTGGTGAGGAACTCACCTCCTGACTTGCCAACGCCTGTCCACCATCTACAAAGCACATGTCAGGAATGTGATGGAAAACTCTCCACTTGCCTGGATGAGCTCAGCTCCAACACTCGAAGCTCAACACCATGCAGGACAAAGCAGTCCGCTTGATTGGTACCCCTTCTACCACCTTCAACATCCACTCCCTTCACCACTAATGAACAGTGGCAACAGTGGGCGCGATTCCCCCAACATGGAACAAAGTCCCCTTGCCGAGTGCGTTTAGCCGCGTGTTTCCCAGCATTCGCAGTGCCGAGAAACACATGACTATTCAACACAACTCACGTTGAGTAAGGGGTCTGAACGGGGAACACACGGCCGAGGCCACCCACAGCCCCGTTTTGTACAGTGAGGGGCGCCGCTCGCCGGAACTCCCCAGTGTAGCGAGAGATCGGGACACCATTTTTAAATGGCGCCCTGATGTCCGAAGTCCCCAAACCCATCACCAACCTTCCCCCACCCCCAGCCCGAATGCAGTATAGAAGGGTCCCCGTCCCACCCCCACACCAGGCAACCCTGGCCAGATCACACACACGCAACAAATACCAGCTTGCCAGGGCCAACCTGGCAGTGCCTCTGTCAGCTGACAGTAACACCAGTGCCAGGCTGGCATGAGCAGTGCCAGGACACCACTCTGCCCAAAGGGCTTGCAGCTGGGGGGCTCCAATCCCCTGGGAGACCCCCATGAGTGCCCTTGAGTCTCATCCCCGTTTGTGGGGACCAGTGCTGA
Organism: Scyliorhinus canicula; assembly: GCF_902713615.1. NCBI lineage: Eukaryota > Metazoa > Chordata > Chondrichthyes > Carcharhiniformes > Scyliorhinidae > Scyliorhinus > Scyliorhinus canicula. Next base: position 125,006,606 of record NC_052163.1, on the reverse strand, counting down.
ACGGCGCTCGCCCGAGGTCTTTGAAGCAAAAGGGATGAATCCCAAAACCTCAGGTACCTCGGGAATCTGCACATTAGAGTGAGGCTAACTATCTCGCTCCAATATGCAGATTTGCTAAAAAGTGATCCCGCCCATTGCGGGTGGGGTTCACATCACAACATCTCGCGAGATCCAACGATCCTGGGAGCGGGGTTTCAACGGCACGCTGCGCCGCGGCGAGCTGCTTTTCAGGCGCAGGGTGACCGTTGAATCGTGCCCCGTGTGTAAACACGGTGGGCCAAATTACAAATTGCTGGCTTTATGGCTCTTTTCCCCTCCCCCCACTTCATGGGTCACTGAACGTGGATCGATTGAGGCACCACAATAAAGATACTTAGAAATTGTGACCACAAAATCGCAGCAGTGGCTGTTTCTTCACTGGTCTGCTGCTGGCTTGTAAATTCACTAGAAACAGGCAGTCAGAGGTGCCAGATTGGGAACTGTGCAGTAAGGCTGCTCCAATAAATCTAATATCCGGTGCCATCATAACAGGATTTTAATAGTGCGGCCTCTCATGGGTCAAACTGATTTGGTGTATGGCCACCTCAAGTTCAATACTGCAATTAATCCTGGGCAGTTCGTTAACTTAATAATTACATCTCCCACAGGTCCAACTGCACCATACAGAAGATCTGAAGGAGAGGTGTTGTTAGTGCCAGCAAGTCCACACCATTTTCTTCAACGCTACAGGACTTTCCCCGTGCTAGCTCAGTATGACAGCCAGAGAGGTTCGTAACAGGCTGCGATAAGTGTCAGGCTCAACGCGGAGGAACATTTCACAGACTAGTTACAGTATATGGGGAGGCCATTCAGCCCATCACCCAAAGGAGCGTTTCACCAGGCACCACTCCGCCGCCTTCTCCCCGTAACCCTGCACATTCTTCCTTTTCCGATGTTAACTTCCACCAATGGGAACAGTTTTTCCCTACCCACCCTGTCCAGACCCCTTGTGATTTCTAATTCCTCTATCAAATCACCACTTAACTGCTGCCTCACAGCTCTAGGTACCCGGGTTCGATTCTGGGTGACTGTTGTAACAATATGTATATTGCAAGGAATACAAAGGGTTAACAATCTGATGTTATTACTTCTCACCACCAGTTGGAGATAAGGAGCAATCATAAAAGTATCATGCAATTCCTGTGATTCTGAGGGAAGGTGTTTAGGCATGAGAGAGATTAGTTGCATAGTTCAGAGATCTGCATTTAGAGATATCGTACAGTTTCATTTAATAACTTTAACCTTGGACCTTGTTGGAATCTTATTTAAGTAGTGTAAATAAATGCGCTTTGTGCAGTAACTTAGCTTGATGTTCTTTGTTCTACACTACGTTCTCAACACATTCTGATTCACAAAACAGAGAACATCACAACTATCTGTGCGGAGTTTGCACATTCTTCACGTCTGAGTGGGTTTCCTCCGGGTGTTCCGGTTTCCTCCCACAGTCCAAAGATGTGCGGGGTAGATGGATTGGCCGTGCTAAAATTGCCCCTTAGTGTTCAAAGGTTAGATGGGGTAACGGGATAGGGTGGGGGCATGGGCCGAGGTAGGGTGCTCTTTCAGAGGGTCAGTGCAAACACGATGGGCCGAAAGTCCTTTTGCCGCACTGTGGGGATTCTGTGATTCTATCCATGAACTTTCTCTTCTCCAAGGGAAACAGTCCCAACCTCTCCAACCTATCAACATTGCTGAAGTTCGTCATCCCTGAAACCATTCCCATGCATCTTTTCTGCGCTCTCTCTGATATCTTCATTTCCGTCCAAAATGAGATTTCCCCAAACTGGAAGCAATACTCCAGTTCAGATCAAAAACATGTTGTGTGTGTGTTATACATGACCTCGCTTTTGAACTCTATGCATCTATTAATAAAGCTCAGGATACTGTACACTTTAATAAACACGCTCTCAACCGATCTTGTCTCCATGAACGATTTTTTTTTAATACATTCATGGGCTGTGGGCATCTCTGGCTGGGCCAGCATTTATTGTCCTTCCCTAATTGCCTTTGAACTCAGTGGCTTGCTGGGCCATTTCAGTGGGCATTTAAGAGTCAACCACATTGTTGTGGATCTGGAGTCACTGTCGGCCAGACCAGGTGAGGATGGCCGATTTCCTTCCCGAAAGAAAATTGGTGATCCAGGTGTTTTTTTTTAATTTAGAGTACCCAATTCATTTTTTCCAATTAAGGGGCAATTTAGCGTGTCCAATCCACCTACCCTACACATCTTTGGGTTGTGGGGGCAAAACCCACGCAAACACGGGGAGAATGTGCAAACTCCACACGGACATGACCCAGAGCCGGGATCGAACCTGAGACCTCGGCGCCGTGAGACTGCAGTGCTAACCACTGTGCCACCATGCTGCGCCAGGTGGGTTTTTAACCACAAAAAGCAATGGGTTTGTGGTCATCAGTAGTGTGAGAGGGGCAGCACGGTGGTGCAGTGGTTAGCACTGTTGCTTCACGCGCCGAGGTCCCAGGTTCGATCCCGGCTCTGGGTCACTGACCGTGTGGAGTTTGCACATTCTCCCCGTGTCTGCGTGGGTTTCGCCCCCACAACCCAAAGATGTGCAGAGTAGGTGGATTGGCCACGCTAAATTGCCCCTTAATTGGAAAAAATTAATTGGGTACTCCAAATTAATTTTTAAAAAATCATTAGTGTTTTAATTCTGTGTTTTCATTGAACTCAAAATTCACCATCTGCTGTAGTGCTGCTCGAGTCCAGATTCCCAAAGCATTACCCTGTGTCTGTGGCCTACTGGTCTAGTGACAATACCACGACACCACTGCATCCTTACACAAATACACCTTACCCCTCTGCCCTGGCACCCTCTTTAGAATTCTGCCCCTTTATATTGCGTCTCCACATTCTTCTGACCAAAATCACCCCGATTTTGACTGAATCATATAACCAGTGACGTACGTTCAATTCCTGATCAAAGTTACCCCAGTGTGTTGGTTGTCCCTTGTAGGGAAACCCACCCAGCCAAATCACGCTGCAAGTTAGCCTCAGTACTCCTGGGTCACAGTGTGAATAATAAATCTGCCAGATTCCCCACGTAACTGCAGATTCATATTCTCTGCTGGAAAGTGTGTCGTGGGGCAATAGATTAGGGCAGACTGTTTGCACCAGTAATTTATTTTATTCTTTCACAAGGCATGGGCATCGACGGCTAGGCCGACATAATTGCCTTTGAGAATATGCTGGTGAGTCACCTTTATGAACCGTTGCAATCTGTTTGGTATAGGTACACCCAGTGCTGTGACGAAGTGAGTTTCAAGATGTTGTCCCAGCAATACTGAAGGAACGTGGATAATATTTCCAAGTCAGGATGGTGAGTGGCTTGATGGGGAACTTGCAGTCAGTGGTGTTCCCGTGTATATGCTGGACTTGTCTTTCTAGGCGGTAGAGGACGTGGGTTTGGAAGATGATGTTGAAGGAGCCTTGGTAAGTTGCTGCAGTGCATCGTACAGGTGGTACACACGGCTGCCACTGTGCGTCGGTGGTGGAGGGAGTAGATGCTGAATATGATACATAGGATATCAATGTCCTGGATGGTGTTGAGCTTCTTGAGTGTTGTTGGAGCTGCTCTCATCCAGGCAAGTAATGCTCAATACTGCTGGAACAACCATTTAGGATTGATATGAGGAGAAATGTTTGCATACGGTTGTGATTTTGTTTTTTGGAATTCTCTAAGCCAGAGGGACGTTCAGTGGTTGAACATATTGAAGACTATGATTGATTGCTTTTTGGATACAAAGAGCTACAGGAGGGCAGGAAAGTGGGCCGGAGGTAGACAATTAGAAATGGTGTTATTGCATAATGGAGAAGGCCCAACAGACCATTTGGAAACGCCTCCTCCTATTTCTTTTGTTCTTATGCCAACACTTACTGTCTAAGCCATTTGAGAGAGGTGGCAGAGGGTGGCTAAGACTTTGGCAAAAGATGCCCTAGAGTACCCACACATACAGGAGAGGGCAGCGTACTGTAGCATCATCACCACCATTAGGCTGGCATCCCAAAAGAGGATGTCCCCTCAGAAGGGGATGGTGAACAGGAGAATTATTAGTACCAGTGTGATGGTACACAGAACAAGTTGGCATCTTTATCTGGAGACGGGTATATTGAAGTGCTATCTGTACCAATGGCGTCTACAGCCCAACACAAACGAGTGCTTCCTGGGCAGCAATGGAATAAATTGGGTCAATAACGCTACTGTACTGAAAGCAAAGAATTTCACAACACAACAAAAGCTAAAGTAATTTCTTGCCTTCAACGATCTGATGAGCGAAACAGGACGTAACTTGATGTAGTGACAATATTGTCAAGTGGCTTGGGAGCGCCCAGCTCTGTCGCTTGTGCAGTCAGACGGTGCTGAGGGACCAAGATGCTTGTTTACTGATTAAATGAACTCTGAACGGAATACCAGAGGACATTCAAGATATCAATACCTCCAGCCATGTCAAATCAACCGTGAAGGACTATGTGCTCCCAGTTCTTAAGCACTCTCTTTAATCACATCTGTCAACCATCCTGCATCTGGAGCTGTTAGCCGAGTGTAGCATCTGCTTTTGCCGACTTTCTTTGTTAAGCACAATATTCGCACTCCCAATGGTTAATCAATATTGCCTAAAACTGTTCACACCGAGAGATCATTATCCATTACCAGCACTTTCTGTTGTTCTCTCCGCTATCCTTCTTCTCCTCCGGCCCCTTTTGAAGATGGTGACTAGTGCTGGGGTACAGTTCCACCGATGCCTCTGGCCGCCCTCGAGCGGATGTCCTTTGTGTGCTGATGTTTAGGATGAATGCCCTCCAGCTGTTGGCAAGTTGAGCAGCAGAGTTGCCCTCGTCAAAGACCAAGTTAGCCCACTTCCCAGCGAGAGCCGCAGTGGAGATTTACCCTGTCGACCACATGCAAGGAACATGTTCCGAACTGTGTGATACACAGCACACTGGAGAAATCCCCCTCCCCCTTCACCCAGGACCTGAAGACTTGCTCCGATTTCTCCCCTTGTTCCCCGAAGGGCCAACCCGCTGATCTGTGAGCAAATCACTACAGCTTTGGCCTTTCTTATCACTGGCTCTATTTACACGTTGGTTTTTAATGAGAGTATTTGCACAATTCCTGCAGGAAGTGGCGGTTGAGGATGTTTGGACTGTACTTGTTGAAATGTGAGCCAAGTTTGTTTGCATTGCACTGCTGGAACCGGGAGCTGAACGCCTCTACGTTCAAATCCCTTGGCAAAGGATTGAGGCGAACAAAGATAACGTCTAAATTCAGCATCTTGTGAAAAATGAAAATCGCTTATTGCCACAAGTAGGCTTCAAATGAAGTTACTGTGAAAAGCCCCTAGTCGCCACGTTCCGGCGCCTGTTCGGGGAGGCTGGTACGGGAATTGAACCGTGCTGCTGGCCTGCCTTGGTCTGCTTTAAAAGCCAGCGATTTAGCCCAGTGTGCTAAACCAGTGTTTAGCAAGGTTCACATTCACGGTTAGCACATTCAAAACATTGTTGAATATATTTAGGCACAGCCATCCTCCTAAATTTGAATTCACTCCTTGCATTGAGCTGAGAGCCTGCACTAGGTGACTCTCCATCAAATAAAACTGTAAATTCAGGCTACCCAGACTGATTCCCGCTCCGCCTGCTATCATACTGGACCTTAACGCGGCAGCAATTAGGAGTGATGAGAATTGCAGTGACAATCACTTATGAGCGTAAAACTTAACAGTAACTGTAACTGCATCAACCTGGGTGTGAAAGCAAATTTAAATAATCACTCTGGCAGCTTCGCAAATGTCAGCCCACAGATGTTTACAGCCAATGAAGGACTTTCTGCCGAGTAGTCACTGCTGTAATGTAGCAAATGCAGCAGCCAATTTACACAGCAAGCACCCAAAAAATAAAATAGGTAATGACTGGGCAACCTGAATTGTGGTTCAGGTTCAGGGATAAATATTAGCCAGGGCACCAGTGGAACAGCGGTTAGCACTGCTACCTCACAGCACCAAGGTCCCAGGTTCGATTCCGGCCTCAGGTGAATGTCTGTGTGGAGTTGCACTTTCTCCCCATTTCTGCGTGGGTTTCCTCCGGGTGCACCGGTTCTCTCCAGTCCAAAGATGTGCAGGTGAGGTGGATTGGCCATGATCAATGCGCAGTGTTACGGGGATAGGGTGGGGAGGTGGGCTTCAGTAGAGTGCTCTTTCGGAGAGTGGGTGCAGACCCGATGGGCCGAATGGTCTCCTTCCGTGCTGTAGGGATTCTTACTGGACTCCCCTGCTCCTCTTCAAAATGGTGCCTTGGGATATTTGACCTTCACAGGTAGGCGGGGTTTCAGTTTAACCTCATTCAGAAGGTGGCATGTGTGACAGTGCAGTACAGTGCAGTGGGCGGCACTGTAGCACAGTGGTTAGCATTGTTGCTTCACAGCGCCAGGGTCCCGGGTTCGATTCCCGGCTTGGGTCACTGTATGTGCGGAGTCTGCACCTTCTCCCCGTGTCTGCGTGGGTTTCCTCCGGGTGCTCCGGTTTCCTCCCACAAATCCTGAAAGACGTGCTTGTTCAGTGAATTGGACATTCTCAATTCTCCCTCTGTGTACCCAAACAGGCACCGGAATGTGGCGACTAGGGGTTTTCGCAGTAACTTCATTGTAGTGTTAATGTAAGCCTACCTGTGACAATCATAAAGATTATTACTGCCCTGGAGTATCACCTAGATGTAGTTCCCTGATTTCCACGTGGGGCCTTGAGCTCACAGTCCTTGGCGTACACACGTACGCACACACACATACGTACACACCACACACACAAACACACACGTACACCACACACACACACAAACACACACGTACACACACACACACGTGCACACACACACGTGCACACACACACGTGCACACACACGTACACGTACACATACACGTACACACACACGTACACACACACGTACACACACACGTACACACACACGTACACACACACGTACACACACACGTACACACACACCAGAAGCTTTGGGTGGTGGGGGGGAATTAAAGAGTTAATTTTGGCCAAGGAACAAGAACACATATGGTTATTATCCAGCTGCATTATTACTCATGAAGAACGTTGTCCCAAAGAAAACGTGATCTGTTAAACCAGCCCCCCTGACAGCAGTCCTGTGTCAATTCATGAGCCATTCATATCTCTGCTGCCTGAGCACGTTACACACTTCACTGAGTTTTGAATTAAAATACACTAGATTCCATCTTCCACTCCCCCTGCCAGTGCTAATGCAAACCCCTGAGGTGAGTCTGACAAAAGGGTAGCCAACTGTTACACAAAATTCACACATACCGCCCTCTGGCATTGCCCTAAAGACGGGAACATTCGCTATTTTGGAAGTAAGTGCTGAGTGCAACTTCTGCCCACGTCAACACACTGTGACACGGCCGGTTGATGTAACCGGTGAAAAAAAACACTATGGGGAACAATGAGCAGCCAATCACTTCTTCTCTTTTAAGAAAAAAGCAACTAATTTATTCCAAAGGAAGTAAAGATTGTGGCAGCCTTTCAGCAAAACGACCATAAATATGCTTTCAAACTGGGCAGGATGAGGTTTTAACAACCTCTTACCTGTGCCATTGCCCCACCATTGCTGGCATTTTCCAGGGGTTGGTAGGTGGCGGTCATTGGGAGAGGGTGGGAATGGGCAACAATCAACCACTGAAGGAGGAACTTTAGTCTGAATACTTCACAGTGTCCTAGAGCCCAGTCAGAGGACACAGCAACCATTAGTGATCGAGCGTCTCCTTGTTGAAAACTTTCCTTCGATTGATTTGCGGTTTCTGTTTTTGGAAAGTGTGTTTACACGTGCCTCGCCATGTAAACAAGCAAGCTTCCTAAACAAATGGCCAGCAACGTTTCGAACAGAATGGTCTCGTCCTACATTTCGAAGATGTGTCAATGCATCAGAGCTGGATGTCGCTGCACTGGAGTTAAAACTCAGCCTTCCATGCACCAGTTTGTACTGTTTAACAACAAGAGAAGCAAACTTACCTCTTGAGAGAGGAAAGGTATAATTTGTGCACAAATTGTGCTCAGTCTCTTCACAATTTCTGCCTGCAACAAAAAAAAAAGTGAAGTTTGGAAATTGCTACAGTTTTAATCATGACATCCACATTGTTAAAGTTAGGACAGTTTCCTTCTTCAACCTTCGAGGAGCTGAGTCCGATTCTCATCACTCACAGTCACCGTGTCCTTTTTGGCATCCCGACTCATTACAGCTAATGGGACAGGGGTACAAAGATCAGAGTTACCCAGGACTATGATCCAGGGCCTATTTGTACCTCTTAACTTGAAGAAGATATTTCATAGAATGTAAATATTTATAATCATTTTGAAATCACTGGGCGGACTCCAGCTGGAGTACTGTATCCAATTCTGGACACTACCTTGGCATGGAGAAGATTTACTCGTATGGGGTGGGGGGTGAGGAAATTTAGTTCTGTAGACGTGTTACAAGGAACCATAACTGTTTCTCTTAAGAGCTGCAAAACCTATGGGGGGGATTTAATAGCTGTCTGGGGTTGTGAAGGGTTTTAATGGATTAGATAGGGGGAAAAAACAGTTTCCGCTAGCTTGAGATTCGGCTGGAGGATCCAGGTTTAAAATAATTGGCACAAGAACCGGGAGGGGAATTGCAGCAAATTATTGTGAACTGGAACTGGCTGCCTGCGAGGGCGGTGGTAGGCGTTGACTGCACAGGAACTCATTGCCTCTAGTTCTGGGCGCTACACTTGAGGAGAGACGTGTAGATTCCCGAGAATGATTGCAGGGACGATGAATCTCAGGTGCGCAGGTGTATTGGGGAAGTTGGGAATGCTTTCCGTGGAGACGATTGGGAGAGTCAGTGCCAAATATCCGAGAGGAGATTTGATGGGGACTTTCTGAATCATGAGGGGTCTGGACAGAGTAGTTAGGGAGAAACTGTTCCCATTGGGTGGAAGGGTCGAGAATGAGGGGGCACAGGTTTAAAGGTGTCTAGTCAAAGAAGCAGTGGAGACACGAGGAGAAACCTTTTCACACAGCGAGTGATTAACATTTGGAATGCACAGCCAGCGGGCGATGGAGGCATGTTCGGCCGAGGCATTCAAGCGAGGATTAGCTCATTTTCTGAAAAGGAAGAATGTGCAGGGTTACGAGGAGAAGGCATTGGAGTGGCACTAGGTGCACTGCTCATTCAGAGAGCTGGCACAAGCAATGATGGGCCAAATGGCCTTCTTCGGTGCTGCAACAATCCTGTGAACTTTCAAGAGGAAAATGGAAATACATTTTCAAAACAAAAAAAAATTACAGGTGCGAGTTACAGCATAAATATGTTCACAAGTTGAAGGGGAAACGGAATATAAATCTCCATGCACTTCCTGCCACATCAGCCATATACCATCCACAAACCACAGTATTGCTTTCTACACTAGTGACGTCATCTGATTGGCCACTTTTGGACCAGTCATAAAGCAGAGGGTCCTTACAATTGTACAGGCACAAAGCCTCTTCTTGAAATGGATGCTTGGCCAGCTAGACAGACAACGAGAGAGCATCATAAAGGTACGAACAATGATGAAACAGTCTGCTTCATTCACCGTCCCACACAGTTGCAATATCTTGTGCTTCACAATACTCACACTCCCCCAGCTCAAACCATGCGATCTCCTGGGAAAGGCACAAAACTAGATTTAAAAATAAAATTCACCGTGGCAATTAAGTACCTCCAGGAGATTGCTCTTGTGATGAATGTAGAACTTGTTATCTACTATATTTCATATTTTGCTGCAGTAACGTTATTAAAACCCTGCTTTAAAATCCATGCAGGCAGTATACATACAGGCAGAAATTGTTATCTACTATATTTCATACTTTGCTGCAGCAACGTTATTAAAAACCCTGCTTTAAAATACATACCGGCAGTATGCCTGCTAAAGCTGTAATTAGGAAGTTGTAAATGGTGAGATAATTATTGATTTTAACCACTTACTTGGTTCCAGACAAAAGGCTAATGGAATAGTGTTTTGATTGATGGAGATTCCCTGGAGTGTAGATAATTTATTAGGGCTTGTGTCTAGTCCTAGCTAAGCAGGCCATGGAAATTAGCGGGATGCAGATGGTGTCATTAATGGGAGGAACCAGGTCGGTCTGTAGTTTTGCAGTCCATTAGAGAATTTTAAGTTGAATAGCAGTTTTGCCACACGTTGTTAGGTTGAGCAGAAGTGTACTGGATCTTGAAGGGATCTCTCTCTCCAGAGATTTCCAAAGCTAAGCAAATAACCTGTTTTGTCAACTTTATTTATGAGTGGCATTTGAACTGTATTGGGTTGCTTAATTGGAATTAGCAGCAGATGTAGATCGTAAGTTCAAGTTTTTCCTTTTGTTTAAGTATAATTTAACTGATAATTGTAAAACTATTTATTTGATGTTAATGTAGTTCATTCTGTGTTTAAATTAAAATTTAACATAAAAGACACCTATTGTTTAGAGTCATCAGTCCTGCGGTGAGGTATCCTTTCCTCAATTTTACAAATAGAAAAACTGTTTAGGGCTCTTGACCGATATCCTAACAAACATTGGGGTCTGGTCCGGTATCCTAACACCCTGAAGTATCTCCATTCTGTAACTGTTGCTTGTCCTCGCCATGCAGAAACAGTTCCAGCTCTGTCTTCAGACAGACAGACAGGCATGGACATTTACTAAAGAGACTTGCACTGGTTATCTTGGTGTAGAGTGAGTAAATGGGGTAAACATTGTGCCTCTTTTTCCAGCTATAAAATGTGTGGAACACTGACCAACAGAGAGACCGGGGCAAGCATTAATAATAATAATCTTTATTATTGTCACAAATAGGCTTACATTAACACTGCAATTAAGTTACTGTCAAAAGCCCCTAGTCGCCACAACCGGCACCTGTTCGGGTACACAGCAGGAGAATTTGGAATGTAGAAATTACCTAACAAGCACGTCTTTCAGGAATTGTGGGAGGAAACCGGAGCACCCGGAGGAAACCCACGCAGACACGGGGAGAACGTGCAGACTCCGCACGGACAGTGACCCAAGCCGGGAATCGAACCTGGGACCCTGGCGCTGTGAAGCAACAGTGCTAACCACTGTGCCACCCAAGGCAGTGAGCCAATACATAAACATGGGCATGGATCATTTGGGTTAAACAACCAGCTTCTGCACTGTAAATTCAACTAGAATATGGCAGCGAGTTGCAATAATAGACTTTGGTAGTCAGAGAGGAGACGGTTAATGGCCGTAATACAGGAGGCGATGGGAACACTCCAAACAGGAAGGCGTTTGCAATTGACAAACTGAATGCATTATTAAGGAGAAGGAATGCCTCAGGCTGCAACGTTCTCCTGAGCTTTGCAGCCAGTTCAAACCTCATTCTTGGGCAGCAGTTGAACTGCTCGAGTGTGTCCCTCAGTGCTAACACGCTCTCATTCATTTCCTACATTAGCATGCGTGATTATATCATGGAGGTAAAAGTTGGGAGGGGGGGGGCTGATGGGTTGAGAAATGAACGTCACCCCTCTAATTCATGGAAGTGCTAAATCGCAATAATCAAAATTACAACAAGTAGTAAATAATAGGTGTGTGTCAATGCAACTCAGGCTGTCACACATCGATAGCCGCCAGTACATACAAGTTAAATGATGTTGGGACAACTGGGGAAATATTCCAGTCAACTGCATTCTAACCGAATGCTTTCAACTGTTTCTTCTTTTGAAACCAGCGAGGAGCTGTCCTAATTGCCTGGCAGCTAAATATGACACGTACAGTGGCAACAGCAACAACTTGCGTTTATTTTGGGCGTTAATCATCCCACGGTGTTTCACAGGGACAGCCATCAAACCAGATTTGGCACTGGACCACACGAGGACAATGCAAGAGACCTGGCCACAAGCTTGTGCAAACGGGTAGCTTTCAAAGGGGTGCGTTAAAAAGGAAAGTGGAAAGGTGCAAGGAGGGGATTCCAGGGCTCAGGGCCCAGGCAGCAGGGCTCAGGGCCCAGGGCTCAGGGTCCAGGCAGCAGGGCTCAGGGCCCATGCAGCAGGGCCCAGGGCTCAGGGCTCAGGGCCCATGCAGCAGGGCCCAGGGCTCAGGGCTCAGGGCCCATGCAGCAGGGCCCAGGCAGCAGGGCCCAGGGCTCAGGGCCCAGGCAGCAGGGCCCAGGGCTCAGGGCCCAGGCAGCAGGGCTCAGGGCTCAGGGCTCAGGCAGCAGGGCTCAGGGCTCAGGGCCCGGGCAGCAGGGCTCAGGGCTCAGGGCTCAGGGCCCAGGCAGCAGGGCCCAGGGCTCAGGGCCCAGGCAGCAGGGCTCAGGGCTCAGGGCTCAGGGCCCAGGCAGCAGGGCCCAGGGCTCAGGGCCCATGCAGCAGGGCCCAGGGCTCAGGGCTCAGGGCCCATGCAGCAGGGCCCAGGGCTCAGGGTCCAGGCAGCAGGGCCCAGGCAGCAGGGCCCAGGGCTCAGGGTCCAGGCAGCAGGGCCCAGGCAGCAGGGCCCAGGGCTCAGGGCCCAGGCAGCAGGGCTCAGAGCTCAGGGCCCAGGCAGCAGAGCCCAGGCAGCAGGGCCCAGGCAACAGGGCTCAGGCTGCAGGGCCCAGGCAGCAGGGCTCAGGCTGCAGGGCCCAGGGCTCAGGCAGCAGGGCCCAGGCGGCAGGGCCCAGGGCTCAGGCAGCAGGGCCCAGGCGGCAGGGCCCAGGGCTCAGGCAGCAGGGCCCAGGGCTCAGGGTCCAGGCAGCAGGGCTCAGGGCCCAGGCAGCAGGGCCCAGAGCTCAGGGCCCAGGCAGCAGAGCCCAGGCAGCAGGGCCCAGGCAGCAGGGCTCAGGCTGCAGGGCCCAGGGCTCAGGCAGCAGGGCCCTGGCAGCAGGGCCCAGGGCTCAGGGCCCAGGCAGCAGAGCCCAGGCAGCTCTGGAACGGTGAACGGCCAATCGTGATACGGTTAACATTGCAACTAATAATAATAATAATCTTTATTAGTGCCACAAGTAGGCTTACATTAACGCTGCAATGAAGTTACTGTGAAACGTCCCTAGTGGCAACATTCCTGCGTCTGTTCGGGTACATAGAGGGAGAATTCAGAATGTCCAATTCACCTAACAGCATGTCTTTTGGGACTTGTGGGAGGAAACCGGAGCACCCGGAGGAAACCCACACAGACACGGGGAGAAAGTGCAGACTCCGCACAGACGGTGACCCAAGCCGGGAATCGAACCTGGGACCCTGGAGCAGTGAAGCAACAGTGCTAACCACTGTGCTACCATGTCACCGTGTGCAAGAGACCAGAATTGGGGCAGCGCAGAAAGCCCAGGAGGGGTTGCGGGGCTGGAGAAGATCGCACAGATACGGATGGACGGGACAGTAGAGGGATTTGAAAATAAGGGCAATGGATTTAGAACGTTGGCAAGTAAGAAGGCATCATGCTGAATCCCACCTGCCACGGTGCCATTTTTCAGCTACCGAACCCAATTGCTGGTCTGTGCCCACTGAGGGCGGAAGAGCCATTGAAGAAAGTGGCAATGGAGGAAAGCCCATCAGCTGATCCGGGCATCGAACCGTTGCAGCGACAAAGAGAAAAGCAAACCACTGCGCAGGGCTGCTTTACACCGGCACTGATCCCTCACCCAGCCAGCGAGAGAGGAGATGGAGAGGGCTGTGTTTACATTGCAAACTCTCTGCTTCAGCAGCTGATCTGCTTTGTATGCACATACTGCTATCACTCACGGAGCTTCTTTATCAATAACAACCCAATGTTTTGTACCACAGTCATTCACATGAGGGTAGGACAAGAGGGCAGGGGAACTGAGATCTCCTGCGAGTAATTAGAATACAAAGACAACACGGCTATCACAGCAATCAGAAACAGGTGACACCATGCTCCTGAATAGGATTGACTCATTTACATGAAAGGCTGGCTTCGTGATTGAGGTGCCCATAGCTAACGAGCACATTACTCTAGTTTGCGCAAGGGTGATAGCCCAGTTTTTGTATTGATATTTTTCCATTTTTTTTTGTCCGCCCTGAATGAAAAGCTATTAAGAGCACTTCACATTACATTCCCAGGCTGTTTGATCTATTCATTCAGCACTCCCATTACATCTAACAACCTTTCTCACATTGGGCATGGTCTGGCTGAAGAGGCCATGTGGGTATTAGAATACATCTGCATCCGAGCACACACATGCCAGGCTGATGCTCCAGTGCAGCAATTGTGGGAGTGCTGCACTGTCAGAGGTGCCATCTCTCAGGTATGTCACTAAATTGGGGCCCCATCTGCGTCTTAGGTGGGCAAATAGTGGCCTCAGCACCATTTCAAAGAAGTGCTGGAGGGTCCTTTACTGAATAGAATAGAATAGAATCCCTACAGTGCAGAAGGAGGCCATTCAGCCCATCGTGTCTGCACCGGCCCTTGCTCCGATAGAGCACCCTGCCTCGGCCCAATTTCCCCACTCCTAGCCCTGTAACGCCACCTAACCTTTGGGCAATTTAGCATGGCCCATTCACCTAACCTGCCCATCTAACCGGACAAGACTGTGGGAGGAAACCGGAGCACCCGGAGGAAACCCACGCAGACACGGGGAGAACGTGTAAAAGCCACACAGTCACCTGAGGTCAGAATCGAACCTGGGACACTGGTGCTGTGAGGCAGAAGTGTTAACCACTGTGCCACCCCTTTATATCAATCCCCACCCCAACCTTCCCTCCTCGCACCCATGCGCACGGTCAATATTCATCCTTTGACCACCATCACCCCCAAAAAACCCAGATGATCTGATCTTCAGTGAGTTGCTGCTTGAGGGAGCTGGAACAATGATGTGTTTAAAGAAACTGTTGCAATACCTAGATTAAAACGGGTTATTCACCATTGCTGTTTGTGGGAGCTTGCTGTGCAGAAATGGGCCGCCATGTTTCCTACTTTACAACAGCGACTGCACTTTGAAAGAAAGTCATTGGTTGTAAGGAGCTTTGCAATGTCCTGGGGTTGCGAGAGCCACTATATCAACGCACGTCTACTCATTGTTTTTTCCACTGTCTTTCCTGTAGTGCACTACAGTCAGTGAAGTGCTTTTGAAGTATCTGGGGTGCAATTCTCCCAAAACATTTCTTTTTTTTTTAAACAAACAATTTTATTGAGGTATTTTTCAGCATTGTAAACGATGTCGGCATTGCATCAACAAAAAGAAAGCAAAAAAGGCAAAAATGTACAAACATCCACGTACAATCAATACTTCAATCGTAACATACTGCACAAGCCCGCTCCTTTCCCATCGGCACTACCCACCAATTTATCCCTCCTACTCTACTCTACTCTAACCCCTACCCCCCGCTGACGCTCACTCTCCCGCAAAGAAGTCAATGAATGGTTGCCACCTCCGGGCGAACCCCTGTACAGATCCCCTCAAGGCGAACTTAATTTTTTCCATACCCAGAAAACTCGACATGTCCGCAAGCCACCACTCAGTCTTCGGGGGCTTTGAGTCCCTCCATGCCAATAATATTCGTCGCCGGGCTATCAGGGAAGCAAAGGCCAAAACATCGGCCTCTTTCTCACCCTGGACTCCCGGGTCTTCCGAAACCCCAAAAATTGCTCCTAAAACATTTTGAAGTGCGGTCTCCGGCGGGAAACGTGGCGCAGGATTCTCTGATCCTGAGGCTAAGTGTTGACGCCTTTGGAAATGCCGTCGAGTTTCTCGTCCGGGGGGGGGGGGGCGGCACAGCGCTGGAGCGGTTCACGGCATTCCAGCTGTTGATCCGGCCATGGAACGGGCGCCGGGGGATGCACGCATGCACAGTGGGTCTGGCGCGAACCCGCACATGCGCAATCCCACCGGCGCGATTTCCGCGCATGCGCGGTGTCTCCCTTGTCCGCGCCGGCCCCGACCCAACATGGCGCAGGAGTACCGGCGCCAGCACGGAAGAAAGGAGGCCGGGAGATAGAGAGGCCGGCCCGCCGATCAGTGGGTCCCGATCGCAGGCCGGGTCACATGGGAGCCCCCCCCCACCGGGGTCGGACCCTCCCTCCGCTCCCCGACCCTTCAATGCGGAGTTCCCGCCAGCTGAGATCAGGTGTGGACGGTGTCGGCGGGACTCGGCACCGAAGGGTCTGCGGCCGCTCGGTCCATCCCGGCCCAAGAATCGGCGGGCCGGCCGCGCAGAGGGGCCCGCGACCAGCGCTGCGCCAACTCTCCACAGCATCGCGTGCCAGCATCGGGGCGGCGTGGTGCGATTCACGCCAGTCGCGGGGATTCTCCGGCCCGGCCCTGGGCTGAGAGAATCCCGTCCGAGGTGCAAGTCCCGCTGGGTGGTTGGGCATGATCCAGATTGCAATCCACCCACACATAGGGGGGTGGGGGGATTGGACTGGCACTGAGAGGGGGAGGGCCTAAACACATCGGCGACCCCAGCTTCACAAATGTCAAAGTGATTGCCCCTCACCCCCCCCCCCCCCCCCCCCCAACTGCATAGCCTGTCCTGATCTCAGTCCCCAACCCCTACCGAGCGTACAGCTGGTAACAGGGCTCGGGTAGAGCTACACGCCACTGCTCAGATCTGGCCGGTGTTTGGACAAACGGTTGCGCGTGAATCCTCGGTTGACAGGCTACTAGCTTTAGATGTGCCATCACGGGATTGATGGGCATGGAAAGCTGCTGGGTGAGCCTGGGTACTTTCCATTTTAGTGGCTTTCCTTCCTCCTCGTGCTAATGTTCTGCCCTTCCCTCCTGCTGAACTATGGGTTCGCAATCACCATGTCCGATTGTTCACCTGCCCTCTTGAGACAGCGGGACAGTACGAGAGCGAGGAGTGGTCTTGCATCGATATATCGCTTTTCACAACCCCAGGATATCGCAAAGCACCTTGTAGCCAATGAAATGAGTTTTGGGGAGCACTCACTGTTGTAAAATAGAAACAAATGCAGCAGCTTGCACACCAATGTTGGATAATCAGTTTTAGCGATGCTGGTTGAAGGCCATGTATTGAGTGGGGACACCAGGCAGAACTCTGACTTTGAAATATTGCCACAAGACCTTTCGAGCTCGACCTGAGCGATCAGACAGGGCATCAGTTTGACATAATCAGTTTGTGGCAACGGAGGCTGATTTCCCTCTCCCCCTGAAGCTCTCTCTCTCTCTCTAAAAAAAAAAGTGTCTCTCCACACACTTGCCCAGAAATCCAATCTGCAATCTGGGGCCTTGCCGGTGTGAGCACGGTTTAACCATCTCCCTGTATCAGCTTGCTGAGCCACCAGGGAACCATTCTGTGGTCTGATACCTGCTCACAAAGCAGCACAGGCAAGCCGGGAGCAGTTCATCGTTCAGGGAAAAAGCCAAAAAATATATAAATGACAAAAACACACACACACACACAAACATTTTAATCTTGACAGACGCTAGCATCTTTGGATCAAATCAGGAAATAAAGAGGCCTCACAATGTCTCTTGCCAAAGGCCTCATTATCAACTTCCGGCTGTTTTGAGGAATCAATACAATTAGAGCTAGCGAGGCTGTTGTCATGGCAATGGTATCTACAGGACATGACACGGCATGCTGCTGCTGCTGCTACCTAACTGCAAATCAGCGTTTCCAATTCGGCCAGTTAGCTGCCAGTGGGGAGAGTCTTGGGAAGTGGGCAGAGAAAGGGAGGGGGGGGGAGGGGGGGGGAGGGGCTGGGGTTGAGTCTAACAATCATAAACATTTCATTAACGAGTCACCCAGGAGACTGCCAGTGCATTCTACGATTAAATAAATGATTTCCAAATGCGCTCTCAACCAAGCCCGCCCAAACCCTTGGGCTTCCCAGCCAGTGAAACAGGGAGGAAATTAAAAAGGACGACCCTTGCAAAAATGAGTACCACTAGGGACTGCCTAGGGGTGATTCCTATAGCCCGGAAAAGGTCAAAATCAAACCCTCGGGAAAGTGCCGTTTTGGCCGCAAATCTCATTCCGCTGGCGGACAGATTCGGGCTGGATTTTCCGATCAGCTTTATTTTAAAGTTGCCATGACCCGGGGCGGCATGTGGCGCAGCGGTTAGCACTGGGACTGCGGCGCTGAGGACCCGGGTTCGAATCCCGGGTCACTGTCCGTGTGGAGTTTGCACATTCTCCCCGTGTCTGCGTGGGTTTCACCCCCACAACCCAAAGATGCGCTGGTTAGGTGGATTTTAAACATTTATTTTTAACAAAGTTGCCGTCAACCAGTTTAAAATAACGACGTTCCGTAAATCCATCCTTTAAACTCCAAAATATGTGGCCACGGATTGAGTCCTTCAGGGGTAGCCTGACTCGTCCAGGAGCGCTCGTCCAGATAGGCAGGCACCAATAATACAGCTTCATTGAACCATTACACATGGACTTTGGGGAAATGTCCCATTATTCCTCATGGCCGGACCTTTCTTCGCAAGTTGCCGGATGTTATTGAAAATGTCCAGGTCCAAAAGAGAGAAATGGCCCTGGGACAATTTTTGGAGACGGGCAGATGGTTCTTTGCGTTCCTGACTGTTACCAACCGACGTTAACCAAAGGAGGGTCAAACGACTTGGGGACTTTTCACAGTAACTTCATTGCAGTGTTAATGTAAGCCTACTTGTGACAATAAATATTATTATTATTCACCTCGCTGCTGCTTGCGGTGGTCGGGGGAAGAGGCTTTCAAAAATTCTTTCGCGGGATGTGAGCATCTGTGATGCCAGCATTTATCGCTAATCTCTTCGTTAAAATTCTTTTTGAAAAATTTAGAGTGCCCTATTATTTTTTTTTCCCCAATTAAGGGGCAATTTAGCGTGGCCAATCCACCTTCCCTGCACATCTTTGGGTTGTGGGGGTGAGACCCACACAGACACGGGGAGAATGTGCAAACTCCACACGGGCAGAGACCCAGGGCGGGGATCGAACCCGGATCCTCGGCGCCGTGAGGCAGCAGTGCTAACCACTACGCCACCGTGCCGCCCCTATCGCCCATCTCTAATTGCCCTCGAGACGGCGGTGGCGTGTCACCTTCTTGAACCCCTGAAAGTCTGTGTGGCGTAGGTCCACCCATGGTGCTGACAGGAATGGACGTGAGGGGCGGGGTGGGGGGGGAATTTGAGGCTCCCTTTTACCCTCTTTGCAGAGGTACAACATCCAACATAAACAGACCTATAACAGAAATATTGCTTCTAATTGACTGGCCGTGGAAACGCAGACAGGAGACAAGTCATTAAGATTCACACCATAATTAAACCTTGTTACACATGCACTCCAATTAGGGCTTATCCTGCTGCCACTGTGTTTATCGCCTGTACAAGCGCAATTGCTTTAAAAAAAAAGCACAACATTTGGGAGCGGAGGAGGGGAGAAAATCTCCCATGATGCAAGACGATCCGAGCAATATAAAAAAAATTAAGAGTGATGGCGGGGTGTGGGGGAGGAGGGAAAATAAAAGTCTATTAAACGAAAGATAAATGAGAAAATTAGCGCTGACCCACAGCAAGTCGTTAAGATACCTCGGTGAGCATTATTTGCCATTATATGGATCGATGGGCTGGGTTGCAGCAGCGATCAGTCACAAACGTACACACGCTTCAGTAGCACATGAAAATTGTGTTCTCCTTCATTGTTTGTCACTGGGCACCTTGCCAGCTTCATTTCACTGGCACGGCGCCTGCCTTTTGATGTGCACACATATTCAGCTTGATTGATAGAGCAATGCAGCAGAACAAATTATGGCCATGAAATCAGTCCAGAAAGCTGGGAGCAGTTCCTGTCCCTGCGAGACTTCCATTTATTTGTATTATGATAGCAGCGTCAGCAAGGTCACTGACAGCCAGTTCCCAGAAAG
Organism: Scyliorhinus canicula; assembly: GCF_902713615.1. NCBI lineage: Eukaryota > Metazoa > Chordata > Chondrichthyes > Carcharhiniformes > Scyliorhinidae > Scyliorhinus > Scyliorhinus canicula. The sequence goes on along the minus strand of NC_052163.1, from coordinate 124,986,719 downwards.
CAGCCGGCCAAGAGTATTTACCCAGAAGAGCTCCCTTCTTTATTTCCCCAGAAATCAATACTTTCCCAGCCCTCGGGGCACGCTAAGCGACGGTGGCAATCGATCAATGACATGGCTGTGTTTTTGTGTGTGTGTGTGTGGGGGGGTGGGGGAGGTGGTGGGGGTGGAGAGAGAAAGAGGGAGTTGGAGGGAGATAAAGAGGAGGTATGGCGGTGATGGGAAAATGAAGGTTGCGATTTTCATGGTGCCTTTTGCAGCCACACGACAAGTGAACGATTTTTGGAGTGTAGCTCGGGGTGTGACTTAGTGAAGGCAGCAGCCAGTTTGCACACTGAAAGCTCCCACACATGCCAGCGAATTTTATTTAGTGAGCAGAGGGGGCGCTGAAGTGGGCGGTGGCATGAAGACGGTGGAGGTGGGGGGGGGGGGTGGATTTAAGGTGGCAGGTGGTGAGGGATAAAGTGAGGAGGAGGAAGGTTGGTGGGCATGGGGAAGGAGGGATGGGTAGCACAGTGGCTAGCACTGTTCATTCACAGCACCAGGGTCCCAGGTTCGATTCCCGGCTTGGGTCGCTGTCTGTGCGGAGTCTGCACGTTCTCCCCGTGTCTGCGTGGGTTTCCTCCGGGTGCTCCGGTTTCCTCCCACAAGTCCCAAATGGCGCGCCGTTAGGTGAATTGGACATTCTGAATTCTCCCTCCGTGTACCCGAACAGGCGCCGGAATGTGGCGACTAGGGGCTTTTCACAGTAACTTCACTGCAGTGCTAATGTAAGCCTACTTGTGAGAAAAGATTATTATTACTACAGGTGAGGCGCTGTTAGAGCTCCAGGGGGCCGTTGCTCAAGCAGACTCGGCCATGCTCTCCACCATTCCGCCTGCCACCATTCTCCATCGGGCGCAGAGCTAGCAGAAGCTACCGTCAGACCAGAGACCTCCAAGAACATTGCCCTCTGCTGCTGACAGGGAGAAGAGAGACGGGGGATATTTTTACATTTCACACAGCAGGTTGCAGTTAAGTGCAGCTTGTAAACACAAAATGTCCGCCTCACTCCCTTATTACACGCTTGTCCTCCCAGAGGGGCACCCGGCTTCCAATGCTCTCCCTTTCTTTGGGTTTTCAGCTGGAGAACCTATCCCCACCGAGTGGTATTAGATTTGCCCTCTGTACAAAGTGCCTTCACTTGAAGCCATTTATTATTACATTGATTGAGAGCGCTGAGCAAGGTCACCAACCACACAAAAAAAAATCATTACTTTACATTTTTGATCTAACACCTCGAAGGCTGCCGAGGCAATCTCCTCCATTTTAAAATTTATAACAAGTTAGGGATTATGTACATTGTAATGGAAATTCAATAAATAAAGAGTTTGGCACGTAATATGATTGCAGCTCGCGACCTGGATTTAGAATGCAAATTCTCGAGATAGTCACCGCAATGTGTGTTTTGACTTGCTAAATGGTCACTGTGAATTGAAGCAGAGATTATGCAATTACTGCCTCCTTTTTTCACTGTGAAATTCTATGATTCTACTTTCTACTTCGGTATTTTTCCCCTTCCATTTACCCCAATCCGCTCCTCAAGACACTGTTTCTTTCCCCAGGGTGCCACCTGCCTCTGGTACCCGCCCGTGTGGTCTTTATTCACCCATGTGAACTTCAGCAGGAAATGTTAGCCCACTTGGCACAAGGGACATCGAAGCCCAACCTCATCTTGTGGTCACTCAACATTCGCCCACACACAAACTTTCCAGTTCAGATCAACAATAAATAATAATAGTAATAATAATAATAATCGCTTATTGTCACAAGTAGGCTTCGAAGATACTGTGAAAATCCCCTCGTCGCCACATTCCGGCGTCTGTTCGGGGAGGCCGGTACGGGAATTGAACCGGCGCTGCTGGCCTTGTTCTGCAATACAAGCCAGCTGTTTAGGCCACTGTGCTAAACCAGCCCTATAGACAGCAATAAGCAGGAGAAATCATCATAGATAATAATACAGTAGATAATTAACGTATAATTTACACTCACCTACAACTAATCACTACACTATTATAAACTATGACCTGCTCTTACTCACACTATCTTTCCTTCAGTCTGTACTCCAGCCAACTCCTTCCCTTCTCTCCCCACAAGGCTTAACATCAATGCCTTATATACTTGTAACTCTATCTCCCTCTAGTGGCTGATCTAGACATTTCATTAACCCTTGCAGTTCTTACATTTGTGATAATACCACACCGCCTCTACCACCACTTTCAGGCAGTGGGTTCCAGATTCCCTGGGCGCTTTCTCTCCTCTATTGCCAAGGGGTGCTGAGGCCAATTATAGCAGCTTGTCGCGGCTCTCGACTGAGATCAGGGCAGCCAGTGGAGCGGCCCCGGGGTCCTTCGGGTTTGATGGGTGTTGTACCACATGGAGTATTCATATTTAGCAGCACAGCCTGTTGGAAAGGCCATTCATTGGACTTTGCTGTTCTTTCAGGCACCTATACAGTGGACGGAAGAGGGTGGTGTGTCACTGGTGCCCAACAGGTTGGGATTTTTTTATTTTTTGTTCCTGGATGTCAGTGTGACTGACAAGATTATCATTTATTGCCCATCCCCAATTGCCCTTCAGAAAACATGTTGAGATGCCTTGTTTTTAAAAGTTACAATTCAGGGGCAATTTAGTGTGGTCAATTCACATACCCTGCACATCTTTGGGTTGTGGGGGCGAGACCCACGCAAATACGGGAAGATTAATGTGCAAATTCCACATTGACCCAGGGCTGGGATCGAACCCGGGTCCTCGGTGCCGTGTGGCAGCAGTGCTAACCACTGCCCCACCTTGCCACCCCCCTTCTTGACCCATTCCAGTCTGTGCGATGTTGCCACTGTCGCAGGTTGATACGTCGGAGTGGTTTGCTAGGCCATTTCAGAGGGCAGTTAAGAGGCAATCACGATGCTGTGGATCTGGAGTTATGTGTAAACCAGGCAGGGTAAGGATGGCCGATTTCCTCCCCTCAGGGCATCATTGAACCAGATGGAGTTTAATTGACAAGTCCAGTAGTTTTATGATCGTTTTTAATGAGACTCACATTTTATCAATAAATTGAATTTAAATCCCCCCAGCTGCCATGTTGGGATTTGAACTTGTGTCTCCAGAACATTAGTCCGGGCCCGTGCATTATTAGTCCAGTGACATTGGACATTATTTAATTGAGGCAATGGGTGCTCTGCTATATGCCTGGAGAGCCAGCAGACACCGGGTGCCATCTCCTGTGAACTCACCGAATCAATTTCTGAACAGGCACCTAAATGGCCAGCAGTGGTTCGCGCATGTACACCTCGCAAAGTCAACTGGCCCTTTACATCTCCGGTTGCCTCCATGGAGTTCCAGTTTTTGAAGCCCGGCGGTATGAATCCCAGAGTGCACAAAGCAGGCCAGGAAAAAGGAGGTTTGAACTTGGTGGATTCTTCGAATAGCCCTTTCGATTGGGTCCTGGGACAACTTTGGAAGAGTTCTGGGACCCTTTGGAGGGTGGCAAGACACCGGTTGGGATTGTTAGAATTTACACACAAGCTCTTTGGAATGGTCAAGCTGTCCCGGAACCATCAGGTTGTCCAGGAACCGTCGATCAGTCGAGGAACTGTCAAAGGATACTAGCCAAGTTGGCATGCAGGGGGTAATTGCAAAGCTTGGAGGATAGAGGTTACGTGGTGGCATAAGTAGACACTAAGTTGGAGGGGGCTGTGGGGCCATGGGGTGGATATATGGACACGGGTAGGGTATGGGTTGACAATAGTTGGCATGGATGGGGCATTGGGCATGTGTTGTGGGGGAGGGGGGGGGGGAAGATAGGTGAGCAATGAGGGCTGGAAGGATGTTTTTTTAAAATTAAACAGTGTTGGAGCACAGAAGCAGGCCCTGTGCCCAATCTCACCCGTCAGCCCCTGTACTCGCCCGGGGGTCGCCCACTCCAACTACTATATCAGCCAGCCCCCCCACCCCCCCTCTGACAATCATACATCAGGCCTGCACTTTTATATTTTATAATAACGTGCAACCAGTTTTAATGGTTGGATTCACGAAGCTGGGAAGTCTCCTGTTTCTGAGCCCGGGCGGGGGGGGGGGGCAATGGTTGACTACCAGCTTTGTCGGGGTGAGGTCCTGAATTGGGCATTAGGGGTCCACGAGCTGTAAGGTAACATGTCACTAGATTCACAGCTGGTAACAAGAACAGGCCTATCCAGCAGCCAGCGTGCTCGGGCCTGTTCGGATACTCGAGGCCTGCCGTTGCGATCCAGCAGCCCAAGCTCTCGAGAGACCCGCAGCTCAAGTCACCAGCCCTGCCTCCGCTCTGCACAAGAATATATTTGTGACAGAAATGAGAGTAACCACAGGGGCCAGCCACATACTCTACACGCGTCACCAGCACACACAGAAGAACTGTTAGAGGGGCATCAGGTGGGCTAAAATACATCATTTGTTCTGCGCTCATTTGCTTTGTTCTAAGACACCGTGTTTTGCACTGAATTATGTATATACCGCCTACTGAGTCTTCTCCACTCATCATAGTTTATCTGTTGATGCATCGAGGTTGGCTCCTCTGTTCAGATTAAGAAAGCTACTAGGAGGGGGATGGGTGCCCACAAGAATCTGAAATAGGAAACGGGCTCCTGCATTTAGTCATTCTGCCTGGCTGACTCACAAGAGTGAGACAAATAACCCAGGTAGCAATTAGTGAAGCTTCACGTATAAAATATGACTCCTGTGGCACTAATTACCACAATTAGAAGTTCAATGATGAGTCAAGAGAGCCCCCCCCCTTCATTTTGTTGATCACACACACACACACACACACACACACACACACACACACACACACACACACACACACACACACACACACACACACACACACACACACACATCAAACAACCTCCATCTCCGCTGACCCCTCCCCATATTTATAATGTGACTGCTCTTCCTTGTGCTCAGGTGTTTATGGGACAGTGACCACTTGCCGTCTGCACTTCCACGCCATACACGGGACGCACATCCTAACGGCTGATGCAAGGCCCGTTTTGCGCACTGTGACCCGATTTTAACGTCAAAGCTCAAAAATGGAGGCACGTGGAGCCAGGTCAGAACTGGGTGGCACCTCATCCTGGGCAGATTCATAGAATTTACAGTGCAGAAGGAGGCCATTCGGCCAATCGAGTCTGCACCGGCTTTTGGAACGAGCATCCTACCCAAGGTCAACACCTCCACCCTATCCCCATAACCGAGTAACCCCACCCAATACTAAGGGCAATTTTGGACACTAAGGGCAATTTATCATGGCCAATCCACCTAACCTGCACATCGAATCCCAACAAGTGTCCTTTATCCCTTCCCGCCCTCCCTTCCAAAAGTATTGAGGCTGAAAAGATCTTTCATGTATTGCAGCCATCAGTGACCTCTCAGCCAGGGCGCAAGGCTGACTGGTGGACGAACAGATTGCTGGAACCATTAGTAGGCGGAAGTAGCATTTCAGAGTTGGAAAGGTGACAAACACTGGCCCATGCCATAATATATTAAATCCGGAAACACCCAACATACCTCAGCTCAAATTAATGTTTGCTCCACTGGGAGCAAGCCTCTCTCGGAGCCAGAGAGTTTGTGGGTTCAAACCCCACTCCGGGCCTTGAGCACAAAGAAATTAACTTTTATTGTTACTCTTGTTTTATTAGCCACTAAGAAATTAAAACCGGTACGTCAATTCAGTACTGAGGGAGTGCTGCACTGTCAGGTGAGCTGTTAAACCTTATCTCAAGTAGACATCAAAGATCCCACAACACTATTCTGAACAAAAGCAAGGGAGCAACCCCCAGTCGCCTGGCCAATATTTATCCCTCAATTGACCTCACAAAAAGGGATTATCGGGTCGTTGCCGTGGTTTTAGAACATAGAACATACAGTGCACAAGGAGGCCATTCAGCCCATCGAGTCTGCACTGACCCACTTAAGTCCTCACTTCCACCCTGTCTCCGTAACCCAATAACCCCTCTAACCAGGGAATCGAACATGGGACCCTGGTGCTGTGAAGCCACAGTGCGAGCCACTTGTGCTACCGTTCTGACCTTGTTTGTGGGATCCTGCTGTGCATAAATTGGCTGTCGCCTTTCCTGCATTGTAATCGTGACTGCACTTCAGAAGGTACATGATTGGGTATCGAGCACGATGGCACACCCCGAGGTCCACGTGGGTTTTTTTTATATACCAGCACATTGTGTCAGCTCATAGAAATTAAACCCCTCCCCCACAATCAGCAATCGATCACTTTCTCAAGCGGATTTCTTCTTTCTCTGACCATATCGCTTTGCGCCGACCAATTTTGGTTATCTCAGTGTCACAGCTTCTTTTTCCCTCTCTGTTTAAACAGGTTTTGTTTAAAATCCGCTTCTTTAACCCAGCTCCAGGTGAGACTAGGGGGTGGATGCATGGGGAAAGAGCTGGATGCAAACTGCCAGCCAAACTCACAAAGTGACGGAAAGGTAAATAGTGCTCAACCCTTCTGTAAAAACATGCGATCCAAGTTTCTGATAGGCCATCATTTTTGGGTTCCCTACATCGAACTGAACATCTTATACACTGATGCGATTCACATACAAATAAAAAAATGGTACGCCATTTTTTAGTGCAATTTTTAAATATTTGTTCATGGGGCATGGACTAAAGGAAAGCATGGTCTTTAACCGCAGTTTGATTCCTGCTCCAAGTCACCCACCATCCTGACCTGGAAATACATCAGGGTCAGGATTCTGGAACTCCCTCCCTAACAGCACTGTGGGTGTACCTACACCTCATGGACTGAGGCAGCTCAAGAAGGTGGCCCACCACCATCTTCACATGGGCAATTAGGGATGGGCAATAAATGCTGGCTGAGCCGGTGACTTCCACGTCCCATGAACAAATATTTAAAAATTGCACTAAATAAAATGGCGTACCATTTTTTTATTTATATGTAAACCGCATCAGTGTATAAGATGTTCAGTTAGATGTTAGGGCAGCACGGTAGCATGGTGGTTAGCATAAATGCTTCACAGCTCCAGGGTCCCAGGTTCGATTCCCGGCTGGGTCACTGTCTGTGCGGAGTCTGCACGTCCTCCCCGTGTCTGCGTGGGTTTCCTCCGGGTGCTCCGGTTTCCTCCCACAGTCCAAAGATGTGTGGGTTAGGTGGATTGGCCATGCTGAATTGCCCGTAGTGTCCTAAGAAGTAAGGTTAAGGGTGGGGTTGTTGGGTTACGGGTATAGGGTGGATACGTGGGTTTGAGTAGGGTGATCATTGCTCGGCACAACATTGAGGGCTGAAGGGCCTGTTCTGTGCTGTACTGTTCTATGTAGGGAACCTGAAAATGATGGCCTATCAGAAAATTGGATCGCATGTTTTTACAGAAGGGTTGAGCATTATTCACGTATAGGAATTGCCATATCCTCTATATCATTGGCCGCACATTGTGGGGCTACAAATTAGGCATGGCCCGTTCACCCATGGCCATATCGGCTCAAGTCAAACCCGGATCACTGGGGAACTCTCCTGCTCAGACTGGTGACCGTCAGGATCCCAAGCTCAACAGGTCTGAGCAGCTGGACTCCTTTTACTTGCTTGCTTGATGGCTGTGGAGGAATAAATGGGTGGCCACAGATTGGCTGGTGTGGAAAATGGGGTGGGAGTGAAATGCCATACTGATGCAGTAGAGGGCAGTCTTCTGGGTTAGATGTGACATGGAGATGCTGGCATTGGACTGGGGTGAGCACAGTAAGAAGTCTTACGACACCAGGTTAAAGTCCAACAGGTTTGTTTCGAATCACTAGCTTTCGGAGCGCAGCTCCTTCTTCAGGAGAACATTCACCTGAGGAAGGAGCAGTGCTCTGAAAGTCAGTGATTTGAAACAAACCTGTTGGACTTTAACCTGGTGTCGTAAGACTTCTTACTGTTCTGGGTTAGAGGCGCATAGTTCAGCTGGAAGCAGAGGAAATGGAACGTGCATTCAAATAGCACCTTTTCACTCAAGGCACCCCAAAACATTTCACAGCCGAGGAAACCTTTTTGAACTGCAATTATCGTTGCTTGGAAGAGAGGCGAGGCAGCCCACAGCAAGGTCTCACAATAAGATAACTGTTTGAGTGGTGCGGGTTGAGTGATCGATATTGGCCAGGACACAGAGAATTAGTACCACAAAATTACTGCTGATGTCTGTTTGAACAGACAGGCAGTGCCTCAGTTTGACATTTGATTAGAATGACAGCACCTCCAACCCTCCAGCACACCCTCAGTGCCGTCTTGGAGGTGTCCGCTTCTGATTACATGCTCCAGTTCTGTTTTACAGCGTCTCCCCGGCTCTCTGTAGGTTAGCAGTCTTCACGCAGTGCGACTGCTGTGTACTTACATCAGGCCTCAACCAGCTCATCTGATATTGTTATTGACTGCACTCTGGGCATATCCAAGTCTGTATTAACTATACATTTGCTCCAGCCAAGCATAGCAGTGCACAGTGCCTGCCCTGCGGTGCCCTTCCTTCACTCGCTCAGAGATTTAGGACCCAATTCTTTAACTGTAAGCCCCGTCCTCATGAAAACCTGCTTAGAAGAATCCTATTGCACTCAAATCCAGAGCCAGTAATGAGAGCTTTACGCATCAGGAGCAAACTGGGGAGTGTGGACTGGGGTGGTGGGATTGGTGGGGAGAGCTGAATAACAAGAGAATGGTTTCAAAGTAGCACAATGTGCAATTATTCGGCCACTTGGGAGGAGCTCAGGGGAGGGCAGGTGATGGACCCGCGTGCTGGCAGACTAATGAATGAACTGACTCAGTGAAATCTCAGGAAGCAGCTGCCATAACAACGGGGAAGAGGTCAAATTCTCTTTACTGCCACCTGCAATGGGTTGCAGGAGTCGCCCAATGGGTTATCAGCCGCAATACGACAACCTTCAAATTTGAAAAAAAAATATCGGAGACGAAACAATATATAATGGGCCCCCGAGTAGCCAGCAATAGAAGGGAATTGTGTAGCAGGTACAGTGCTGACAGTCCACACAGCCCTGCCACTAATCCTGCTTTCCACCATGTAGAACGATACCTGGATTTCTCCCAGCAGTCACATCATCGGAAAAGGTTTTAATTAACAGGCGTCTATCCGACACAAAATACTTATTAGCTTTCACCCTCGCTTGTTCTATGATAATATGCCACACCTGGATGCGGCAGCCTGGCATTTAAATAGGGAACTGACCAGCCTTGTACTAACAGGTCGGCCTTGCTTTCTGAAGCAGAGACACCTGATGAGGCAGTCTTTAGGACCAAACAACTGTTTGCCCGCACCCCCCCCCTCCCCCCTTTTGGCTCCCACCCCACAAAATTAAAACATTTATAAATTTCTTCCAGATTTTCCCAGTTGGTGTAAATCTGCAGTGTTATATCACCTTAAAGAAAGGCCTTGTAGATATAACATACCCTATTTCTGTTATGTGAACTGGATGAAGAAGCATTATGGCAGTAGCTCCTATCTAACATTTCTGACACAGCACTAGAGAACAATAAGCACAGGCCAGTGTCGAAAATGTATTACAATCCTTTGTTTCCATTGGTTGCAATGGGAAAATGCCAAAAGAATGGACTATAATTCTTCGTCCTGTACCCGCTGGTACCAGTGAATTATTGTAAAGAGGTACAACAGAGGCCTTCTTAATAGGAATACTTCTGCAGCAACTAAGTGCTCCCTTTATACTGTCACTTATAGTAAGTGAAGGTTGTAGAGAATATGGGAACTGAATAGGTTTATGTCTGGGAGAATTTTCTTTTTACAGAGGTTCCTGCGTAACAACACTTCACAATCGCTATGTCTCCAGTTCCTTGCCTTGTGGAAATCATGTACTTTCCTTTGAGCGCTTTCCCCAAAGTTAATCTTTCCACCTTTTGGTGCGCTCCCAGCTCAACATGACAAATAATCAGCTGCTTCGACCCTGGCGCCCGTACAATTTGATTTCACAACGCCCTTCAATAAAGCTACACCGACTTCTCAACAAAAGGCCTATTTAAAATTAGACACATTTCCAAATAATTTGGGCTCATTGACTGTGGGTGTGACCAATGAATCAAACAGCTAGTGGGTGGCACGGCGGCGCAGTGGTTAGCACTGCTGCCTCACAGCACCGAGGACCCGGGTTCGATCCCGACCCGGGTCACTGTCCGTGTGGAGTTTGCACGTTCTGCCAGAGACTGCGTGGGTCTCACCCCTACAACCCAAAGGTGTGTAGGGTAGGTGGATCAGTCAAACTAAATTGCCTCTTAATTGGAAAGATTTTAAAAAAAATATATAATCAAACAGCTTGCTGACTGTCGAGTTTCACCTGTCAAAAATGTTGCTGCCGTCCCTGTAACTCCCTTATTGGGTAGGGGGTGTAGTGGTAATGTCGCTGGACTAGTAACCCAGGATAATAATCTGGTGACCCGGGTTCCAATCTCACCACGCCAAGTGATGGAATTTAAACTCAATAAAATGTCTTGAATTAAAAGTCTAATGATGCCCATGAAACCATTGCCGATTGTCGTAAAAACCCATCTGGTTCACTAATGTCCTTTAGGGAAGGAAATCTGCCACCCTTACCCGGTCTGGCCTACATGTGACTCCAGACCCCGCTCCCCTCAAGGGCAATTAGGGACGGGCAATAAGTGCTGGCCCAGCCTGCAGCACCCACGTCCCCTGAACGAATGAGGGAAAAAAATAGCAAAAGTAAACAACCCCGGGGAAACAGGATTTAAAAAAGCGGTCGGATGGGAGAAAGAGAGAGAGAATAAACTAGAGAATTTCATAACAGTCTCCTCAAGCTGGCATCTTCTTACTATGTCTAACAAAAAAGTAAAATAAGCACAACACTGGTGCAGGTGTCACATATTGAATGGGATTGGATTGCCTCAATGCAGTAGCTGGCGTGGAAACAGGAGAGGAGGGAAATGTTACACTGCTTCTGTAGGGGGAGGCCGGGGCTGAGATACATCATTGAGATGAAGTGGGGAAGCTTTAATCTAATCGAGCCGTGTTCTACATGACGTGGGAGTGTTCAATATTGAAATTAAGTGGCTGAAATGAAAAATGTTCCATTTTCCAGCATTAAAACGGTCCACCTGAATATGTGAATCATTTCCTCGTAAAAGCGCAAGATAAACACAATGATTCCATTCATTTTATATTTCCATCTTGTAACAAAGAGATGACTGAAGCAACCTGTGATTGCTTCCAGTGCATTTAGACAATAATTCATCATGAGAGCAGTCTATTTTTAAACAGTTCCGCTGCAAACCAACCATGATCCAAATGAATGCTGGGATAGACTCGAGGGGGCAAATGGCCTACTCCACATCGCGTCTTCCTGTGCGATGGCTATGTTAACTAACTGGCATGGTCCTTGGGTCAAAGCTTGATGACACTGTAATAAAATTATTCTTTCCAAGTGCAGCCATTAACTTGTCTTAACAACAGAAGCACAGGGAGGAATTTAGGAGCAGTTCTTCAAGCATTCAAATGGGAAGGGCGCCAATTAAAAAGCACCCTCCAAAGTTTGCACCAGCTGCCCCAAACTCCAGATATTAATAATACATTTTTAAAATTAGTGTCACAAGTAGGCTTACATCTACACTGCAATGAAGTTACTGTGAAAGTCCCCTAGTCGTCACACTCCGGCACCTGTTCGGGTACACGGAGGGAAAATTCAATATGTCCAATTCACGAAACAAGCACATCTTCCGGGACTTGTGGGAGGAAACCGGAGCACCCGGAGGAAACCCACGCAGACACGGGGAGAAGGTGCAGACTCCACACAGTGACCCAAGCCAGGAATCAAATCTGGGACCCTAGCACTGTGAAGCAATAGCGACAACAACTGTGCTACCTTCCACCTCACTATTCCCTCCCCAAGACTCTCTGCTAAACTCTCCTCCATTAAGATGCTCCTTAAAAACTGCCTCGTTGACTAAGCATTTGGTCACCTGTCCTAATAGCTCCCCATGTGGCTGGGTGTCAGATTTTATGTAACACTCCTGTGAAGCATTTTACTACATTAAAGGCTACGACATCAATGCCAGCTCTTGTGCAGTATTGCTATTTACATATAAATGTACTCAAAAAATCCTCGTGCAGCTTAGAATCATAGAATTTACAGTGCAGAAGGAGGCCATTCGGCCCATTGAGTTTGCACCGGCTCTTGGAAAGAGCACCCTACCCAAGATCCACACCTCCACCCTATCCCCATAACCCAGTAACCCCACCCAACACTAAGGGCAATTTTGGACACTATGGGCAATTTAGCGTGGCCAATCCACCTAACCTGCACATCTTTTAGGTTTAAGGTACGAGAGGCGAGGTTTAGAGGAGATGTACAAGGTAAATTTTTTGACACAGAGCGTAGTGGGTGCCTGGAACTCGCTGTCAGAGGAGGTGCTGGAAGCAGGGACGATAGTGACGTTTTAAGGGCATCTTGACCAATACATGAATAGGATGGGAAGGGAGGGATACAGACCCCGGAAATGTAAAAGATTTTAGTTTAGACGGGCAGCATGGTCGGCACAGGCTTGGAGGGCCGAAGGGCCTGTTCCTATGCTGTACTTTTCTTTGTTCTAACCAAGTACCCCACCTAACCTTTTGGACACTAAGGGCAATTTATCATGGCCAATCCACCTAACCTGCACATCTTTGGACTGTGGGAGGAAACTGGAGCACCCGGAGGAAACCCACGCACACACGGGGAGGATGTGCAGACTCCGTACAGTGACCCAAGCGGGAATCGAACCTGGGACCCTGGAGCTGTGAAGCAATTGCACTATCCACAATGCTACCGTTGTTGTGCAGATGCAAGTCTCCAGTTCGATCCCTCTTCAATGCCAAGTTATCCTATTTCAGCCTTGGGGCACAATAGTTGACCGTACATTAAAGCCAGCCCTTTCACTCCATTATTCATTGTGACCTGCAGAGGTGTCACGCATTGGTAACAGAACCTGTCTAATATAATGGAAAATATCAGTCAGACTCCGTAAATAACCTGCGATGTTCCCTGCCAAGCTTGCCGTGCTGTGTGCTATTAGATCTCCCTTGCAAAATAGATCAAATAGGTGTGTGTTTTTTTTTAAAACAAAGAGAATTGAAAGTAGAATGACCTCTTGCCCGTTTTCAAACTGAAGCCAGTGTGTAGAGTTTTCTACTTTTTAATCCTGTGTCAACATCTCTGGCTTCTTGATCAGGAGCAGAATGCGAAAACAAAACAACGGTCCCTCTTCTCTACTTCAACAACATGTCTGAACCTCTAACCTGTGAAAAGCAGCCCCCCACTGCACCAGTCTTGACATTTCCATTCCCCACGTCGGTCAACCTTTTCTGACCTTTCCGAGCAAGATTACGAGAACAGTAACGCAATGCCATCTGTTACAGGCACTCAGTGAGAGATTGTCAACTTGAAGCAACTTTGTGCCAACATGCTGCCAATCCCATGCTATTGACCAGCACCCATTTGGACCAGGGTTACAGTCGTCTGAATTCATTTCATATAGTAGGTGCCTGGCTGCTGGCAAATGTATTTAACCCATCAGCCTAGGCTGGATTCGAATTTGGGCCGCAACAGTGACAGGTACCAGGTGTCATGGGAATGTCACTTTAAGAAATGTTTGTCTGCTCAAGTGGCTGCAGTGAGTGTTCCCATACCAGCCTCCCCGAACAGGCGCCAGAATATGGCTTCTAGGGGCTTTTCACAGTAACTTCATTGAAGCCTATGCGCGACAATAAGCAATTTTCATTTTCATTTCGTGATATCAGAGTGTGGGTAGGGGCAGCACGGTGGCCTAGTGGTTAGCACAACCGCTTCACGGCGCTGAGGTCCCAGGTTCGATCCCGGCTCTGGGTCACTGTCCGTGTGGAGTTTGCACATTCTCCCCGTGTCTGCGTGGGTTTTGCCCCCACAACCCAAAAATGTGCAGAGTAGGTGGATTGGCCACGCTAAATTGCCCCTTAATTGGAAAAAATAATTGGGTAATCTAAATTAATAAAAAAAAAAAAAAAAATCAGAGTGTGGGTGGAGCTGAGCTCTGGCGTTTTCTTTTAGTTTTGCTCTGAGGAAAAGCTTGGGTGTGACTGTGTTTTTTTGGTTTCGTTTTAGTGTTGGAGCCGCAGCCAGCCAAAGAAGGTGTAATGTTGTTCTCTCTGCCATGTAAAGACTATCTCTTGATAATTTGGTGAATTCAGGGCGATAACTGTTCTCAGTAGTGAATTTAAACCTGATGTGCTTCTGTTAAAATGATTTTTGTCTTATGGATGTTAAAAGGAAAGTTTAAGGATTACTTAAGAGTGTTGTATTCTTTGGGGGGGGGGGGGGTATTTGAATTGATGGTTGCTAAGATGTTCACTATATGTTTTAAAAAGGTAAACTGAGTTCATAGAATAAATATGGTTTTGCTTTAAAAATTACTTTTAAATTTCTGCTGCACCACACCTGTAGAGTGGGCCGTGTGCTCCCATACCACAATCTAGTAAGTCGTGGGTCAGGTGAACACCATGATACACTTTGGGGCCCTCTAAACACTGGCCCAGGGTACATCCCAAGGTACCAGGGTAAGTGCTGCGAGGTCCAAGGTTGGGGGAGAGCTCATGTGCAGTCAGCACACATCAGACATCTGCCGGCTTTGTGTAAAGACCCATCAGCACCACAGACTCTGCCAAAATCTCCCCGGTAATGAGCCACTGAATCACCATTCCAATGGGGGGTGGGGGGGGAGGGGGGGGGGGGGGGGGGGGTGCTTCCAAAAGGTAATTGGAGAAATACTTGGGAGTGATAAACAAATGCAGGGATAGGAGGAATACGAGTCAAACGGCCTCCTTCATGTGCTTCACTATTCCAGGATGCAGGTGAGGTTTGGATTCTGCTCTGCTGCAATGCCTTCCACAGTCGAACAGCCAAGCCTCCCATGCAGAATGGGCATTTGGGCACAGCATTAGCAAGACTATCTGGCACCAAAGCAACAATGCTCAGGAGGGGGGGATGGAGGAGAAATTTGCAACAAAGTTTTCGTGTACCTTAAACACCAACACCTTTCTTTCTTGGCAGAAGCTTTAGTTTCGCTGAAAAAATACTTTTTTTGTCAAAGCGTTTCGTCTTGCACTCATCAGGACAATGCAGAAGAATATCACATGAAAAGGCAACTATTCATACTGTATGAGAAGACCGTACTGATTGTTTGACAAGTGGACCCTGATTGGTAGAGTCATTGCCATGGAGAATGCACCAGTTGATGGTGACTGATAGTTAACTGTCATGCATGGGTTGAAATTTAAACCAGGCAGCTTGACTCTGATTCATCAAGAGTTCCCTGTGGAATGAACCAGTGAATGGCTGGAACTTATTTTGTTTAGCTGAATCAGGCGATGTGTGTAGAGTCAAGCTGCCTGGTTTAAATGTCAAACAATGTTAGGCAGTTAACTGTCAGTCATCATCCACTGGTGCATTCTCCAAGACAGCAACTCTAGCAGTGTACACTTTCCACCAAGCAACAATCTCTTCTCGTACAATATAAATTGTTGTTCCCTTCACATTTGGTATTAGAATCATAGAATCCCTACAGAGCAGTAAGAGTCCATTTGGCCCATAGTCTGCACTGAATTCTTGCAAATTGTCCAGAGGAGTGGAAGGTGAAAAGCTCGGACAAGAAAAAAAAAATCTCCTTTTTCAGCATGTTAGTTTTCATTGTTTCTGTGTCTTGAAGTATCAAAGAATGTTGAGATATTCCTCAGTGACGTGACACACAAGAGCTAATTTCGATAAATCCACAGCCCCACAGGGCTGGTTTAGCACACTGGGCTAAATCGCTGGCTTTTAAAGCAGACCAGCAGCACGGTTCAATTCCCATACCAGCCTCCCTGAACAGGCGCGGAATGTGGCGACTAGGGGCTTTTCACAGTAACTTCATTGAAGCCGACTCGTGACAATAAGCGATTTTCATTTTATATGAAAACTAAGAAATATAGGACAGGAGGATATATGCTGAAATGGTTTGATGAAGAGGATGGGGAGGAGGTTGATTTGGATTATAAATGCCAGCAGTGACCAGTTGGGCTGAATGGTCTGTTCCTGGCCTGCAGCCCCTATGTAACATTATGCTCATGACCAGCCACTCTGTGGTATGGAATCGTTGGACGGTATTTGTCACTGGAGGCGAGTGTCTCACACCATAGAAAATAAAAACCATGCAAACGCATCCTCTATCCACGGAGACAAAACAATACATGTTGTGCACACGCAACGCCAGAGCACGTGACCACGCTTGCTCACCCTGAAAATCTGTAGGCTTCCTCCCCGTCTCCCACCATATGTTCAATGGGAAACAGCCAGATTTCCAACCCCCTCCTCCCAGAAAAATCGCCATCGTCTCCGCTCCTGATGGGAGTGAAGTGATGGGATTGAAGAGCACGATGCCTCGCTAAGCAGCACATTGAATGTGTGAGATGATGGGCAGCACGGTGGCACAGTGGTTAGCATTGCTGCCTACAGCGCTGAGGACCCGGGTTCGAATCCCGGCCCTGGGTCACTGTCCGTGTGGAGTTTGCACATTCTCCCCGTGTCTGCGTGGGTTTCGCCCCCACAACCCAAAGATGTGCAGGTTAGGTGAATTGGCCACGCTAAATTGCCCCTTAATTGGAAAAAATAATTGGGTACTCTAAATTTATAAAAAAAAACAAAAAGAATGTGTGAGATGAAGCTCTGGTTGGTTGTTCAGCAGATTAACCTGACCCCCCCCCAAATCCCGAACCGATGCCACATGAAGGTACACGTTCCAGCAGGGACTCTACGACGATTAGAGAAAAACCGTCAGGGCGGCCTCTCCCCTTCCTAGGACCAGAAGAGCAAAGGAGACCGCTTAACACAGCAGAGTTTAAATAATGAGACCCAAATCTTGCTGCCCTGCACAGTTGATCATCAAAGCGATCCGTTACGCTTCCACACTAACCCACTGGGAAAAGACCACGGTCCCAGAAGGAAAACTGTCAAATGCCACACGTTACAATCTTTCATCTAAAAACATTTCTTATCTTTTAAATTCCTGCCAATCCACTTCTCTCGCAGGTCCTTCTTTACGTCACTTCCGTTTGTTTTGTTTTTTTTCCCCCCCCAGTCGGTGGTAAATAGCCAAAGAGTTTTTAGAAATGGCATCATGACCCATACAGGGAAAAGCAAAATTCAGATGTGGGTGCGCACTGCGGGAGGTGCCAATTCCAAAGCACACCGTGCCAGGTTCCACCACCATCGATGGTAATCGGCCAAAGGAGGAACTGAGACTGTGGTTAACTGATTTTGATTCTTCAAGCCCTATATTTACACTAGACGTGCCTGAGCTCATAACGAGGGCATCAATAACAGTATATTGCTCCTTAAACTCGACTGCATTTTCAGCTGGGTTGGACATCCTTCATCTATTGATTAGAAATGCATCAATCCTTTTGAAGGCCTCCTGTTTCTAGCAGATGCCATAATTCAATCTCATAAGACCTTCCGAGGGCAACTGCAACATAGTAATGCTTAATTCATATGTTGGTCAAGTGACTAAAGCGCAGAGAACAAGCAGAAGGTAACCTTGGTAAGATGGATTTGTTCCAATTTACACTCCAGAGACACCGAAGGAAAATAAATATCGGAATAAAATGTTGTTGTGGTGAGGTGTTGACTAGTTTTTGGGGAATATCAATAACCTCTCGCATTAAAAGGAATTGGTCGACTGCACAGTTGCGAAATGTTCTGCATCATTATTGCCCTACAACTGACTGCTCGATTAGTTCAATTCAGGGTTCTCTAATCTCAATTGCTTGCATTACAGGAGAGCCATTAATTGAGTGCCTGATTAACTAATGCTCCTAGCTGAGGACATGATCTGCTACAGTTTTTAGTCTCAATTAGGAGTGTTTAGAACTTTTATACTATGATTACACAATCATAACACGGGAGATTGTAATTTAGGACCGACGGTAATTTAGCAAGCACCTAGGAAGGTGATTGGCGTGTTGGACTTTATTGCAAGGGGTTTGACGTACAGGTATAATTAGGTCTTGCTACAATTATACTTGGCTTTGGGTGGCACGGTGGTGCAGTGGTTAGCACTGCTGCCAAGGACTCAGGCTCCGGGTGACTGTCCGTGTGGAGTTTGCACATTCTCCCCGTGTCTGCGCAAATTTTACCCCCACAATACAAAAATGTGCAAGGCAGGTGGATTGGCCGCACTAAAATTGTCCCTTAATTTAAAAAAGAAAAAGATTTAAAACAAAATTATACTTGGCTTTGGTAAGACCACCTGGAATATTTGGTAAGACCACCATTTGGTAAGACCACCACAAACAACCGGCCACGTTGCGCCCAAAAAGCAAATTTACGTGGCCGGTAAATGCCAGCAGCCGCCGCTTCCAGGATCTACCCGTCTCACCATGCATCGCGAGACATCCCGATGTGAAGCGCGCCCATTGTAGTGACCTCAGGCGAGCGCCGTCTCCGCAAAGAGAGACCAGACGGAAAGGCGCTCAAAGGGGTCTCCCAGGAGATTGGAGGCGCACAGTTGCTTGCCCTCTGGACAGGGTGGCACCCTGGCATTGCTGGTGCAAGCTTGGCAGTGCCACCTGGGTGCCGGCTGACATGAAGGTGCCCAGGTGGCAGGGCCAGGGTGGTATTATTTTTGCGCCGATCAGGCCGGGAGAGAGGGGGGATGCCCTGCGCGGGGGGAGGGGGGGGGGGGTTTGCAGGGCCGACAGATCCGAACGCCATTTCGGAGATAGTCTCGCTTTCTGCATTGAGGAGCACTAAGTTCAGCCTTGGCTGAGCGTTCCGAGCTGCGTCCCGTAACTAACCGGAATAGCGTCGTCGGAAAGTCGGATAGCGGTGTGTTGCTCCGTGGTGCGAAAGTCAGGAAATACGCGGGCAAACGCGCTCGTTAGAAGACATACTTCCCATTTGGTTCGATCACACCCATTGTTTGCAGCTTTGGTCTCCACATTTAAGAAAGTATATACTTGCTTTGGAGGTGGGACAGCGAAGGTTCCCCAAACAAGTCCCTGGGATGAGAAGTTTCACAGAATCCCTACAGTGCAGGAGGCCATTCGTCCCATCGAGCCTGCACCGACCCGAGGAAAGAGCACCGTACCTCAGCCCACAACCACTCCCTAGCCCCATAACCTCAGCATTCTGGACACCAAGGGCAATTTAGCATGGCCAATCCACCTAACCTGCACATCTTTGAAACCAGAGCACCCGGAAGAAACCCACGCAGACACGGTGAGAGCATACAAACTCCACCCGGACAAGTCACCCAAGGCCGGAATTGAACCCGGGTGCCTGGAGACGTGAGGCAGCAGTGCTAACCACTGTACCACCGTGTTTCCCTTAGGATTATCCTATGATGATGAGAGGCTAAGTAAATTGAGTTCACATTTTCTGGAGTTTAGAAGAACCAGGAGGTGATCTCATTGAAATGTCCAGAATTCTGGAGCGGGTTGGACAGGATGGACACGGAGAGACTGTTTCCGCTGGTCGGGGTATCTAAAACACAGGGGGGGGGGGCCGGGACAGACAGATTTTTAGTCTCCCATGGAATTAAGGGATCACAGGCTGGAAAGTGGAGTTGAAGCACAAGATCAGCCATGATAGTATTGAAGGCCAGAGAAGGCTGGATGGGCCGAATGGTCTACAGCTCCTATTTCTTGTATTCGTGCCCCTAAAGGTTCACAAATATACACACACAAAGCCCTCACAACTAAGTTGCTGCATATTTCATACACGTTTCATTTAACTTTCTTGGTTGGAGCTTTAGAAAGGGCCATTGTTTTATCGGTAGGCAAATTCTAAATTAGAACACCAATAGCATTGGTATCGACAACAAGATATTTATTTTTCTATGCAAAATAATGGAACATTATTTAACCTACGTACATGTGAGTATGCATGCGCACTCATTCATTTCCCACACCTTCTCCCACTTCTTACATCCTTGATGCTGTTCGACACGTGGGTTTCCTCCGGGTACTCCGGTTTCCTTCCACAGTCCAAAGATGTACAGGTTAGGTGGATTGGCCATGATAAATTTCCCTTAGTGTCCAAAATTGCCCTTAGTGTTGGGTGGGGTTACTGGGTTATGGGGATAGGGTGGAGGTGTTGACCTTGGGTAGGGTGCTCTTTCCAGGAGCCGGTGCAGACTTGATGGGCCGAATGGCCTCCTTCTGCACTGTAAATTCTATGAAATTATAAACACATATCTCAGTTAAACCCCAAGAGTTATAGTGCCTAATCAAGATGCCTTAATTGCCCTCATCTTCTTGCTTACTCCTTTCAACCTTCATGATCCTGCACTGCGAGCCTTCACTACACTCCCTCGACTTTAATGGAACCCAGGGGCCACAGCCTGGCAGAGTAACAGGGGGAATGGCTGGAAGTCCCAACACGGATTATGCATTGGAACTGGCAGTTATACAATAAACTTTGTTTTTTTTGAAAAAGTCTGTGGTGCAGACTTGGTTCCTGCTTGTGACCTGAATCAAAGCCACAGCGACTTAAACTCCAAACAGCAGCTGCATAGCGGCTGCAAACAGTCACCACTCACTGACTTTTTAAGGAAAAGAAAAAGGAACTTGCTTGGGGTTTTCATGTCGAAAGACGCTAAAGAAGTTCATGAAATCCTGGAATGATACTGAGCGGCATATTTAAATTGAATGATAATCTGGTGGGAAAACATTACAGCGAACCCCCCCCCCCTCTTCTCAATAACCGATAAAGTACAACAAGAATATCACTTCACCTTCATTGAAGGCCGGTGGTTGCAAAGTTTTGTTTTATGTCAACAAGACCTTGGTTCTGTGGTTTATTGCATATGTAATAATTCCAGGAGGCACAGAGCGAAAAGCCTTTAAAACTGAAGATGAAGCCGCCACCAAGGCTCACAAAACAAACGCCCCACCCCAGGATTATGACAGCACGGTAGCACAGCGGTTAGCACTGTTGCTTCACAGCACCAGGGACCCGGGTTCGGTTCCCGGCTTGGGTCACCGTCTGTGAGGAGTCTGCACGTTCTCCCCATGTCTGCGTGGGTTTCCTCCAAGTGATCCGGTTTCCTCCCAGAGGTCCTGAAAGACGTGCTTGTCAGGTGAATTGGACATTCTCCCTCTGTGTACCCGAACAGGTGCCAGAATGTGGCGACTAGGGGCTTTTCACAGTAACTTCACTGCGGTCTTAACGTAAGCCTACTTGTGACACTAATAAAGATTATTATTACTATCGGGAACTACCTCGCCGGGTGTGGGAGCTACATTTTTTTCCCTTTCTTTTTAATAAATTTAGAGTACCCAATTAATTTTCTTTTCCAATTAAGGGGCAATTTAGCGTGGCCAATCCATCGAGCCTGCCATTTTTGGGTTGTGGGGCGAGGCCCACGCAGATACGGGGAGAACGTGCAAACTCCACATGGACAGTGACCCAGGGTCAGGTTCGAACCTGGATCCTTGGTGCCATGAGGCAGCAGTGCTAACCACTGCGTCACCGTGCCACCCTCTGGGAGCTACATTTAAAGGCCCCGCTAATGAGCTCCAGCTGGATGGGCCTCTGCCCACTCACCATGGGAATTTGTATTCTATGAAGCCCCTTGGGAAATCAATCAGTGATTCCCCATGGTCCTCATTCCCCAGGGTGGTCACAAGTGTATAATATTGAATGCCATTCTGTGGCGTCACTCACTGTATTACACACATTGTTTGAGGAAACATTCAGCTTCCAAGGTGCTACAACACAGGTGTGATATAATCAGCATTTAACTGATTACAATACTGACTGAATATGCACAGAATTGTGTCGATTTTACAGTAAGGGTCATTCTGGTGTGGCCAATGTTGTTTTACATTCCACACGGGTCTCTTGAAATGAAATGAAATGAAAATGAAAAATGAAATGAAAATCGTTTACTGTCACGAGTGGGCTTCAAATGAAGTTACTGTGAAAAGCCCCTAGTCGCCACATTCCGGCGCCTGTTCGGAGAGGCTGGTATGGGAATTGAACAGTGCTGCTGGCCTGCCTTGGTCTGCTTTCAAAGCCAGCGCTTTAGCCCTGTGCTAAACCAGCCCCTACTTCTCTTCCCAAGTTCAGTACGATTTCATCACACCTAATCCACAAACTAAATCCAGGCCACAGGGTCTGTGCCAAGTTCTTACTCATCTCCCCAGACTAGATATTAACAGCAGGAAGTTATGAAAAGACGGCACAGTGGTTAGCCGAGGATCCGGGTTCGATCCCAGCCCCCTGTCTGCGTGGGAGTTTGCACATTCTCCCAGTCTGTGTGTGTGTCTCACCCCCACAGCCCTAAGAGATGGCGGTTTTGTGGATTGGCCGCGCTAATTTGCTCAGGAAGTTAATAGTTGGAGCGTGCTCCCTCTGATCTCAGGAGGACATGTCAGGCGAGTGGAAGAAAATCTGCAGGTGCCAAATCTCTTGCCGACTTGCCCAACATTCTCCTGCTCAGCATTCCTCAGGACATCATCCTTGGCAGCTCCATTCATTCCCCTCTGCAGGCAGCCCACAGCCCCAATCAGCAAACTCTCAACCTTTGGCAAAGGGTCATCTGGACTCAAAACATTATCTCTTTTCTCTCCCTACAGATGCTGCCAGACCTGCTGAGATTTTCCAGCATCTTCTCTTTGGTCTCACCCTACTGCACCCCGTGCCTCACAGTGACTCTCCACAAATGGGTCCCTGTTCTCATTGCCACAGATGCCACAATGGATGCTCACAGCTCCCTGTCTCTCTCTCCTTGTAGAACGATAAAGGTAGAGATTTGAGGAAGGAACCTGGCCGCCCAGTGACGGGCACTTTGTTGGGCATTGGCAATGCTTGCCCACCTGCTCCACTTGGAAAGTGATCTGGTTGCAGGATGTTGCAGATGTCAGTGACCTGCCGCTCGAGTCTGTGCCTCCCGGGTTGCTGGTGCCCGGTGTCGAGAAGGCCCTTTGCTTGTAGACGGTGTTGCGGCCCCTGCCTCCTCCCAGCTGGATCTTGGTGTCTATCCCCTCTGCCCTGTGGAGGGGGACATGGTGCGGAGAAGTCGACAGCGGATGCTGTTCCTGCTGGTGGTGGCGAGGCCCAGGTTACAAGCAGGGCAGCTGCCCAAGTTGCTCCCATGCCATGCTGAATGAAGGCTGACCACAGGGAAATTCAGCTGAGGGCGAGTGAAGTGATAAATGGAGAAAGTGTCTTTCCAAGAAGTTGCCAATCACTTGTCAAGCAGTGACAGCCCTCCGTGTGAGAAGTGTTTTAAACAACAGCCTGTCGTCTGGGCCTGACTGGCGTTCCACCTTGTCGCTGATCAAAGCCTTTACAGCTTGTCCTTCTCCCCAAAGCAGCTCCTCCCTCTGCGCTTCGACCTCAGTGACCTTGGCCAGTCACTAACACAGCAGGCATGCCATGCACCACTGTGAAAGTAGCAATTAATGGTTAAAACGGCTATTACTTACAAAACCAGGACTTGGGGAACTTGCCCCGGAGAAATTCGGAAGAGGGTGGGATGAAATTGAGATCCTGACTCAATAGCATCATCCGGGATTTTCCCACCCTTCATGTATGGAACCTTCCGTCTGCCTGGCTGGGAAAACGCTGCCCAAGGACTCGAAAAAGGCTCCCAGACATTCCTATTCCAACCTCAAATAGCCCAACTAGTAATGACTAAACGGATCTGTTTAAAAAATGAAAGCAAGAACAGCTGGATTTACTGAACTGTCCTGCCATTCAACAAAATCATGGCCAATTGACTTTGTATTCCCCGATACCCTCACCTAACAAAAACATCGGGCATGATTTAACTAAATGGGAACAAAGTCCCATAATGAGGGGTTTAACTGCGTGTTTCCTGGTGCTCGGAGTGCCGAGAAACACAAGGCTATAAAACGCCGCTTGCGTTTGACAAGGGGCCTCAACAGGGAAGACATAGCCCCAAGGCACTATGGGAGGGGCTCCATTTGTGGGGACCAGCTCTGAATAGCGCTTGCCCAAGGTCTCCAGAGGGGATGAATCCCACGCCTCGGCTACCTCAGGGATCTGCACATTAAAGGGAAACTAGCTGTCTCGCTTTAATATGTAGATTTTCTAACACGTGACCCCGCCCACATTGGGTGGATTCACATCACAACGTCGCACGAGATCACATTAGATTGCACAAGGCATGCGATCCAGGTAGCTCCTGGGTGTGGGGTGTGCCAGCTCGGCCACACCACGCCACGTCAAGCTGCTTTCTGGGCGCAGTGTGACCATTCAATCGCGCCCATAATCAATCTTCGCTTGTTACTGACCTAGCCGCGTTAGCTTTATGGCGAGTTCCAGATGTTAGCGATTCTTTGTGCACGGAAATGCTTCCCGAATGGACCAGCTCTAATTTTCAGATTGTATCCCCTGCCTCGGCACTCCTCCACCAGAGGGGCTGGTTCGCCCTGTCTGCCCTATCAAATCCTTTAACCACCTTAAATACCCCAATCAAATCACAAAGAACAACCAGGAGGGGCAGACGAAAAACCTTGGTCGAGGGTCTAATTTGAGGAAAGGCACTTACCCCGGTGCCACACTTCCTGCCAGGACCGCACTGGTGCGTTGGCCCAGCGTTAAGAGCTCAATCTCGGTGTGGTCCAGAAGCCCACAACTCGTCTGAGTCAGAGGCAAAAGTGCTACCTTCTGGGCCAAGCTAATTTTGTCCCCAGTTGGCAGCCATACTGTGCGCTGGAACAGTTCCTTCTGGTTAAAGTGGTTCAGATGCCGATGCTATCATACCGCCTACTTGCACCTGTGGTTTCGAAGTAATAAACTCACTCGAACACTCCCAAGCAGTGAGCAGAGTTTACATATACCAAAAAAAAAGTGTATGAAAACAAAACAGGAGCAGCTTTAATCACACGCTACCCACAGACCACAGACTAATCATGGCACAAACACATCACATAAGCATTTTTTTCTTCTTCTGTGGTTGTTTGCAATCCAGACCAAAGCTGACATCACCCTACAGAGCGCCTCCCCACTGCTGAGCTCCATGACAGCCACAGTCAATGGTTAAGGCGTGTTGTTAAGACAAGTCAACCATAGCGCCGGCCTTCCTTTGCCAGTCACTGCCACGGATCTGTGCCCACAGCCCAGCCGGCTGGAAAATAATAATAATAGCTTATTGTTACAAGTAGGCTTCAATTAAGTTACTGTGAGAAGCCCCTAGTCGCCACATTCCGGTGCCTGTTCGGGGAGGCCGGTACGGGAATTGAACCCGCGCTGCTGGTCTTGTTCTGCATTACAGGCCAGTTGTCTTAGCCCACTGTGCTAAACCAGAATGACTGCAGGGCTGCTGTACCCAACATTTTAAATGGAAACACGGTAATAATCCAAAGTGCAGTCAGAGCCTGGATACTGTCCCCACTGAATAACAAACTGCCACAGTAACTCCAGGTTTTATTTGGAAGTTACAACGGATAATTGTAAGTTAGACTGACCACAGGAAGGCAGACGGTGTTTAATCAGGACAAATGCCTCAAGACTCAAGCACCAAAACAGCTGCTGATCCCACTGCAAAGTTTGCTCTCCTCCTAGACCTTTGCTTCATTAGTCTCAAGCAGCGAGACAGGAATAAATTATCGTGATCCTTTTCCACATTTTGTCTCCCTTCCAATGTCCATTCAAGGTCGTGCTTGCCCTTTGGGGGGGCGGCACGGCAGCACAGTGGTTAGCACTGTTGCTTCAGAGCACCAGGGACCCAGGTTCGATTCTCGACTTGGGTCACTGTCTGTGAGGGCTCTGCACGTTCTCCCCGTGTCTGCGTGGGTTTCCTCCGGGTGCTCCGGTTTCCTCCCAAAAGTTCCGAAAGACGTGCTGTTAGGTGAATTGGACATCCTGAATTCTCCCTCAGTGTGCCCAAACAGGCGCAAGAGTTTGGCGACTAGGGGAATTTCACAGTAACTTCATTGCAGTGTTAATGTAAGCCTACTTGTGACAATAATAAAGATTATTTGGACCATTCAGATAAAAGGCAGATAAGTGACCCCCCCCCCCCAGTCAAAATTAGGAAACAAGAAAGCACAAATGCAGGAGGTGGCACAGTGAGCCTGTGGGCATAGTCACTGAATAAAAGTGGTGCTCACTAATTACAGATTTGAGGATGAAATTCTTCTCTGAGAAAGTTGTGAATCTTTGGCATTATTTGCCCCAGGAAGCTGTGGAGGCCCAATCCTTGAACATTTTCAAGTGCGGCACAGTGGCAGAATGGTCAGCACTGCTGCCTCATTGTACTAGGGTCCCAGGTTCAATTCCTGGCTTGGGTCACTGTCTGTGTGGAGTCTCCACATTCTCCCCGTGTCTGCGTGGGTTTCCTCCGGGTGCTCCGGTTTCCACCCCCAGTCCAAAGATGTACAGGTTAGGTGGGGGTATAGGGATACGGCAGGGGAGTGGGCTTAGGTGGGGTGCTCTTTCGGAAGGTCATTGTAGACTTGATGGATCAAATGGCTGTCTTCCGCACTGCAGGAATTTTATGGATTCTTCTTGTATGGATTTTCATGGTTGAGATCAATAGTTTAAAACATTTTTTTTTTTTTTCGAGTATCCAATTAAGGGCCCATTTAGCGTAGCCAATCCACCTACCCTGCACATCTTTGGGTTGTGGGGGTGAGGCCCATGTAGACACGAGAGAATTTGCAAAATCCACACGGACAGTGGCCCATGGCCAGGATCGAACCCGGGTCCTCGGCATCATGGGACATCAGTGCTAACCACTGAAAAGTGGAACTGGTATGAAAGTAAACAAAAGTGACCGTTCCCAATTCAGGAGCTTTCATTCGCAAAGAGCCTCAGCGTATCAACCAAAGCTTTGAGAATTTGGGGGGGGGGGGGGGGTAAACCAGCACAGGGATAGCAACACCTGCTTCACGACCCCATTCCCCTCCATCTGGGCCTGCCTCCTTTAACAGGGTTAGTGCTGCATCTGAAGCTATTCCTGGGGGATTGCTGCTGCTACCAGAGCTCGAGATGGATGATAATCGGATGCGGAGACACATTGCAGTCTGTGACTGTGTAGATAGGAGAAATTAGTGTCAGTCTGGAAAAGGAAGGTGCAGTAAACAGAGATTAATGGAACAGCGCAGCCTGCAAAGCAGTCGAAGACAACAAACCTACCTGTTTGTGCATTTCGATGTTCAGGCCATAGGACATTTCATAGTACTGGAAGACAAAACAGGAAGAGAGAACATTAGGGCAGCACGGTAGCATGGTGGTTAGCATAAATGCTTCACAGCTCCAGGGTCCCAGGTTCGATTCCCGGCTGGGTCACTGTCTGTGTGCACGTCCTCCCCGTGTGTGCGTGGGTTCCCTCCGGGTGCTCCGGTTTCCTCCCACAGTCCAAAGATGTGCGGGTTAGGTAGATTGGCCATGCTAAATTGCCCGTAGTGTCCTAATAAAAGTAAGGTTAGGGGGGGGTTGTTGGGTTACGGGTATAGGGTGGATACGTGGGTTTGAGTAGGGTGATCATGGCTCGGCACAACATTGAGGGCCGAAGGGCCTGTTCTGTGCTGTACTGTTCTATGTTCTATTACTGCTGAAAACTCACAGAAGAAAGCTCACAATGCTTCACAACACAAAGTGGCCATCCAACCCCTTTTTGGTGTATGCTAATGTTAATTCTCCACATGAACCTCTTCTTATCCCATCAGCATATCCTCCCTCACGTACCTATCCAGCTTCCTCAGTTGTTCAGTCGCCTATTTATTGATAAAACACGAGAGCAATCTGTCTCTGAACTACTTTTGTGAGGTAAAGATTGTCAAGGCGCGTGGAGCCAAGTCAAGTGAGTGAGGGTGTGGGTCAATCTCAAAGTGGCATTGTGAGCCGGGGGGGGGGCTGAATCGATAGCATGCCGCTAGAGTGGTTTTACACAAGTTATTTTATGAAGGATTGAGATGAATTACAGGACTGAGTAACCATTAAACATGTATTTTTAGGTCACAGCAGAAATAAGTAATCAAATGGGATTTAGGATAGCTAACTTGACCAAAAGGACATTAGTTTTGACATCTTGGGCGGGATTCTCCCCTACCCAGCGGGGCGGGGGGTCCCTGGCGCCGAGGAGTGGCGTGAACCACTCCGGCGTTGGGCCGCCCCAAATGTGCGGAATCCTCCGTACCTTCAGGTGCTAGGCCCGCCCCGGAGTGGTTTGCACCCCACCGGCCGGCGAGAAAGGGGCATGGCGCTACGGCAACTGGCGGCGAAGGGCCTCCATCGGCTGGCGCGGGTTGGCGCATGCACAGGACCGCCAGCGTGCTGGCGTAATCCCCGCGCATGCGCAGAGGGCATAGTTTCCGCACCGGCCATGGCGGACCGGTACAGCCTCCGGTGCGGAAGAAGAGCGTCCCCACAGCACAGGCCTGCCCGCGGATCAGTGGGCCACGTCGTGGGCCAGGCCACCGTGGGGGCACCTCCCGAGGCCAGGTGCCCCCGCAGCCCCCCCCACCAAGAACCCCAGAGGCCACCTCCCATCAGTAAGGACCTACTCCAATTTACGCTGGCGGGACTGCCAAAAAATGGGCGGGACTTCAGCCCATCGCGGGCCGGAGAATTCGGGCGGCCCCGGGGCCCATTGAGTCGCGCTGGTCCCCGCCGTTCTCCAAGGCGGGCGGCGCAATTCGCGCCTGGGCGATTTTTGAGGGGCCGAGGCAGGATTCATGCCGACCCGGCCGGGGGGGGGTGAAGAGAATCCCACCCCTTGTCTTTGTAAAACAATTGAGGGCGCTGGTTCTGTTGTTCTGCTTCTCACAAACAGTCAGCACAGGCTGCTGGGATTGTACACAACTGTCAGGCTGAGGATCAATTATGTGCTGCTTGCAAATCTATTGGGTGAAGTTTAAACACTGCTTGCGATTCTATTGGATAAGTTTAAAAGTAGCAGCTTCAGGGAATGGATCGCATCCAACTGGGGTGGGCTATTGATTTTTGAACGTTGTATATGTACTGTGTTCTGGTATTTGTTCAGCAGAACAGGTCTTGGCCGATATCCAGTCCGTTCTCCATGTACACGTAACAAACTTGATTAAATAAGCCATCTTTGTCCAGGTGGTCATGTTTGTTCCTCTCTGTAATGAGCTGAGCCACAGGGAATAACCCCACGTGGAAGCTGACTCAATACACAGGACTTGAAAACACTCCTACATAGTGTACCGATGATACAATTCCATTGTTACTTTCCTACAGTAATTTCAACACAAACAGCCAGCTGACCCCCATATTTGGAACCCGCTGAAATTTGGAATTCAAAAACTATAATCAGCCACGATCTTATCTAATGGTACAGGAGGGTCAAGGAGCCGAATGTCCAACTGCTGCTCCCATTTCATATATTCGGATGCCAGTTCTCCCCCCCCCTTCAATTAATAAATCTGGAATAGAAAGATAGTCTCAGTAATGGTGATCCTAGGGGGACTTGTGGCACAATGGTTAGCATCGAGGCCTGGGTTAGAATCCCGGCCCTGGGTCACTGTGCAAATCCATGGGGAATTTACACATTCTCCCCGTGTCTGCGAGGGTTTCACCCCCACAACCCAAAGATGTGCAGAGGACTGGCCTCGCTAAATTGCCCCTTAATTGGAAAAAGTAAATAATTGGGTATTCTAAAATTTTTTTTTTTTTTTTTTTAAAGTAATGGAGTTCCTGACAACTACCATCGATTGTCCCTTTAGGGGAAATAAATCTGCCGCCCTTACCCGGTCCGGCCTACATGTGACTCCAGACCCACAGCAATGTGGTTGACTCTTATCTGCCTGCTCAAGGGCTATTAGGGATGGGCAATAAACACTGGCCTTGCCAGTGACGTCTGATGTGTTATGTACTCTGGGATAACATAGGCTGCAACTGGATGCAGCTTTAACCAAAAGATATTCCGGACCTTGAAGTTAGTTCAATCTGATTTAATGAACCAGTAGCACAGTTCTCTATGAGTTCGACTCACTGTTAACCTAAATTTGGTTACTCTTATCTGACTGCACCAGACTAGCTCTCAGCCACGTGCTGGAGGTGTGATACTGTACATACACCCTGACTCACACTGTAGATGTTCATCAGTGGAAAGAGGTGGAGTGTGAGTGCCTCGTGCCTTTTACAGTGAGATACCACCCCCGAGTGTCCTGCCTGCTCATTGGTCATGTCCTGTTCTCTGTGTTCATTAGCTGCCTGTCTGTATATCATCATCTGCATGTCTGCACATCATGACAACGCCCATATCCCATGAAAGAATTTTAAAAAGGTCATGTGCACAAGTTCGGAGGACGACATGATGCACGGCTTTAGAGTTAAAACTTAAAAGTTTCAGCAACTCCACTCTTGAAGCAGTCTTGCATCATCCCTGTTTAACCAAATTTGGATGAAACTGCTCCATTTGGCCAAAGACTGAGCAACAATGTTACCTTCAGTTACTGTTTATACAGAAACTACCATGCAAACATTACCGTAACAACTTGGCAATTCAGATTCTTTCTCCGAAAGGAACTCAATAAAAGGGAGTCCACACGTCATAAAAGCTTGCTGCTTTGGGGGACGTGTGATTTTATCTTAAGGATTTAAATAACATGCACTTGTGGACTGAAGATCCCAGACAAAGTGAGATCAAGGTAGGACGCATTTCGCTGGAATTTGATACTGAAACTGCTGGAAAACATTAACCGGTGTTCCTTGTTTTAAGGCAGCAATCCCTCACAGCTGTACTGTGATTTCACTTTTCCAGGACATGGCAGCAGAACAACATTCGGCCCCTTTACTGGGCCATTTTTATTTATTGTTGTTAATTTTTTTGCAGCACTGAAATCAGGTGACGGCTTCCATTGGAGAACTCCAGCAGTGAGAGAGACAGCACATTGGATGCCCACAGAGGAAGATACCCTTCCTTTGCACTTCCATTGAGAATAGTTGAGCGGGGGAAATTCATGTGATGAATTAACAGGGCAGAGAGATTGAGGGGCAACAATTTCCTCTCAATTGGCCCTGGGCTATAGAGCAATGGGGAAAATACCTCTAGAATTACCTACAGATATGCCATAGAGATCACCCAATCTGGCTGCATCACAGCTTGCTATGGCAACTGCTCGCTCCAAGGTCTGTGGTGAACTCAGCCCAACGCATCACACAAGCTTACCACCCCCACATTGATTCCGTCTGCACCTCCCGCTGCCTCAGCAAGTCAGACAGCATGGTCAGAGACCCCTCCCACCCAGGCTTTGCCCTCTTCCGGACCCTTCCATCAGGCAGAAAAAAAAATACAGAAGTCTGAAGACCCGCACATACAGACAGAGGACCAGCTTCTTCCCCACAGCTACTAGACTCCTCAACGACTCCCCCCTCGGACTGATCTGTTCCCAGTAAGAACACTATTCATGATGCCCTGTGCTGCTCTTGCTCATGTATTTGCTTTGTTTGGCCCCTTGTTCCGCACTGCAACCAATCACTGTTTGTTGATGTACCACTTGTTAATGTACTCTGTCGATTTTCTTTTTGCCTACTATGTACATTCCCTTGGCTGCAGAAAAATACTTTTCGCTGTACTTCAGTACATATGAAATAAATATCAATCAATCTAGAATCATAGAACGATACATAGGATAAGGCCATTCCATCCACTATGCCTATGATGGCTCTTTGGAACAGCTATCCACTTCAGCTCATTCCTCTACCAATCCCCCACAAACTTTGCCCCTTCAAAACTTCATCCAAATTCCTTTTGTAAGTAACTGTAGGATATGCTTCCACCACCATCTTGTGCAGCACATTCCAGATCATCTCGCCTCCCCCTCATCTACATGAATGGTCCTCGGGCAGCTTTGGGTGTGGCTGTGGGAAACTATGCAGCTGAACAGCCTGTTCACCTTGTTTAGCCTGGCACGTGAAGACTTCTTGTCAAGATGTGGGTGGGAGACTGGTTCAGCTGAAGAATCTTGCCCCAGGCTTCAGATGAGGAGAAAGGGGGCAAAACAATTGGGGGGGGGGGGGGGGGGGGGCCAAATGGCAAATAAGCTGCACGGTAAATTACCGCACCGGCAGTTCACTACCACAGATGGAAGTTCATCTACTCTCCACATTATAGAGCATCTCTGATATTGTACTGTGTTACTCAATGGCCAAGGACTGTACGTCGAGAGTGGACACCGAGAGTACAATGCTATACAAATTGAATGGCAATTTTCAGTCCCATCACTTGTCTAATAGTATTCCCACGGTAAGAACAAACTTGGAACAAGAAACCAGACAGCAACAAACATCAAGTGGAATTTCATATCCAGCATATATATATATATATATTTTTTTTTTTAAAAACAATGGAGGGCGGTTACTTTACACTTTGTCGACTGCAACCATAGGGGTATTTACCATAGAGGTATTTCTTTACGAATGGCCTTCATCAAAGTATTAAGCCTGTCACGCTTCAAAGGGAAAGAATGAAAGCCAGTCATTTCTTGGTGTGTTTTTTTCTCCCCGATCTCCACATCTTAGCCTTTTCCCCCCCGAGGCAGGAAGCATGGTATTTGACAATCTGCCGAAACTGTCCTCAGCAATTAGCCTCAGGATAAAGATGGTGACGGCAATAACGTCGACAATAACTTGCATCGATTGGGAGCTTTCAACATGGAATACACACGTTTGGAGGCTTAAGCAAGGACAAACGAGGCACCGATCGTCATCGAGGATTTAGGTGGAGTGACTGAAAAGGACATTCAAGGTTTACAAGGAGACGGACAAGCTTCAGAATGTCAATTTTGCCTGGGGCGCCACGGTGACGCAGTGGTTAGCACTGCCGCCTCACAATGCCGAGGACCCGGGTTCCATCCCGGCCCCAGGTCACTGTCCGTGGGGAGTTTGCACATTCTCCCAGTGTCTGCGTGGGTCTCACCCCCACAACCTAAAGATCTGCAGGGTATGTGGATTGGCCACGCTAAGTTTTCCTTCAATTAGAAAAAAAAAATAATTGGGCACTTTAAATTTATTTTAAGAATAAGAGAACATCCGTTTTCCTGTCAGAACAGAGGGCGGCTAACAATCAGAAGACTGAGGAACACAGGCCGCACATATCAGCCTGAAGATGTCAAGTTCGGTGAGGCCATGGAAAGACGGGTTGGTAAAGGAGATTGAAGTTTCTGGAGCCTATGGGAATAGGGACGATGAATGAGCTGGACGTTAATGGCGAGGCAACTGTTCACGTAGAAGCCACTGGAGAACGATTGGGGGAGAGAGAAAAAGGTTTGAATGCTGGCTGATTTGCAATTCTCCCTTGCCCACAGGGTCCCGACTGTCCCAGCCGAGATCAACTAACTCAGCGCAGGCCGGGACTCTGTTCACAGGGCCTTCTGCTCCGAGTGGATAGTCCTGCAAACTCGCTTACCCACCGAACCTCGAGGGAAGCCACCATTTATTTCTGCCAGCGGCTGATTGCATCATTGGAAACCAGCTTGGTGAACCTGAAGATGAATCAAGCAGGAGTTCCAGTGGCGAGACAGCCAGAGCCTCTTAAAAGCTCAGATTATCGGTACTTACTTTAACTCCATTCCCTTAAACTGTCAGTCTCAGTATCTCCCCAGATGATGTAACACTTCAGCAACAATATTTATGTTACAGGAAAGCACCAACGCAGTTTTTATAAGATTCTTTGTCACAATTCACGTCACCCTCTGTCCCGCTGCTAGACAATTAGACCTTGTGCAGGCTATACTTAGAATAATAATAATAATAATAATCTTTTATTGTCACAAGTATGAAGTTACTGTGAAAAGCCTCTAGTCGCCACATTCTGGCGCCTGTTCGGTAAGCTGGTACGGGAATTGAACCCGCGCTGCTGGCCTTGTTCTGCATCACAAACCAACTGTCTAGCCCACTGAGCTAAACCAACCCTCTTGTATCGCGACAAATTATGAAACAAACATGCCTTTGTTGTAAGCCCTCGCTGCAATGTTACGAAACAATAGCTGAAGGACGGGGTATTTTGCAGGCTACAAACAGGCCATTCAGCAAAATGCTCCTGTCTATGCCCCACGCCAGTCTCCTCCCACCTCACCCCCCTCGACATATCCCTCCATCCCTTTTATGTTGTTCCAGTGCCTTACTCTTGCTCTGGGTGTGCCACACCCTTTTACAGCTGGCCATCCAGCTTCAGTGATTAAGGGGGTTTGCTACGCTGGCAAAGATCCTGGCCACTAGAATAGAGGATTGCGTGCCCAAGGTCATTCATGAGGACCAGACGGGGTTTGTGAAGGGAAGGCAGTTGAATGCGAACGTGCGAAGGCTCCTCAATGTCATTATGATGCCGGCCATGGAAGGGGAGGCGGAGATAGTGGTGGCATTGGATGCGGAGAAGGCCTTTGATAGGGTTGAGTGGGAGTATTTGTGGGACGTGCTGGAGAGGTTTGGGTTTGGGGAGGGGTTTATCCGGTGGGTGAGGCTGCTCTACGAGGCCCCGATGGCGAGTGTAGCCACAAATAGGAGGAGGTCGGAGTACTTTCGGCTGCACCGGGGGACGAGACAGGGGTGCCCCCTGTCCTCCTTGCTCTTCGTGTTGGCGATTGAGCCCCTGGCCATGGCATTGAGGGAGTCAGGGAACTGGAGGAGCCTGTTGCGGGGTGGGGAGGAGCATCGAGTGTCGCTGTATGCGGACGGCCTGTTGCTGTATGTGGCGGACCCGGTGGGGGGGGATGCCGGAGGTGATGAGGATTCTTAGTGAATTCGGGGGTTTCTCTGGGTATAAGTTGAACCTGGGCAAGAGTGAGTTGTTTGTAGTGCATCCGGGGGATCAAGAGGAGGGGATTGGTAGGCTCCCACTGAAGCAGGCAGGGAAGAGCTTCAGGTACCTAGGGGTCCAGGTGGCTGGGAGCTGGGGGGCCCTGCACAAGCTCAACCTCACAAGGTTGGTGGAGCAGATGGAGGAGGAGTTTAAGAGGTGGGATATGTTACCACTGTCACTGGCGGGGAGGGTGCAGTCCGTTAAGATGACGGTGCTCCCGAGGTTTTTGTTCCTGTTCCAGTGCCTCCCCATTCTTATCACGAAGGCCTTTTTTAGGAGGGTCAACAGGAGTTTTACGGGATTTGTGTGGGCGCATGGGACTCCAAGGGTGAGAAGGGTGTTCCTGGAACGGGGCAGGGATGGGGGGGGGGGGGCTGGCGTTGCCCAACCACTGTGGGTACTATTGGGCTGCCAACGCAGCGATGGTGCATAAGTGGGTAATGGACGGGGAAGGGGCAGCATGGAAGAGGATGGAGGTGGCGTCCTGTGTGGGCACGAGCCTGGAGGTGCTGGTAACGACGCCGTTGCCGCTCCCTCCAAGGAGGTATACCACGAGCCCGGTGGCGGCGGCTATCCTCAAAATTTAGGGACAATGGAAATGACATAGGGGAGAAGTGGGGGGCTCGATGGAGGCCCCGATACGGGGGAACCATCGGTTTGTCCCAGGGAGCATTGATGGCGGATTTCTGTGCTGGCACAGGGCAGGGGTTAGGAGGTTGAGGGACCTGTTTGTGGAGGGGAGGTTCGCGAGCTTGGGGGAGTTAGAGGGGATGTTTGGGCTCCCCCCGGGAAACATGTTTAGGTACATGTAGGTGAGGGCGTTTGCCAGGCAGCAGATGGAGGGGTTCCCCTTGCTGCCCCCACGAGGGGTGCGGGATTGGTTGCTCTCGGGGGTGTGGGTTGGAGGAGGGAGGATTTCGGACATATACTGGGTGATGCAGGAGATAGAAGAGGCCTCGGTGGAGGAACTGAAGGGTAAATGGGAAGAGGAGCTGGGTGAGGAGATTGAGGAGGGGACGTGGGCGGATGCCCTGGAGAGTGTGAATTCCTCCTCTTCCTGTGCGAGGCTTAGCCTCATACAGTTCAAGGTGCTGCATAGGGCCCACATGACTAGGACGAGGATGAGTAGGTTTTTCGGGGGCGAGGACAGGTGTGCTAGGTGCTCGGGGAGCCCAGCGAACCATGCCCATATGTTTTAGGCGTGCCCAGCGCTTGGGGAGTTTTGGAAGGGAGTAGCAAGGACGGTGTTGAGGGTGGTGGGATCCAGGGTCAAGCCAGGCTGGGGACTCGCAATTTTTGTGGTTGCAGTGGAGCCGGGAGTGCAGGAGGCGATAGAGGCCGGTGTTCTGGCCTTTGCGTCCCTAGTAGCCCGGCGGAGGATCTTGCTCCAATGGAAGGATGCGAGGCCCCCAAGCGTGGAGGCCTGGATCAATGATGTGGCGGGGTTCATTAAATTGGAGAAGGTGAAATTTGCCCTGAGGGGATGAGTACAGGGGTTCTTTAGGCGGTGGCAGCCTTTCCTAGACTTCCTGGCGGAACGGTAGGGAAATAGGGAAATGGGGGGGGTTTGGATCGGTGGGAGGGAGAACTGTGTATATGGGTTTGTGGGATGTGGCGGGTGTTATCTCTTTCCCTTTTGTTGTTTGGGTGTTCTTTTCTTTTGTTTGTAGTTGCTTTTGAAGTTGGGTGGGTATTGTTCTTGGGGTGTTACCGCGGTTGTTTTGTTAATAGAGTTGAGATGTTTATATTTTGTAAAAATTTCAATAAAAATAATTTTTTTTAAAAAGGGGGTTGGCTACGGCTGTGGGGCCGAGGTGGGCGAGCGACCAGTTCTGAAGCCACCTGCAAACATTTTGTGTGCGACCCCGAAAACCACCACCTTCTGGCTTTACAGTGGTTAGCACTGCTGCCTCAGCTCCAGGGTCCCAGGTTCAATTCCAGCAGTATAGTGGATTGGCCATGGGGTTTGTGGGTTACAGGGATGGAGTGGAGGCGTGGGCTTCAGCGGGGTGTTCTTTCCAAGGGCCGGTGCAGACTCGTTGGCCTCCTCCTGCACTGTATATCCTATGATTTACTGACATGAGAAATAAGAGCAGCAAGCCAGGACATCACTTTGAATCTGTTTCTCGTGAAGTAGCCAATCGGTTAAATGAGGAACTCATCCACAGTTATGAGGTCAGCTTCTCATTACATATCTTCTGTGGCAAGAACACTGTGTCCCCCCTCTTATTATTTGGGCATTGCATTGCGCCACTGCATATTTTTCACATTAATAATCATTACAATGTCATTACTGAAGGCATGTTATTTCCTGTGGGAATCTCCACCCTCCACGATCGATCGGGAGAGTGGGCGAGAGTTAAATTGAGCTGGAGGATGCAATACTGCCGCTGCAAAACAGCAATCAGAATTCTCCAACCACAAGAATGAGAGACCGACGGGCAAAAACAATGCGATGGAAGAACTGACCACACCACTAGAATTTTGTTTTCCTGCGCAAGACTTCATGGACTAAGTCATCCAGTTAACCCTGAAATCCCTACTAACATTTTAACATCAACTAATATGTTTGAATCCACATATTCTTTTCTCCAAATTAAAAACCTGACTACACTCCAAAAATATTTCATTGCCCCGAAGTGCTTTGGGGGTCCCACTGGTTGTGAAAACCTCTCGAGTAAATGGGAAATTATTCCTCGTTAAGGGATGCAGGCTTTTATCAATGTCCTGATCGATGGAAATTTGTAATAAATCCCAGTGGTGTCGCTAAAAGTTGGAGAGAGGACCATAGGAACAGTTGGCCATTCAATCCCTCGAGTCTACTCTGCCATGGAAATAGATTTTGCTAACATCATTGAATTTACAGTGCAAAAGGAGGCCATTCAGACCATCGAGTCTGTACTGGCCCTTGGAAAGATCACCCTACTTACGCCCACGCCTCCATCCTATCCCGGTAACCCAGTAACCCCACCTAACCTTTTTTTGAGGGCAGCACGGTGGCCTAGTGGTTAGCACAGCTGCCTCACGGCGCTGAGATCCCAGGTTCAAATCCCGACTCTGGGTCACTGTCCGCGTGGAGTTTGCACATTCTCCCCGTGTCTGCGTGGGTTTCGCCCCCACAACCCAAAGATGTGCAGAGTAGGTGGATTGGCCACGCTAAATTGCCCCTTAATTGGAAAAAATAATTGGGTAATCTAAATTTTATTTTTTTTAAAAACTTTTTTGGACACCCACGGGCAATTTAGCATGGCCAATCCACCTAACCTGCACGTCTTTGGACTGTGGGAGGAAACCGGAGCACCCGGAGGAAACTGCAGACATGGGGAGGACGTGCAGACTCCGCACAGACAGACAGTGACCCAGCAGGGAATCGAACCAGGGACCCTGGAACTGTTTAGCAACCGTGCACCATGCCACCCTAGAGAAGTGCTGAGTTAATCCGTTTTTAGGTACGATTTGGTTGAGAGAGGAATGCTGATCAGGACACTGGTTGGCAAACTATGAAGGTTTATAACATTGAGAGCGTGATTTACCGGTGGAATCAGGACGGGATGAAACCGGTAGATCGCGGGAGTGGCATCTTCCGGGAGACCCAACAGTTATTCCGCCTCATGAAATCCAACCAGATCTTGCGATGTGAATTCTGCCCATATTGTGCGGTACCCAGCCTCACACAGTTAAGGGAATTTAAAAACTCACTTAGCCGATGGGCGGCACGGTGGCGCAATGGGTTAGCGCTGCTGCCTCACGGCACTGAGGTCCCAGGTTCGATCCCGGCCCTGGGTCACTGCCCGTGTGGAGTTTGCACATTCTCCCTGTGTTTGCGTGGGTTTCACCCCCACAGCCCAAAGATGCGCAGGCCAGGTGGATTGGCCACGCTAAATTGCCCCTTAATTGGAAAAAATTAATTGGGTACTCTAAATTTATTTTAAAAACTCACTTAACCTTGCTGACGCCAGATTGAACGACCAGCGAGCATCAATTGGCCTCACCTAAGAGACCACAGCACACACACTGTTTAGCACTGGTCCCCACAAACGAGGACCAGGCGAACGGCACTTAGGAAGGTGTCTCGAAGGTGATCGGAGGCCCCCAGGTGGCCGGCCTCCATGCAGGGTGGCATCCTGGCACTGCTGGTGCCACCTGGGCACCTTGGCACTGCCAGTGCCAGGATGCCCAGGTGGCACCGGCAGGGGGCTAAGCTGGCATTTTGCCTGCGCCAGTGATCAGGCCCAGGATGTGTCCTGCCCATATAGGTGTGGTGCAGAGAGCCAGAGCACCCCCTTATAGATGAGTTGTGGAGGGATCCGTGGATTGGGTTGGGAGCGTTGGGAGATGTGGGCACCAGTTAAAAATGATGCTCCTTTCTCTCTCTGCACGGAGGAGCTCCAGAATGTGATGAAGTGCTGCCACGGCGGGCCTTAATAAAGTGCCATTAGATAGCAGGGTCGTTCCCGCCGCTATTAATCCCGACCAGAACAAAACTCCTTTTTTTAAGCTAAATCGTGCCCTGGGTTACCATGCAATTAAGGCCAGTTAGTGCCCGGTTGCAGGTGGCACATTGTGTTTGACCAACCTTACCCAATCCTTTTCTCAACTGACAGAGGATAGATAAGGTGAAAGTGCAGCAGGGGCTTTGACATTCTTTCGGAAAAGCATTCGACAAGGTATCACATTCTCATGTCACGGCAAAGATTGTGCCATGTGGCTACACAAACACTTCTGTGAAACTGGAAAGACAGAGTGAGTGACAGGTATGGCAAGCGACATTCCCCATGGATCAGTCTTGGGCTCACGTTTAATGGCATGGACTTGGGAACTGAGGAAACAATATTGAAATTGACAATGATAGAAAATTGTAAGAAAGCAGTAAAGCCAGATAGGAATCTAGAAAGGGCAGGTCGGAGGCAGATACAGTTCAATGTAGAAAACTGTGAAACAATATATTTTTTAAGTAACAGGATTGTCTTAAATGGCAAGTTTCAACGGAACAGAGATATCTTAACATGTAGTTGCACAAGTTATTACAAGACAACCACAGTAGAAGGTATTTACACAAAGCAGACAGGATCCATGTTCTTAAACCTATATTGACTAAATATTAAGGCAACCCACCCAACCCCAGCTCCTTACAGCAGGGGAAAGTGGTGGTTGTGGATTTAAGTTCTGGTAACCGCCATGATGACTCGTACATGCAACATGCCTGTACCATAATCCTGCCTCTCCCAATGTTTCACACAGGATCTTGTGGCTTTATCGCACACAAACTCCGTGTTGTGCTACTGACCTGCTGGGAACTCTATGGAGACTGGCCAAACACGACCCCCAACGTGAGGCGGGCAGGTTAAGAAGATTTCCCCAGGGCCCCACTATTTATTGTTTCAAACAGCGCAGGGGGACACGTGGGATGGGCAGGGAAGAGGCGGAGAGAAAATCCCTTTGCAGACCCAATCTCCCAACACCCTACTGCCCACTTGACCAGGCTGGGAGGTGGGAAGGCTGGCAAGATGGCACAGGAATACAATGGGGTGGCCTGCCAGTCACCCTGCCACTTTGCCATCACAAATATGGTGAATGGTCCCCTTAGGGGGCCTCTTCCCACCTGTGCTGGAATTGAATTGCATGGGGATTCTGCCAGCTAAATCTTGGTCACTTGCTGGCAGTCAGTGTGAGGGAGCTTTCTTTCTCAGGCATTCAATGGTCCCAGGAGGGGCCCTCTGGTGGCAGGGACCCCCTGTTACAAAATGGCCACTGGTCCTCACCAACCGCTCACTGGGGTCAGCCTGACGGGCTGGGAGGGTTCACATCCTGCGATATACGCTCTTCAGATGGCTGCCGCTGACACAATGCATGCTGGATCCCGCGGACTACCGAAGCATGGTCACCATTCCACATCCCCATCCCCCCCCCTCCATTCTGCTTACAGGGCAGACAGGACAACCACTACCCCACTAAACTCAGCCCCCTTTCTTTCTAAAGATTCATTGGCCATCTCGATGTGTTTCACATGAAGCAAAAGTCCTTTTTTATTCAGTTGTGATTACAATACTGTTGGTGTCACATTCAGCCCAGCATCATGTTATTTTTGGCTCCTTTTTTTAAAAAAAAATGAAGTGTGGTTCAATTTGCACCCAGTGACATGGTTTTGGATCCTAAACAGGAAAAGATTAGACAACTTAAACTAATGCTCCGTTTCTGTCAGAACTGCAAAAATGTGCCCAAAGAATGGATTTGCATGGACTCAGAAGCAGATGTATCGGTTGTTTCTTGCCAATATTCTCTCCGCCTCTCCTCCAGGAATTGACCCTTTGTTTGGGGCCCAGTTCAAGAGGTGCCAGGCCTCCTCCAGGGCCTCGTCCAATGTGCGATACTTGGCAGTGGAGTGTTGGCAGGGCAGGCTATTCAACAGCTGAGCTCAATTTTGTCTTCAGTTAGCAAATGCACACACACACACACACGTGCCTACACAGATACTGGTGTGCCAAAACACAGAGACGCACATACACACACCCACGCACGGACACGTACGCACAAAAACAGGAACCCCCTCCCCCACCCAGAGAGGCGCAGTGACCAATTGGAGTGCTCAACATTCACCCCACGTGGTATTAACCACAGAAGCAAGCCATTAGTCTCAAACGATCCATGCCGGTGAGCTTGTGCTCCACACAAGCCGCCTCTCACCCCCTCCATCGAACTCCTAACACCCTGTCCCCCTATTCCTTTGTCGCAGATGTGATGAGCTAACGTCCCCCAAAACGTACCCACGCGATTTGACCAGACTCCACCCAAGTGCGAGCGGGTTCCGCATCCTCAACCCTCCCCCTGACTGAGATTAATCAATTCACAGCAAGTCAGATATGGAATCTCGAATCACCCTGGTTTTCTGATAAACCACACTCTGAGTCACCAATTTACCTAGTAATGAAACTCTAATTCGGAATGTGGCGACTAGGGGCTTTTCACAGTAACTTCATTGCAGTGTTAATGTAAGCCTACTTGTGACAAAAAAGATTAACATTATTATAATCAGCAAATTAAAACTATGTATGGCAAAAATAATCACTTTGAAGATAGTATATATTTAGGTTCACCTCAGGAAAATATGAATCCTCAAAGCGGGAGTGGGGCTTCAGATTGCAGCTGTACAGCTGTTAAACCCAGTACCTGCTTCAGTTGGGTAATTTAACAGCTCCCAGTGAATGGAGTGGCTCAGCACAGCCCCTCATATTAAACCCTGGATGACCCGAGCTGAATGTACTCTCCAGGGGGC
This sequence comes from Scyliorhinus canicula, assembly GCF_902713615.1. Classification (NCBI taxonomy): domain Eukaryota; kingdom Metazoa; phylum Chordata; class Chondrichthyes; order Carcharhiniformes; family Scyliorhinidae; genus Scyliorhinus; species Scyliorhinus canicula. The sequence goes on along the minus strand of NC_052163.1, from coordinate 124,944,609 downwards.
AGTAACTGAAACTAGGGCCACAGGCGGCAGGGGGAATTCCCTCCTGAAAGCTGCTACTTGGGGAGAAGTTACATTAAACAGGCATTTTCACACTGTATTTGAGAAAGCATAATAGATATTATTGGCATACATACTTGAGTACATACCATGACGTAATGCCGTTGCATTTCTGTCTTTTCGCTGGCCAGCTTCTCACACTCCAGCTTCAGACTGCAATAAAACAGAAGACAGCTTAATACCCTTACGTGAAATAATGACAAAGTGCAGGTGGGACAAAACGATAAGCCTTTCCAAAACACGATTGTTCAACACTGTGCACTGAAGCCACAGAGATGCTGTTTCTCCACCGCCCCCCCCCCCCCCCCCCCCCAAACTAGTAGACCCCCTGTGGCACTGCTCACATTAATCGGAGGCTAGGACGTTGTAAACAACAGGGCCGATACCACTGAAGCGAGACAGTTTAGCGCTACCAGAAATATTTTAGGGGTATTAACTCATTGGAAGAACAAACAGTCGGTGAGAGTAGCCACTGGTTTACAACACAGCCGTGAGTAACGGGTAATACGTGAACCTCATATTCATTATTTTTATACAAGTTTAGAGTACCCAATTCATTTTTTCTAATTAAGGGGCAATTTAGCGTGGCCAATCCACCTCCCCTGCCCATCTTTGGGTTGTGGGGGTGAAACCCACGCAAACACGGGGAGAATGTACAAACTCCACACGGACAGTGACCCAGAGCCGGGATCGAACCTGGGAACTCGGCGCCGTGAGCCAGCAGAGCTAACCACTGCGCCACCAAAGTCTCAAACAAAAACAAATCTAGGCTGGCATTTGAGTGCGTTATGAGGCCGTGCCATGGTGTGGAAAATGTTGAATATCTGATGAGATGTTACACAAAGGTCCCATCTGCCCTCTAGGACGGATGCAAAAGATCCCTTGGGATGATTTCAAAGTAAAGCAAGAGAGTTCTCCCCCGAGACCCGGCCAACATTTACCCTTCAGCTAATACTACCAGAACAAACTATCCACCCGTTATCGCACAGTTGTGGGACAGAGATGTGCGCAAATTGGCTGCTACATTTCCTACATGACAACAATGACTTCAAAAGTACCGCATTAGCTGCAAAGCACTTTGGGATATCCCACGGTCATGCGAGAGGCAGTATGCAAATCTTTTGTTTTTGAAAGGAAGAGATAAGTAGATATGAATAGTATATCGCCCAAGCATGCAGAAAATTAGTTGGGCACCATGAACAGAATTTGGTCTCAGGGTCTCAGCTTAAGTAACATATGAATAGGAGGGGGAACTACAAAAATACATTCTAATCTCATAACTCACCACAGACAATGTACAAAATAAATAATTTCAGTATTCCCACAGTGATACAGCGTGGGTGATGAGTGGAACTGGGATAGTAAGCCGAGGGAACAAGTAATAAAATAGCCTTGGTATTTTAAAGTAAATCACATGGCAGCTACGTGTCAAGATACTTCACCTTTTTTTAAAGGCTGAGCTAGATAGATTGTTGATAAGCAAGAGGGGGAGAGGTTATTGGAGGTAATCATGTGGTGTTTAAGTTATCAGATCGGCGATGACCAGCAGGCTCGAGGGGCCGAGTGGCCTACTCCTGCTCCTAATTGATACGCAGTGGATAGGAGAATGGTCATCAGGTCACAGAGGGTTAGATTGGGAGAGTGGTGCTTGGCCTAAAATTGGTCATGTGGGTTTTAAAATGGAGAGCTCTTGGGAGATTTAGAGGGGGAGCTTCTGAGACTTTGAGTGACCAGCCAGGTAAAGTGTGAGTGTATGAAAGTAGACGCGGAACACCACGGGTGTAGCAGCCGGATGTACGGCCAAAGGGTCCTTTACAGATGGGGCGAGAGGAGTCAGTGGGAGTAAAGACGGGGATAAAAGCTGAGCACTGAAGGAGTCAGTGCGCCACAGCAGTGAACATAAAATGGTGGAACGGAAACTCATCTGGACTGAGGAGGAAGCCAAAGTTTTGGAAAATGAGATGCACCCATGAAAGTGGTGGGGATGTGGAGCCCACACCAATGTTGTTGAATTGGTGCTTGAGTTTGCACATTCTCCCCGTGTCTGCATGGGTTTCACCCCCACAAGCCAAAGGTTAGGTGGATTGGCCATGCTAAATTGTCCCTTAATTGGAAACAAAAATAAATAATTGGGTACTCTAAATTTTAAAAAGAAAACCACAGACACGGGGAGAATGTGCAAACTCCACACGGACAGTGACCCGGGGCCGGGATCAAACCCGGGTCCTCAGCACCGTAGGCAGCACTGCTAACCACTGCGCCATCCCAAACATCAACCTTCTCAGTAAACTATTCAGAGGAGGACCGATTCCTGGAGGAGATTTACCAACAGACCCATACAAATGTACCCCGAGCTGCACTCGAGGATGCAATAACCTTTGTGCGACAAATCTACCAACCCCGTTCCTCCCCCCAGCACTCCCAAAACAACTGAAACCCATGGCTTTGCGCCAGTTAAATGTCGCACCTTATTATCAACTTTTACATCTCAAAGCTGCCAGTCAACAATGTCTCGGATCGCTTATCCAAACAGCTCAGCCTAGATTAAGGCCTCTACCCTTGGGCTCTAAAACAGCAATTGACCATGCGCATTGTTAAAGGCGCGTGACCACGAGGAATTTATTGCTGGCAGGCGAGAATTCTTGCATATTCAGCCCAGTTGGGTGGGAGGGAAGGTACGTTCACAATGTTATCAGCTACCCTAGTTTGAGCTGATCATTGATAAATGTGGGGCCTTGTGGTGGGATTAAAGCTACCATTTTAAATAGGATTTTAATGGGTGTTTCTGTGGTTTATTTTATAGAATTTTTCTAACCTTCCTCGTTGTCCGGATGTTTGATGACCTCTACACAGTTAGACGTGTGGGTGTACATTATTCCTCTGCCCCCCCCCCCCGCCCCCCAGGTCATTGCAAATGTCACCTAGTCAATCACTGAAATGACATGGACTTTGCAAGCACAGCCCTCGGTACTCCTCTCTGTTTGCTCGGAGATACTCCAAGTCTCCACTCAGCACATTGAGAAATGAAATGAAAATCGCTTGTCACAAGTAGGCTTCAAATGAAGTTACTGTGAAAAGCCCTTAGTCGCCACATTCCGGCGCCTGTTCGGGGAGGCTGGTACTGGAATTGAACTGTGCTGCTGGCCTGCGTTGGTCTGCTTTAAAAGCCAGCGATTTAGCCCTGTGCTAAACCAGCCCCTCTAAACCAGCACCTTCCTTAGAACCATAGAATCCCTACATTGCACAAGGAGGCCATTCAGCCCATTTAGTCTGCATTGATCCTCTGAAAGAGCCCACTCCCCCGTCCTATCCCTGTAATCCCACTGAAGCTGCACATTCCTGGGCACCAAGGACAATTTAGCATGGCAAATCCACCTCTCCTGCACATCGCTGGGCTGCAGGAGGAAACCCACGCAGACACAGGGAGAACGTGCAAGCTCCACACAGTCACCCGAGGGCGGAATTGAACCTGGGTCCCTGCCACGGTGAGGTAGCAGTGCTAACCACTGTGCCACCGTCCCACCCCTTGCCACACAACTAAGAGAAAAGCAAAATCGGAAATAAAAACGGAAAATGCTAGACAAACTCAGCGGATCTGGCAACATCTGTGGAGAGAGTTAATGTGTCGGCTCAAACGGCTAACGTACTGATGGACCTTGAACACGTACCTGCCCCTTTGTTATTACCCCATTTAACTAGGTTAGCTGATAACATTGTGAGCGTACCTTCCCTCCCACCCAACCGGCCTGAATATGTTGGATTTCTCGAGCACCTTTAAATCACATCCCGAGGCACTTTACAGATGCATTGTCACAGCAGCAAAATGATGGGGTGGGGGGTGGAAATGAGGGGACTGGCAAGAGAGCATTAAACTAGTCAAAACCAGGGGCAACAAAGCATTGGATGAAGGCTTCGGCAGCAGACAAGCTGAGGCGGGTTCAGAGATGGACAATGTTAGGGGAATGGTAGCAGGTGACTTTAGTGAATGGGGTACATATGTAATTGGCAGGTATTCTCAGGGTCACATGCTGTGAATAGCCTAGCTCAGGGGAAAATGGGGATGGACACATATTTTAAACCAGGCATTCGTGAAGGTAATTAGGGGGGAGTCGGAATAGACTAACAAGAGATGTTCAGGTTAAATCTGAAACCTATTACATGTGAACAAACAAAGCTAGAACTGACCTACAATTTGCTGTCACCAGGCTCTGCGGCTGAACTCACTTAGCCAAGTAATTCTAAATTTTACTGAACTTTTCTTTAAACGAATACACATGAACAAAACCAGATGCCTAATAATGGAGCCCCATCTGCAACCAGTTCAATAAAACTGCCGACCAGTGCTACATAATTGGGTTAGGTGTAAGTTGAAAGACTGCGGTCTTACCAACTTTGTATCTTAACCCCAGTCCTGCGTGCTGTCTACATTCTATCATTATCTCTATAATCACTGATCCTCGAAACGTTTCTGTCCAACATCCGATTAATCCATCCTATACATTCCTTTAATCTCTGCATCCTCACGAGGCCAACTCATTTTTTTTTTTAAACCATAATTAGCTGCCACGTTGCCGACATCGTAACAGTGACTATACACTTCCAAAGTATGTCCTGGGCTAGAAAGAACTTTGGGAACTGGAGGAGGTTGGTCAAAGGCGTTTTCGAAACTCATGTTCTTTTCAGACCAGTTGTTCCCCAGGGTCTGAAAATTAGAGAGTGCCTCACCTTCCATCCTCCCTACAAATCACAGGCTTTTAAATCCGAAGCTTGGCCGCACGGTAGTACAGTGGTTAGCACAGTTACTTCACAGGGTCCCAGGTTTGATTCCCGGCTTGGGTCACTGTCTGTGTGGAGTCTGCACATCCTCCCCGTGTGTGTATGGGTTTCCTCCGGGTGCTCCGGTTTCCTCCCACAAGTCCCGAAAGACGTGCTTGTTAGGCGAATTGGACATTCTGAATTCTCCCTCTGTGTACCCGAACAGGCGCCGAAATGTGGCGACTAGGGGCTTTTCACAGTAACTTCATTGCAGTGTTAATGTAAGCCTACTTGTGACAATAAAGATTGTTTTTATTTATTTATTTAACCTTCATTTCCTCATTTGGGCAGCCTTCCATCCCACTCTTCGCAATCTTGATGAAGGAGGAGCAGAGTCAATTATGGAGTTCCCATAATTGCTCTCGGAGAGGGCTATTTTTCCGGTATTGGCTCCTGCATCGCTGTGCCTCTCGGGAGACAGTGGGGCTGACCCTCCCGTTTTCAGGTTAGAGTGTAAGGAATCCCCTGGATCAGCGATGGAAGGAAAGGCAGATTAACCAACAGCGAAGTAGCCTGTGGCTCTTTAGGTGATACAGGCCGGTCTGTGATCAATCCTTCCAGACTGTTGGAGCTTCATTACCCCCCCTGGCAAATCTCAGTGTCCAACAAGGAGATGAAAAATGTTGTTCTCAAATTATCAGGGAACGTGCCATCAGTGGAGAAGGTTCCATTGTCCACAGGATAGGACCAGCCTAATGGGCAGGGTGGTATTTTCGGTCCCTAACTTCTGCAATTAGATCACCACCCTTCATCTGATTTCTCAATAACACAAGTTTATATCGTGAGACTCGCTACGATTAGTCAGCAGCATTCCTGTTTCATCATTTGACCATCAGGAATTAGAAGACATGGGCAGCACGGTGGCGCAGTGGGTTAGCCCTGCTGCCTCACAGCAGTGAGGTCCCAGGTTCGATCCCAGCTCTGGGTCACTGTCCGTGTGGAGTTAGCACATTCGCCGCGTGCCTAAGTGGGTTTCACCCCCACAACCCAAAGATAGAAAATGAATTGAGGAAGAAAATTCAATGGATCTTGTTCGCACCCGAAAAATTTCTTGTTTCCAATATTTTGAGACAAATATCATTGGTTTTTTTAAATAAATTTATGGGTACCCAATTTTTTTTCCCACAATTAAGGGGCAATTTAGCGTGGCCAATCCACCCACCCTGCACATCTTTGGGTTGTGGGGGTGAAACCCACGCAGATGCGGGAGAATGTGCAAACTCCACACAGACAGTGAGCCGGGGCCGGGATTTGAACCAGGGTCCTCGCGCCGCTGACCCAGTGTTAACCACTGCATCACGTGCCACACCCTCAAATATCATTATTGATAACAGTACCATGAATCCAATTTTGAAGACTATCTCAAAGCATGCAAGAGTCACCAACAGCTCAACTCATAACCCTTCTACATGCTGACAAATACACTAAAAAAAACCCACTGTCAATCATTAAAGGACTTTAAAAAATGCTCCCAGGAAAAGCCACTCATTTTTGGCACTAGGAAGTTGGAGCTCTGCAATACTCCGAACTGTAGAGTGGATTTGTGACCACAGAGAGACTGAGGTCAGATGCCTCACCATAAGGAAGAAAGGATAAACTAGAGGGTGAGTCACGCCAAGATGTGGTCAATGGTGCACCTCCTAACAACTGGTTCATAAGCAGCATTGGCAGATATAAGATTCCTATGGCCAAGATATGAGATGCAGCAAGGGTAATGGGAAATGGGAGGGGTTGTAGAAAATCTTAAGAGGAGAAAATAACAAAGAACTGTTTTCCCAAATTGCTCAATTGGATAGTCCAGTGCAGAATTGAGCAATAGAGACCAGAAAGTTACATGTTAAGACTCACAGGCGCGCGGCATTGACTGACGTTAACACTCTGGGAAATAAATGCAGGGTGAAGGAAGCTGCCATGTTGGATTGCTAGCCAGTGAATGCTGTGGGAAGGTGGGCGTGATCACACGATTACCCCGAACAGTGGCATTGCCTCCCAACAAGAGGGCCTCATGTGGCGCAGTGGTTAGCACTGGGACTGCGGCGCTGAGGACCCTGGTTCTAATCCCGGCCCTGGGTCACTGTCCATGTGCAGTTTGCACATTCTCCCCATGTCTGCGTGGGTTTCACCTCCACAACCCAAAAGATGTGCAGGGTAGGTGGATTGGTCACGTTAAATTGCCCCTTAATTGGGAAAAAAATAATTGGGTACTCTAAATTTTTAAAAAAGGAATTGGCTCCCAACACACTCCGGTTTGTTAGGTTCACAGATGAAGAGTAAATATTTGACCTGTTGCACATTTAACTTCAGGAAAGACTATCACCTTGGCGAGAGGAAGAACGAGAGGAGGAGCAAGAAGGAGGGACAATACGGAAGGAGGGAAATTGATCTAAAGAACAATTAGGTGAACATCACTCACAGAAAGAAACTGAACATTGCTGTACAATGAATTAGTTTGGAAATCAGCATGGCTTTTAGAGGACAGGTACGTTTCAAATGCTTACTGTAACCTGGGATTTGAGACTGGATCAGACAATAGGACAATATAACTTTACAACACTTCTACCGGTGCCTAAAAATATCTCCCCTCCCCCAAAACTAGCTGGGAACTAATTAGCCCTCCTTAACTACATTCACTGGCATTCCCCAGTCTGGACTGCTGAGCATTCACTGGCAACACTTCCTAAACAGCTAGGCTGTTAACAGGGAATATGTCACTTCCTGCTGCTTGAGATTAAAGCTGAAAACATCTGTTGGGGCAAATGTTCAGCATCTTTAGTTCTGACACTCATACTTGGCTTCTTATTACTTTTCCAAATCAGAGCAATTTCCATCCTATTTTTCTTAAGGCAAGTTTATTATACTTGGAAAATATCACACACACAACACAACACCCGCCTGCCTCTTTACCATTGGACTAGCTCATAAATAACCTGTCAACACAGTGATTTCAGAATGCACGGCGCTGCTCATTTCCGTTCTAACTAAACATGAAACTTCTAATGTCCTCTCGCACTCTCAGTTTCCTCTCACACACACCACTGGAGGTTTAACCGAAACATTCCCTGCCAGGATTCAGCTGGGGTGGGAAAGTTTGCACTAGCACGGAATAATATGTTACATCCAGTTTGTCTGCCTCACCTCCCCCCACTGAGCATGCGAGGGCAGGGCGAGGTAGGCACCGGCTGCCCTTCGAGCACCCACCCAGGTGCCCGCACTTTGTGCGGGTCTCACAGTCAGGCCTCGCTCTGTCCTCTCCCAAAACGCACATGTGCTCACTCTTCCGGAAGGACTGATTGTCTGCCTACCAATCAGGGCCAGGAGCCCGCGCCAATTCTCCCCGTCTCCAATACAGGATGCACAGGGCCAACTCGAGGAGCCTGACTGTGGGCCTAGTTGAGATGAGCAAAGATAGGGGCAACCCTCCCAGTATGTGCAGCCCAGCTGCTTAATGAATACACTGGGGTAGCTGGTATCGCCATGTTTAACAGTGCAGTCTAGACAATTAATTTTTTTACAGCTTATTTGGCATTAAGTTGAACTGCCCCTGCCAGAGGGTTCTACCTTGCAGTGCCAGGTGTGTGTGTGTGTGTGTGTGTGTGTATATATGTGTATATGTGTATATGTGTATATGTGTATATGTGTATATGTGTATGTGTGTGTGTGTGTGTGTGTGTATATGATACATTGGTGAGCGCACGCTCTCTCTCTCTCTCTCTCTCTCGAGATACTGGATACTCAATAAAGAAAGACACTCGGGGATGGAGCAAAAGAGGGCAGCACGGTGGCGCAGTGGTTAGCATTGTGACTATGGCGCTGAGGACCCGGGTTCGAATCCCGGCCCTGGGTCACTGTCTATGTGGAATTTGCACATTCTCCCCGTGTCTGCGTGGGTTTCGCCCCCACAACCCAAAGATGTGCAGGTTCGGTGGATTGGCCACGCTAAATTACCCCTTAATTGGAAAAAATATAATTGGGTGCTCTAAATTTAAAGAAAAGGGATGGGGCAAAAGGTATTTTGAACACCTAAGTTAGCAGACCAAACACACACCGAGTGGAATCACAATTTGTCATGTATTAAACACCTTGCACATAGCTTTTCACACAGGAGTCAGTTATGATCATGTTTATCATCACAGCAGATGTTACTCTTTTACACAATCCTCTGACTCATTCAGCAATGGAAGATCTTCTCATTTAAAGTCTTGCGCTTCCTGCAACAGGATTCCTGGCACAGATACACATTTCAGGACTGCTAGTTAAGGGAGAAAGGAATGGAAGTTTATGCTGATGGGCTGGTGCACATGCCAGATGGACATACTGGCCTGTTCTTGTGCTATAAATTCTACGCAACTTCAGTTTGATAAAATTTGCGTGAAGTCATCATATATCAGTGGATCTGACAATACAGCTGGATATTAAAGGCATAACTCGCCGATAGTTATAAAACAGGATATCATCCAGCATGCCACGAGCAATACCAAGGGAGATCTGCTGGCATATTCTTTTCTCCACAAACAATTAGCATTTATATAAAGTCTTTAACAGTGAAACACCCCAAAGTGCTTCACGGGGTGGAAATTCAAATAACAATCAACACCAAGCCAAAGAGGAATACATACGGTGATCAAAATGCATGGTCGAGGTTCTATGCCTTTAAAGACATCTTAAATGATGAGGGAGAGGAAAAAGAGAGAGAGGGAGAGGAAAAAGAGAGAGAGGGAGAGGGGGGAAAAGAGAGGGGGGAAAAGAGAGGGGGGAAAAGAGAGGGGGGGAAAGAGAGGGGGGGAAAGAGAGGGGGGAAAAGAGAGGGGGGAAAAGAGAGGGGGGAAAAGAGAGGGGGGAAAAGAGAGGGGGGAAAAGAGAGGGGGGGGAAAGAGAGGGGGGGGAAAGAGAGGGGGGGAGAAAGAGAGGGGGGGAAAGAGAGGGGGGGAACGAGAGGGGGGGAAAGAGAGGGGGGAAAAGAGAGGGGGGAAAAGAGAGGGGGGAAAAGAGAGGGGGGAAAAGAGAGGGGGGAAAAGAGAGGGGGGAAAGAGAGGGGGGAAAAGAGAGGGGGGAAAGAGAGGGGGGAAAAGAGAGGGGGGGAAAAGAGAGGGGGGAAAAGAGAGGGGGGGAAAGAGAGGGGGGGAAAGAGAGGGGGGGGAAAGAGAGGGGGGGAAAGAGAGGGGGGGAAAGAGAGGGGGGGAAAGAGAGGGGGGGAAAGAGAGGGGGGGAAAGAGAGGGGGGGACAGAGAGGGGGGGAAAGAGAGGGGGGGAAAGAGAGGGGGGGAAAGAGAGGGGGGGAAAGAGAGGGGGGGGAAAGAGAGGGGGGGAAAGAGAGGGGGGGAAAGAGAGGGGGGGAAAGAGAGGGGGGGAAAGAGAGGGGGGGAAAAGAGAGGGGGGGAAAGAGAGGGGGGGAAAGAGAGGGGGGGAAAGAGAGGGGGGGAAAGAGAGGGGGGGAAAGAGAGGGGGGAAGAGAGGGGGGAAAGAGAGGGGGGGAAAGAGAGGGGGGGAAAGAGAGGGGGGGAAAGAGAGGGGGGAAAGAGAGGGGGGGGAAGAGAGGGGGGAAGAGAGGGGGGGAAGAGAGGGGGGGAAGAGAGGGGGGGGAAGAGAGGGGGGGGAAGAGAGGGGGGGGAAGAGAGGGGGGGAAGAGAGGGGGGGGAAGAGAGGGGGGGGAAGAGAGGGGGGGAAGAAGAGAGGGGGGGAAAAGAGAGGGGGGAAAAGAGAGGGGGGGAAAAGAGAGGGGGGGAAAAGAGAGGGGGGAAAAGAGAGGGGGGGAAAGAGAGGGGGGAAAGAGGGGGGAAAAGAGAGGGGGGAAAAGAGAGGGGGGAAAAGAGAGGGGGGAAAAGCGAGGGGGGAAAAGAGAGGGGGGAAAAGAGAGGGGGGGAAAAGAGAGGGGGGAAAAGAGAGGGGGGAAAAGAGAGGGGGGAAAGAGATGGGGAAAAGAGAGGGGGAAAGAGAGGGGGGGAAAGAGAGGGGGGAAAGAGAGGGGGGAAAAGAGAGGGGGGAAAAAGAGAGGGGGGAAAAGAGAGGGGGGAAAGAGAGGGGGGAAAAGATGAGGGGGGAAAGAGAGGGGGGAAAAGAGAGGGGGGAAAAGAGAGGGGGGAAAAGAGAGGGGGGAAAAAGAGAGGGGGAAAAGAGAGGGGGGAAAAGAGAGGGGGGAAAAGAGAGGGGGAAAAGAGAGGGGGAAAAGAGAGGGGGGAAAAGAGAGGGGGGAAAAGAGAGGGGGAAAAGAGAGGGGGGAAAAGAGAGGGGGAAAAAAGAGAGGGGGGGGGAAAAGAGAGGGGGGAAAAGAGAGGGGGAAAAGAGAGGGGGGAAAAGAGAGGGGGGAAAAGAGAGGGGGGAAAAGAGAGGGGGGAAAAGAGAGGGGGGAAAAGAGAGGGGGAAAAAGAGAGGGGGGAAAAGAGAGGGGGGAAAAGAGAGGGGGGAAAAGAGAGGGGGGAAAAGAGAGGGGGAAAAGAGAGGGGGGAAAAGAGAGGGGGGAAAAGAGAGGGGGAAAAGAGAGGGGGGAAAGAGAGGGGGGAAAGGAGGGGGGAAAAGAGAGGGGGGAAAAGAGAGGGGGAAAGAGAGGGGGGAAAAGAGAGGGGGAAAGAGAGGGGGGAAAAGAGAGGGGGGAAAGAGAGGGGGAAAAGAGAGGGGGGAAAAGAGAGGGGGGAAAAAGAGAGGGGGGGAAAAGAGAGGGGGGAAAAGAGAGGGGGAAAAGAGAGGGGGGAAAAGGAGGGGGGGAAAAGAGAGGGGGGAAAAAGAGAGGGGGGAAAAGAGAGGGGGGAAAAGAGAGGGGGAAAAGCGAGAGGGGGGAAAGAGAGGGGGAAAAGCGAGAGGGGGAAAAGCGAGAGGGGGAAAAGCGAGAGGGGGAAAAGAGAGGGGGGAAAAGAGAGGGGGGAAAAGAGAGGGGGGAAAAGAGAGGGGAAAGAGAGGGGGGAAAGAGAGGGGGGAAAAGAGAGGGGGGAAAGAGAGGGGGGAAAAGAGAGGGGGGAAAAGAGAGGGGGAAAAGAGAGGGGGGAAAAGAGAGGGGGGAAAAGAGAGGGGGGAAAAGAGAGGGGGGAAAAGAGAGGGGGGAAAAGAGAGGGGGGAAAAGAGGGGGGGGAAAAGAGAGGGGGGAAAAGAGAGGGGGGAAAAGAGAGGGGGGAAAAGAGAGGGGGGAAAAGAGAGGGGGGAAAAGAGAGGGGGGAAAAGAGAGGGGGGAAAAGAGAGGGGGGAAAAGAGAGGGGGAAAAAGAGAGGGGGAAAAGAGAGGGGGGAAAAGAGAGGGGGAAAAGAGAGGGGGGAAAAGAGAGGGGGGAAAAGAGAGGGGGGAAAAGAGAGGGGGGAAAAAAAGAGAGAAAAGAGAAAAAAAAGAAAGAAAAAGAGAGCAAAGATTTAGAGCGGTAATTGCAGAGCTTTGGACCGAACCAACTGATAGCAGAGCTGCCAATGGTGGAGCAAATGGATGGCAAGGATGTGAAAGAAAAAAACTCACGTGAAAGGCTTGCTAAATAAATGAGTTACAAGTCAAAATAGTAGTTGGTCGCAGAATGACGGTTGGGAACTTTGATTTGCCATTTCAGGAGTGGTTGGAACGGGGCACGGACTGATTGTCACTCAGAGGGGGAACTGTATGAAAAATGAAATGAAAATCGCTTATTGTCACGAGTAGGCTTCAATGAAGTTACTGTGAAAAGCCCCTAGTCGCCACATTCCGGCGCCTGTCCGGGGAGGCTGGTACGGGAACTGGATCATCCATTGACCGACTGCCTGGCATTACTTTTTTTTTTAAAATGTAGAGTACCCAATTCTTTTTTCCCAATTAAGGAGCCATTTAGCGTGGCCAATCCACCTACCCTGCACATCTTTGGATTGTGGGGGTGAAACCCACGCAGATGCGGGGAGAATGTGCAAACGGGCAGCAGGGTGGCCTAGTGGTTAGCACAGCTGCCTCACGGCACTGAGGTCCCAGGTTCGACCCCGGTCACTTTCCGTGTGGAGTTTGCACATTCTCCCCGTGTTTGCGTGGGTTTCGCCCCCACAACCCAAAGATGTGCCGGGTAGGTGGATTGGCCACGCTAAATTGCCCCTTCATTGGAAAAAAAGAATTGGGTAATCTAAATTTTTTTTTATAAAAACAAATGTGTAAACTCCACACGAACAGTGGCTCGGGGCAGGGATCAAACCTGAGCACTCAGCACCGTGAGACAGCAGTGCTAACCACTGTGCCACCGTGCTGCCCTCTGTCTGGCATTATTTAACCATCAGAAAATCAGTGCCAGGTTACGGGCTGGGGCTTCGGTTTCGTCTTGCCACCCACATTGCCACTCAGGGTCACCCACCGTCGCCTAGAACTTTGAGCTGTCCAGTTAAAATCCACACACTGGCTGATGTGGCAAATATCACTGGAGTCTGCAACTTCTTGTGTTGATGTGCAGTCACTCAAAGAGGCCACAAAGTTGTCAACTAGACTCAAACCACCCTTTAGTCTGCCTTTCAGGGCCACTGCTCTACCAGAATGAATAAATCAAATTCTAGATTTAATTTTTCTTTTAAAACAGGTGGTTTGGAAAACCACATTCTGCAATTCGATTCACTTATCGCTGAGAATGAAGAAATGTTGGCTTCTAAATAAAGCAGTTACAATCTTTCATCTTCAGAATTATTGGGTTATGGTGACTGAATGAGTGAAGTTTTGCTTTTAATTACTTAGCAATCCAGGAACTAACCTTTTTGCTGAAGTTTACTTCTCCATTGCGCACTGTAAGTCAGAAAGCCCTATTCACAGTAATCCTAATAGTTACTGAAGAACATTCAGTTTAATTAAAGTGCAGAAAGAGTCATTTGAAACTTGTTAAAAGTTTCCTTGCTCTACCATCTGAAAGATGAGCGATCTATCTGGGTGCAGAAAGACACAGTTGGCAGTCAAGGCTCACACTGGCATAGAATGGCATAGCTCACCACTTACGCTATCGCCACAATCAGATCAATGGCACCCTCAAATGAATATCAACCTTCAGAAAGTAAACACTATAAACCAAAGCATACTCGTGTGGCATGCCAGGGCATCTGCCAGTCACGCCAGCTCCCAACACAACTCCAATTACAACCCTAAAGGTGGATAGATTCTTGGTAGGCAAGGGGGCGATGAGTAATCAGGGTGTAGGCGGGATGCAGATTTCAGGTTACTATCAGATCTGCCATGATCTTATTAAATGGTCGAGCAGACTCAAGGGGCCGAATGGCCTATTCCAACTTCTTGTCCATTTAAAAAATTTTTTTTTTTTTTAAAAAAAGAGAATTATTTTTTTCCGATTAAGAGGCAATATTAGCACGGCCAATTCACCTACCCTGCACATCTTTGGGTTGTGGGGGTGAGACCTATGCAGACACGGGGAGAATGTGCAAACTCCACACGGACAGTGACCCAGGGCCGGGATCGAACCCCGTTCCCCGGCGCCATGAGGCAACAGTGCTAACCACTATGCCACCCGTCCGCATGTTCAGAAAGCAAATGCATTAAGAATGGGTTGGAAAGGTCCAGGAAAAACCTTTTCTCACTCCTGTCGAGTGTGTTCTTCAGTTGCATCGCACGGCTACAGGTTCCCAGTGGCACAAAAATAGGCAGTGAGCTGGTTAAAACTACTCTGCATAAGTTTACGACAGCCACAAATAGCTGTAAATAAATAGCGGATAATGGATGCTTGTCAGGGAATTACAACACAGTAATCCAATCAAGGAGGCTCAGATCAACCATGAAAGCCGAGCTCGGAGTGTTTTATACTGCATTGTCACTGGGCTATTTTACGCTGCTGACATCAATGTTCTATTGTGAAGACCTGGGAGAGACCAGAGGCGCTAGATTATTGTTTTGGAGTGGAGAACCTTGCGGGGTAGATTTAATAGACATGTTCGAAATTATGATGGTTTTTCTTTTGATAAAGTAACTGGGTTGAAAGGGTTTCCACTGGCCAGAGGGTCAGTAAGCAGAGTTAGCAAAAGAACCAGAGAATTGCTGTTATCATAGAACTTACAGTACAGAAGGAGGTCATTCGGCCTATCGAGTTATGCATGAAGGTGTTGTGGTTGGGAATGCACTGTCTGAAATGGTGGTGCCAAGAGTTTCAATAGTAACTTTCAAACAGGAATTGGATGGAGAATTGAGAAAAGACGTTGTGAGACAAGAACAGGGTTGTGAGATTAATTGGATTGTTCTAAAGAATCAGCACAGGTGCAATGGATTGAATGATGTCCCGCTAGAATTCTTCTTTTTTTAAAATAAATTTAAAGTACCCAATTTTTTTTTTTCCAATTAAGGAGCAATTTAGCGTGGCCAATCCACCTAACCTGCACATCTTTGGGTTGTGGGGGTGAAACCCACGCAGACATGGGGAGAATGTGCAAACCCCACATGGTCAGTGACCCAGGGCCGGGATTCGAACCCGGGTACTCAGCGCCACAGTCCCAGTGCTAACCACTTTGCCACATGCCGCCCTGTCCCGCTCGAATTCGAACTGCACTTTCACCATTTCTCCACAGCATTCGCCATTAAACTTCTTACATTAATGGTTCTGCCTCTGCACCTCAACTTGCTGCCAATATCAGTGGCAAATCTCTAATCACCCAGAGTTCACCCCAGAAGAGGATAGCTCAGGCCACTCTCTCCAACTTTAACAAGGCTGAGCCCAGAACTCTACTGTTCAGTTTCAGCAGACGCAATATCAACGTTAAACATGCCCATCGTCAAGGTTTTTGCTGAAACCCTTGCGATAAGTGAGGATTAAAATTGTCGTCAAGGATGAGATCATTTAAATTTACACACCAACACATTAAGGAAAGTTTGCGTCTTGTATCAGTATTGCAGCTTAGCAAATCTCAGCACTTTTCTTTCAATTAACAGCTCCACAAAGTTCTCTCCGCCTCTCAAGAGTCATTACTGCATTGAAGACGACCATTTGGCCAATCAAGTCCATGCCAGTCCTCTGTACAGCAATCCACTCAGTTCCATTCCCCATAGCTCTGAAAAGTTTATTTTTTTTCCAAGGGCTCATCCAATTTCCTTTTAAAATCATTCACTGGCTGTGCAGTCACCTGGCTCAAAGGCAGTGAATTCAAGGTCATTACCACTCCCTGTGAAAAAAACATTCTGCATATCCGCTCAGCATCTCTTCACAAAGCCTTACTCCCATGTCCCCAAGTCTCCACATAGCACTCAGCGCATCATGCCCGTGCTGGTGACTTAGTCCCACTCCCCTGTTCTTTCCCAAAAGTCATGCAATTCCTTCCCCTTAGAAAACAAACTCATAAACCAATCCGTCACCTCTACTAGCCTTTTCATTTCTGGAAGAGCACCCATGTTCCTTGCACCTGTCTACAGAAGCACCCGGTACATTAGTTTGAGTTAAAGACATTATAGAAATGAAAAGTTGGTATCTACATAAATCAATGAACAGGTAGACAGTACCTCAAAAACATCTCCTCCAAAAGGATGGATCCACCAAGAAAGCAATTGCTCATTACTACATTGGAGCATGACCCTAGACTGTACTGTCTTGGGGATTTGACCTACAACCCTGTGACTCAGAGTCAACTGAATTGAAACAAGCAACTGTTCCTCACTCATAATAGAAGTGAACAAATTCCAGATTCAATTATTTTTCAACATCGTTTTTCTTTTGCTTTCATGGCATCTGGGTGTTGCTGGGCAAGGCCAGAGCTTGTTGGCCATTTCTAATTTCCCTTGAACAGAATGGCTTTCCAGGTAACTTCAGAAGGCAGTTAAGAGTCAATCAAACGTAGACCAGAACAGGCAAGGACGGCAGATTTCCTTCCCTAAAGAACACTGAACCAGATAGGAGCACCCAATTATATTTTTCCATTTAAGGGACAATTAACCGTGGCCAATCCACCTACCCTGCACATCTTTGGGTTGTGGGGGTGAGACCCATGCAGACACAGGGAGAATGTGCAAACTCCGCACAGACAGTGACCCAGGGCTGGGATCGAACCGGGGTCCTCAGCGCCGTAGACAGCAGGGTTAACCCACTGCGCCACCGTGCCGCCCTAACCAGATGGGCTCTTACAACAAATCAGTGATACGCTCATGGTCACCATTACTAAGATAATTAAAACAAAAATTCCAGATCATTTTTTCATTGCCTTTAAGTTCTTCCAGTTGCCGATTGACTTTGATCTCAGAGTCCCAGAGCATTAAACTGGGTCTCTGGATTATTAATCCAGTGATATTGCCATCATGCTACAGCTCTTGACGGGGTGGCTATGGAGAGGATCTTGTGGGTGAACCTAGAACTAGGGGTCCCAGTTTAAAACTAAGGAATTGCCCAGTTATTACAGAAATAATGAGAGATTTTCTTTCTCTCAGTGGATCGTGAGTCTTGGGAATTCTGCACCCTCAAAATGGAGTGGAAGCAGAGCCTTTGAGTACTGTAAGGTAGAGGTAGATAGGGTTTGGAAGGTTGTCGGGGGTATGAGGAAATGTGAAGTGGAAGTTACAATCAGATCAGCTGTGATCTTATTGAATGATGGAGCAGGCCTACTCCTAATTCATATGTTCGCATGCCACAGTCTATCCTCTACTATTTCGGCAACATTGTTGGGACTTTAAAAGCACTTGTGCCTTTTGAAAAGCTTCCCATGTTTATTCTTCAGAACCTGAAGCTGTGTCTGATCCTGTAGCCCGTCTGGCCATATTACCAGGGATTTCTCTCGCTTATTTTCCAAAGCAGGACTGTCAGCATCCGGAACCTTGACTCTGGCAGACCTACTTAATATTTTCGGTTGAGAACCTTGATCAGAGTCATCCCGAGGTGAGTCAACAATTAAAATATTAATCTAGCTTTTCAGCCACTGACTCCGATTTTGCCACATTGTATCGTTCTGGAGGTTTAATGTTTCCAGATTTCTTTTGATCTCGGTGGGGATATTCTCGGCATAGAAGAACTTGGCCCGTTTCCAGTTCAAAACGTGAACCCTTATTTTCGAAAGTCAAAGTGGTTAAACCGAGACCTTTCTTTGTTAAAACAAACCCCATAACTTCAAGGAATGGGAATGTCAGAGCTTAAACTGCTTCAATCAGCTCCGAGGGGAGTCAGGCCGGTCTCGCTTGCAACATTGATACTGTAGGTAATAATCACTTTACCTGTGATACTGCGCTTGCAAGAATTGAAATTCCTCCTTGATGCGGTCACACGTCTCCACCACTGTAAACTTAAATGGCTGCCCCGGCTGGTGCGCTGCCTGCAAAAGGAAAACCTGCATTTATATAGCGCCTTCTACAACCACCAGATGTCTCACAGCATTTTCTAGCCAAAGTAATACTTGTTGAAGTGTAGTTGGATTGTAGGAAATCCAGCAGCCAATGAGCACCACAGTAAACAGCCGCAAACAGCGATGTGATTATCACCATTGAGCCAGAGTTTGACAGCACAGAAAGAGGCCGTTCGGCCCATCGTGTCTGTGCCGGCCATCGAGCACCTATCTATTCTGATCCTATTTTCCAGCACTTGGTCCGTAGCCTTGTCTGCTGCGGCGTTTCAAATGCTGATCTAAATGCTTTATTAATGTTGTGAGGGTTCCCGACTCGACCACCCTTTCGGGCACCACCCTCTGGGTGAAAGGGTTTTTCCTCAAATCCCCTCTAAATCTCTTGCTCCTTACCATAAATCTACGCCGCTGGTTACTGACACCTCTGTCAAGGGGAAAGGTTTCCTCTTATCTACATCGCATATAATGTTGTATTCCTCAAATCAGGTCCGCCCCCCTCAGCCTTCTCTGCTCCAAGGAAAACAACCCCGGCCTAACCAGCTCTCTATTCATGGTTGAAACACTCCAGCCCACGCAAGATCTCTTCTTTTGTGATCTCAGCTGAGGGGTAAATATAGGACACCAGGGATTACATCCATGCTCTTCCAAAAGGTGCCATGGGATTGTTTTACCTCCACCCACGCAAGGCAGACGGAGCCCTCTGTTTAATATCTCAGCTGAAAGATGGCAGAGCAGTGCTCCCTCACAGCCAGTGCTACCTCACTGCCAGCACTCCTCCCTCACCGCCAGAGTGTCAGCCTTGGTTTTGTGCTGAAGTCCTGAGTGGGAATTGAATCCAGAACTTTTTGGAGCCTAGAGTTCTACCAACTAAGTTGTGGCCAACAGGGTCAGTCTGACTAAAAAACCCATTTAAACAGCCCAGTGCAGTAATGATCTCTATCGTACCATTCTTATTATTGCTCATTCTAAGCAACATGGTAAAGCAGTGGTTAGCACTGTCCCAGGTTCGATCCCGGCTCTGGGTCACTGTCCGTGTGGAGTTTGCACATGCTCCCTGTGTTTGCATGGCTTTCGCCCCCACAACCCACAGATGTGCAGGGTAGGTGACTTGGCTGCACTAAATTGCCCCTTAATAGGAAAAACTGAATTGGGTACTCTCAAATTTATTTAAAAAAATATTTCTCATTCTGCTACGATTGGTAAACAAAATGTGCGAATGTGTGTGTGTGCGTGAGAGAGAAACATCAGGATAGCAAGTCTTCACACCTTACAACCACTGATAAGATAAAGGGCTGCAATTTAAACAGCTACTTCTAAACAGTTGAGCAAATCCACAAAGACTACAGTTCAAGAGGACCTCTCAATGCACCGGGCCCAGGCACACACACACACCCAGCCTCTCCAGGGCATCAAGCTGCCACCTCGCCAGTTGGGCACTCTGGGTCCATAGTGAAAGATGATGGCAAGAAAGAAGGGGTGAGGGGGCCGAATGAGGGAGAGGTGATCGCAATTCCATTATAACAATTGTTTGCGAGTTGGGGGGTATATAATGGGGGGGGGGGTATTTTAAACTCAAATTCTACATTAAAGCCAGCACAATGTGCTCCAGAAGTCGAGAGAAACCTCGCCCACTTGCTGCTGTGTGTAAATAACAGATTCAGCGGCCAATCTCCCTGAAGGATTTATGGACAGTGCTATATTGATCCAATTCACTGATCCAATATTTTATGTAGAATTATAGAACAGTACAGCACAGAACAGGCCCTTCGGCCCTCAATGTTGTGCCGAGCAATGATCACCCTACTTAAACCCACGTAACCCGTATCCCAACAATCCCCCCATTAACCTTACACTACGGGAAATTTAGCATGGCCAATCCACCTAACCCACACATCTTTGGACTGTGGGAGGAAACCGGAGCACCCGGAGGAAACCCACGCACACACGGGGAGGACTTGCAGACTCCACACAGACAGTGACCCAGCCGGGAATCGAACCTGGGACCACTGGAGCTGTGAAGCATTGATGCTAACCACCATGCTACCGTGAGGCCCCGAAGTAGTTAATGTAGTTAAATGTAGTTAATGTAGTTAAATCGAAATGCTCCCCCTCCCCTCAATCTTTAATACTGTGCTCAGATTAGATTTATTGACTTAATGGTATTATCGCTGGCGATCATCTCCAGAGTGGGTCGCCAGAGGGGGGGGGGGGGGGGGGGGGGGGCACTTCGGGTTCCAAAAATAAAACTGGAGCATTACACGTGTAACATTCCGCGCATGAGAAGTTCTTTTTCGACCATATTTTGGTCACATCTGACGAGGCGATTAAACTGAGAGAGAGAAACGGAAATAAACTAAACCTCTGCGGAAATGTCACTAACCAATGCCACCTGCTGGAATTTGTATGTGTTTAAAATCCACACACACCCCTCCCTCCCTCCTCCAACCAACCCCCAAAACAAGCCCCTCCGAAGAAATAACATTTGGGATATTGACATGAAACGACGTGGGCAGGATGCTGAGATCACCAGGCACTCCGTGCACTGAATGTGAATGTCCAGGGATTAGGAAATCCCAGCCCTGCCCCCTCCCCCCCAATAATGAAAGCAGGTCTGAATAGACAAGTCTTTCAGCAACAAAGCACAATTCTTCTTTCAATTAGGAAGGGGAAATTAGAGCTGCTTTGCTCACCAGCCACCTCCCTTCAAACAGAACTCATTCCCATTTCTATACCACCAACTTGCAAGGATCAGAAAGATTTAAAAAACATATATTTATAGACCCCCACCCCCCAATGGTTGATAAATTCATTTAATTCTGTCTGGGGTGGTGGTTGTGGGAGGGGGGGGGGGGCTGATCCATGTCACGAACGATCTCTGATATTAACAAGGGTGGAAATCGACATGTTCGGAATATCAGAGGCCACAACACACGGCCGTGTACATCTTTATTTCCCTCTCGTTCGCCTATGATTTGCAATGTTGTTAAGTAAACTGGTACTTACGGGATGCCTGCCTTGTGGATACATCCTTGGATGTTATTCTTTCCTCCTCTCCCACTGCTCTTTTTTTTTAAAAAGAGAATCAAAAAGGAATCACACACACACACAAACACGGCGATGTCTCCGGTGACTTCTTGACAAGAGTCGTGGGAAGAAAATGCTGTGAGCGTCAGAGGCAATTTTCACATTCCCAACATCAGGAGGACGGCAAGCTGAGCGTCCTGGCCCCGCAGAACCATCCTTCCAGCCCGGCTCACTCACATGGCGATGGGTCAGGTCGGCGAGGAGACCCAGGGCAGGGGCGGAGGGTCTGAGGGGGGTGGGGGGTAAATCCAAAGGTTAGTACAAGAGACAAGACAATGTTGTGATGGGTGTGTGGACACACACTCTGCCCACCACCACCACCGATTCCAACTTTCAGGGGGAACAAAATGTCAGTCTCCAAGCCCGGAGCTAAAGACGAGTGTTGAGGGAGCAGGAACCGCTGAGAGTGTGAAGATTGGACAGAATAAATCCCCTCCTCGAAATAAAGTTCATGCTTGCAGAAGCAATGGTGTCCGGGGGGTGATATTGCAGCAATTGCCCCGGTCCTGTGTTAATCCTCAATCGCAGGCTGGCCTCAGTGTTGCAAACCTCCTCCTCTCCGTCTTTGCAACATCTTTGAGAATCCCCTCAATTGGATACACACCAGCCGGGAGGCTCCAGCCAATGGGGCGCCGGCGCCCCCACGTGGGGCCGGCAGGTCACCCTGGCCCCGCCAGCCAATCAGGAGGCGGCCACCCGCCCATTGGCCAGCGCCCGCCGCCGGGGAGAGGGAGGAGGAGGGTGCGCGGGGGCCGCCGGGAGAGGTAGTCTTCCCGCTGACCCGCGCCCATTCTGCAGCCGGGGTAGCCGGACTACAACTCCCGGCGAGCACCGCGGCGAGATGGGTCGGCCCCGCGCAGGCCCTCCCCCTCCCTCCCCCCGGGGGAGCAAGGCAGACTGTCAATCAAAGTAACGTGGGGCAGCTTTGCTGGGGCCCTGCCCACTGCCAGGGCGGATTAATTATAGTGTAGTAGGAACAGACATTCTGCGGCTGTCCTGTTCTGCCTCAAACAAATCATTGTGATTTGCATTAAAGAGAGAGAGAGAGAGAGAGGGGGAAAAAAATCGCGTTAACAGGATTGTCATTTTGAAGTAGCTGGGACTGAGTCATTTTTTTCTGCTGTTGCTGGATTAATGAGTGAAACTCTACCATAAATGCCCAGATTTAAAGCTGTCTCCACCCTGATTAGAAGTTGCATTTATTTAACACTCACATCTCCCCCCCCCCCCTCCCCCTCCTCCCCTCCCCCTCCTCCTCCTCCCCTGGAGTAGCAGCAACAGAGTGGAACACAGAACCCACTGGATTAGGGACAAAGGCTTGGTTATAATGGGAGCAGGGTGACTTGTTTAACTGCAGGAGTGCT
Organism: Scyliorhinus canicula; assembly: GCF_902713615.1. Classification (NCBI taxonomy): domain Eukaryota; kingdom Metazoa; phylum Chordata; class Chondrichthyes; order Carcharhiniformes; family Scyliorhinidae; genus Scyliorhinus; species Scyliorhinus canicula. The sequence goes on along the minus strand of NC_052163.1, from coordinate 124,922,069 downwards.
GCTGTGTGGCTCTCCCCCACCCCTAGCCGGTCGGCTGCATCATTTTCTTTCCTGGGACTGTGGGTCACTCTGCTGCCCAGGTTTTCCCAGAAATGGTTTCGACTTCAAGAGGAGCTGGAAATGTATTTTCCTGCAATCCTCAGCAAGGGACGCATTTCCACATTCAACAAGACAGCCTGGGAGGGGGTAAAAAAAACAAAGGCTGGCCAGCAATCCATTTTGCTTATGTATTTACACGATTTCCTATATTTACTTTTTAAGGGCAATATTGCCTCAGTGGATAATCTTGAGCCAAGATCAGTGAGTGAAAGGAAGGACATGTTTGCTACAATAGACTGATTATGCAGCAGGCACTGTAACTATTTAATCACATTCTTTATTCGTGTCTCTATCCCACCCCCCCCCCCCCCCCCACCCCCACCCAGTACAGTACTGAATCACAGCACAGGAAAGTCCCACATTTCAACCCCTTACCCGCCCTAAATTGGCCAGTCCCGGTTAGATGGTTGCACGCTCAAAATAGCCCAATTACCCCCAGGGCTTGGCAGATGAACAGATCAGCCAGATTGCCACTTCGGATTCATAGCTACTAACTCATGCTGGCAGGCTGCACATGTGTGAGGTCAGGTGTGGAGATGATTGGGCTGTCTTGCGATGCCCTTCACGGTTGAATGGCCTGTCAATATTCACTGTCAAGGTTCAGCATGAAGAATGGTCACTTGGGTGAAAATGCTGGAAGATGGCTGGTGCCCAGTACAGATGTAAATGGCACTACAGCTGCACCATTGCATTTATCACACGGCTGCATTCTCATAACAACAACAGTGACAGTGACAATTTATATTTATATAGCGCCTTTAATGTAATAAGCTGTACCAAGGTGCTTTGCAGGAGTGTTGTAAAACAAAATATGACACTGATACACATGAGATATTTGGTCAGGTGGCCCAAAGAAGAGGACAGTGAGGTGGGGAAGGGATTCAAAAGTTTAGGGCCTACCCTAGGCCATTGAAAGCACAGCAACCAATGGTGGAGCGATTAAAATCGGGTGCACAGAAGAGGCCAGATTTAGGGGAGCACAGATATTTCAGAGGGGTGTGGGACTGGGGGAAATTACAGAGCTAGGGAGGGGTGAGGCCATGGAGGAATTTTAAAACAAAGTTGGGAATATTTTATAGCCAAACCTTCTTGGAAGACAACATTCCAGATAGAATAATCTCCAACACACTTTAGAAAAGCAACGCAAGCAACACCTCCGGTGCAGTTCTGTTTCCTGTAACATTATCACACACCCTGAAATTGATAGCAAAGTGATGAGGTAACTTGGCTCTCTATGACTGCCAGAGATAGCTAACAAAAAAAAAGGGTGCTGACCCGATTTTGGCAGCACGTTAAGCCACTCTCCTTTGATGAGCTTATGGTTCGACGTGTGGAAATTTTTTTTTTTTACACACAGCCAGTTGTTGTGTATTGAAAAGTGCTGGCTGAAAGGGCGATGGAAGCAAATTCAATAAAGGCATTCAAAAGGAAATTGGAAAAATGCTTGAAGAAAAAACATTTACAGGTTATGTGCAAAGAGCAGAGGATCCGATTCATTGGAAAGCTCTATCATGGCGCTGTTACAAGTGTGATGGGCTGAATAGAGTCATAGAATCATAGAACTTGTAGTGCAGAAGGAGGCCATTCGGCCCATCGAGTCTGCACCGGCTCTTTGAAAGAGCACCCGACCCAAGGTCCACATCTCCACCCTATCCCCATAACCCAGTAACCCCACCCAACACTAAGGGCAGTTTTGGACACTAAGGGCCAATTTAACATGACCAATCCACCTAACCTGCACATATTTGGATTGTGGGAGGAAACTGGAGCACCCGGAGGAAACCCACGCACACACGGGGAGAACGTGCAGACTCCGCACAGACAGTGAACCAAGGTGGGAATCGAACCTGGGACCCTGGAGCTGTGAAGCAATTGCGCTAACCACCATGCTACCGTGCTGCCCCAAATAGTCTCCTGTAAACGTCATTTTTTAATTTGATGACTCTTTGTACTGCCATTATAAACCAGTAAGAAGTCTTACAACACAAGGTTAAAGTCCAACAGGTTTGTTTCAAACACGAGTTTTCGGAGCACTGCTCCTTCCTCAGGTGAATGCTTCTCCACATCATTATAAACCAGAAAAGGACATTACTCAGAGAGGGTTTTTTGAGGTAGGTTGGATTCCACTATTCATTTCAATAAAGAAGCACTATTGCAAACTTAATCTGTTATTAGGCAGTCTTCTGTATTCTACCAAACGCGACATTGTTCACGTTAATATACATAAATTTAGAAATTCCCTCCCTAAACCATTCCTTCTCTGTACCCTTTCTCCTCCTTTAAGATCCTCCTTCAACCCATCTTTGTGCTGTTTTGATCAGCCTCTTCCTAAATCTCTTCAGGCTCCTTTGTCCAATTTTTGATGATGCCTCTGTCAAGTGTTTTGGGATGTTTTCTCTACATTAAAGATGCAGGCACGCAAGCTAGTGTTCAAACATATTCCAAATCTTACACGTGCGGGTGCTTCCTGTCAACTTTGTTCAGTCGAGCGGGCAGCACGGTGGCTCAGTGGGTTAGCACTGCAGTCTCATGGCGCTGAGGTCCCAGGTTCGATCCCGGCTCTGGGTCACTGTCCGTGTGGAGTTTGCACATTCTCCCCGTGTTTGCGTGGGTTTCGCCCCCACAACCCAAAGATGTGCAAGGTAGGTGGATTGAACACGCTAAATTGCTCCTTAATTAGAAAAAAAACAATTAATTGGGTACTCTAAATTTAAAAAAAAAAACTTTGTTCAGTCGTCAATCCAGAATTATAGGAACAACTGTCTTGCCCTCCAGGACAGTGACTGCAGTGACTCGACTTGTGGGCAAGTGTATTTCCAGCGTCACGGGTTTACATGGGAAGTTTCAATCATGACTGTGAGCAAGGGAACTTATAATGAAAATATAAAAAATCAAGTCAAGTTTAAAGATGCCGACTCAATTATGCCTCAACGTCCAGCTCCATTATGTCTTGCCCTCTGAACCCACTGCACAAAAAGATTGCCTTTGGCCTTGACTATTCATGTGCAGCACAAACTTTTTTTTTAAAAATTTAGATTACCCAATAAATTTTTTCCAATTAAGGGGCAATTTAGCGTGGCCAATCCACCTACCCGGCACATCTTTGGGTTGTGGGGGCGAAACCCACGCAAACACGGGCCTCACCCCCACAGCCCAAAAATATGTGGAGGGTAGGTGGATTGGCCACGCTAAATTGCCCCTTAATTGAGGGAAAAAAATAATTGGGTACTCTAAATTTAATGTTTAAAAAAAATGGTTTGCTACCCTTTTTTGGTGGAGGAAATCAGGACTCCAGATCTATAACATCGGGGTTGGCTCTTAACTGTCTTCTGAAAAGGTCTCTGGTAAGCCAGTCAACGAGAGCCATTAAATAGAAATCTTGCCAGTGATACTCACATTCCACAAATGAATTTTTTTAAAACTGTAATATATGAATAATATTGATATCTGCTTTCATGTCCTGAAAACTTTGTCTACTATAGATTCCTATGTCCATAGGGACATGGGAAAATGCTTATAACTTACCACATTGCAATTACACCCTCCCTCCAATGGAGCCACTGCAGTTCCACAAGTTCACACACTCACAGAGGAATATTTGACAGAAATACAAAGATGAAGACAGAATATATGGTGTCAAGGTCAAATTACCTCCGTGAGTCCTGGTCGATTTATCTTATTCTCTCTCTCTCTCTCTCCCTCGCTGCATGTTACCTGAATATTCAATTTGGTCATGACTCCCTGTATACAATTCAAAATCACACACTTCCTGTGCAAATTCCTGCTGTCGTGATCTTTGTCCACACTTTTATGTCAACATTTAACATGGAAACTGCCAATGTAAACATTTAGAATGGAACTCCTGTATGTAAACAGTTGCCTGTAACACATTAGGCAGCAGGCAATGCCGTGGATAAGTGTCTGAAGTCTCCCAGACACTATTTTATATATAGGAAGCCTATTCATCAAACTGTGAACAATCCCACAGCAATTCATTAATTACATGTGATTTATTTGTGGTACTATATTGAGGTAGAAAGACAACTTAATTAACCAACAGACAACAGAATGGCTGTGTTGCTGTTTTTTTCTTGTGTTGTACTGTGCATTTTTGAAACATGCAAATTTTGGCACCTGAAATAGCACAGTGGTTAAATGTCCTCCTACAGTATATGAACCACCCTTGGCTCAACTGTTAAGTTATGAGTCTGGGTCATTTGAACTCCAGAGAAGGGAGTATATATATTCTAAATTGAAGCATCATTACAGTACTGAGGGAGGGCTGCATTGTGAGAGGCGCAATCATAGAATTTAGACTGTGTCAATCTGGTGAAAAAGCTTTCCAAAGGGCGGCACAGTGGTTAGCACTGCTGCCTTAAAGTGCCGCGGACCCGGCTTCGATCCCAGCCCCGGGTCACTGTCCGTGTGGAGTTTGCACATTTTTCCCCGTGTCTGCGTGGGTCTCATCCCCAAATCCCAAAAGGATGTGCAGGGCAGGTGGATTGGCCACGCTAAATTGCCCCTTAATTGGAAAAAAAGAATTCAGTACTCTAAATTTATTTTTTTTAAAAGTAAGAACTGTCCAATCAGTGTCACTTCCTTGTTCTTTCCCATGGCCCTGCAATGTTTTAACTTTTCAATGCATATTTAATTTCTTTTTGAAAATTACAATTGTATCAGGTGGTGCATTTCAGATGATAAGCTGCCATGAAAAACATGGTAAAGCTTTGCATTTTTTTGTTAAATTATCCAGGGGCGACTAGGGGAGCCAATAATTCCCCATGAAAATGTTTTGGCCAATCGGAGTTGACTTGCCAACCAATCAGCCCTCTTTCCTCCCGTAGTATAAATTATTGAGGTTGTGTGAAATGTGCAATTCTTGCATTTGTTCTAGTGAGCGTGAGATGAAAATCTTCGACAACCTGTCTCTCTTTTCAGCAATATTCAAGCTCTGTACAATCCACTGATGGTTTTCATGAAATAAAAGGTTATCCTCAGCTTCTTTCTGGTTTATTTGCTGCTAACATTACATCTGTTCAATTGTAATTCTCTCTCCGCACCCAACGGTACACTGTGGTAGATTTTCATCCATTTCCATAGCTAGTAACTCCCAGAACAGGTCGCGGGTCTGTTGCCAGGGGCTCATAGCTTCAAAGTAGCCCCTCCACTAGTTTGTGTGACCAGGTGTTTTCCGCGTTTACCCCCACTCATTGGTGTGTTTGGAAGAATTTGTAGATTGACTGTGTTGTGAATGCACCTTCGTTGGCCATCAAGACCTGGGCTTGGACTTGAACCTTTGGCTCAGAGGTGGGGACGCGACCATCTGCACCACAAGACCTCCATGTTAAATCTGTGCCCTCTGGTATCAATCCACCTAGCAGGGGAAATGGTTTCTCCCTATTGCTCTGGCAAAATCCTTCATTATTTTGAACACCTCTTTTAAATCCTCCCTGATCCTTCTCTGCTCTAAGGAGAACATGATGTGGAGATGCCGGCGTTGGACTGGGGTGAGCACAGTAAGAAGTCTTACAACACCAGGTTAAAGTCCAACAGGTTTGTTTCAAACATGAGGAAGGAGCAGCGCTCTGAAAGCTCGTGTTTGAAACAAACCTGTTGGACTTTAACCTGGTGTTGTAAGGCTTCTTACTAAGGAGAACAATCACAGATTCTCAAATCTCTCTTTGACATCCTTCCGAAGGTTTTGTGCCCAGAATTGGGTACAATACACCAGCTGAGGCCTAATCAGTGATTTCTAAGAGTTTAGCATAACTTCCTTACTTTTGTTGCTATATGCCACTACTGATGGGGCGACATGGAAGCATAGTGGTTAACACTGCTGCCTCGGGCAGCATGGTGTGCAGTGGGTTAGCCCTGCTGCCTCATGGCGCCGAGGTCCCAGGTTCAATCCCGGCTCTGGGTCACTGTTCGGGTGGAGTTTGCACATTCTCCCCTGTTTGCGTGGTAACAACCCAAAGATGTGTAGGGTAGGTGAATTGATCATACTAAATTGCCCCTTAATTGGAGAAAAATGAATTCGGTACACTAAATTTATTTTAAAAAACACTGCTGCCTCACAGAGTGAGGGACCCGGGTTCAATTCCAGACTCGGGTGACTGACTGTCAGTGTGGAGTCACAGAGGCATAGAATTTACAGTGCAGAAGAGGCCTTTCGGCCCATGAGATCTGTACTAGCCCTTGGAAACAGCACCCCACATATGCCCGCACCTCCACCCTATTCCCGCAACCCCGCAATGTAAAAGGGGTGGAGGAGTTGCGCTACTGGTTAGGGAGAATGTCACAGCTGTACTGCGGGAGGACACCTCAGAGGGCAGCGAGGCTATATGGGTAGAGATCAGGATTAAGTAGGGTGCAGTCACAATGTTGGGGATTTACTACAGGCCTCCCAACAACCAGCAGGGGATAGAGGAGCAGATAGGTAGACAGATTTTCAAAAGGAGTAAAAGCAACAGGGTTGATGGGAGACTTTAACTTCCCCAATATTGACTGGGACTCACTTAGTGCTAGGGGCTTGGACGGGGCAGAGTTTGTAAGGAGCATCCAGGAAGGCTTCTTAAAACAATATGTAGACAGTCCAACTAGGGAAGCGGCTGTACTGCACCTAGTATTGGGGAATGAGCCCAGCCAGGTGGTGGATGTTTCAGTAGGGGAGCATTTTGGGAACAGTGACCACAATTCAGTAAGTTTTAAAGTGCTGGTGGACAAGGATGAGAGTGGTCCCAGGGTGAATGCTAAATTGGGGGAAGGCTAATTATAACAATATTAAGCGGGAACTGAAGAACAAAGATTGGGGGCAGATGTTTGAGAGTAAATCAACATCTGACATATGGGAGGCTTTCAAATGTCAGTTGAAAGGAATTCAGGACCGGCATGTTCCTGCGAGGAAGAAGGATAAATACGGCAAATTTCGGAATCCTTGGATAACGAGAGATATTGTAGGCCTCGTCAAAAATAAAAAGGAGGCATTTGTCAGGGCTAGAAGGCTGGGAACAGAGAAGCCTGTGTGGAATATAAGGAAGGTAGGAAGGAACTTAAGCAAAAGTCAGGAGGGCTAAAAGGGGTCACGAAAAGTCATTGGCAAATAGAGTTAAGGAAAATCCCAAGGCTTTTTACACGTACATAAAAGCAAGAGGGTAGCCAGGGAAAGGGTTGGCCCACTGAAGGACAGGGAAGGGAATCTATGTGTGGCACCAGAGGAAATGGGCGAGGTACGATATGACCACTTTGCATCAGTATTCACCAAAGAGAAGGAATTGGTGGATGTTGAGTCTAGAGAAAGGTGTGTAGATAGCCTGGGTCACGTTGAGATCCAAAAAGATGGGGTGTTAGGCATCTGGAAAAAATATTAAGGTGGATAAGTTCCCAGGGCCTGATGGGATATACCCCAGAATACTGAAGGAGGCAGGAGAGGAAATTGCTGAGGCCTTGACAGAAATCTTTGGCTCCTCACTGTTTTCAGGTGATGCCCCAGAGGACTGGAGAATAGCCAATGTTGTTCCTTTGTTTAAGAAGGGTAGCAAGGATAATCAGGGGCAGCAGGGTAGCATGGTGGTTAGCATAAATGCTTCACAGGGGCAGCACGGTGGCCTAGTGGTTAGCACAACCGCCTCACGGCGCTGAGGTCCCAGGTTCGATCCCGGCTCTGGGTCACTGTCCGTGTGGAGTTTACACATTCTCCCCGTGTCTGCGTGGGTTTCGCCCCCACAACCCAAAAATGTGCAGAGTAGGTGGATTGGCCACGCTAAATTGCCCCTTAATAGAAAAAAAAATAAAAAAAATAATTGGGTAATCTAAATTTTAAAAAAAAAATAAAAATAAATGCTTCACAGCTCCAGGGTCCCAGGTTCGATTCTCGGCTGGGTCACTGTCTGTGTGGAGTCTGCACGTCCTCCCCCTGTGTGCGTGGGTTTCCTCCGGGTGCTCCGGTTTCCTCCCACAGTCCAAAGATGTGCGGGTTAGGTGGATTGGCCATGCTAAATTGCCCGTAGTGTCCTAATAAAAGTAGGGTTAAGGGGGAGGTTGTTGGGTTACGGGTATAGGGTGGATACGTGGGTTTGAGTAGGGTGATCATGGCTCGGCACAACATTGAGGGCCGAAGGGCCTGTTCTGTGCTGTACTGTTCTATGTTCTATGTTCTACAGGCTGGTGAGCCTTACGTGAGTGGTAGGGAAATTACTGGAGAGAATTCTTCGAGACAGGATCTAGTCCCATTTGGAAGCAAATGGTCATACTGTATTAGCGAGAGGCAGAAGGTTTTGTGAAGGGGAGGTCGTGTCTCGCTAACTTGATAGAGTTTTTCGAGGAGGTCACAAAGATGCAGGCAGGGCAGTGGATGTTGTCGATATGGACTTCAGTAAGGCCTTTGATAAGGTCCCTCATGGCAGACTGGTATAAAAGGTGAAGTCACACGGGATCAGAGGTGAGCTGGCAAGATGGATACTGAACTGGCTAGGTCATAGAAGGCAGAGAGTAGCAATGGAAGGGTGCTTTTCTAATTGGAGGGCTGTGACGAGTGGTGTTCCGCAGGGATCAGTACTGGGACCTTTGCTGTTCGTAGTATATATAAATGATTTGGAGGAAAATGGAACTGGTCTGATTAGTAAGTTTGTGGACGACACAAAGGTTGGTGGAATTGCGGATATCGATGAGGACTCTCAGAGGATACAGCAGGGTTTAGATCATTTGGAGACTTGGGCGGCGAGATGACAGATAGAGTTTAATCCGGACAAATGTGAGGTAATGCATTTTGGAAGGTCTAATACAGGTAGTGAATATACAGTGAATGGTAGAACCCTCAAGAGCATTGACAGTCAGAGAGATCTTGGTGTACAGGTCCACAGGTCACTGAAAGGGGCAACACAGGTGGAGAAGGTAATCAAGAAGGCATGCTTGCCTTCATTGGCCGGGGCATTGAGTATAAAAATTGGCAAGTCATGTTGCAGCTGTATAGAACCTTAGTTACGCCACACTTGGAGTACAGTGTTCAATTCTGGTCGCCACACTACCAGAAGGATGTGCAGGCTTTAGAGAGGGCGCAGAAGAGATTTACCAGGATGTTGGCTGGTATGGAGGGCATTAGCTATGAGGAGAGGTTGAATAAACTTGGTTTGTTCTCACTGGAACGAAGGAGGTTGAGGGGAGACCTGATAGAGGTCTCCAAGATTATGTGGAAATAGACAGAGACAGAGTGGATAGTCAGAGACTTTTTCCCAGGGTAGAGGGGTCAATTACTAGGGGGCATAGGTTTAAGGTGCGAGAGGCAAGGTTTAGAGGAGATGTACAAGGTAAGTTTTTTACACAGAGGGTAGTGGGTGCCTGGAACTCGCTGCCGGAGGAGGGGGTGGAAGCAGGGATGATAGTGACAATTAAGGGGCATCTTGACAAATACATGAATAGGATGGTGAATAGAGGGATACGGACCCCGGAAGTGTAGAAGATTTTAGTTTAGACAGGCAGCATGGTCGGCGCAGGCTTGGAGGGCCGAAGGGCCTGTTCCTGTGCTGTACTTTTCTTTGTTCTTTGTTCTAACCCAGTACTCCACCTAACCTTTTGGACACTAAAGGGCAATTTATCATGGCCAATCCACCTAACCTGCACATCTTTGGACTGTGGGAGGAAAGCGGAGCACCCGGAGGAAACCCACGCAGACACAGGGAGTACGTGCAGACTCCACACAGACAGTGACCCAAGCCAGGAATCGAACCTGGGACCCTGGAGCTGTGAAGCAGCTGTGCTAACCACTGTGCTGCCGTGCCGCCGGTCGAGTCAGCACTTTCTCCCTGTGTCTGCGTGGGTTTCCTCCGGGTGCTCCTGTTTCGGCCCACAGTCCGCAGAGATGCACGTTCGCTGGATTGGCCATGCTAAATTGCCCCTAAGTGTACAAAGATGGGCAGGTTAGGTGGGATTATGGGGATAGGGTGGGGGAGTAGGCCTACGTGGGGTTCTCTTTCAGAGGGTCAGTGCAGACGTGATGAGCTAAAGGCCTCCTTCGGCTCTGTAGCAATTCTATGGTACTCTATGAATAGCAGCATTCCTCATGCTTTTGAATTTGCCCTCAGGTGGATGTGAAAGAACCGGGAAGTTGTCCTGCCAATGTGCCCTCAACCAACATCGCTAAAAACAGATTATCTGGCCATTTATCATTTGCTTAGTGGGACCTTGTTGGATGCAAACTGTCTGTTTTAATTTTTCACTGTACGACAGTGCCTACACTTCAGAAATGCCTCACTGGCTGCAAAGCACTTTCGGACCTCCGGGGGGGTCATGACAAATGCGCTCTATAAATGGAAATTCTTTCATTATTCTTGTCTTTTCATGCTCCGAACCCAAAAGATGTTTGAAATTCACAGCAAGCTGATCTGCATCTTAAAAAAGGAAAGTATGGATTAATGGCTGGTGTGTGAACTTCATTAGAACTCAGCTCTGAGGTTCGCTCCATTGGTATTTAACGCTTTCCCTTGAAGCTGCTTCAAAAGAATTATTTTTAATTCAAAGCAGTTAAGTGAGAGGATGCCCCTCACCCATGGGGCCTGGGATGGACAGATGCTTCGACAAAGAGTCATCAGGACTCGAAACGTTAGTCCTTTTCTCTCCCTACAGATGCTGCCAGACCTGCTGAGATTTTCCAGCATTTTCTCTTTCGTTTCTGGACAGATGCTATGATGGATAAAAGCAAAACAAACACAAATAGAAAAGGCTGGATAAACTCAACAGGTCAGGCAGCATCCGCTGCGGAGAGAGAAGCAGAGTTTTTTTTAAATAAATTTAGATTATCCAATTATTTTTTCCAATTAAGGGGCAATTTAGCGTGGCCAATCCACCTACTCTGCACATTTTTGGGTTGTGGGGGCGAAACCCACGCAGGCACGGGGAGAATGTGCAAACTCCACACGGACAGTGACCCAGAGCCGGGATCGAACCTGGGACCTCAGCGCCGTGAGGCGGTTGTGCTAACCACTAGGCCACCGTGCTGCCCTAAGAGAAGCAGAGTTAACGTTTTGAGTCCAATAGGATGACTCTTCGTTGGAACCAGAGAGAGGTGGAAATGTGATGGGTTTTATGCTGTTGAGAAAAGGGAGGAAGGGCAGGTGGAGCAAAATAGGAGGGAAGGGATAGGGAGAGGGCAGGAGAGATTAAATGACAAAGATGTGATAGACCATAACACAAAGGGAGTGGTAATGAATGCAATAAACACAAAGGGCGAGATTCTCCGCACTCCCGACGGTGCAGAGAATAGCGTGGATCGTAAAATTTTACGGCCACGCTGTTCCGACGCCCTCCCGCTATTCTCCCCCCCCCCCCCACGCCCAACTCCCGACACGAATCGCTGCCGCCGTTTTTTTACGGCCGGCAGCGATTCTCAGCTGATAGATGGGCCGAGTTCCCAGCCCTTTACGGCTGTTTTATGAACGGCAAACACACCTGGTCTGGCCGTTCGTAAAAACGGCCGTAAACACTCGCATTTTATAACCATGGCACCGATTGGCACGGCAGTACCACGGCCGTGCCAAGGGTGCCATGGGCCCGCGATCGGTGCCCACCGATCGCGGGCAGCGGGCCCGATGCCCGCGCACTATTTGTCCTTCCGCCGCCCCGCAGTATCCATTTGCGGGGCGGCTGATGGGCATCCCGGCCCGTGCATGCGCGGGTTTCGCGCAAATACGCGATGACGTCATCCGCGCAAGCGCGGGTTGGAGTCTTCCAATCCGCGCATGCGCTGCTGACGTCATATGACGCGTCAGCCGGCGCTAACTCGGGCAAGCGGGCTTAACGAAATTCGTTAAGCCCGTGATGCCGGAGCTTACGGCGTTGGGCTGCTAGCCCCGACCGGGGACCAGAATCGGTTCCCGGTCGGGAAGGGGGGGGGGCTGGCGTCAAACCCAGGCGGGTTTGACGCCAGCCTTACGATTTCTCCCGGTTTGGGAGAATCGCGCCCAAAAACTTTGGACCAAAGTAGGTGTTAATAGCAGACTAAAGGTCAGCGCTGTCTGAAAGCAAAATAGCAGAATGTGTTAAGAGCAGAAAGGTGTGTGAAAATCAAAATATGAAAACATGATACTGACTGGCTCCAAGGGTGGGGGGAATGAAATTCCAAATGGACCAGGAGTTTGTGGCCTGAAATTGTTGAAATTGTCAATGTAAAGTGCAAACGGCTATAAAGTGCCTAATCAGATTTGTTGATCCTCAAGCTTGCATTGGGCTTCACTGGAACATTGTAGCAGGTCGAGGATAGGAGAGAAGGATGGAGAATTGAAATGGCGGGCGATAGGAAGGTCAGGGTCACGCTTGCAGCCAGAGTGGGCAGCACGGTGGCGCAGTGGTCAGCACTGCTGTCTAGGGCAGCACAGTGGCGCAGTGGGTTAGCCCTGCTGCCTGACGGCGCTGAGGTCCCAGGTTCGATCCCGGCTCTGGGTCACTGCCCGTGTGGAGTTTGCACATTCTCCCCGTGTTTGCTTGCGTTTCACCCCCACAACCCGCGTTTCACCCCCACAAGCAGGGTAGGTGGATTGGCCACGCTAAATTGCCCCTTAAGTGGAAAAAATAATTGTGTACTCTAAATTGTTTTTTTAAATGCTTGCGGCCAGAGCAAGGGAAGTCTGAAAAACGATCATCTAGAATGTGCTTCATCTCCCCAATGTAGCGGAGAATGTATTGTGAGCGTGAATACAGTAGAGTAAATTGAAAGATGTGCAACTAAATCACTGTTTCATGCAGATAGCGTGGCGGATCAGCTTTCTCTTGTGAATGGAGAATATACTAACATTTGGGACTATTCTAGCTGTGTGTGTGTTTTTTAAAGGTTCCATTTCTCAAAATAAAACAGTCTGGAGCTACATTCCAGATGAAAGGAACTCAACCCAGCCCTGGCCACAAACCATATGTACAGATCCTGACATATCAAAGAGTTTGGAGAGTTGCTTGAGCTTCCTGTGGTCAGCAGAGTGCCAGTTAGTACAGCCATACCATCTGCAGCAGCACACCTGCAAGGGAAACTGCCACAGAGAGATGGCACTGCCCTCAGTTGTGAGCTTTGAGCCTTTTTGCCAGGGAGAATTGCAATTGCTGCTGGTGTGATTATCATAGATTATCATAGAATTTACAGTGCAGAAGGAGGCCATTTGGCCCATCGAGTCTGCACCGGCTCTTGGAAAGAGCACCCTACCCAAAGTCAACACCTCCGCCCTATCCCCCATAACCCAGTAACCCCACCCAACACTAAGGGCAATTTTGGACACTAAGGGCAATTTATCATGGCCAATCCACCTAACCTGCATATCTTTGGATTGTGGGAGGAAACCGGAGCACCCGGAGGAAACCCACGCACACACGGGGAGGATGTGCAGACTCCGCACAGACAGTGACTCAAGCCTGGAATCGAACCTGGGACCCTGGAGCTGTGAAGCAATTGTGCTATCCACAATGCTACCGTGATGATCTGATGGATTGGTCAGCAAGTCTGCTCTGCCTTCTAGTTTCCTACTGGATAGTATGAAATTGCTCCAACGTCAGCATGTTTTGACTTCCCAAAGTACAAGGCGCCAATGATGATCGCTGGGCACCTAACCCCAAACCAAGAATATCAGTAAGTGACCACATTTCTGCTACAGCGATTTGATAAGTGAAGCACTTGGAGATGTGAGAGTATGGTAAATGCTTTCATGGTGAATTGTGATTTGAGAATGTGCCCAGTGGAAGTTTAGATGTGAATGATGTTCACTGATAGAGTCGTAAGATTGTGAGAGAGCTTAGGATGGCCAAGTGATAAATATGGCAAAGGTTGAAAGCAACATTTTGTAACTTGCAGTCTTAAGGACAGATAGTACTGTTAGATAGTCTTACCATATCAAATACTACTGAGACCCAGCAGTAACCCAGTCCCAGCAAACTCTGCATTAACTTCAAATATAACCTTTGAGAAATAGTGAGCATAATATGATAGAATTTCACATTAAATTTAAATGTGATATCGTTCATTCTGAAACTAGGGTCTTTAATCTGAAGGAAGGAATTTATGAAGGTATGGGGAGGGGGGCAAGTTGACAATGGTTGATTGAAAAAATGCACTGAAAAATTTGGCAGTGGACAGGTAATGGCTAGTATTTAAAGAAATATTGCACTGTCCAGAACAGACATGCATTCCTGTGGGGGAAAGGTAAAACAACCATGGTTAACAAGGAAGTTAAAGATTACATTAGAAATGGCTTATAAGGATGTCAGAAAACGTGATAAACCTGAAAACTGAGAGCAATTTACAAGCAGCAAAGATAGAAGGACTCAGAAGATGATCTCAAAGGGGAAAAGCGAATATGAATGCAAACTAGCGAGGAACACAAAGGTGGACTGCAAAAGCTTCTTCAGGTCTGTGGTAAGGACGATTAGTTAGGACAATTACAGGTGGGGAGAGGAGGCTTTATAATGGAGAACAGGAGAGTGGTGGAAAACTAAGCAGTTACTTTGTGTCTGCCCTCATGCTGCAGGAAATCTGCCAGTAATACTTGGCAACCAAGGGACTTGTGAAACTGAGGAACTGAAAGAAATTAGTATCGGTAACGAGGTGGTACGTGAAACATTGACAGCATTGAAGGGTGATAAATTGCCTGGACCAGATGGGCTTCATCCCAGAGTGTTGAAGGAGGTGCCTAGAGAGATAGTGGTTACATTGGTGGCTACTGTGGTGGATTCAATATTGAGTCTACAGGTCTTGGAGGTTCAACCAAAACATAGAACTTTATTTAGACAACGGTACCTCTTCAGGCTGTGGTGTTAGACTTCCCGTTTGCCCGTGCAAACGGCTGACGATGTCATCCGATGACATCATGCAATTGTCATTAGGTGCCCCTATTCAACTACAAGGCTGCTTGTGGGGAAACACTAAAAAGACTATGAATGCGCAACTTCTTCCCTCCAACTCATCAACACCACAGCCCATCCCAGACCCTCCACCAGTCCCAATCCCTCGTACCCCATTTCTCCCAATCCCAGCCCTTTGCCGCGTGTTCACCATACCTTCTGACCTTCCCCTCTCTGAGGCTGAGCATGCTGTTCTCAGCAAAGGACTCAGCTTTGGACCCTTACGTCCCCACCTCAATGAATTCCGGGCTCGACATGATGTTGAACTCTCCTTTCGTCGCCTTAGTCTCCGTGCCCATTTCTTTGGGTAAGAATCCTCCCCCATTCCCCTGATTCTTTCATGTGCCTCCAACATTCTGCCTCCAAGTGGACCCCCCCCCCCCCCCCCCCCCCCCCCCCCCGGGACAATTACCTGCCCTTGATCTTTTCATTGAGAACTGTCGACGGGACATTGGCCGTCTTAATTTTTCTGCCCCCCTCACCCATTCCAACCTCTCTCCTTCTGAACTTTCTGCTCTTCACTCTGCCAGGTCTAACCCCGACTTTGTCATCAAACCTGCCGTCTGGCGCACTGACGTCTACCTCGCAGAGGCTGAGCGCCAACTCTCCGATACTTCCTCTTACCTCCCCCTGGACCATGACCAGATCACTGAACATCAAGCCATTATCTCCAACATCGTTAGTGACCTCATTTCCTCCGGATGCCTTCCCTGTACGGCTTCCAACCTCATAGTCCCCCAACCCCGACAGCCCGCTTTTATCTACTTCCCAAAATCCACAAAAAGGACTGTCCTGGCAGGCCCATTGTGTCAGCATGCTCCTGCCCCACCCAACTTATTTCCTCTTATCTTGACTCCATCCTCACTCCTCTGGTCCATTCCCTCCCCACCTACATCCGGGATTCCTCTGATGCCCTGCGTCATATTGACAGCTTCCAGTTGGCGGACCCTAACCGCATTCTATTCACCATGGATGTGCAATCCCTCTACACCTCCATCCCATACCAGGATGGCCTGAGAGCTCTTTGCTTCTTTCTCGAAAAGTGGCCCGGACAATTCCCATCCACCACCACTCTCCGCCGCCTGGCTGAACATGTTCTATCTCTCAACAACTTCTCCTTTAACTCATCTCACCTTCTCCAAATCAAAGGTGTAGCAATGGGTACCCGCATGGGTCCTAGCTACGCTTGCATTTTTATGGGGTATGTGGAACATTCCTTGTTCCAGGCCTATCCGGGCCCCCTCCCACAACTCCTTTACCGATACATTGATGACTATTTTGGTGCCGTGTCATGCTCTCGACCGGACCTGGAAAAATTCATCAACTTCGCTTCCAGTTTCCACCCCTCCATCACTTTCACCTGGACAATCTCAGACACGTCCCTTCCCTTCCTTGATCTTTCTGTCTCAATTTCCGGCAATAGACTATCCACTAATATCCACTACAAGCCCACTGACTCCCACAGCTATCTGGACTACAGCTCTTCACCCCCTACACCCTGTAAGGACTCCATCCCTTTCTCTCAACTCCTTCGCCTCCGTCGCATTTGTTCCGACGATGCCAATTTCCCAAATGGTGCTTCGAAAATGTGTTCCTTCTTCCTCGACCGTGATTTCCCACCTACAGTTGTGGACAGGGCCCTCAACAGTATGCGGTCCATCTCCTGCGCCACTACCCTCGCCCCCTCCACACCCTCCCAGAACAAGAATAGAGACCCCCTCGTTCTCACATTTCACCCCACCAGCCTCTGTATGCAAAGCATAATGCTCCGCCATTTTCGCCAACTCCAGCATGATGCCACCACCAAACACATCTTCCCTTCACTCCCTGTCAGCATTCCGCAGAGACCGTTCCCTCCGAGACAATCTAGTCCACTCCTCCACCATACCCAGTACCTCTCCCATCACCCATGGCACCTTCCCATGCAATCGCAGAAGGTGTAACATCTGCCCCTTTACCTCTTCCATGCTTAACATTCCAGGCCCAAAACACTCATTCCGGATTAAGCAGCGTTTCACTTGCACCTCTTTCAATCTGGTCTACTGCATTCGCTGCTCCCAATGTGGTCTCCTCTATATCAGAGAGACCAAACGCAGACTGGGTGATCACTTTGCTGAGCATCTTCGGTCTGTTCGCATTCAGGATCCTGACCTTCCTGTTGCTTGCCATTTTAACAAAAGACCCCACTCCCATGCCCACATGTCTGTTCTTGGCCTGCTGCAATGTTCCAGTGAAGCGCAACGCAAACTGGAGGAACAACATCTCATCTTCCGGTTAGGCACGCTACAGCCTTCCGGCCTGAACATCGAATTCAACAACTTTAGATGATCAGCCCCACCTCGACCCATTTGTTTTCATTTCATTTTAACTGTCTTTTACCATTTCTTTCTTTCGTGCACCTTTCCTGCACCTTTCTCCTCTTTGCTTCCCCCTTCCCCTCCCCCCACACCTACAGATCATCCTCTGATGTTAGTTTCTCTGCTGTTTGACCTTTCACATCTTTTGTCCTCTCTGGGGACTGCCATTAACACTCTTTCCCCTTTGGTTTCTGTAGCCATTAGCACCAAGTTTCCCTGGGTTTCTGCGGCTATGACTCATCTTTCATTCCTACTCCACAGTATAAATATTTCCCACTCTCTCTGTCTGCAGGCTTTGAGAAAGAGTCATCAGACTCGAAACGTTAGCTCTTTTCTCTCCCTAGAGATGCTGCCAGACTTGCTGAGATTTTCCAGCATTTTCCCTTTCGTTATGAATGCGCAACATTTTGTCCCTCTTTAAATCAAAGGTCCCTGACACGATAAACAGTATTAAATTGTCAGGATCCTCATGTTTAAACCTTGCATTACCCATTTAAATCTTACTTTCCTGTGTAATCCCCTTTATGTTCTGTAATGCTGGCTGCCACAATTCTGCAGACTGTGCTGTTAAACTGAACTAATCCAGTCTAATGTGCTATTTGGACAGGTCCAAGTACTCTCCTCGGTAGAGTGTGCATGGTCCAATGATGTCACATTTCGATGGACTTGGCTAGCAGCCAATCAACTCTTTTGGAACCCAGGACTTGTGAAGCTTTCGATTTTGATTGATTGAGAGCTTCAGAAGATTCTGGAGGAAGAAGGCCAATGCCATTTTGAGTTCAGTTTTATTTTGACTCAGTAGGGCGGGACACAGATTTGGACCCTCTCTATCAGCTAATGCCTGCCGATTACAACTCACACCAGCTAGCCTGTGAATGTTAAAAGGCTGCAAACAGTCTCTCTCTGCAGGCAGCCTGTGAAAGCTTAACCTCTGTTTGAAAGGCTAATATCTCTCCCAAGACTTCTAGAGGTCTTGAAGAAAATACTCTTTTTCTCGCTCTCTCCACTGCAGTTAGTTCTGACCTGTGGGAAGAGCTGGCCAGTGGATGAGGGTGGAGAGTTTTCTTTAAATTCTCAGGCACAGAATACTAATTTTAGCTCAGTGAGACTGAGAGTCAAGCTGGTGGAGGTCAGTCAAGTGAAACTGGCTCCCCAGATGCAATTCTACAGCTTGTGGGTTCTAGTTGGTCCGATCCAACCAGTAGGTTTCAACACTTCATGTCCCAAAAGATAGCCGACTACAGAGACTACAATCTCAGCAGCAAAGATACTCTTTTCATAGAATTTACAGTGCAGAAGGAGGCCATTCGGCCCATCGAGTCTGCACCGGCTCTTGGAAAGAGCACCCTACCCAAGCCCATACCTCCACCCTATCCCCATAACCCAGTAACCCCACCTAACACTAAGGGCAATTTGGACCTTGAGGGCAATTTAGCCTGGCCAATTCACCTAACCTGCACATCTTTGGACAGTGGGAGGAAACTGGAGTACCCGGAGGAAACCCACGCAGACACGGGGTGAACATGCAGACTCCACACAGACAGTGACCCAAGCCGGGATTCGAACCTGGGACCCTGGAACTGTGAAGCATTTGTGCTAACCACTATGCTACCGTGCTGCTCATCTCTCATTTCCATTTTAATCCCAGATATTTTTATCCTTCCCTTCCCCGCTCTGTGTCTGTCTGTTCTTGTATGTGTGTGGGTAGAAGGTGGGGCGGTGAGGGGGTTGGATTAGCAGACCATTGTTCTATTATCGGCATTACATTTTTATCTCTTTTCTTGTTATAAATAAACAGTTTTTAAGTTTTACTTACAAATCTGGTGCCTGTAAGTCATTGGAGCAATCAAGGGTCAAAGATCTCAGAATATATATGTATGAATTATTGGTTAGTTCACTTATTTTGGCACTCGGGGGGGCCTGTGGGGCTGGAATTGACCGTGCACTAGCTCAGGGTGTCGTAACAACATCAATAATCAATTGGTGTCATAACCAATCAATCAGCAACCAGAGTCAGTACGTCAGATGTCTGGAGGACATTGTTCTCTGTGTGGTTGTTGGCGAAGTTCAGGCATTTGCTTTTTAGTACTTGTTGCAACCTCTGGTGTCTTTGGCTTGGTGAGCATCGTCAGTGGTGACCTTAACCTCAGTTGCCATAGTGATCTGAGGTTGAGTCGGTGTTTGATTTGCAATTGAGGTGCTGTTTTCCCCAGTTGGTTCGGTTCGCGCAAGCAGCGCCGGCCCTAGGGTTGCTGGCGCCCCGGGCAAGCTGAACTTCAGCGCCCTTCGGGGGGGCGGGGGCCGAGGCGGGGGCGGGGCCGAGGCGGGGGGGGGGGGGGGCCGAGGCGGGGGGGGCGAGGTGGGGGGCGGGGCCGAGGCGGGGGGGCGGGGCGAGGGGGGGCGAGGGCGAGGGGGGGGGTGAGGGGGGGGGGCGGGGGCGAGGGCGGGGGCGAGGGCGGGGGGGCGAGGGGGGCGGGGCCAAGGGGGGCGGACGGAGGGGGGGCAGACGGAGGTGAGGACGGATGGGGGGGCGGCCAGAGGGGGGGGGGGGCGGCGGGAGGGGGGGCGGAGGGGGCCGCCCTGGGGGAGGGCGGCCACCGCGCATGCGCTGGTTGGCACCGGCCCAACTGCGCATGCGTGGGACCCGAGTCTTTGGCGCACCATAGCACATGGCGCCCCGGGCGACTGCCCGAGTTGCCGGTACCTTGGGCCGGCCCTGCGCGCAAGGTTCTCGGGACATCTTGATTTGGATCCTGTGGCGTATTAGTTCTTGTCGCCAAAGTTGGTCCCCGCACCTTCTCCACATTACATCGCCTCGGGTTTGAACGGTGTAGGTGACGGGTCCTGTCAAGACAGGAATCTACTTTTAACTTGTGGTATAATATCTTGCCAGAATTCCTTGACTCTGACAAAAAACACATTGATCCACCTTGTTCTCCCACCGTATGATCTGATCCTGCTGCTTTTTCCACGACAATTTCTTTTGTCTTGGGTGGTTTTGGGAAACTTGGGTTGCTGAGTGCGCAGTATCCCTGTATGTGAGCAGGAATTAACTCAAAAGTTTAGACAATGGACCTTGTTCTCTGGTTACCTTTAACATTGGAGGCAATTTTAAGGTCACTATTAATCCTGTACTGTGTGCAAAGCAGTACCTTCGATCCCTGATTGGTGACTTATTCGCTGGATTGGCTGGAGGCTAACACTTCAGTAAACTCGACTTCAGTCAAGCAGATCTTCAAATAAACGTGGATCAGCATTCACAGCAGTTATTGATGATTGCAACACAAGGGGTTATTTTGATACAATCTTCAAATGAATATCTGGGTCATGTTATCAACACCAAGGGGTAGCAGATCATCACGGTAGCATTGTGGATAGCACAATGGCTTCACAGCTCCAGGGTCCCAGGTTCGATTCCGGCTTGGGTCACTGTCTGTGCGGAGTCTACGCATCCTCCCCGTGTGTGTGTGGGTTTCCTCCGGGTGCTCCGGTTTCCTCCCACAGTCCACAGATGTGCAGGTTAGGAGGATTGGCCTTGCTAAATTGCCCTTAGTGTCCAAAATTGCCCTTAGTGTTGGGTGGGGTTACTGGGTTATGGGGATAGGGTGGAGGTGTTGACCTTGGGTAGGGTGCTCTTTCCAAAAGCCGGTGCAGACTCAATGGGCCGAATGGCCTCCTTCTGCACTGTAAATTCTATGGTCTATAACCATTTGACATCACATCAGCGCCAACGTTGTTCCAACGAGCTACGGACCAAATCTTAAGCGATTCAACGGAGTCCAGTATCACCTAGATGGCACCTTGGTTACTGGGAGGAATGAGGAAGAACATTTCCGCAATGTAGGAGTCAAATAGGGCAGCACGGTGGCCTAGTGGTTAGCACAACCGCCTCACGGCGCTGAGGTCCCAGGTTCGATCCCGGCTCTGGGTCACTGTCCGTGTGGAGTTTGCATATTCTCCCCGTGTCTGCGTGGGTTTCGCCCCCACAACCCAAAAATGTGCAGAGTAGGTGGATTGGCCACGCTAAATTGCCCCTTAATTGGAAAAAATAATTGGGTAATCTAAATTTATAAAAAGGAAAAAAAAAATAAAAAATGTAGGAGTCAAATTCCAGAGGTTAGAAGATTATGGATTAAGAATCCAAAAAGACAAATGTGAATTTTTCCAATCTTCAGATGAATATCTGGGTCATGTTATCAACACCAAGGGACTCCATGAATCACCTTCAAAAGTCCAAACCATCACCGAGGCACCTGCACCTCAAGACGTCAACCACCTCCAATCTTTCTTCGGTTTACTAAATTTCTCCAAAAGGTTTGTCCGTAATCTGGTGACTATTCTAAAACAATTACTACCGAAGAACTAGTGGCAGGATTAGGCAATTCAACCCCTTGAGCCTGTTCCACCATTCAATACGATCATGGCTGATCGCCTCTCGGCCTCATCTCCACTTTCTCCACAACCCTTCAACCATTTATTTTTTAATAAATGTTTTAGAATACCCAATTCATTTTTTCCAATTAAGGGGCAATTTTTAGCGTCATCAAATCGCCTCGCCTACACATCTTTGGGTTGTGGGGGCGAAACCCACGCAAACACGGGGAAGACGTGCAAACTCCACACGGACAGTGACCCAAAGCCGGGATTGAACCTGGGACCTCGGTGCCGTGAGGCAGCAGTGCTAACCACTCCGCCACCGTGCCACCCTCCCTTCAACCCATTTCTAATTAAAACTGTCTATCTCCTCCTTAACTTTACTCAATGTCCCACCGTTCACCACACTCTGGGGCAGTTCATGATCCTTTGAGAGAAGTAATTTTTCCTCATCTCGGTTTTAAATTTGCTACCCCTTATCCTAAAACTGTGGCCTCTCGTTCTAGAATACCCCACAAGAGGAAGCATCTGCTCCCTTTCTACTTTCTCAATAGCTTTTATCATCCCACTGGCCTCAATTCGATCTCCTCTCATTCTTCTAAGTTTGAGAGAGTTTGGCCCAACTGCTCAATCTCTCTTCATAAGACAAATCCCACAGTACGAGAGTGACCCGACCTACCAGATAACCCCTCATGAGAGAGACCCCACCAAAGACCCCCAAATTACAGAGACCCCCCTACCACAGATCCCCAATTACAGAGACCGCACCAGAGACCCCCCCCCCCCCCCCCCCAGTTACAGAAACTCCTGTCTGGAAACTCCAAATAGAAGTGACTCCTGCCCGGAAGCCCCCCATAAGAAAAAGTCCTGCCTGGAAGCTGGCGAGCAGTCTGCACAGAGGTAGTGAACACAAATCACTGCTTTAAAACTCACCTGTGCAATACACGTGTTGGCCCAGCCACAGGAAGCAGCACCTGTCAATTACTGGAAAGAGAACAGCAGTCAACTGGGTTTAAAACCCTTCAGGGCTGTGATTCTCTGAGCCTCCATGCCACAATGGCACTCAGCATGGAGGCAGAGAATGGGGCATTGGATCCGATCGTGGGTCCGACGCCTTCCGGAGAACCGTGACCGGAGAATCGCCGGCAGTCGCGCGCGTGCGGTCGATGCAGCGCCGGTTGGGGGCTGTTGAAAGAGGTCAGATCAGAGTTGAGACACACATTGCTGTGGGTCTGGAGTCACATGTAAGCCAGACAGGGTAAGGTTGGCAGATTTCCTCCACTAAAGGACATTAGTGAACCAGATGGGTTTTACAATTGATGACAGTTGTCATGGTCACCATTACTGAAACTAGCTTTATATTCCAAATTTATTAATTAAATTTATATTTCACAATGGTGCGATTTGAACCCATGGCCCCAGAGCTTAGGCTGGGCATCTGGATAACTCATCCAGTGACATTACCACTATGCCAGGAACAAAAGGACCTTACTGTATATGTATAGAATTCATTGAAGGTGGCAGGGCAAGTTGAGAGCGCATTTAATAAAGAATATGACAGCCTAGGTTTTATTAATAGAGACATTGAGTACAAGAGTAAGGAGGTCACGTTGAACTTGTATAAGCCACTATTTAGGCCTCATCCGGAGACTGCATCCAGTCTGAAGACATCGGAGAGAATGCAGAAGAGATTCACAAGAGTTAAGGTAAAATCTCCGTAGTCCCGATGTCCATAAACGGCTTTCCCCTTTGAGGGGGAGAGCTGACTGGTGATGATTTAACCTGAGGATCATCACACCTCAGTTGAGGGTCAGCGTGGTAGCACAGTAGTTAGCACTGTTGCTTCACAGCTCCAGGGTCCCAGGTTCAATTCCTGGCTTGCGTCACTGTCTGTGCGGAGTCTGCACATTCTCCCCGTGCCTGTATGGGTTTCCTAAGTGTGCTCCGGTTTCCTCCCACGAGTCCCGGAAGACGTGCTTGTTAGGTGAATTGGACATTCTTTCTTTAAAATATAAATTTAGAGTACCCAATTTTTTTTTCCCAATTAAGGGGCAATTTAGCGTGGCCAATCCACCTAACCTGCACGTCTTTGCGTTGTGGGGGTGAGACACACGCAGACATAGGGAGAATGTGCAAACTCCACACGGGCAGTGGCCCAGGGCCGGGATTCAAACTCGGGTCCTCAGCGCCCCAGTCCCAGTGCTAACCACTGCGCCACATGCCACTCTTGTGAATCAGACATTCTGAATTCTCCCTCTGTGTACCCGAACAGGCGCCGGAGTGGCGACGAGGGGATTTTCACAGTAACTACATTGCAGTGTTAATGTAAGCCTACTTGTGGCAATAATAAAGATTATTATAGGTTGAGAAGGCAGGGCGTTCATGAATAGGGCAGCACGGTGGCGCAGTGGCTAGCACTGCTGCCTCACGGCGCCGAGGTCCCAGGTTCGATCCCGGCTCTGGGTCGCTGTCCGTGTGGAGTTTGCACATTCTCCCCGTGTCTGCGTGGGTTTCACCCCCACAACCCAAAGATGTGCAGGATAGGTGGATTGGCCACGCTAAATTGCCCCCTAATTGGAAAAAAATGAATTGGGTGCACTAAATTTATTTTTAAAAATGAATAACCTCAGCTGGTACAGGAATTGAACCCGCACTGCTGGTTTTGCTCCACATCATAAACAAGCTGTTTAGCCAACTGAGCTAAACCAGTCACCACAATTCCAGGGATTAAACAACTGTAGCTATGAGGATAGATTGGAGAGGTTGGGGCAATTGTTGGTTGGAGTCAGGGACGAACTCCCTGGGAGGGATGGTGGAGGCAGGTTCGATCTAGATATTCAAAAGGGACTTGGATTGTTATCCAAAAAGAAAGAATGTGCAAGATTAGAGGGGGTGGGGGTGGGGGAGGGGGGGGGGGGGGGGAGAGTAAGGCAGGGGAATGTGGCTAAGTAGAATGCTCTTTCAGAGGGCTGGTGCAGACACGATGGGCTGAACGGCCTCCTCTTGCACTGTAATGATTCTGTGAAAGATAGAGATGGCAGAAATTAACCAGACCTTCCATTTCTGAAGCTCTTCCAGTGCCCAGGACTGTCACAAACTGAATGGGCGTGCGTGCGTGCATCTATGAGAATAGCGCGCCGTGCAGGAAAACACGACTGGCAGACCAGAGAACTTCGCCCATTGTTTTTGCATGTATAATATTAGTGTTCAATACCCCATAGGCAACATGGTGGCACAATGGTTAGCACTGCTGCCTCACCGCGCTAGGGACCCGGGTTCAATTCTGGCCTCGGCTGAGATGCTGGAACTTCAGCTGTGATCCATGATAAAAATGGCCTTCCAAAACTCATTCTCAACTCAGACATGGAGGTTTTAATTGAACAGTGAGCTGGAGTGAGAGGGGAAGAAAAGATAATTCGAGGAGACGAACTTGGGAGGTTGAAAAGGCAGCAATTGTAGGTAGTTCCTTACGAGCAGGGGAAAGTGACATATTGTCATTGAGATAGAAGTCAAGCTGTTGGTGTGTTGGTACTCATTTCCATCAGACTGTGCCAGGGAAATGCCTGTATCATCTGTTTTCCTCCTTTCAAATCAGGAAATAGATGACAATTAACAGATGGGCACGATATTGCCATCTCTGAGCATAAACCTCTGCACAAACACTGAAATGCAGGTCGAGTCAAGGGGAAATAGTTAATGCTGAATGTAGGTGTGATTGATTCTGACATTCAGTAACAGCTGGCAGGTAAGTGCAGCTTGTAGAAAGAGTCTTAGCTGCAAACATACCTAACTGGGATTTTACGGAGTCCGAGGGTGCGTGCCAGGGGGTAGAGAGGGTGTAGAATTGGGTGGATGGCAGGGATACTGTGCTAATTGCCTACCTGAGCCATTGACATTTCCCCAATGGCAGGGGAGCTGGTGGATGGCCTGCCCATCCTGAGGGCAATTCAGGCTCTTCATTGGCCATTTAAGAGCCCTATCCTGCTGCCGCTGGTATTTTACCAGCACGGAATGGGCACTTTGCCACATGGGCTTGGCGGCCACAGTATGACCATGGGCAGGGGGACCTTCTGATTGAGCACATTGTGACCCATGGTGGGCTCCCCCAGTATCAAGGGCCACCCAGGTTGAAAGACATCCTGCCCTCATGACCCCTGACCCACCCTCTGACGCCAACCTCTCCCCCCTTCCCCCCCAGTTGGGGCCTGCCTTATTGTCCTGGCGAGCCTGACACACCATAGCTGTACTCTGGGGCCTCCTCAAAATGGCTGGTCCGGGACTGACTGAAGTGACATCAGTGATCACTGCTCCCAGTGGGATTGAGGAGCTGACAGCACTCTAACTGTCCAGCAGCTCTTGGGGGGGGGGGGGGGGGGGGGGGCAGGACATCTCCTTGGGGGCTGTAAACCATGGCTCCAGACAACTAACTGCCCGATCAACGTCAAATTCAGTCAGGGCTCCAGGGCCAGCGGAGGCATGATTGCCCCCCTGAGGTTCCAGACACCATTACCGTATAAAATCCAGGCTCATGCTCCAATTGTTGGTTTAGTCTTGAAATTGTGCCCTCCCTTAGCATGTCCCTCCGGGTTAAGTGTGACTTCCTTCCACTGGCTAGATGGGTGCTGAGATGTCTGGAATATTCATTGCATGATCTGCAGACTGTGTTCCATGAGGGGCTGGTGATTCTTGGAGTAAGGGCCGGGGTAGATGAGTGGTTGGGTGGCCTGTGTGCCCTCTTTCTGACACCTAGGCTTTGTGTCTCTGTGTGCCCGACAAGATTCCCCAATGTGTTCGGTGCCTACCTGAATGAAGATCCTCCCTGGTCAGAAACAAGGGATTCCCATGTGTCGGTGGGGGTGTTTGACCTCTTCAAGGTCATCCCTAAAAGATTTCTGCTGCCCCCCTGGGAACCTCCTTCCCGACGGACCTTCAGGTTGACAGCAGCTTTAGGAGTCTGGTGCCAGGCAGGTGAATGACCTGTCCTGCCCGGAGGAGTCTGGGTAAGTTTCTTCTTGCTGTTCATTAGTCGTTTCAATCCTTCACTTTACCTCAGTTGATCCTATTTTTTAAAAAGTTACCAATTAAAAGGGGCATAATTTTAGCGCGGCCAATCCACCTACCCTGCACATCTTGTGGGGGTGAGACCCACACAGTCACGGGGAGAATGTGCAAACTCCACACGGACAGTGACCCGGGGCCGGGATTCGAACCCGGGTCCTTGGTACCGTAATGCAGCAGTGCTAACCACTGCCCCACCATGCTGCCCCTTGTTGATCCTATTTTGAGTTTTATTTAAGCTCCACTGTTTGTTGAAGGAAGTCTACATACAGGCACAAGGCAGACTCGTGTCAGAAATGAAGGAGAGTTGATAAATTAATTATACTTAAAAATATTCTGGCCATCCTTGGATTATAGTGCCAATTCCTCGAGGCGTGGTGCAGCGGGACTTTACATGAGTTCTGTTACCATAAATACAAAGCTTTCAGACTCTTTTAAAAAAAATTTAGAGTACCCAATTATTTTTTGTTCCCAATTAAGGGGCAATTTAGCGTGGCCAATCCACCTAACCAGCCACTGTACTGCCAGTGAGAAGTTAAATTTATTTTTTATTAAACAATAAATTTAGAGTACCCAATTTTTTTTTTACAATTTAGGGGCAATTTAGCGTGACCAATCCACCTACCCTACATATCTTTGGGTCATGGGGGCGAGACCCACGCAGACAAGGGCAGTGACCCGGGTTGGTGTAGAGTTGCAAAGACCGCTTTCGCATTAAACAAAGCTAAAAATGTATTTATATTACTTAATTGAATTCGACCTCTTACTTCTATATAATAAACAATTGACAATAAATATACAATCTACATTCATCTACCACTAATCTCTACACTAATACAATAACTATGATCTGCTCTCACTCACACTAGCTTTCCTACAGCCTTTCTCCGAGCCTTCTCCTCAACACTCTCCCAGAAGGCTTAGCATTGATGCTTTATATAGTTCTGCATCTAGTTCCCTCTAGTGGTTGATTCGGACATAACATTAACCCTTACAGTCAATGTCAAACGTTCCTTCTTTCTGAAAGAGTACAATGACATCACTAAAATGTTAGAACCAAGACGTTTATATCTTTTTGGGCAGCACGTTAGTACAGTGGTTAGCACCGTGGCTTCACAGCGCCAGGGTCCCAGGTTCAATTCCCGGCTGCGACTTTCCCTTTCCAAAGCAATTCAAAATCCACATCAGGGGAAGAAAAATAACTCCATTGGTAAAGAAAGGTCAAAGGCACGCCTGCATGGCCCAAGGGCCAATAGGTGGCTGATTTCAAACAACTCCGATAATATCGGTTTTACACTTAGGCAACATGATACCCAGTGAGGTTAGGCAGATGTAGAGAAAGCTCGCGGGGGGGGGGGGCGCTAAATGGACCAAGTCTTTTGACCGGCTTTGACTCATTAGGTGCAAGGCTTCAGCCCTCACAGCTGGAGGACTTGCTGTAATTTAAATAAGCTGTGCTCCAGCAGGCCGATAACCCCATGCAAGGACATGCAGTGATTGTGTAGAATTTGCCAGTTAGCTATCAAGGTGGTGGTGGCGAATATGTGCTAAAGCCGTGCCCCAGCACAAGAGTCAATGGATTATCTGTCCCAAGGTTTTTAATGCATCAGATTGTGGCAGAGGGGCTTCTGCTCCTCCTGCAGTGCATTGGGGTGCTTTAGTGGCACCAACCTCTGGGACCACATCTCATGGGGAAGGTAAGAACATAGCGATCAGTTTCAGATAGAGCCTACAGTTAATACATCTCACTTGTTTACTGGGGACACCCAATTCCACAAACTCTTCCGCACAAGTATACTTGTTTCACCCAATACATGTTCACTCTATGAATGTTCAGAGCCGCTTAAGTGATACCTGTACACTAATGCATATTATCGTTCAATACAAATTAACACAAATTAAAACATCGCGGTGTCTCTAGTTATCCTGTGGCTGTTACACATTCTTACATCAAAGAGGTATCGATAAATTTCAGACCAACAGTGGTCTGATACATGAAGTGGACATCACTACAGCCAAAACGGGCGGCATGGTAGCAGAGTGGCTAGCACTGTTCCTTCACAGCGCCAGGGCCCCCAGGTTCGAATCCAGCTTCAGTCACTGTTTGTGTGGAGTCTGCACATTCTCCCCGTGTCTGGGTGGGTTTCCTCTGGGTGCTCCGGTTTCCACCCATAAATCCCGAAAGGGGCTGGTTTAGCTCACTGAGCTAAATCGCTGGCTTTTAAAGCAGACCAAGCAGGCCAGCAGCATGGTTCGATTCCCGTACCACAGGCGCCCGACTGTGGCGACTAGGGGCTTTTCACAGTAACTTCATTGAAGCCTACTCGTGACAATAAGCGATTTTCATTTCAAAGACGTGCTTGTTAGGTGAATTGGACATTCTGAACTCCCCCTCTGTGTTCCCGAACAGGTGTTGGAGTGTGGCGACTAGGGGCTTTTCACAGTAACTTCATTGCAGTGTTAATGTGAGCCGACTTGTGACAATAATAAAGATTATCATTATGATACAGATGCTCCCAGTCCCGCATCTCAGGGGTTGAAGCCAGCTCTGCCAGAATTCCTGCGTTACTTTCTTTCCTGAGTGAAAAATAAGTTCC
This sequence comes from Scyliorhinus canicula, assembly GCF_902713615.1. Classification (NCBI taxonomy): domain Eukaryota; kingdom Metazoa; phylum Chordata; class Chondrichthyes; order Carcharhiniformes; family Scyliorhinidae; genus Scyliorhinus; species Scyliorhinus canicula. The sequence goes on along the minus strand of NC_052163.1, from coordinate 124,892,716 downwards.
TATCATTCCACATTCTGATCCACCTGTGAAATCCGTGCTGGCGGCATTGTCAATGGTCGTGGTGCGCTGACTTTGTGCTCAAGACCATTTAAGAGGCTGCTCCCAAATGAGTGGTTAAACACAGCAGCGACCTATTCAATTGACACCACGTCGTGGTCCTTTCCGGCCACGATTGCTCAATGCCCATATGTGGGCAAGTCCTCTCGAAGCATTGTAAACCACACTTCCAGTGCGTGGCTCAGGAGCCAGCCTCGGAGACTCTCCTCCCCTTTGAGGAGCTGGATAATATGGATTGATGCAGAACGTGTGAGCCAAGGGGACTCCTGGGAAAGTGGGTACCCACACGGATAATTCTAAGTCACAGTCACATATTAGATGCACATTAGCAGCATGAAAGACCTTTTGATTTATGTATGTCATGTTACTGCTGGATTCTGCCTGAATAGCATCATGACTATTCTCCAGTGAATCACCCTAATTGATAGAAGCTCAGCTGACTTTGGGACTGCTGTGCTCCGCTGAGGTTGATTTTCTAATGACCAAACATCAATCATCCGTCTAAAGGGCTCGATGGACGGAACAATTGTTCACCCCCGTGCTGTCGCTGGTTGGAGCCTTCAGGTTCTGAGTGGCACAGAAACAGAACACTATTATTATTGTACTCAGAAGCAAAATGCTGCCGGTGCTGAACATTTGAAGTAAAAACAGAAATGGCAGGAAGTACTCAGCAGACCAGGCAACTTCTGCGGAAGGAGAAACAGACCTGAGTGGCCTGGCGATGGTGGGATCTCCCTTCTCGCCACCCAAAGAGTCGGAGGCGATCTCATCCCCGCCGACTCCGGGTTTCCCGCAGCTTTTTCAGGCCAGAGCGAGCATTTAGTGGCTACAGGTTTAGGTCAGTGGACTAGACAGCTGGTTTGTGATGCAGAACAAGGCCAGCAGCGTGGGTTCAATTCCCGTACCGGCCTCCCCGAACAGGCGCCGGAATGTGGCAACCAGGGGCTTTTCACAGTAACTTCATACTTGTGACAATGAAAGGTTATTATTATTATAGGTGGCTCTCCCGTCCCTCGTGCGGGAGGGAGTCCTGCCTTGTCTAGCTATCGGCCGATCTGATTGGCTACCGGCAGTGACAAGAGCTGTCATGGAATGCGGAGAAACTTCAGGAAGGTGCCCGAGCCCAGTCCCAGGACTGAAGGGTAAGATAAGCTTAAGGGATCCCAGGGTAGGGAGGGTAAGGAGGGCCTGTGTCCACTGAACTTCAAGGGGGGGGGGGGGGGGGGGGAGAGGGGTGGCTGAAGACAGAGGGGACTTATGATGGCGGTGTCCCCTCAGGCACCCCTGACTTCTCAGCCGAGAGTGAGGCCTGTTAATTTTTGACCTTACCTCTCACCATCCTAAAAATTGAGACTCAGTCGGAAAGGTCCCTTCAGTGGCCAATAATTGGCCAATTAATGGCGTCAATTCGGGCAAGGATGGGCACCCCGTTTAGGTTTTGCCTGTCCCAGCTTGAAACCAAGGGTGAATCATGTCCCTTCAATCCCTCCACTCACCCCCGCCTAAAAAAACACCGCGGTGGGGGGAGTGGGGGGGTCAAATGTAAGGCCACAACTGTTTTACTCTCCTTAACCTGCTGGGTATTTGCAGAATTCTGTGCTGTAATTGTATTGACCGGCACGGAGAGAGCAGAGCAGTTTGAAGACCTTCCCTACAGTTGGCCAATTGGAAGGTGCAGGGTTTGGTAACCAACTCTCTGCATAGCCTCAGGCATTTCATGTTTTAGTCTTATTGGAAACAGGCAGTTAATACTTAACCCCGACACAAGACACTCAAAGTAGTTACTGCAGGCGGGTATGAGTGCTCAGTGGCATTGATTCTCAAACGTCTTCATCTTCTGACCACCTGCGCAGGGCAAAAAGGCCCCACGGACCACCTACCACTCTGAACCCACCTACCTCCATTTGCCACTGCAGAAAAAGTCATCGGAATTAATGAGAACTGGGTGGTACGGTGGCGCAGTGCTGCTGCCTCACGGCGTTGAGGACCCGGTTCGATCCCGGCCCAGGGTCACCGTCCCTCTGGAGTTTGCACATTCTCTCCGTGTCTGCGTGGGTCTCACAGAGTAGGTGAATCGGCCACGCTAAATTGCCCCTTAATTGGAAAAATTAAAAGAAAAGAATTAATAGGAACTTATGGAAACTATAAATATTTTGCTGCTTTTTAACTATTAAATGTAATAAATTTACAGGCACTAATTTTTTAGATTAAATATTATAAGCAAATTATTAATTTGTGCCAGAGACAGTTTTCATACTGAAAGTATTAATATTGCAAGAGAATATTCTAATATGTTATAAAACCATCACAATAATCTTCTTCTAGGAAACTAATACTTTTCTTAGATCTAAATTAATCAAACAAAATTAACTCTAATATAAATCTTGCTTATAAAACTGCATTGCTGTTGCTCCGGCTTATGACTCGTGCCTGCATGTGGGAACTTTTCTGGTGGTTTGACGTAATGTAAGTCCTGGGGAGAGGATTAGGAACTTTGGAATAGGAGTGGCCCATTTGGCCCCCCTCCACCATTTAACTATATCATGGCTGATCTTCTACCATCTTCCCACACTATCCCGCACACATTGGCGTCACTGGTATCCAGTAGTCTATTGACCTCTGCTTTGAACGTATTCTGAACACACTCGGTGCCTGAGCTTCCGAGGTAGAGGATTGCAAAGATTCACCACCCTCCGAGTGAATAAATTCCTCCTCACCACAGAACTCAATGCCCTACGTGGGCAGCACGGTAGCATTGTGGATAGCATAATTGCTTCACAGCCCCAGGGTCCCAGGTTCGATTCCGGCTTGGGTCACTGTCTGTGCGGAGTCTGCACATCCTCCCCGTGTGTGTGTGGGTTTCCTCCGGGTCTCCGGTTTCCTCCCACAGTCCAAAGATGTGCAGGATTAGGTAGATTGGCCATGGTAAATTGCCCTTAGTGTCCAAAATTGCCCTTAGTGTTGGGTGGGGTTACTGGATTATGGGGATAGGGTGGAGGTGTTGACCTTGGGTAGGGTGCTCTTTCCAAGAGCCAGTGCAGACTCGATGGGCCAAATGGCCTCCTTCTGCACTGTAAATTCTATGATATCTACCCCTTACTCTGAGACTGTGCACCTCCCGGGTTTTAGGTCCCTCAATCAGGGGAAACAGCCTTTCTGTTTTACCCCCATCGAGGCCCGTAAGAGCCCTGTATCATTCAATTGGATCACCCCCTCATCATTCTAAACTGTCGTGAATGCAGGCCCAGCCTCCTCAATCTTCCCTCAGAGGGGGCAATCCCGCCATCCCTGGTGAAAAGTCCTCACCCTTCCGGTGCATCAGTGAACTGCATTTCAGGCCAACTCCTGGATCACATGGAGAACCCTTGCAGACCACCAGCCTGTCACATTGATTTTCATTATCTCTGGCCGCAGCATGTATAAGGGATACAAAAAGCTTTACCAGCAGGAATTATATAGGGTGGGATTTCGGCCAAAGGGGTATAAGTGCAGGGATTTCGGTGCAGAGAGTGGGTTTTGCAGCCAGTTGCAATCCTAGCGCTGAGAATGAAGACACCATTGATTGTGCTCTGTATATAGTTTATCAGTAAATAAACCCTTTGTTTTCCATCAGCCAACTGGTGGTCACCAATCATTGTACTTCCTATACTGATGACAAGAGAACAACAGCAACTAAAATTGCATCAGAGGTTTGAAGCTGAGCTCAGTTACAAGCGTCAAGTCCAATTGAGTCCAGCCTGAAAAAGGAGCAGTGTAGTTGTGCCTCTCTTAGCAAAATTACAAGATTTCAAAACTGCTATTGAAGAATGGGTACAATATGTGGCGAGTTTGCAATATTTTTCCCGGGCTAATGAAATAGAGTGAGAGGAGAGGAAGAAGGTCATTTTGCCGACTACAAGTGGGACCCAGGTGTATAACTTGATCCAACGTTTAGTGACCCCGGATGCTCCCGACACAGGACATTTACAGAGCTCATTGAGCGAACAAAGGGGCATCACCACCCAGAGCCCTCAATGATATTACAATATACAAATTTAACTCAATGGGGAGAAGTGCAGGGGAGACCATTGCAGCCTTTCATAGATTTTACAGTGCAGAAGGAGGCCATTTGGCCCATCGAGTCCCGAAAGATGTAGCAAGACTAAGCCAAACTCGGAGCATTGCAATTTTGTGTCTGCTTTGAACGACATGTTGAGGGACCGATTGGTATGTGGCGTAAAGCATGCAGCTATGCAAAGAAAATTGTTCGCTGAATCGGAGTTTACCTTTAAGAAGACGCTGGAAAAGGCGGTAGCGATACAGATCGCCAAGAAGGGTATCCAGGTACTTCAAGGTGCAGAGCGTGATGATCGTGGGGAGTGGGGGGAGGTGGGGGGGGGGGGGGGGGGGAGAAGCTGTGAGCAACAGTGGAACCAGGAGTGAAGGCACTGATTTAAATAGAGAGAATAACGCAGAGGTCGGAAGAGCCACAAGGTATAGAAGATTTAAACAACAGCCAAGGAATGACAGAGTGCTTTCGGTGTGGGGGAAGTCACTCCTCTGGAAACGTGTAGATTTGGAGAAGCAGATTGCTACACATGTGGGAGGAAAGGAAATTTGAGGCTCAGGTGTAAAATCAAGCAGGGCCTGCCCAGTAGAATAAATAATCAAACCCCAGTGTATAGGACGGAGGATATCCCCATGGCTATGTCCCTTAAAAACATCAGAGGGGGAAAGGTAGCCCCCGTCACAGTGCCGCTGTTAGTGAATGGCCAGCCACTGAAGATGAAAGTGGACAGGGTTAGGGTTAATCTTTATTGTCACAAGTAGACATACATTTACTGCAATGAAGTTACTGTGAAAAGCCCCTATCGCCTGTTCGAGTACACAGAGGGAGAATTCAGAATGTCCAATTCACCTAACAGCACATCTTTCGGGACTTGTGGGAGGAAACCGTAGCACCCGGAGGAAACCCACGCAGACACGGGGAGAACGTGCAGACTCGGCACAGACAGTGACCCAAGCCGGGAATCGAACCTGGGACCCTGTGAAATAACAGTGCTAACCACTGTGCTACCGTGCTGTCGACGAGTGAGCAGACATCCCGGTAGCTCTAAGAACGGTTTCAACGCCTGGGATTGAAGGGTGCTGGAGCTGGACTGGCTACATATACTCGAGAGGCCATAAAAATAGTCGGTGTGACCATGACTCCAGCGAGTTACAGACAGCAGTCTGTACAGCTCGCTTTGTTAGTGGTGTTGGGCCAAGGACTGAGTTTAATGGGGCATGACTGGCTCCAGGAGATCACGTTGAATTGGCTGGAAATTTTTAAAATAAAGGAGTTGGGTGGGGGGGGGGGGGGGGGGGGGGGGGCTGCACAAAGTCATGAAGAAATACCCAGATGTGTTCCAGGAGTAATTGTGAAAGATCAAAGTATTAAAAGCAAAAATCCACATGGACCCAAAAGCCACCCCAAGGGTTTTAGGAGCAAGATTGGTGCCCTACACCTTAGAAGAGAAGGTAGAAACTGAATAAAAATTGCTGAAAGATTTGGGCATCATTAGGCCTGTACAATTTACAGAGTGGGCAGCACCCATTGTGCTGGTAGTCAAACCAGACAAGACCATTCCTATCTGTGGAGATTACAAGTTGACGGTAAGTCAGGCTATGAGAAAGCTTTTGAGTTGAGTTCTGATCTGGTTACCCTTTAGACCGCAAGTAAAGTATTTTGCTCTCACAGTGGGATAGTAAAAAAAAGAGTAATAGCATTTAAAGCAGTGCAGACTTGTCTGAGGACAAGGGGGAAGCTGAAACAAACCAGTTGAAACAGCTTTTTGAAGACATCCAGCCAGAGTCTTCAGTGGCTCCAACAGGAGCCAAATCTGTTCTGGAAGGTAAATATTACTCTGTGCCATTGGGTTGTAGGCCGGATTGAGAGCTGTATGTTTGTTTCTTTCTTGTTGTTTAATTGGGAATAGAAATGGTAATTAAGGGTATTGTGTTTACTGTATTCAGTAGTATTGTTTAAGGGGTAAATGTAAGTTATTTTTGGGTGTGATGTTAAAGAATTTAATATTGTGTTAATAATAAAGTTTTAGTTTAAAATACCAAATCTCTATTTCTTTGCGCAATCACTCCGGGAGTGAAGTATTATTTCCGCACAGTCTTACAAAATAAAATAACATATTGGAGGTTTGGTCCAGTATCCTAGCTACTCTTGGGGTCTTGGCTGGGATTGTAATAACAGTTATAGCAGAATTTACCAGCGGCCTCTCCCTTGTACCTCTGGGAATGGTCGGGTCGACATTGGGTGAGAGTTCATGTAGATTACGTTTGCCTGTTCATGGGTGTTCTATTCCTTTTTCCAGTGGCAGCCCATTCAAAATGAGTGGAGGTATTTAAAATGAGGTCAACAACTATATATGCCACAGTAGTGGAGAAACTGTGCCATTGTTTCATCACCCACGGTTTATCAGAAGTACTTGTCTCGGACAAGGGAACTCCATTCACAAATGTGCAATTCCAACAGTTCATGACATTTAATGGAATAAAACATATCTAGCTGCCGATAGGTCGACTCTTGAGAACCAGGTGAAGCCTGGTAGTTCCAAATTTGGCGGGGAGGGTGGGGATAAGGCAGAATTGGCAGACAAGGAGCCGTGATTCGGCAAATGTGGAAGGAGCATTTGAGATAGACAATCAGACTTTGTAAACAATTTTGGAAGTGGGCCAAGTTGGATCCAGGGAGTCACGGTGGCCAAGATGTGGCCACTGTCCTATGAAGTGAAAGTGCAGGACAGGTTTTTGAAGAAACACATAGATGATTTGCGGAGAAGGGAACCGTCTCAGGGGTCAGTGATCTAACTGTGCCAGCGGGTAGGGTGTGCCCAACGGGCGCAGCGATTGATCAGCCTCTGGCAGACCAAAGTGTTGTTCTCAGCGGAACCGAGGACACAGTGGAAAGTGATGCACTACCACCCAGAGAGTTCCAGTGTAACAGGCCCAGCTGAAGCTACCTCTGTTGCGGAAACCCAACCAGTTGAGCCACGTCTTTCCCAGAGAAAGAGAAAGTCCTCTGACAGACAGAGGGCGGGATTCTCCAACCCCCCCCCCCGATGGGTCGGAGAATCGCCGGGGGGGGGGGGAGGGGGCGTGAATCCCGCCGCGCCGCTCCGACACCGGCTGCCGAATCCCGAGCGGCCACCCATTTTCGGCCAGTCCCACCGGCGTGAAATAGACAAGGTCCATACCGGCGGGACCTGGCTTGGAGGGCGGTTAACGGGGTCCTTGGGTGGGCGCAGGGTGATCCGGCCCTGGGGGGGGCCCCCACGCTGGCCTGACCCGCGATCGGGGCCCACCGATCTGCGGGCGGGCTTGTACCGTGGGGGCACTCTTTCCCTCCACGCCGGGCTCCATGGTGGCAGACAATGAGGAGAACCCTCTGTGCATGCACAAGAAACACGCCAGCGGTTCTGTGCATGCACAAGAAACACGCCAGCGGTTCTGTGCATGCGCCAGAACGCGTGGCGGTCCTGCGCATGCGCCAACTCGCGATGGCTGGTGGAGGCCCTTCGCCGCAGGTTGGCACGGCGCCAACTGCTCCAGCGCCGGCCTAGCCCACAGAAGTGCAGAGGAAGTGCCGGAGTGGTTCACGCCATTCTTTGGTGCCGGTACAGACCCTCGCGCCGATTGCGGGAGAATCCCGGCCAGAGTTTCTGATAAAATAAATTGTTCATTATTGTAAATGTTTTTACGCCATATATGTTATCACAGAATTTACAGTGCAGAAGGAGGCTATTCGGCCCATTGAGTCTGCACCGACCCCTAGAAAGAACACCCCAGCCAAGCCCACACCGCCACCCTATCCCCATAACCCATCTTACCTTTTTTTTTGGACACTACGGGCAATTTAGCATGGCCAATCCACCTACCCCTGCACATCTTTGTACACCATTGGGCAATTTAGCATGGCCAATCCACCTACCCCTGCACATCTTTGGACTGTGGGAGGAAACCAGAGCACCCGGAGGAAACCCATGTAGACTCGGGGAGAACGCACAGACAGTGACCTAAGCCGGAATCGAACCTGGGACCATGACGTTGTGAAGCCATTGTTCTAACCACTATACAACCGTGCTGCCCACTGCTACCGTGCCGCCCACTATTATGTTATTATGTAACAAGGAACTTTTTTAAAAAATGTTTTTTTATTGAGTTTTCATATTTTATATACAACATATTACAAATCATTAGAGAAGAAAAAAAAACACACGTAAAAATTAACATGTATATTTACAGGTAAGCAACTTCATAATAACAACTGTGGCCGCCCCCTTTAGCCGGCATACATATTTTACATTCCCCAATATGGCCGAGGCACATGTTTATAGGCATTTATTTATAGTTTGGTTTTGGGCCTTAGCTTGCATTCAAACCCCCATAACGAACCCCCCCCCCCCGGCTACCTTCCCCCGATTCCCGTCCATTTTCCCCTGATTCTTGGCCACCCGACTATTCTTCCTCTTGTTCGTTGGCCACAAACAGGTCCCGGAACAATTGCATGAATGGCTCCCACGTTCTGTGGAAGCCGTCGTCTGACCCTCTGATGGTGAATTTGATTTTCTCCATTTGGAGAGATTCCGAGAGGTTGGACAGCCAGTCTGCAGCTCTGGGCGGTGCTGCTGACCGCCAGCCAAACAGGATTCTACGGCGGGCGATCAGGGAGGCAAAGGCAAGGGCGTCCGCCCTCCTCCCCAGGAATAGATCTGGCTGGTCTGAAACCCCGAAGACCGCCACTATCGGGCATGGCTCCACCCTCACCCCCACCACTTTGGACATAGCCTCGAAGAAGGCTGTCCAGTACTCCACAAATCTGGGGCAAGACCAGAACATGTGGGTGTGGTTGGCCTGGCCTCTTTGGCACCGTTCACATCTGTCCTCCACCTCCGGGGAGAACCTACTCATACGGTTTCTCGTTAAGTGGGCTCTATGTACCACTTTTAGTTGCGTCAGGCTGAGACTTGCGCACGTGGAGGTGGAGTTGACCCTATGCAGTGCTTCGCTCCAGAGTCCCCACCCTATCTCCATCCCCAGGTCGTCCTCCCATTTCATTCTTGTTGCGTCCAGTACGGTGTCGTCCCTTTCTACCAGTCGGTCATACATGTCGCTACAGTTCCCTTTATCTAGGATACTTGCGTCCAGTAGGTCTTCCAGTAGTGTCTGTCGTGGCGGTTGTGGGTACGTCCTTGTCTCCTATCGTAAGAGGTTTTTGAGCTGCAGGTACCGTAGCTCGTTCCCCCTGGCTAGTCGAAATTTCTCTGTCAGTTCGTCCAGTGTTGCGATCCTGTCGTCCGTGTATAGGTCCCTGACTGTCAGTGTCCCCCCGTCCTGCCTCCATCCTTTTGAAGGTGGCGTCAGTCAGTGCTGGTGTGAACCTATGGTTGTTGCTGTAACAAGGAACTTAAAGGAGGAGGGATGTAACAGCTGTAATAGTGCATCGGATTCGGAAGGGTCATGTTACCCGTTTGGTGGGGCAGCACGGTGGCGTAGCACTGCTGCCTCATGGCGCTGAGGACCCGGGTTCGATCCCGGCCCCGGATCAGTGTCCGTGTGGAGTTTGCATGTTCCCCCCATGTCTGCGTGGGTCTCACCCCCATAAACCCAAAGATGTGCAGGGTAGGTGGATTGGCCACGCTAAATTGCTCCTTAATTGGATAAATAGAATTGCGTACTCTAAATTCATTTTTTTGAACAGTTAGCCGGTTGGCCAATGGAGTAAGGGCACAGGGATTTAGGTTAGAGTACGGACTTCTGCAGCCATAGTGCTGAGAATGAAGACATCATTGATTGTTCACTGTATATAGTTCATAGTTAATAAACCCTTCTCTGTTTATTAACCAACTGATGGTCAATATTCATTGAAATTAATAGAGGATGAGAATTTTAGAACCTAATCAGCAGCTCCTCTTAAATTCAACAGAAATTTACTAAAATTTATCAAGTTCTAGTCACGGTTTTAAAGGTACTTAATTTTTCATAATAAATGTTAATATAATGTAAATAAATTTTTAATGTATTTTTTTCCAATTAAGTGGCAATTTAGCGTGGCCAATCCACCTACCCTGCACATCTTTGTGTTGTGGGGGGTGAGACCCACGCAGACACGGGGAGAATGTGCAAACTCCACACGGACAGAGACCCAGAGCCAGGATCGAACCTGGGACCTCGGCGCCCTGAGGCAGCAGCGCCAACCACTGCGCCACGTGCCGCCCTTTTAATAACCTGTAATATTTTATTTTAAATAAATTTAGAGTACCCAGCTCCACAGCTGCAGGTTGGTTTGCTGCTGCTGGTGGCTGCAGATGCCTGGAGGCTGCTGTTGATGTTTCCTCCTTTTGTTGTCCTCCGAGGTATTCTTTTGGCGTGGCGAGGCGGAGGGTGATCCCTAATGGCCCTTTCCCATTAGGTGGAGATCCTGTGGAAGAAGGGACATGTGGTTAGCGAGAGGGAAGGATCATTTTGTCCGACATGAACTGTTCACTTGAGACAGGTCACCTGGGTGAAGGGGCAGTGGATCCTCACCTCTGTGGCGCAGGCCAACCTCGCGGTCGGTGACTGCTCTCTCCCCGGGCAACCTCACAATCTCAAAGGCCGGTTCCTCATAGGGGGGGGGGGAACTCTGATGTCTGGGACTTCGCCAGGCTCCTGGGCCCTTTCCTGCCTATAATGGGCGAACTTCTCCTGCGGGTACAGAGAGGGGGCATTGTGAGCCATGTGCTTGGTGCATTGCCGGGGTGTCTATGGCAAGTGGCATGTGTGGGCACCGCACCTGGACATGGAGGGGTTGTACTGGTGGGTGCCAGGGTGTGCTGGGTCACAAGCACAGTGACTGGACGTGGAGAGGGTGCGAGGTGCCAGCTGCGGACCTGTTGTGCCGGGGTTGGGGGGGGTTTGCTAATTCAGGGGGCCAGTGTTAACCAATCCTTTCAACCCAGCGGAGGTCGACGGCTGGGGCTGTTTAGCACAGGGCTAAATCGCTGGCTTTGAAAGCAGACCAAGGCAGGCCAGCAGCACAGTTCGATTCCCGTAACAGCCTCCCCGAACAGGCGCCGGAATGTGGCGACTAGGGGCTTTTCACAGTAACTTCATTTGAAGCCTACTCGTGACAATAAGCGATTTTCCTTTCATTTCATTTCTTCCTGCACTGTACAGCTGATCACGCTGCCCGAACTGAGGGCCACTGCCTCCCTGGCGGCAGTGGGCCCCTGCTGCTGGCCCTCCGGCCCCCTTGGGGGAACAGGGTGCCCCGTCTCACCCCCGCAGCCTGGCCAGGTTGGCGCCCCAAAGTGTGGAGCAGGTCTGCGGGGTGCCATGCTTGTGTGTTGACTGGGAGTGAGATTGGAGGGAGCATTTAAAGCAGCTCCCCCTTGTGAGCAGTGAGCTGCTGAGCGCGAGTCTGGCGAATCAGCTGGCGGGGCAGCCAGTACCGGCGTAAAGCTTGTGACGGTTAATTTCTGGCACTATTATGGGCTGTGGCCTCGCCAGGTCAGCTGTCGGAAAATACCCAGGAAGTCGTTCACGATATGACACTCAGAACCTTTACCATTAAATCCACCCCCCCCCCCCCCCAATGCAGGAGGAAAGAACCCAAAAGTGCCCAAGTGGGTTATTAACTTTTTTTACCTTGTTCACTACGGTTGCCTTCCTAACAATACTTTTTTTTATAAATGTAGAGTACCCAATTATTTTTTTTCCCCAATTAAGGGGCAATTTAGCGTGGCCAATCCACCTAACCTGCACATCTTTGAGTTGTGGGGGTGAAACCCACGCAGACACGGGAGAACGTGCAAACTCCACACGGACAGTGACCCAGGGCCGGGATTCAAACCCGGGTCCTCAGCGCCGTAGTCCCGGAGCTAACTACAGAGCCCTTCCTTCCTAACAATACTGACTGTGATTAAAATGTTTCTCACTGGCCGTAGAAAGGTTCCATAATAATGGTAACAATAACCTTTCCTCTGATCTGCCAACTCTCTCGCTCAGTAATTCAGGACAGTACACTTTTCCGCCTACAACTCGCAACCTGGCTTGGCTCTCCAAGAAATACGCTCATTCATGGCTACCACCAAGAAAGCACAACAGCGCCTATACTTCCTCAGGAAACTAAGGAAATTTGGCATGTCCACATTAACCCTGACCAACTTTTACAGATGCACCATAGAAAGCATCCGATCTGGCTGCATCACAGCCTGGTATGACAACTGCTCGGCCCAGGACTCCAAGAATCTTCAGCGAGTCGTGAACACCGCCCTGTCCATCACATGAACCTGCCTCCCATCCATTGACTCCATCTACACCTCCCGCTGCCTGGGGAAAGTGGGCAGCATATCAAAGACCCCTCCCACCCGGCTTACTCACTCTTCCAACTTCTTCCATCGGGCAGGAGATACAAAAGTCTGAGAACACGCACGAACAGACTCAAAAACAGCTTCTTCCCCGCTGTTACCAGACTCCTAAATGACCCTCTTATGGACTGACCTTATTAACACTACAACCCCTGTATGCTTCATCCGATGCCAATGCTTATGTAGTTACATTGTATACCTTGTATTGCCCTATTTTTTTTTTCATTTTTCATATTATGTATTTTCTTTTCTTCCCTTTTCTTCCCATGTACTTAATGATCTGTTGAGCTGCTTGCAGAAAAATACTTTTCACTGTACCTTGGTACACGTGACAATAAACAAATCCAATCCAATCCAACTCCCATGCAGGTCAGGAGCATTGGGTGGTGGGTGGGATTACTCCCATCGGAAAACTGGGACAACTGGCAGGAAGAGTAACTGTGTTGGCAACGGCACTGTAGGATCATTGAAATAATGGCAGAACGAAGCAGTTAATAAATTATCGTTCCACGGGGCAGTAAAATGGTGAAAACCACCAGCTGATGCCACTCCAGTTTGTTTGCCAGCTTTCATCCCTGTTTGATGCCAGTCTCTGAGGGGACTTAACAGGGAAGAAGAGCTGAGCTTTCCGCTGAACGCAGCCCACATTGTATCGAGCTCGGGCCTTGCACTGATGATGCCGGATGTAAAAACGAAAACAAGCACTCTATTCCTCAATTTGAAGGCAAATATTTGCCTCGGACTTTCCACTCCTCCCCCAGCCTTTCCATCTCACCAAAAACATAAATAATAGAATTCAAATAGCGTTGGTAATGAAAGAGTTGTGCTAGGATAATTGCTCATTTTAAATGTTTGCTGTCTCTGGTTAAGGCGATTTCCAAGGAAAACAATTGTCTATCTGGCTGCCACACCGTGCAGTTTATAAATAGGAAGCAAATCAAATTGGACTAGGCGGCGAGGTGAATGGAGTAGCAGATGGGTCATTAATTATTTATTCATTATTTAAATTTGAGAACTTCACTAACACTGTTATTAGTTCGATTGCTACCGGCGGAATAAATCCAGCTCGCAGACAAGGCATTTTTTCCTCTGTGTGTGTGTGTGTGTGTGTATGTGGGCTGTTGTCCTGAACATTAGTTATCATTCTGAGAAAATAGCACGCCTTCGCCCGCTCGGAAAAATGACACCTTTCCGATCGTATTTTCTTCACCGCTGATGCCCTTGTGCCTTGACAAGAAAAGACTCATTTCCATCCCCTCCAGAGCCATCTGTCAGGACTTCTGTTGCAAGGATCCCTTTGAACGAATGCCAGCAGGCCACTTTTCCCTTCGCTGGCTTGTAGCAGTTACGGGGCTGGCTACGCATCATTTGTAACTGTTGATGTTACAAATCAAAAGCTTTGCTACTTGCAGACATATTAGCCCCATCCAGGCAGCTAGGAAATGCCCATAATTAACGGCAGTAAAGCAGCAGCAAAATGTACTCTTCCACCTCCTCCCTCTCGTGTCACGCTCAGCACTCCCATTCAGGCACCAGTCTCACCTGGAATCGCACGTTCCTGGTATCCAGGGACCAGGATTGCTCCTGTTTAATTATCTGTTTCCTGCAACCTGGAGGCAGCAATAACGTGTCCCAGAGTGGAAGTTTCTCTCTCTCTCTCTCTGCTGCCAACAGCACTGAGCCAGCTGAGAATTATTTATTCAATTCCCGTACCAGCCTCCCCGAACAGACGCCGGAATGTGGCGACTCGGGGCTTTTCACAGTAACTTCATTGAAGCCTATTCGTGACAATAAGTGATTATTATTTTTAGAATTCCCCCCCGCACCCCAGACCCACACTGTTCCAAACTCTGCACCGCCAGCCAGTAAGCTGCTGCTGCTGAGGGAGGTGACCTCGCTCGTTTGGCATTGGGGTGACCCCCCCCCCCCCCCTCTCGGGGCATCACCCATGTGAAGTGCACCACGGGTCATTGACCCACGTCTCCAGTGCCAAGGTGGCCTCTAGCCTCTAGTTCTGACCTCTCTCATTCACAATTAATCAGTCAGGAACGTGGAGCCACGTCGCTGCACCAGCTCATCGCCCATTCAATTATTGGGCCGGGCAGGCAAAGTGGGGCTTTGTTGATTGCCGATTAGAGGTTTCTTTAATTCTGCTAGGTCAGCACGGGTCTGCGATTCTTCCTGATTTGGCAGAGCTCCCCCCACTGCTCCAGGACATTGTACACTCACTGAAAACCTATAGTTGCAGCTAAAGTTCACTTGGCTAGAGGAAGGAATTCCTATGCCAAGGAACACAAACTACCCATGGACAGTAAATGTAGTCTTGCACATCACTAATTCGTCTTGCTCCACCGTTGGTAGATGTACTTCCAGCCACTTGGGCTCTTGGCTTTGCACTTCCCTTCCTAAACCTTTCTGCCTCTCTACCACTCTCTCCTTCACCACGCTCTATAGAACCTACCTCCTTTGTCAGGTTTCTGATCACCTGTCCAAATATCTCTTTGTGGGCTCAGTACCACGTTTTGCTGGATGATGCTCTTGTGAGGGGCCTTTGCGATGTTAAAAGTGCTACCGAAATGCAGGCTATTGTTGTGGTTCTAAATTTTACCTTTTAGAATAACTGTGGCGCTAACAATTGCACACAAAGACTTGAATCGGTACAAGAGAGGCTTTATTACTGTGAGATGCTATTCCTCCGGCTGCAGCTGTAGAATGGCATCTCAGGGAAACTTATGAATATTTATACTGCTCCCTGTGGGCGGAGCTAGAAGGCAGGGGCTTACCGGAAAACCTGTAATGCAGGTACTGTCGTACATCCCCTAATGCAAGCACACACATATATATACAGTGGTAGATCACCACAATAACACAGTGCAGGGCTGCTATGAGCCTTAAGGAAGTATTGCAATGCTTTGGTTTTCCATCTCTTTATATGTTTCCATTCTCCAATTTTCTGCTCTCCTCTAACTCTGGGGTTGGATTCTATCAGCTCTGGTAGTCTCGAGTATCTGCCCCAAGTGGTCATGCTACATGTGAAGGGACAACCTGGGCTAATATGTGCATTAAAAGCACAGCGCACCTTGCACCTGCCCTGATGTCCACGTATGCGCATGTTTCAGGATTTCTGGCTGATGTTTCCACCCATCCTCTCCCAAACCCATGGCTACCGATAGCAATCATCAAACCCGGCCACCATCATTCAACATGGCGCCGGAGCGTGGCGACTCTCTGTGAGCTCTCCCCCACACATCCTCCTCCTACATAAAACCGTACTAATCTTAAAAAACTTAATTCTAAAACCACGATGCTTCACCCGATGTCTGTGTCTATGTATTTACATTGTGTATCGATCATATGTCCTATGTTTTTCATGTCTGGAGCGATCTGCCTGGACTGTACGCAGAACAATAGTTTTCACTGTACCTTGGTACAGGTGACAACAAATCTAATTGCATAATATACATAAAGAAATATCACCCTGGCTCAGTTCAGACAGGGAGAGAATCAGGGCTTTTAACTTTTACTCTTAAGAATCATAGAATTTACAGTGTAGTAGGAGGCCATTCGCCCCATCGGGTCTGCACCGGCTCTTGGAAAGAGCACCCTATCCAAGTCTAGACCTCCCCCTATCCACACAACCCAGTAACCCCTCCCAACACTAAGGGCAATTTTGGACACTCTGGGCAATTTAGCATGGCCAATCCATCTAACCTGCACATCTTTGGACTGTGGGAGGAAACCGGAGCACTCGGAGGAAACCCACGCAGGCACGGGGAGAACATGCAGACTCCGCACAGACAGTGACCCAAGCCGGAATCGAACCTGGGACCCTGGAGCTGTGAAGCAATTGTGCGAACCACTGTGCTACCGTGCTGGCCTGGTTAAGACGTCTGGCATCTCTGAAACGAAACAAATGGAATTCAATAAGTAAAAATGCAAGATTGCTTTTCAGAACTGGAATTAGCAAACAGAAGCAGCATTCAAAGTTCTTGAAACAAGCAGAGCCGAGGGCACATTCAGAGTGGAACACATTGCAAGCTGATTCCCATTAGACAGTCCCTGCTGTTCTGATAAGACCTTATCATGAGGCTGTTGATATTGTGAATGATCTATTTTGTTGTACTGTTGGAGACAGAATGGCCTCCTGAGAGAATAGCAGTATTCTGCTCTTGTCTCGTTTTGTGACTTTTCATAGTAACGCATTGTTTTCGTGTTTGTCGGTGAAACCATTTCAAACAATTTGGATAAGTAATTATTTTAAAGAATGCACCGTTCCTTGATGCTGGTTCTTTAAGGCTTCAATCTGTGCTGCAATAGAACCTGCTCTCCGTGTTAATCAAACCCCCCCTCCCCCCACAACCCCAATATATTTGGCATGAGAAAGTGTTTCATTTTAAGACTGCGAGGTCACCTCACTCAGAACCAGAGCCGGGATTCTCCCCTACCCGGCGGGGGGTCCCGGCGGGACGGAGTGGCAAGAACCACTCCGGCGTTGGGCCTCCCCAAAGGTGCGGAATTCTCCACACCTTTAGGGGCTAGGCCTGTGCCGGAGTGGCTCCCGCTCCGCCGACCGGCGCCAACGGCTTTTGGCGCCCCGCCGATCGCGACCGGCCTCGGGGTTGGCCGAAAGGCCTTCGCCGGTCGGCATGAGTCCGCGCATGCGCCGGAGCGTCAGCGGCCGCTGACATCACCCCGGTGCCTGCTTAGTGGAGGAGGTCTCTTCCGCCTCCGCCATGGTGGAGGCCGTGGCGGCGGCAGAAGAAAAAGAGTACCCCCAAGGTACAGGCCCGCCCGCCTATCGGTGGGCCCCGATCACAGGCAAGGCCAATGTGGGGGCACCCCCGGGGTCAGATCGCCCCGCGCCCCCCCCCCCCCCCCCCCAGGACCCCGGGGGCCCGCTCCCGCCGCCTGCTCCCGCCGAGGTGGTTTAAACCATGTCGGCGGGAGAGGCCTGGCAGTGGCGGGACTTCGGCCCATCGCGGGCCGGAGAATCGACGCGGGGGGGCCTGCCGACCGGCGCAGCGTGATTCCCCGCCACCCGGGAATTGGCGGGGGTGGGATTTACGAAGGCCCCGGGCGATTCTCCGACCCTGCGGAGGGGGGGGTCGGAGAATTCCGCCCCAGATCGAAAAGCGGCAGAACTAGCACAATGACTGGCAGAGACATTTATTTTGCTTTGTTGTTGCTGACACTCAGCTGTCGGACAGAGATCAGAAACTATACCCACCCGCTCCCCACACCCCCGTCGCCCAACTCCTTCTCCCACCCAAATCAATGTCCTCAATCTGCCGCTACTCCCTGAATGGTCAAATTAGTAAGGACACTTTCTCAAATCAAACAGAGTGATTCAGGCAGGATTGACTTGCCGTCAATGTCAAGTTAACTGATAATATTCCGCCACAGGTTGGGGCGCTACAATTGGTTTTCTCAGTCTATGGGGTTAGGGGAGTGGACCAGGGTTCCTGCTCCTGATTACTGTCTCCTGACTCAATCTAGAACATATGCTTGTGCGTAGACTTTGAGGGTGGCTGCGATCGAATTTGGCCGGGATGGCTCCTTATTGGCTCCCTAAAGAACAATTAAATACTGGAACACTTTTCCACTAATTTAATCTCCATGCCCTCTGAGGCTTTGCCTCAGGAAAATCTGCGGAACTTTTTAAAGTGATGCACTCATGGAGCACTTGCTGTGAAAATTCCCTGGTGGAAGACTGGGGAGCAATGATACCCCAACACTCCCCACCTAAACTCAAACGGCAGAGAGGGATAGTTGGATGCAGTACCAAATGGGAATGTTTTCTTCCATGAGTCCGCACCTTCAGGAGGGCAGAGCAGGAAGTTGGACTGCAGAGCTAAACCTTAAAGAAAACCAGCCTCCCAGCAAAGAATTTCCATTTCAGCTATATAGTGTTACAATTCAAAGATATTTAAAATATGTGATTACTATTCTGATTTTGTGATAATTTTATCCTCCACCTTCAACAAACTTGGTGTATTACTGGAGCTGCGAAAATTATAGTTTATACATCCTATGAAGCCTTAAAAAACATTGTTTTTAACATTGGAATAATAAATATTGCCTCAGAGTTTAATTATATTATTCTTTAATATTTAATACCATTAATGGTTTCCAAAGTATGGCAGAGTTGTTGCTGATACAGACATGTCCTCTTAGTCCCATTCTTTAATAGGTCATTGAACCCAACTCCTGAACTACTAGTGCCAATCTGCAATCCCCTTCCCACAATATTGTACTATTACAATATTCACCTCCTGAGGTTATATAGCACAGCAGTGGCATCTGGTGACAAAAGTTATCTTATGCAAGAATAAATACCCGCTGGTATTGATAGAAGCAACACATTTTTTATTAATCCTACTTCCAACACTGTGCCCACAACGCAGTAAACCAATCTGGTTTCTCTCTTTCCATAGAATTCACTCTGCTTGTCTTCCCTTTCTGCTCCTCTCCCCCCCCCCCCCCCCCCCCCCCCCCCACCCCCCCCCCCCCCCCCCCCCCCCACCCCCCCACCAACATTCTCTCTCTGGGGATAGATTTTCCCTTTGTATAGTGGCAGTCTATTTTACATTTCTCCTGATTTTTATTTCCATTGATTCACAACTATAGCACAAACTCAAAATGACCTGTCTCTCGCTCCTTCAGTCTCTCGCTTTCTCTCATTCTCTCACATGTGTGTTCTTTTGATGTCATCTCTTTCTGTTTATCTCCTGACTGCGCCATTTTACATGCTACCGAATGCTTTGGAAAACACAGCAGTGGTGATGGCTCGAGGTAGCACGAGTGAGACTTGCAGCCTAACAGAACAAGGGTTTATTGGTAACAGGTAACGGTAAACTATTCACAGGCACAGAGGGCTGCATTCTCCGTAGCCCGATGCCGAAATCGTGTTCGGCGATCGGGTGGAGAATGTATTTTCCCGCCGAAATCGGGGTCGGCGCCGGTCCACTATGCTCCGCCCCATCCAAACTGCCGTCATCGTGACCATTTCAACTGCGTTGGTGCGTCATCGGCCAGCCCACACACGATGTTCCGTCCTCGATGGGCCGAGTTCCTGACGGTGTGGGACACGTGTGGTCTCAGCGGTCGGGAACCCGGTGTGTTGGCTGCGCACTGTGTGCAGACCGCCACACTCGGCCGGGATCCATGCCGCTGGCTGGGGGGGGGGGGGGGGGGGGGGGGGGGCGTCTGTTACGCTGGGAGATTGGTGGGGGGTGGCCAGGGGGTGGGATCGCGGTTTGCGGGTAAGGTTACACGCACGTCCGGCACCATGTTGTACGGCGCGACGGTTGTCAGCCGTGTGCATGCGCGGCCCAGGACCCGACTATTCTCTGGCTGTTTTCTGTGCAGTCCGCGGGCGTTTCATGCAGCGCCGGTGCTAGCCCCTCACCGGTATCGGAATCGGAGAGGGGTTCGCGCCGATTTGCCAGTCGTGAAACCCCACGGGTCCCACACCGGCCTCGGCACTTAGTCGCAGAAACTGAGAACCCAGCCCAGAGTCACTAAACAGGTTTTCACTCTCTGGCCCCAGGGTCCAATCTGCCCGGGACCCACTCCCAGGGCCCGGTGCTTTCTCCCCACAGATTGGGCTTCAAACGCTCTCGCGTGATAGGCCCCAGAGCCGGTCAGGTGGGGTGTGAGAGCTCACCCCTTAAAGGGGCTGCGCTACCACAGCTGTCTTGTCTTAATCGGATCACCTGTTCTATTCTGGTCCTAATGACAGCAGAACATCAGTTTCCTGATGATGATTTCCTCTTGAACCAAATTAATACTGAACTGTTCCAGCTCGGAAGGCGATTCCTGATTCCAATACATTGCAGATTATAATGGAGCCTGCTGCTGCTACACAGACATGGGGTAAAAGCTTTCATAATAATTTCCTAACTCCTTAGAGAACCCTCAGCACACTGTTGCCATTGTGGGATACGTACAACAACAAGCAGCTTTTGTGAGCGTGAATAATTTGTCATCTTCCATGTGGAAAATTTATGGTTGAATGATTGGATAGCATGGGGTGGTGGGGGGGGGGGGGGGGGTTGGAGGGAGCTTCGATGTTGTCCACCATCTTATTTTCTGGACTGGAAAACATCAAGACTATGATGATCCCAAATGAACAAATCTGAACAATCTTAATTTAGTGTGTTCCTTGCACAATATTATCCTCAAATTTAGCCCTAGTTAACATTTAATATCAGTATTATTCAGAAATGGGCAGCACGGTGGCACAGTGGTTAGCATTGCTGCCTACGGCGCTGAGGTCCCAGGTTCGAATCCCAGTCCTGGGTCACTGTCCGTGTCGAGTTTGCACATTCTCCCCCTGCCTGCGTGGGTTTCGCCCCCACAACCCAAAGATGTGCAGGGTAGGTGGATTGGCCACACTAAATTGCCCCTTAATTGGAAAAAAAATTGGGCCCTCTAAATTTATTTTATAAAGCATTTAACTGGGCAGCTGGAGAAAGACACATGTTCTCACCTGCACGCACGGTCCCATCGCTATTGCCCTGGTCACCTTTGTCCAAACTCAACTAGTTCCGGTTCACCAGAAAATGAATTCTAAGCTTCTCATCCTCACGTCCACAACCCTCCACAACCCTAACCGTAACCTTAATATCTTTCCCCTCCTTACTTCTTTGAATCTCTCCCGACTAGACTGCTGGGTGTGCCATCAGCTTCTCCAACGCAGGCCTGTGACATTATGGGCAATGTTCAGAATACAAAGAGTTAATGTCATATCAAAATTAACCACTAGATGGAGCCAGATGCAGAACTACATAAAGCACTGACTCACAGGCTTCTGGGAGAAGGCTGGAGTGGAGAGCTAGCGAGAACAGTGATCGGGAGGATAGTACAGTTATAGAGTGTAGAGACTAGTGTTAGTAGAGTGTAGATTGTAGATTGCAAGACTATTGTTTACTATAGGAGTAAGTGGTGAGCTTTAATAAGTAGTGTAAATAAATGTTAGCTTTGTTTGTTTTAAAAATTTAGAGTACCCAATTCATTTTTTCCAATTGAGGGGCAATTTAGTGTGGCCAATCCACCTACCCTACACATTTTTGGGTTGTGGGGGCGAAACCCACGCAGACACGGGGAGAATGTGCAAACTCCACACGGACAGTGACCCAGAGCCGGGATACGATCCCGGGTCCTCAGCGCCGCAGTCCCAGTGCTAACCACTGCACCACATGCCGCCCGAGGCAGCAGGGCTAACCCACTGCGCCACCGTGCTGCCCAATGTTAGCTTTGTTAATGACCTTAGCTTCTGTGGTCTTTGTGAACGCTACAACATCCATCCTGAGAACAAGAATCACAAAGAACGCCACAAGGCCTACTTCCTGTTCCCTGGTTCCTCCATCTGCTGCCATCAGTACGCTCTTCTTCGGCCACCGTGCTCCGACTCTGTTGCGCTACTTCCTTTGGCACCTCCTCCTTGTCACTTTGCTGCCTACCTGCAAAGTCCTCCTCGTGATCCTTTCTTGCAATGGTGCTCCTCTCCTCTTCTTGCCCCCTTTCCCCTCCCTATTGGTGTCCACACACAACACTCCGCCAGGTAAGGCTGCTCCGAGACACCTCTGGGTATTTCTTGAGCGTTACAGAAATGGAGTTGTTGCTGCCCATTTGAGAAGCCTTTGGAGGGTAATGTAAACGCTGCACCGTTTCTGATTGAGCGACACTCAGCTGTGGTTGGCTCTAACGCTGACATTTAATATGAGTTTCTGCCAGCTTGCAGTTGCAAAATCAATTGTAATTCATCCCCTTTGAAGCTAATGGAAATATGAAAATGAATAGAAGTGTTACTGACAGTGAAAAATAGCTAATTTTCTGGAATATGCTGTGGCTAAACTGTTTGTAATTGCAGCCTCACATTTTGTTTCTAGTAGCTGTTGTTGATTGATACGGTAAGGATCTCACAGTGTTTCAATGCAAAGGCTGTCTAACCTATCAATCATAACATCAGTGTCATTCTTCCAACTGTTTCAACTCCTTCATTCTCATCCTGGAGGCATAGGTTATTGTTCTTCACAGTTCCACCAACACTGGCATCAACAGTGAATTGGTACCTCAACCAAGTGGCCATTCTTCATGCATTAGCATTGACAGACAGTGCTTAGATAACATGGCCGAGTTTAATCCTTCTCAGCAATAGCCACTGGATAATCATCAGGGACAGAAGGCCCAGCTGATTTGTTTTTGCCTTTCCATAGGGCAGAGGTCAACTGTAGCTTCTGAACCGCTGCCCTGACTAAGATCTGCTAGCTTCTCACATCAAGGGTTGAAGGTTGAAGTTTCTTGCTGAGGTGGCTTTGCACTCTGCTGCACAATGATTTTTATCCACTTGGCCACAAACACTTTTAATCTCAGCATGGCTAAATCTGCCTTAAGACCGTAAGACCGTAAGACATAGGGCGGGATTCTCCCTTCTGACAGCAGAGTGTTGACGCCGTGGTAAAAAGTGGAGAGTTTAACGAAGGCGTCATCAGACCGCTAACTGTAGCGATCCTCTGCCCTACAGGGGCCAGCATGGCACTGGAGCGACCCGCGCCACTCCAGCTGCCGATACTGGCGTCAAATGGGCGCCGCGGGTCTGCGTATGCGCGCTGCGATCGGCGCGAATGCGCGATGTTTCCCTTCTCCGAGCCGGCCCCGACGCAACATGGCGTGGGGCTTCAGGGGCCGGCGCGGGGTAAAAGAGGCCCCTACCAGGAGAGGGCGGCCCGCCGATTGGTAGTCCCGATCGCGGCCAGGCCACGGTGGGGGCACCCCCAGACCCCTCCCCCCCCCCCCCCCCCCCCCCCCCAACCAGACCGCCCCCGGCAGAACGGAGACCGGCCCCTGATTGGCTCCGAGCGACCACGCTGGCGCCAATGCCGGCATCGGAGTGGCGTCGTGCGAATCATGCCCAGCCCGCCGATTCTCCGAACCGGCGTGGGCTGAGAATCCTGCCCATGGGAGCAGAATTAGGCCATTGAGCCTGTCGAGACTGCCCCGCCATTCAATCAAGGCTGATACGTTTCTCATCCCCAATCTCCTGCCTTCGCCCCATAATTCCTGACCCCCCTATTAATCCCCCATGGAACTGGGAGCAAGGAACTCGTTGAAAAATGCCATTAAAAAGATGATGCAATTTTGCTGAAATTGATCATTCTTGGCTTCAATGGATTGAAATGAAACAGTCTTTGGGGCTTGTTGCCAAGTAATTAAACCAAGTGATTACTTTTTATACAGCACTCTTCTACATCTTGCAACAGTCTAAAGTACTTCATAAACAATGAATTACTTTTGAAGTGCAGGTAGTGCTGTCACAAAGGCAAACAGGACAGCCAATGGGCAAACAGCAAATCCCACAAGTAGAAAATTAGATAAATAAGTCATTAATTTGTTTTTTGCGCGTTTTTCCCTCCCCCTTTGAGGGTGGAATATTTGCCAGAACCTTGGGAGAACTCCCCTGCTCCACTTTGAACAGTGCCAGGGGACCTTTTAAGTCCACCTGAATAGGCAGACAGATCTTGGCTTAATATTGCAGCAACTGAAATAGAATACTGCTGTGGAGTGCCAACCGGGAATATGTGCACAAGTAAATAACGGGGCTTGAACCCACAGGCATTTGAGTGAGTGGCATGAGACTGGGCTGATTAGAAGTTAATTACTTCACCGAGGAGGAATGGAAGGATCCAGCGGAAAAATAGCCCTTAATTTGTCAACTTATTTTCTTTTTAAAAAATAAATTTAGAGTACCCAATTCATTTTTTCCAATTAAGGGGCAATTTAGCGTGCCCAATCCACCTAACCTGCACATCTTTGGGTTGTGGGGGTGAAACCCACGCAGACACGGGGAGAACTGCAAACTCCACACGGACAGTGACCCAGAGCCGGGATTGAACCTGGGACCTCGGCCCCGTGAGGCAGCAGGGCTAACCCACTGCGCCACCGTGCTCTCAACTTATTTTCAATAGCCACAGGCGGAAAATGGGGTGCACCACGTAAGAGACAAAGGAAGGTAAATTGCAAGAAGGAAAAGAAAAAAAATAAGGAGAAGAAGAAATAGGGTAAAATTAGAGGACAGTGTAAAGCAGTAGCATCATAGAAATTACAGAGGCAGTCCAATCAGGTGGCTTGGTAACATAGTGGTTGGCACTGTTACTTCACAGCTCCAGGGTCCCAGGTTCAATTCCCGGCTTGGATCACTGTCTGTGCGGAGTCTGCATGGTCTCCCCGTGTCTGCGTGGGTTACCTCCGGGTGCTCCGGTTTCCTCCCACAAGTCCCGAAAGACGTGCTTGTTAGGTGAGTTGGACATTCTGAATTCTCCCTCTGTGTACCCGAACAGGAGCCGGAATGTGGCGACTAGGGGCTTTTCACAGTAACTTCATTGCAGTGTGAATGTAAGCCTACTTGTGACAATAATAAAGATTATTATTATGTTAGGACTAACTGTTCAAGGAAACCTGTCAACTGAAATTCGCTATCTTTACTTGTTCCCTGTCTTTATGAAAAGATAAAACAGAAATAGTAAGGAATCAAAAATTTCCCTTTTCTTTAAGGAAAATAAATCTCAATTTTTGTTATATTGCCTATTTAGATGTTAAATGAATCCTGATATCAGAATTACTTGATAACTGCAATATTCAGGATTATTTCAATGTCTCAATGAGTTTGTCATGCCCCCAAAGCACCTCATATACAGTTTGTTGGGTTTGAAATGCAAGAACCTCTTGAGGAGCGGCAAGGTGGTTAGCACTGTTGCCTCACAGCACCAGGGGCCCGGTTCAATTCCGGCCTCGGGTGACTGTCTGTGTTCAGTTTGCACGTTCTCCCCGTGTGTGCGTGGATTTCCTTCGGGTGCTCCGGTTTCCTCCCACAGCCCAAAGATGTGCAGGTTAGGTGGATTGGCCGTGCTAAATTGCCCCTTAGTGTCCAAAAGGTGAGGTGGGGTTACGGGGATAGGGTGGAGGCGTGGTTTTAAGTAGGGGGCTCTTTCCACAGGCCGGTGCAGATTCGATGGGCCAAATGGCCTCCTTCTGTACTGTCAATTCTATGACTCTAGGCCATATGCGCACAGGAGGATCCCACAAACAGCAAAATATGGCCAGCTTTCCGGTGGCACTGTCTCAGGGAGGATCCTTGGGCAGAACACCAAGAGAACTGCCTGTTCGTCTTTCACTAACGCCACGAGATTTTTCAAATCCCCCCCGAACAAACCTCATCAGAAATGCGAGACAATGCAGCACTCCCTCCAGTACCAGGAGCACTAAAAATCCCCATACCCAGGTTCCCTTACATCAGAATACGCAGGTAAAATCACACGTGACAACATTTGTTAGAGAGGAAATGCATATGGAAGCTTTACTTAACTAAAGAATGTGTCACTTAGTTGTGCCTTACACTGTGCACAGACATATATAGTTCACCTACACATAGACGACACAGTCTGGGAAGGACAAGGCCCTTACCTTCCCTAACTAAGAATAAGTTCAGCCTTGACGAAATAATCAGAATCTGGTGTGGGGCTTAAACCCACAAACATTTTCCATCTCAAGGTGAAGAGTTTCAAGGTGAGTATAACAGTGAGTAGAAAGTTGACAAATTCTATTTCACAATTCAATATCTTTAACGCAATAGCCTGGCCCATTCCGTGAGGCTGAATTGGTCCTGGGCAGGTTAATAGTTAAGTGACATGTCAAATGAAAGCTTAGCCCCCTGTGGTTCAGGTCCAGGGTTTCTTTGGACCCCGGCAACAGGAATATTTTCCCTTGGTCAGTTCTGATGATCGGGAACATTGCCGGAATTCTCTGGCCGTTGCGATCCTCTTTTCCCGCCGGCAGCGCACTCCCGCCCGCAGGTTTCCCGGTGGCGTGGGGTGGATTCAATGGGAAATCCCATGGACAAGTGGCGGGAAGAGAGAATTCCACCGCCAGAGAACGATGGGGCTGGGGGAACCGGAGATCACGCTCATTAATTCTGTTTCTTGCTCCACAGATGCAGTCTGACCTGGTGAGTCCACTCAAGCTTCTCTGTTGTTATTTCAGGTTTACAGTATGGGTTTCGTTTTAGTGATATTCTACCTGATGACCCCAGATTATCACTGATTAATAGCGCCATAAAATAAAGGCAGAAGATTGACATTGATCAATTTCTCTAGTCCAAACATTTTAAAAGGTGCAAACCAAGAAATGATGGTCAAATTCTTTTGCCCATTATATCAGTGGAGGTGTTAATCCATTAAATGATAACCTGGTTAATATCTCTGATAAAATAACAGTCTTGTGATATCGATTCAACAAGTACATGTATGGTTATGTCACAAGTAATCATCTCCATGCCATGCGGACTACCATGATCAAGCTTTACACAAATAAAGATCAAGCATATACTGGAAACTGCCACCCTGTGGTGAGATGCGAGAGGATTGTTTTACATTCTCCTTTTAATCTATCTGCGTCAAAATATTCAAAAGAGCCTCAGGCGAAAAGAAAACAGATTTTGATTTCAGAAGTGTATTTTTGCTGTGGTTCCGTTAAGATTTTTTGCTGTGGTTCCCGTCAGACCACAAGTGGATAAATTAGGCTGGGCTGCTTTAAGAAGGCTGGGTCTATTTACAAATCCTACTCAACAACAGAGGTAAATTGGTTCAGAGAAGGTCTTCAAAACACTGCACCGTGAAGCAACTGGGTAAACGTGTTCATTTCTACGAGTCCTCACACATGCCAAAACGCCACAGTCAGAGACCCCACCCTCCTCCCGGGGGAGTTGCACGATGGAGAGTTCAGGAGAGAAAGCAGATGCTGGGCTGAAATCTCATGCACCCATGGTTACTGCTTCATTAGTATAATGATGCCAATCACTCCGAAGGGATTTGGTAAGCAGGTCGTGGGTTCATTTATTAAGTCTAGGCACATGAGAAATGTTATACATAAGTGCATGAAGGCATCAGAGCTGTGCATATCTGCTCTGCTCAAGGCAAAAGTGAAACTAAGGCTAGATCACATGACACACTTCCCTTCCAGTGATGTCATGCTGATGTCCCTTAAAGGCATACTACAACATCCCACTTTCTTTCTTTTAAAAAAAAAATTCAGAGTACCCAATTATTTTTTTCCAATTAAGGGGCAATTTGGCATGGCCAATCCACCTACTCTGCACATCTTTGGGTTGTGAGGGTGAAACCCACGCAGACACGGCGAGAATGTGCAAACTCCACATGGACAGTGACCCGGAGTCGGGATCAAACTGGTGAGGCACTCCCATGGGGTTATTACCTGTAGCTGTGACCATGAGCACAGGGAATCCGCTAATAGTAATAATAATAATCATCTTTATTAGTGTCACAAGTAGGCTTACATTAGCAATGACGTTATCGTGAAAAACCCCAAAACCCCACATTCCAACACCTGTTTGGGTACACTGAGGGAGAATTCAGAATGTCCAAATTACCTAACAGCACGTCTTTCGGGACTTGTGGGAGGAAACCGGAGCACCCGGAGGAAACCCACGCAGACACAGGGAGAACGTGCAGACTCCGCACAGACAGTGACCCAAGCGGGAATCGAACCTGGGACCCTGGTGCTGTGAAGCAACAGTGCTAATCACTGTGCTGCCCACAGTGCTTAACACTGCTGCCTCACAGCACCGGGGCCCGGGTTCAATTCCAGTCTTGGGTGACTGGCTGGGTGGAGTTTGCACTTCCTCCCCGTGTCTGTGTGGATTCCCTCCGGGTGCTTCGGTTGCCTCCCACAGTCCAAAGATGTGCAGGTTAGGTGGATTGGCCATGATAAATTGTCCCTTAACGTCTAACGGTTAGGGGGGTTGCTGGGTTACGGGGATAGGTCAGGGGTATGGTAGGGCACTCTTTCAGAGGGTTGGTGCAGAAGCAATGGTTCGAATGGCCTCCTTCTGCACTGTAGGGATTATATGATTCTATGATCTATGATGGAGTTGGTTTATAGGCCTGGGTGCAGCAGAAGGCACAATGGGTGATGGCTTCTTTCATAAAGTGAAGCTTTCTCTGTTAAGTGTAGCTACATGTGTTTTTGCCTGTTTACATGTGACTTCACAGCGCCAGGGCCCCAGGTTCAATTCCCCGCTGGGTCATTGCGTGTGGAGTCTGCACGTTCTCCCCGAGTGTGCGTGGGTTTTCTCCGGGTGCTCCGGTTTCCTCCCACAGTCCAAAGACGTGCAGGTTAGGTGGATTGGCCATGCTAAATTGCCCTTAGTGTCCAAAAAGGTTAGCAGGGGTTATTGGGTTATGGGGATAGGGTGGAAGTGAGGGCTTAAAGTGGGTCGGTGCAAACTCGATGGGCCGAATGGCCTCCTTCTGCACTGTATGTTCTATATTCTATTGTGGGTGGTGCTCCAGATGCCTGCTGACCATATTGACATTCAGCCCCTTCGTCCAAACGTAAGCTGCAACTCCCGATCAGAAAAGGCGTCAGATTCTGATTGAAATGGTTAGCGAAGGGTGGGGACATGGACATGCCAAGGCAGAAACAAAGTAGATGAGAATGGGGGAAACGTATTGATTGGCTCTCCTAAAATGCATCAGGACTGGACGTTAAAATGATTCTTCAAGATTAATCACAGAACAGTACAGCGTGGAAGGAGACCGAATGGCTCTTCAAGTCTGAACCATTTCTATTGAAGGGCAATCCAGGCAGTCGCACTCCGTGGCTCCTCCAATACTTCCTCCTTCAGGTCATTTGTGCATCCAATTCTCTTCTGAAGACTACTACTGAATATGCTTCCACCAAATATCACATTCCAAATCCTAACCAATCATTGTGTTGGAAAATCGTTCTTCACATTGCCTCTGATTCTTTGACCGATTGCCTGGAACCTGGACTCGCTGACTATTGTCCCAGGAGCCACTGGGAACAATAACACTGGGCTGGAGGAACCCTCGTCTTTTTTTAAAAAACGTTTTTTTGAGGTTTTTATATTTTAGATACTTTATGTTCGTTAAGGATATATACGTCGGTTACAATATACAACAGAAGCAATTTTCCTCTATAACTGTCATAATATCCACCCGTGTATATGATGGAGTGCAGACAGGCAGTGATTGACACACAGGATGACCAGTGAGCACACAGAACACAGCAGCCAATCACCAGACAGGACACGACCACTATAACGCCAGAGGGCACCCGGTTTCCCGCTCTCTCTGGACCCAGCCACTGAGACAGTCAGGGTCCATGAGTTAGTCAGTGCAAACACCATGCGGTAGCTAGTAAGTCTAGTCAGGCTAGTACGAGGTCTCCAGTCAATTCAGTATAGTGTCAACCCACAGTTGAACATGTATATTAGTTAAGACGTTAAATAAAATAGTGTTGGATCTTATCCAGTGTTAGAGGTCTGTCTGTCGCTACAAGTGAAGTCCACATCGACCCAACCTGCCTAACACATCAGCAATGACACCCTCTCCCTCCCCCCCCCCCCCCCCCCCCACCCCCCCCCCCCCACCCCCCCCCCCCCCCCCACACACACACACACACACACACATTTGATGATTCAGGATCGGTTCCCGGGTCAATTATTGGACAGTGGGCAGTTATCTGCTATTTACATGTGAGCGCTGTCCTCCCCTTCACTCCCCCCACCCCCCTCTTGTTCTTTGACCTCACCCCTTTCTCTTCCACCTCCCTTATCCTGTTTCCACCTCCCGGCAGCACGGTAGCATTGTGGATAGCACAATTGCTTCACAGCTCCAGGGTCCCAGGTTCGATTCCGGCTTGGGTTACTGTCTGTGCGGAGTCTGCACATCCTCCCCGTGTGTGCGTGGGTTTCCTCCGGGTAGTCCGGCTTCCTCCCACAGCCCAAAGACGTGCAGGGTAGGTGGATTGGCCATGCTAAATTGCCCCTTAGTGTCCAAAATTGCCCTTAGTGTTGGGTGGGGTTACTTGGTTATGGGAATAGGCTGGAAGTGTTGACCTTGGGTAGGCTGCTCTTTCCAAGAGCCGGTGCAGACCCGATGGGCCGAATGGCCTCCTTCTGCACTGTAAATTCTATGATTCTATGATTTATCCTGTTATCGGCGTCTCTTTGGGGTCCCATTTCTTTTCCGGCCTGTCCTAAGCCCCCTGATCTCTGTGTATTGGCCTTCTTCCAGCCTCCCCCTACTTTTTTTTGCCCTCCCCAGCACCCCTCCACTCCCTTCCCTGTCTGTTCTCCGTAGTCCTGTTGGCTCCCTGCAAACCCCCCCCCCCCCCCCCCCCCCCATCCCGCTCTATTGGTTGTTGGCCTCGAACAGGTCCTGGATCAAGTTGGTGAATGGCCTCCACATTCTGTGGAATCCGGGTCCTCGGCACCGTGAGGCAGTAGTGCTAACCACTGCGTGCCGTGCCACTAGCGACCCCTTACTCTGAGATTATGTCCTCTGGTCCGAGACCCGCCCTTAAAGGGAAACAACCTCTCAGCATCTACCCTGTCAAGGCCTTGAGAATTCCATACGTCTTGATAAGGTCGCCTCACCTTCTTCTGAACTTCAGTGAGTACAGGGCCGACCTACGCAGCCTCTTCTCATAAGAAAATCCCTCCATACCCGGGATCAACCTCGTGAACCTTCCCTGGACTGCCTCCAATGCCAGCCTATCTTTCAAAGAACAAAGAACAAACAGCACAGGAACAGGCCCTTCAGTCCTCCAAGCCTGTGCCGACCCTTCCTTAGATAAGGCGACCAAAACTGTACACAGAATAACAGGTGTGGTTTAACAAGTGCCTTGTATAGTTTTAGCAAGACTTTTCCATTCACCTACTCCATTTCCCTTGACATAAAGGGCAACATTCCATTTGCCTTCCCTATTACCTATGTTTTTTGTCCCTGCACCCTCAGGTGGACTGCCCAGTTAGACGAAGCGTTGGAGGTTTCTCAATCCTGACAGGATGGACACCGGCAGCAGCGTTCAATTCCTTTAGGGACGGATGGAAGTGACAGGAGAAAACAAGATCTTTTTTTAAATTGCCATGGAAACGGAAGGAACAGCTGGTGCGGGGTGTAGCTGAAGCATTTCAGTGTAATAAGTTGGAGGTTTCCTGTCAACATGAAGTGATTGAACCTGGGAGCTTCCTGAGATATGTTGCGCAGTCCGACACCATTTAGCCAGTCAGTTATGAGGGACTAACCCAATACTGCAGCACCCGTCTGTGTTCTCATTTCGCGATTATTGGAAGTAGAAACATACATTGATTTTATATTGAGTGCAATTTCTACCCGTTCAATGAAGGAAATGAGAACTGCTTGCATATTGATGTCAGTGCGAATTATCCACGGCCTGTTAACACAAAGACCTTAAATGGCCAAAGTGCCTCTTGCCCAGTGTACACTTTGCCTTATTTTTGAGTGAAAGGATCCAATTAGATCATTTTCATTTCCTTAAGACTTTGGTGCCACTTCTCTTTTCATTTTGGTTAACCAGCTGTTGAATGCACTTAACCACCATGTTTGGATGTCTCGAAACAAAACTATTGTGTAATCTGCATGCAGAGGATTTTCATTCCTTAATATGCAATGCACTGTCTCATCTTCTGTAGTAATTGAATCCATTTACCTATAAAGCCTGCAAGTCATCAGGCTGGAATTTAACTGGCTACAACTGGAAGGCCTGACAGCACAGACCACGAGCAAATATGCCACTCATCCAGTTCGGACCACCATATCGGTTAGGGATATGGTTGCGGGTTTATGTAGAGCCCAGAGAAACAAATCATCGTCTCTGGTGCTTCTCCTGTTGATGTTGCTCCCCCGCCCCTTCTTTAACCCTTCCCCTCACATCCCATGGCTTCCCAGAATTGAGAACCATAGACACAGTGGTTAGCACTGCTGCTTAACACCATCAGGGACCCGGGTTCGATCCCCAGCTTGGGTCACTGTTCGTGCGGAGTCTGCATATTCTCCCTGTGTCTGCATGGATTACCTCCAGTTTCTCCGGTTTCCTCCCACAAGTCCCGAAAGACGTGCTTGTTAGGTGAATTGGACATTCTGAATTCTCCCTCTGTGTACCCGAACAGGCACCGGGGTGCGGCAACTAGGGGATTTTCACAGTATTTTCATTGCAGTGTTAATGTAAGCCTAATTGTGACACTAATAAAGATTATTATTATTATTACTACAGTGGGATTGAACTCTTTGATTTGGTTTAGCAAAACTTCTTGGCTTTTGAGCTCTATTCCTCTATTTATAAAACCGATGGAAAGCTCAGGTTTCAGTATGATACACATTGCAACCACAGCTTTGTCAGACAATTACACACCACTTGGCCATGCATATTATGCAACCAGCTCTATTTTTTTGAACCTGGCTGGCCCCTATGCAGTATCTGCACAACAACATCCAGGGGACTTGAACTTCACAAGCACTCTCGCGTGCACAGGCAAGCACCGCAAACAACAATCCTATGTATAAATGAGAAATACTTGGAACTAACAGTGACATGTACAGTTGGTGCATGGCTCCTGGTTTCACTGTCAAGATCAAAATCGCGAAACCTGCTTGTAAATTAGCACCAACCAATTCACATGCAAAAATGTGCTATTTCTATCCACAAAAATGGGCTTAGTTAACAGAAAAATTACATTTTACATTGAATGATAAATATTTTCTCATTTTAAATTCAAACTAGCCACACTTACAAATGCCCAGCATGGAGCAGATAACAGAACCAAGTGCTGCGGGTGCTGGGAATCTGAAATACAAATAGAAAATTCTGGATACACTCAGCAGGTCAGGCAGCCTCTCTGTGGAGAGGAAAATGTGAGTCAATGCTTCAGGCCCATGATCTGCATTAGTTCTAACGAAGGGTCACTGACCTTTGTTGCTGCACAGATGCTGCTGAGCATTTTCAACCCTTTCCATTTCTACTGGTGCAAAAATAATCCCTTTTGCCAGACATGATCAGACTCTTGTCTTACCAGCCTCGCATTCTCCCTCACCAATGGATTGCTGATTGGGATAGATCGTTGTCGCTGCACCACTCCACTAGGTTCTCTATCTCCCTCCTGTCTTCTGAGTCATCGTTATTCGAGATCCGACCCACTGTGGTCGCATCGTCAGCACACTTGCAGATGGAGTTGGAACCAAATTTTGCCACGCAGTCGTGTGTGTACAGGGAGTAGAGTAGGGGGCTAATTATGCAGCCTTGCAGGGCCCTGGTATTGAGGACTATCGTGGAGGAGATGTTGTTGTTTATTCTTACTGATTGTGTTCCGTGGGTTAGAAAGTCGAGGATCCAGTTGCAGAGTGAGGAGCCAAGTCCAAGGTTTTGGAGCTTTGATATGAGCTTGGCTGGGATTATTGTGTTGAAGGCGGAGCTGTAGTCAATAAATAGGAGTCTGATGTAGGAGTCCTTGTTGTTGAGATGTTCTAGGGATGAGTGAAGGGCAGGGAGATGGGGGTCTTCTGTGAACCGGTTGCAGCGGTATGCGAATTGCAGTGGATCAAGGTGTTCTGGGAGTATGGTGGTGATGCGCTTCATGTCCAACCTCTCGAAGCACTTCATTACAACTGAAGTCAGGGCCATCGGACAGTAGTCATTGAGGCATGTTACCTGTTTCTTCTTTCCACTGGTACAATGGTGGTCTTCTTCAAGCAGGTGGGGACCTCGGAGTGGAGTAGGGACAGGTTAAAGATGTCCGTGAACACATCTGCCAGCTGGCCCGCGCAGGCTCTGAGTGCACGACCAGGGATCCCGTCCGGACCCGTCGCCTTCTGAGGGTTCACTTTCAGGAAGGCCGATCTGACTTCGGAAGCTGTGATGGTGGGTATGGGTGAGTTATGGGCTGCTGGGTCACTCAACAGTAGATCGTTAGTTTCCTGCTCAAACCAAGCATAGAATGCATTGAGTTCATCGGGGAGGTGTACGTTAGAGAAACTGCTCGGTTTTGCTTTGTAGCCCGTTATGTTGTTTCGGCCTTGCCACAACTGCCGAGGGTCTGTAACGCTAGTCTGTGACTCTAGCTTTGTCTGATACTCCCTCTTGACATGGCTTTGCGGAGGTCGTACCTGGATCTATCCCTCAATGCCAGCAAAACTAAAGAGCTGGTCATTGACTTCAGAAAGTAAAATACTGTACACATCCCTGTCAGCATCAGCGGGGCTGAGGTAGAGATGGTTAGCAGTTTCAAATTCCTAGGGATAGACATCTCCAAAAATCTATCCTGTGCTAACCACTGTTCCACCGTGCCGCCCATAAATAAGGCATGTTGACTGGTTAAATTTTCAATTCTGCCCCAGAATAGTGCAGATCTGTGTAGCTCAGGTATCAGGGCTGGGATTCTTCCCCACTGCTGGGGCGGGGGGTCCCGGCGTGATGGAGTGGCGTGAACCACTCCGGCGTCGGGCCGCCCCAAAGGTGCGGACGTCTCCGCACCTTTAGGGGCCAAGCCCTCACATTGAGGGGCTAGGCCCGCGCCGGAGTGGTTCCTGCTCCGCCGGCTGGCGGGAACGGCCTTTGGCGCCGGGGCCGAAGGGACTTCGCCGGCCGGCGGAAGTCCGCGCATGCGCCGGAGCGTCACTTTCGCCTCCGCCATCGTGCAGGCTACGCCGAAGGCGGAAGGAAAAGAGTGCCCCCACGGCACAGGCCTGCCCGCCAATCGGTGGGCCCCGATCGCGGGCCAGGCCACCGTGGGGGCACACCCCGGGGCCAGATTGCCCCCCCCCCCCCCCCCCCCCAGGACCCGGAGCCCGCTCGCGCCGCCTGCTCCCGTCGGTAAGGTAGGTGGTTTGATCCACGCCGGCAGGACCAGCATGACAGCTTCAGCCCATCGCGGGGCCGGAGAATCGCCGGGAGGTCGGAGAATTCCGCCCTAGGTTAGCCAATCAGAGGTTCCAATTTCCCATCACCAATGAGCCATTTGAGTCAGCCGAACTCCGAGAATACCCTGTTTACCCATTCCTTAACCTTATCTCTTATTTCCTGGAGCAATGAGAAGAATTCCTGTGCAATAGTCCGACGAGTCCCTTTGTAATTTTAGCTATTCAGATCGTGTCGTCCTTCAGTCTTTGCCAACAGGAACGGACCGCTGGTCATAGCACTTTGGTGTCAGCCTCTGAGTGACTGCACGGTAGCACAGTGGTTAGCACAATTGCTTCATTGCTCCAGGGTCCCAGTTTCGATTCCCGGCTGGGTCCCTGTCATCCTGAGTCACCATCCAATAGAAGTGGAGTGTCACGATGTCACTGAAGGAAGGATTCAACACAAAATGTCTGATTAGGCCCACACATTTAAATTGTGAAATGACGGACTAACAACGAAGACTACAGATGCCAGTAAGCACAAAAGAACAAGTCTCCTCGTAGCATTTAGGGCAACACAAACATTTAAATGAATCCATTTCTCCTTCTAGTTCATAGAATTTTTAGGTTTACTTAAAACAAAGTTTTGGTATTTCAGATTGTGTGCAGTGACCCTGGAGGGCAGAGGAAGACAAGAGTCAGGACAATGCCAGGGGTGTGGAGCTGCCAACCATTATTCTGATGGGTAAACCCTTCACCCCGAACACCAACTTGCTCTCTCTCCCCATCCCCGGAGCTGTTTCATTCTCAGGGACGCGTGTACATAGTTCAATTCTCCCCTCATGCTGTTTGGTCTCACATTATCATCGCTTCTGTCATCACTTCTGTCATCTAGTAGCTGGTTCCCTCTGGAATTTCCCGCTGGGTAGCTGGTGCCTGGCCACACACAGTTTCATCTGGAAAAGCGAATGATCAGAGGCCTTGGGGACGAAACACTCTCAACCCATTCTCAAACTTTAAATGTTCTACACCGTCGAAACACACTATTTCTTTGTTGTTTGCACTGACTGACGGTCAGAAGACAGAGACTGGGGATAAATGAGTCTTTTTCTGGATGGCAAGATGTAACTAGTGGGGTGCCACAGGGTTCAATCTTGTCCTTAAAAAATGTATTTTAGTCCAAACATATAACCCCCCCCCCCCCCCCCCCCCCCCCCCCCCACCCCGCACCCAACGACGAACAATTCACAGGGTTCAGTCCTTGGGCCCCAGCTATTTACAATCTATATAAACGACTTGAACCTTGAAATAAGAACCTTACAAATGGATATAGATAGGTTAGGAGAATGGGCCAAAATGGGGTTTAACGGAAGTGTGAAGTTATGCAGTTTGATCGGAAAAATGGGAAGACAACTCATTATCTAAATGGGGAGAGACTTCGGGGTTCTCCGGTGCAGAGGGATCTGGGAGTCCTTGTGCATGGGTTACTGAAAACGAGCATGCAGGTGCAGCAGATAATAAAGAAGGCAAATTAAATGTTGGCATTTATAGCAAAAGGAATTGAATGTAAAGGTAAGGAAGTGTTGTTGCAATTATACAAGTTGGCCACACCTGGAGTATTGTGCACAGTTTTGGTCTGTTTATTTGAGGAAAGATGTAGTGGCATTGGAGGCAGTTCAGAGGATGTCCACTAGATTGATTCCCGAGATGAGGGGTTTGTCATATGAGGAGAGAGGCCTATACTCTCCAGAGTTTAGAGGATGAGGGGAGTTCTAATTGAGGTGTACGAGATGCTAAAAGGTTTGGATAAAGTTGACGTGGAGCTGCTGCTTCCTCTTGTGGGACATTCTAGAATGAGAGGTCATAGTCTTAGAATAAGAGGTACCAAATATAAAACGGATTTGAGGAAAAACTACTTCTCCCAAAGGGTTGTGAATCTGTGGAATTCGCTACCCCAGAGTGTGGTGGATGCTGGGCCAAATGGCGTAATTCTGCCCCTAAAACTTCTGAACTTATGGTCATTTTTCTTTCCCCCCCCCACCTCCCCACCTAACCCTCAATCGTTTCTTTCATATAAGCTCTTAGAATCATAGAATTCCTACAATGCAAAAGGAGGCTATTTGGCCCATCGAATCTGCACTGACCGTACGAAAGGGCACCCTACCTCAGCCCAGTCCCCCACCCTATCCCTGTAACCCCGTAACCTCACCTAAACTTTGATAATTTAGCACGGCCAATCCACCTAACCTGCACATCTTTGGACGGTGGGAGGAAACCGGAGCACCCGGAGGAAATGGGGAGAGAGTGCAAACTCCACACAGACAGTGTCCCAAGGCTGGAATCGAACCCGGGTCCCTGGCGCTGTGAGGCATCAGTGCTAACCGCCGTGCCGACATGCCGCTCTTAAATAGGCTCCCTTTCAAAAATGCACAATTGGCTGTAAGGCGCGTGGGGACGTCCTTGGTGGAACCAACAATTCTACGGACACGTGCTTGTAGGATTAGAATAGCGGTTTTAATATACTCACAACAGAGCCAGCCTGTTGGCCATTGAACTTTCGGTGAACTGGCCGGCTGACCATATGGCACACTGATCTTTTATACAGCAGCTTCCGGGGGAGGAGTCCTGGGCAGAGCCAAGGGAGAAGCCCTGTACAACTCGAGCATTCCAGGAGCTACTCCCCCTGGAGGACAAGTAGTGCAACTGCACTTATAATACAGACACATGTATATACAGATTATAATCTGGTGTGAATCACATTCACCACAGTCCTAAGGTTGTGCAAGGCGCTACATAACCACAAGTCTTTCTTCCCCCTGAGATGCCACATTCTTTTCTGTCGGACTTGCTGGGGGAGGGCGGGGGTGGGGCAAGGTTTTCCAATTTTGTTACAGATTGCCGGCACCTGCAGTACTTTATTTCTCCTCAAAGAAAAGTACCGAACGTCGTAAAGTGCGTCAGAGAATCGGTAGACATCATACAACCCTGGACCGGGGCAACGAGACTTCAAATCCGCACAGCACCGAGTGACATTCCTGTAAAATGTTGTTGTTGTAGTATGTGGTCAGTATTTTAATTAAATATTTTTTGTGTGGCTGCACAGACACGGTATTTAAAGTGCAGAAAATCTCTACCTGTGGGTGGCCATGCAGGCCTGTTGCTCGTTATGCTTTCCCTTAATTTGCTCTGTTTTAATTACCTTTGCTCAAGAGTCGCCAGGTATCTTTCTGATACCGCCACAAGGTTCAAACCCGAATACTGATCAATGACTCGATACACCAGTTAGTAAGTTTGAAATCAATGCACATTTATTTACACACACAGTCAATTATTACTCATGCACAAACTCTACTCACTAAACTACAACTACTACTAAAAGCCTATACTTAGCTTCGGGCACCCACTCAGTCAGAGGAACAATGGCCGTTGTCCGGTTCTGATACTGTTGGCTTCGAACTGGTATAGAGTAGTAGCTAGGAGCGCCTATCTCGTAGCGAGCGTTGACCGTAGACTTACTTGGCTGGTGCTTGGCGGGCCTCTCGTCGCTGAGAGCCAAAGGCCAAGGTGAAGGTGAAGAAGAAGAGAGCAATCTGTCTTTGGGGACTCCTCTTTATGCCCCAAAGGGTTTCGAGCCCTTCTGGGCGGTTCCTGAACTTGGCCCCAATTAATTGGACCATGTCCCAATCATTTGTATCGATTCTCTCCAATAAAGGGGTCGTTCCCCGATCGTTGGGCCGGCCCTAGGTACCTGTTGGCCTGCCTTTGTTTTAGTCTCCACTGGCGCCGGGGAGTCTGCCCTGGCACCGATTGCTTAAATGTTTCTCTTTTGTCCCCGGAGATAGCTCATTACTATGCTAATGGCTTGTAGTATCAGTTCTGTCTGGGATCTGCAAGTTCCAATCCACAGGAAACCTTGCACCTGCTTGTTTTCCAATTACTGTCCAATTTTCCCTGTACTCTTTGCGAGTGTCCATTTTGGAATCGGGACATGGCCACCTCAGGTGGCTACAGGTCAAAGGGCATCATTAGCACGAGGAGCCAAACTCACTTGTGTTACTGTGGGGAAAGTAGTGGAATGAATGTAGCCACCTCTGAGTGGAGGAGGGACTAAGCTGGTGTTAGACTAATTCAGAATGTGAAGAAGACCATTGCACCCCCGCATTCCACACCAACTCTGACGCCCCAAAATGCTTCAGGGTGAGTGAATTATTTGGGGCATGCAGTTACTCTGCTTAGCTATGTACAGTGAGAGAACGATACCTGGGTAAAAACTTTTGTGCAGGAAGGGTGACCTTTGCATCAGATATGGTGAGGCACAATGTTTAAAAATGTTCTTTGTTGTCAAAGGCAATCTTTGTTCCAAGTTGTTCTAGTTACCCGACCACCACTGATAGGTATTAAACATCCAACGTGAACTGGATTCCAAACAGCCCTTCATTCTGATTTCTACATATTGCTCAATTCTTATTCTGACCATGACCAATTTGGCTATCTCATTTGGCAGCACACAGGAATAGCACAGAGGGAATATCTGTCCTATGCAGTGGGCTGGGTGTGTGTGTGTGTCTGTTGTGTGTATGTTTGTAAGACTCTGTGTGTGTGTAAGTCTGTGTCTGTAAGACTGTGTGAGTGTGTGTGTAAGACTGTGTGTGTGTCTGACTGTGTGTGTAAGACTGTGTGTGTATGTAAGACTGTCTGTAAGACTGTGCATAAGGCTGTGTGTGCCTGTGTGTGTGTAAGACTGTGTGTAACTATGTGTGTGAGAGACTGTGTCTGTGCACAAGACTGTGTGTGTAAGACGCTGTATGTTTGTATGTTAGACTGTGTGTGTGTAAGACTGTGAGTGTAAGACTGTGTAAGACTGTGAGACTGCGTGTGTGTAAAACTGAAAGTGAGATTGTGAGACTGTGTGTGGAAGACTGTGGGACTGTGTGCACGATTGTGTCTGTAAGACTGTGTACGGCTGTGTGTAATACTCTGAGACTGTGTGTGTGTGAGACTGTGTGTCTGTGTGCAAGACTGTGTAACACTGTTTGTATGTTAGACTATGTGTGTCTGCGTAAGACTGTGAGACTGTGTGTCTAAGATTTTGTGTGTAAGACTTTGTGTAAGACTGTGCATGCAGTGAATGTGCATATGTATACAAACATAGAATTTACAGTGCAGAAGGAGGCCATTTGGCCCATCGAGTCTGCACCAGCCCTTGGAACGAGCACCCCAATTTAAGTCCACACTTCCGACCAATCCCCGTAACCCAGTAACCCCACCTAACCTTTATGGACACTAAGGGCAATTTATCATGGCCAATCCACCTAACCTGCACATCTTTGGACTGTGGGAGGAAACCAGAGCACCCGGAGGAAACCCACGCAGACACGGGGAGGACGTGCAGACTCCGCAGACAGTGACGCAGCGGGGAATCGAACCCGGGACCCTGGAGTTTTGAAGCAACTGTGCTAACCACTGTAAGACTGTATGTGTGTAAGACTGTGTGTTTGTGTGTTAGGCTGTGTGTGTATGTGTGTAAGACCATGGGCGGGGTTCTCCGTCCCGCTGCACCAGATTTCTGGTGCGACGCGCCCCTGGGATTCTCCGTCCCGCCAGCGGCAATGGGGTTTCCCATTGAGGGGCAGCCCCACGCCGTCGGGAAATCCCTGGGCTGCCGGCAAAACGGAGAATCCCGACAACGGAGAATCCAGCCCCTTGTGCGCGTGTAAGAGAGAGTGTGAAACTGTGTGTAAGATTGTGTATGTGTAAGATTGCGTGTGTGTGTGTTTGTGTGTGTAGGACTGTGAGACTATGTGGTAGTGAGTGTGTGTATAAGACTGTGTGTATGTGTGTGTGAGGTTGTGTGGAAGACTGTGTGTATGCAAGACTGTGTGTGTGTGTGTGTGAGACTGTGTGTGTGAGACTGTGTGAGTGTGTGTGAGACTGTGTGAGTGTGTGTGAGACTGTGTGAGTGTGTGTGAGACTGTGTGAGTGTGTGTAATGGGTGTGAGTATGTCCAGAGAAGCACACGTGTTCC
The DNA here is from genome assembly GCF_902713615.1 of Scyliorhinus canicula. Lineage (NCBI taxonomy): Eukaryota > Metazoa > Chordata > Chondrichthyes > Carcharhiniformes > Scyliorhinidae > Scyliorhinus > Scyliorhinus canicula. The sequence goes on along the minus strand of NC_052163.1, from coordinate 124,851,515 downwards.
TTTTAGTGCAGATCAAATCATTTTTCAAAATGCTTTCAATCTTCTGGCAGACAATCCAGCTCCTGGCAGATCATAGCTGAAGGAGGGACCACCGCTGCACACCAGCTCAGGACTCAGACTATTGGTTAAATGTGGGGACTGCTTCATGAGGGTATCCCACTTGCCCACTCAAACGAGTGGAATACCATCAGATCACAGCACAAAATCAGATCAGTTGCGTCCCTCATTTTAATTCCCCCAATCCCACCTCCCCCCCATCCCCAACTCTAGTTTCCACCAAGCAGGATGCTGAACCTGGGGCCAAAGATTCCTGCATAATTTATGTAACAAGGAAAACTCATCGCCCAAGCTTGAGAACGCAGCCATTCAGAATCAGTACCCGTCCAAGTCACGATCAGACTGCAGTGAGATCATCGCAGAGTTTCTGCTCTTATTTTTCAGTCTTGATAACTGACGCAAATTGCCCGCCGACGGAAGATGAAGAATTGCCTTATATCCTTAAAACATCTGTTGTCTGCTCATTCCCAGGCCACTTATACAGAATGTAAGATCTATTTTTAAGCCCAATGGAGCAACTAATTTTTTAATGTTTGGGATTATGCTCTCGGGCTCCAAGTTGACGTCAGGGGTTTTAAAGAATTGTGTATCTGGATCACAGACAGCGAGCGTTGCTGAAGGCCTTACTGTCTCGCAGAAGTAACATAGGGCCAGGAGGTCCCAGTCGCAAATTCCCAGTGCGCGGCGAATCAATCGCGGCCAAAGCAGCAGAGTAGGAGGCTGAGTGGGAAGAGGATCAGGCAGGGCTCTGAAGTACATGGGGAAGGAACAGCCGGAATTCTCATTGTTATGAGAGCTAACTCGGGCGAGGCGTTGGGTGGTCTAAAAGGTTGCACAACGGGTAGCACTGCTGCTTCACAGCACCAGGGTCCCGGGTTCGATTCCTGGCTTGGGTCACTGTCTGTGCGGACTCTGCACGTTCTCCCCGTGTCTGCGTGGGTTTCCTCCGGGTGCTCCGGTTTCCTCCCACAAGTCCCGAAAGACACGCTTGTTAGTAAATTTGGACATTCGGAATTCTCCCTCTGTGTACCCGAACAGGCGCCGGAGTGTGGCGACTAGGGGATTTTCACAGCAACTTAATTTTTATTTTAAAAAAAATAAATTTTGAGTACCTAATCCATTTTTTCCAATTAAGGGGCAATTTAGCGTGGCCAATCCACCTAGCCTGCACATATTTTGGGTTGTTGGAGCGAAACCCACACAAACATGGGGAGAATTTCAAACTCCACACAGAGAGTGACCCTAAGCCGGGATCGAACCTGGGACCTCGGCACCGTGAGGCAGCAGTGCTAACCCATTGTGCCACTGTGCTGCCCGACAGCAACTTTTTTTATATAAATGTTTTTTATTGGGCTTTTGAACAAAGTATATTTACCGTTATGTCCTACAGTAACTTAATTGCAGTGTTAATGGAAGGCGAATTGTGACAATAATAAAGATTATTATTATTATCATTACAGCGTGAATTGAGTGGGATTCAAGGTTGTCCACACTGGCCAAGTGGAACCCATTCAGTCCTCAAAGCGTTAATCACCAGCCTGTAGTCACAACCTGCATGACTCAAGGCGAAAATGGAACAGTTTTTTCTCACCTGTGGTTTTGCATTAGATAGCGGCATTACACCCAAGCTAGCTCTAAAATTAAAAACCAGAAGCTTATAATATTCTCCCCCTCTCACCCCAGCTTCCTGACATCTGCTGTGGTTACCAATTCTGTGGGTTAGCACTCTTATGACCTACATACACACTTACCCAGCTGCACCGAAGCTGTTATTGATCAAAAGGACTTGTACAACTGTACTGATCTCGGACGTAAACAAATCCCTATTGTTGTGAGCAGATTTTACACAAAGGCATAAACGGCATTTTATTGTTAACGTCGCAATTAGGAAACTTTTCAAGTCTGATTCTGGCAAGGAGGGTAACATATTTGTAGCGGAAGAATATTGCAGAGATCAGTGTTAATTCTGTTTTTTTAAATGCTGCAAGAATTCATCCAAGGCAGAACAAGCCTCATTAAAAAGATTGATCTTCACCGCGGCTCACAGTCTTCATGACTATTCCGATAATATTTTCCTGGGACATTGTTAGGTCGGTTGCCGCTGACACTACTATTGGTTTCAGTGGATCACCGGACAAACTGACCCACCCTCCATCCCCCCACTTCTCCCTGAACCAAGAGAGAGGGAAAGCAACAACCTCCTTCTCCCGCTCGCTGATCCCCGCTGGATAGCGCTGAATGAAGATGGGGGTCGTCCTTCCTGTTCTCCACTCCGCTCCGTTCTTTCAGGAATTGCCTATCCCAGAGGCTTGAGGGGGGGACAGGGGGAGCCATGCAAAACAGCTTGGCCATCGGCGGGACCTGCCTCTGGCGTGCTGCCTCTGCCTCCGGAAAACAGGGCGCAACGAGGCCGGAAAATCCGGCCCGGAGAGGGAATTCTGAACCCTCAGGGAATCAAGCTTTATGGGGAGCAGGAGACCCTGAACCAAAGAGGAGTGGGCAGGGCGACACGGCGGTTAGCACTGCCGGTTCACAGCGCCAGGGACCCGGGTTCAATTCCGGCCTCGGGTGACTGTCTGTGTGGAGGTTGCATATTCTCCCCGTGTCTGCGTGGGTTTTCCTCCCCCAGCCCAAAGATGTGCACGTTGGGTGGATTGGCCACGCTGAATTGTCCCTTAATAGCCAAAGGTTAGATGGGGTTACGGGGATGGGATGGAGGATTGAGCAGAGGAAGAGTGCTCTTTTGGAGGGTTAGTGCAGACCCGATGGGCCGAATGGCCTCCTTCTGCACTGTAGGGATTCTACAATCATATTGAATGGTAGAGCAGGCTCGAGGGGCCTTCTGGTCTTCTCCTTCTAGACCAAATAACCGTTCAAGCAGCTTGAATTATCCCCAGGGTGCAGCCATGTACTGTGGCATTGTCAACAGGAACATTTGACACAGAGGTTAGTGGGGCACTCACAGCTTCTCAGCCTGAGAATTGGGTGTGCCTGCATATCATTTCTCTCCTGCTGGCTGGCTGGCTGCGTGAGGCTGCACTGAGTTTGCGGGGCAGCTTGGGCCTTCCGGTCGTGCAGCTCATAATGCGGGGTTCGTCTGGAGCACCAAAGTGTGTCCATAGTCTCGGGAGCTCCTTAGCTGAGCTTGCTCCCACCATTTACCTAAACAAATGTTCCACAACAGAGATTTCAGCCGTCTGGGATTCTCCCCCGCCTCCACTGAGATCGGGAGAAGAAAGGAGAAGCCTGCATTGATTTAGCATCTTTTACAATGTCAGGCCATCCCAATGCACTGTACAGCCATCCAAACACTCTGAGGTTTTGTCACTGTTGTGATGTAGCAAGCATGGCGGCCAATCTGTGCACAGCAAGATCCCACAAACAGCAATGCAATAATGAGCTGACGATCTGTTTCTAGGTTTTGACTGATGAATATTGCTGAGGATTCCCTACTCTTCTTTGTTTTATGAGGGAAGACAAGGCCTTGGTATAACGTTCCTCATGAAGGACGGCGCTTCCAATTGTGCGGCACCCCCTCAGTACTGCACTGGAGCACCAGCCTCATTTCTTTTTTAAAAAATAAAGTTAGATTATCCAATTATTTTTCATTTTCCAATTAAGGGGCAATTTAGCGTGTCCAATCCACCTAGCCTGCACATCTTTGGGTTGTGGGGGTGAGACCCACGCAGACACAGGCGAGTATGTGCAAACTCCACACGGACAGTGACCCAGAGCCGGGATCGAACCCGGGTCCTCAGCGCCGTAGTCCCAGTGCTAACCACTGTGCCAACTTGCCGCCCCCAGCAGTCTAAGTTCTTAACTCAAACCCATCGCCTTCTGTCTCAGAGATACAAAATACTCTCACTGACCCACGTTGACTTGACCGTGGTTTGTTTCCTAGTGACATGAGTTCACCAAACTGATGCATCCTGATGGGTCTGATTTCCAGCAAGTCATTATTTCCAGTGTGAACTCAACCAAAGGTGATGAATCCTCAGTCACTCAGTCAATGACAGCACCCAATGCTGCTCTCTGTTCCTGCCAGATATTCTGTTGTCTGCCCAAACATAGCAACTGCACAGTAACTTCCTGGAATCAATTCAATGGAAAATCACAGCTTAGCTCCAGTGCTGATACTGTGGGATAGAATTTTCTAAAACTTTGTTTCCAGTTTTCCACATTCCAACGACTCGGAACCTTGCAGCAACCAAGCCGGGATTTTCCGACCTGGCACTGCTGGGACCCGCCCAGCTCAGAGTCCACTGACTTTCGGCAGGACTGGACTGTCGCGGTACGAAAGTGGCATTGGGGAAGCGCACCTCGAGACTGAGATAGAGAGGCTATTGTTAGAGGAAAGCGTAAGCTCCCAGCAGACAATCCAACCCGTCACATGTTCAACCCTCCAGCCTCTCAAATGTCTGCAGAAAGCAATAAACATTCCATTTTGTGGCTCAGTTTGATAGCTCTCTTCGCCTGGGTCCGAAGCCCCACACCAGGAGTTTGAGGTGTAATCTAGGCTGACTCTGCAGTTCAGCAGCGAAGGAGTGTCGCACTGTCGCAGGTCCTGCTTATTGGACAAGACATGAAACCAGGGCTGTGTGAAGTGAGAGTGAATAATTCGATGGTGCTGTGGAAGAGGAGGAGGGAGTGCTTCTCAGTGTCCTGTCCCATTTCTCCCTGGCCGTTATCTCTGTCTGCGGGAGCTTGCTTCAAATTGTCAGCCACATTTTCAGCATTACAATAGAAGTAGTTAATTGACTGTGTGGCGCTGTGAGGCATCCTGCGGACGTGACAGTCGCTATATAAATGAAAGAATGATCAATACCAGGAGTGACCTTTCAGAAAGGGTCGTGGATGCAGAAACACCAGAATTGCGCAAGAGATTATTAGGTTCCCGAAAAGGAATGTTGGGCTCACCTGCAATTATCTTTGTGGACAGCAGCTTTGTAAAAGGCCTTTAGTTTTCTAAGAGCCACCTTCCTTGCAATCTGCCAGTGACTGCTGCAGTCTAAACGGCAATTAGCTCAGTGTGGCCTGAGGTGGGGGGGGAGGGCTGCTGGTGGGGCACATGAGGTGGAGGGGCATGAGGTGGGGGGGACATGATGTGGGCATGGGGGCATGAGGTGGGGGAGCAGCGGGTGGGGTGACATGAAGTCGGGGTTGGGGGTGGGGGGGGGGGAAGGTGGGGGGAAGACATGAAGAATTTCTGTCTTAGATTTCTCCTTTAATTCTGCCATGGTGCATAAAGGGTTAAAAAACAGTTTCATGCACAGAAATCCAAGGATACATTTTCTAGATTCTCACACGCAGCGAGGGAACTCCCGCAATTCTCTGCTGCCCACCCACAGTGTGTGAGGTATCGGGTGTGTGTGCTGAGCACTTGGTAAATGTACAGCCTCGTGTACCTGCTTAATTTAGGGCAGTTGTTAACAATTAGTCAGTTGGTGATCTTTATTTGAAATTTACAAACACTTCCTTAAAGCTACTTGTTCCCAATGACTTGGTTGAAGGTATTGAACAGTCCATCTTGTTCAAATCAGCCACTTCTGTCAGCCTTTGTCAGCAAGGTAATCAAACCCAATGATTACTGTGAGAAAAATAGAAAGAATTGGCGTGTTAGAACATCACAGCATTTGCCCAGTATTTATTGTTATCTATTATTCGGGGAGTTTGCTAAACTTAATGACTATTGCAAAAATGTCTGTAATGTCAGTGCAACCCTTTGCTTGTTCCCTGTTTATTCAATTCGAAAGTTAAAGCCCAGGTCGAAGTTTACTCCAGTAATTTTCAGCTGCCAATGAAAGGCAGGAAGCTCTTTTGAGATCCTTTGATAAAGTCAATAACTGAAATAAATGGAACAGTGTTCCCTATTCATTCCCCAAGCATACCGTTAATGTATCTGGATATATTGGCAAATAAAAACACAACCTGTGGGACGTGGGAAGCTAAAGATCACCAAAAAGAGGAGTCCGATAGCAACATTCCATAACACCTCAGTTGACTCTTGGCCTGATCGGGTCCTCGGGAGATTTGGGGAGGAAAGATGGGAAAGTGTGTGGGTTTACATATCTGGAAACGGTCGACAGGCTGGGTCCCTTTTTCTGCTGAAAACAGAATGCTGAAGGGTGAACTAATAGAGGTCTTTAAAGTTGCAATTGCAATAAGTCCCACGAAGCCCACGGGAATCCAGAATTGATCTTCCTGTGGGGCTCATATGAGATTCCCTGGCAGTGGGCAGAGGCCCAGCCAGCTGGGGCTCGTATGATTGAGCATAAAAGCCGGCCCAAGCAGAGACTGGCATGTTGGTTTCCCAACGAGAACTGTGGAGTGTAAATAGTTACTGCCATGGACAGACTTTATCTGAAGTTAAATAAATCATTTGTTTCTTTTTTATAAATTTAGATTGCCCAATTCATTTTTTCCAATTAAGGGGCACTTTCGCAACATCCCAGGGCAGCAGCCAAATGACCAGGTCACCTCCAATTGCAACCGGGCATAATATTCGGGAGCCGCCAGAGACAAGCAGGAGAGCTCCCCCGAGGACGAGGGAGAATTCGACAGCTTTGCCAGGCATGTGGGTGTGGAGCACGAGGTAGTCAGGGCTGCCAGAATCCACGGAGGGAGCGGTGCCCTGGGCAGGAGATGAGGTTGCTGCGAGCCAGGGCCTTGAACGTGGCCCCAACCGAGGAAGACAACATGGTGCAGCTAAGCTGCATCACAACCTCTAGGGTGAAACCAATTTGGGTCACACTGCAGTGGAATGAGCACCCGGGTTGTTGTCTCCATCATGGGTCAACAGACCTTCCGCCAACTTCACATAGGAATCTTGTCACTAACCCTGCGTGAAACCAAGGGCAGATTGGTCACCTACATGGGCGAAGCACTGAGCATCATAACAACCACCGTGACCCCGGTGACCCATGGATAGCAAACTGTCAGGCTACTTTTGGTCATGGTTCAGGGGCTGGGACCTAACCTGCTGGGCTGTGATTGGCTACGAGTCATCCATTTTGATTGGCAGCAGATGTTTTGGTTGGGCATTAGAAATATGTATGAAGGGCAGCACGGTGGCCTAGTGGTTAGCACAACCGCCTCACGGCGCTGAGGTCCCAGGTTCGATCCCGGCTCTGGGCCACTGTCCGTGTGGAGTTTGCACATTCTCCCCGTGTCTGCGTGGGTTTCGCCCCCACAACCCAAAAATGTGCAGAGTAGGTGGATTGGCCACGCTAAATTGCCCCTTAATTGGAAAAAATAATTGGGTAATCTAAATTTAAAAAAAATATATTAAAAAAAAAGAAATATGTATGAGGTCCGCAGCACATATCCAGTGGTATTCCAGGAAGGCCAGGGCAAGATAAAGGAGCCAGGATACCCACCTACATAGACCCAAAGACTCAGCCCAGATATTTCAGGACACAGCGGGTTCCTTACGCCTTACCAACTAAGGTAGATGTAGAATTACGGTGGCTGAAAAACCTGGGCATCATGCGCCCAGTGTGATTTGTGGAATGGGCTGCACCCATAGTGCCAGTGATGAAGCTGGACAAATGTGTTGGCCTCTGTGTGGACTACAAACTAATGGTGAACAGGGACTCCCACCTGGACCCTTACCCTATGCCTCGGGGAGGTGACTTAGATGCAAAATTGGATGGACTGGATAAAACTTGATATGAACCACCACACGTATCAACCATTGAAACTGGACTCACATCTAGAAAGAAGCGACTGCAGGCTTGCTGGACCATCAACTGGCGAGATTCCTTTTCAACTAAAGGACCAGGCCATATTTGATTTGATTTGATTTGATTTATTATTGTCAAATGTATTAGTATACAGTGAAAAGTATTGTTTCTTGCATGCTGTACAGCAATGCATACCGTACATAAGGAAGGAAGAAGAGACTGCAGAATATAATGTTACAGTTATAGCAAGGTGTAGAGAGATCAACTTAATACGAGGTAGGTCCATTCAAAAGTCTGATGTCGGTAGGGAAGAAGCTGTTCTTGAGTCGGTTGGTACGTGACCTCAAACTTTGGTATCTCTTTCCTGCTGGAAGGAAGTGGAAGAGAGTATGTCCGGGGTGCGAAGGGTCCTTAATTATGCTGGCTGCCTTTCTGAGGCAGCAGGAATTATAGAGTCAATGGATGGGAGGCTGGTTTGTGTGATGGACTGGGCTACATTCACGACCTTTTGCAATTTCCTGCAGTCTTGGGCAGAGCAGGCTCCATACCAAGCTGTGATACAACCAGAAAGAATGCTTTCTATGGGGCATCTGTAGAAGTTGGTGAGGGTCGTAGCTGACATGCCAAATTTCCTCAGTCTTCTGAGAAAGTAGAGTCGTTGGTGGGCTTTCTTAACAATAGTGTCGGCATGGGGGGACCAGGACAGGCTGTTGGTGATCTGTACACCTAAAAACTTGAAGCTCTCAACCCTTTCTACTTCGTTCCCATTGATGTAGACAGGGGCATGTTCTCCACTACGCTTCCTGAAGTCGATGACAATCTCCTTCGTTTTGTTGACATTGAGGGAGAGATTATTGTCGTCGCACCAGTTCACCAGATTCTCTATCTCATTCCTATACTCTGTCTCGTCATTGTTTGAAATCTGACCCACTACTGTGTCATCAGCAAATTTGAGAATCGAGTTGGAGGGGAATTTGGCCACACAGTCATAGGTGTATAAGGAGTATAGTAGGGGGCTGAGGAAAGAGCCTTGTGGACACTGGTGTTGAGGATGATCGTGGAGGAGGTGTTGTTGCCTATCCTTACTGACTGTGGCCTGTGGGTTAGAAAGTTCAGGATCCAGTCGCAGAGGGAGGAGCCGAGGCCAAGGCCACGGAGTTTGGAGATGAGTTTCGTAGGAATGATGGTGTTGAAGGCTGAGCTGTAGTCGATAAATAATAGTCTGACATAGGGGTCTTTGTTATCTAGGTGTTCCAGGGTAGAGTGCAGGGCCATGGAGAGGTGGCACCAATGGAGCTGCTGATAGGCCGATGCCTCACATCCTGGTTAAGCCTGACTTTCCGAAGCCTGGGTAGGAGTGTGGAGCTGCAGTGGGACCCGCAGTGACGGTATCATGACCACAGGATGCCAGGGCAGAATTTCCACCCGGGAACCACAGTTCATGCCCGCACTTTCAGAGATGGTGCCCTCTGGCTCCCAGAGATCATAGTGGAGAAAACAGGGACCATCTCACACAGGGTTAAGGTCCAGGGGAAGATTCTACGTAAATACGCGGACCAGCTGAAGAAGCGAGAGCCCATTTGAGCGAACGTCCGACCAGGGATGTCGATACCTCCACCTAGCCAGGGACCGCTCCTTAGACAGTCCATGCATCCCATTGTGGCCCAATGCCCGGATAATCAGGACAAAGACGATTCTGGCTCAGAAACGGGACATAGATTTAAGGAAAGGGGCAGGAGGTTTAGAGGGGATGTGAGGAAAAACCTTTTCACCCAGAGGATGGTGGGAGTCTGGAACTCGCTGCCTGAAAGGGTGGTGGAGGCAGAGACTATGATAACATTTAAGAAGTATATAGATGATCACTCATGATGCCAAGGCGTACAAGGCTATGGGCAAGTGCTGGAAAATGGTATCAGAATAGTTTGGCAATTGTTTTTGACCGGCACAGATGCGATGGGCCAAATTGCCTTTTCTGTGCTGTGGACTACTCTAAGGCGGGCAGCTCAAGTGAAGAAATTTCCTGACTCCGCAGATCCAGCGCCTTTAAACGGATCACTGTCCAGCATATTTTTGTTCTGGGTAGTTGGGGTCATCATAGAATCATATCATAGATGTGTGATTTTCAACATTCATGTCAGTAATCTCGGCAGCAGTCGTGACATTTTCACTACCCAGCAGCCCCGTGGCTTTCATGTTAGTCAGCGACAGTGAGGGACTGAATGGATAGTTGGGACACAGGGGCTACTTCATGCAACTGCGGCTGATGACCACGAAAGAACCGAAAGCGAGACTAGAGTGCCAAAACAATAAAGACCAGGGTCGGATTTTCATGGCTCCGTCCTTGTCAAAACAGAGGGGGGCGGGGGGGGACATGTTTTAAAAATGGCGGACAAGGCTCGATTCCAGCATTCCACTCAAAGGCAATTTTTAGCAGCGCAGGATAAGGGTGTAGGTAGAGATCCCGCACGCAGCACTTCCAACCTTGTCAGCCCCACTGTTTGGGGGGGGGGGGGGTGCGGGGAGGCTTTGCCTTTCAGAACCCTTGCGAGTCAGGCCACGGTCAGAAGGTGAGGTACCTTGCACCAGCTCATAGGAGTCATAAAGTACAGGCAAACCCTCTGTTGGAACCAACAATTCTAAGGACACGTGCTTGGAGGATTAGAATAGCGGTTTTAATATACTTACAACAGAGCCAGCCTGTAAGCCGTTGAACTTTCGGTGAACTGGCTGGCTGACCCTGTGGCACGGATATTTCTACAGCAGCTCCAGGGGGAGGAGTCCTGGGCGGAGCCAAGGGCGGAGCCCAGTACAAACTCTCGAGTACTCCCAGAGCTACTCCCCCTGGTGGTCAGGTAGTGCAACTGCACTTACAATATTGATACATATATACAGATTATAATACCGTGTGGATCTCATTCACCACACCCTCGTCTGGAGTTAGGAATCTTTTGATAGGTTTGAAATGTGACGCAACTTCGCATGTCATAATGTAACGTTGTACAATAATTTTCTGCTGAAGTGATTGATGCTCGGGCGTTGTTCTTAAAAGGTACGTGGCAATTTAATCGTCCAGCATTGTGAAAATGGAAAAGTATTCAGATGTATTAGAGTAAAGTACTCATGGATAAAGTGCTCTTCTGCGTTCAACAATAGTGCCATTCAGTTTGATTGTTTTTTAAAAATATATATTTAGAGTACCCAATTATTTCTTTTCCAATTAAGGGGCAATTTAGCGTGGCCAATCCACCTACCCTGCACATCTTTTGGGTTGTGGGAGTGAAACCCACGCAGACACAGGCATTCAATTCGATTGTGTCAATTGTTTTGATATTTCTAGCTCCACAAGCATAGAAAAGTGTGAGCTGTGACATGGGGTAATGAGATATTGGGACAGGTGACCATAACTTTAGTCAAGGGAGGTAGAATTTAAAGCACATATTAAAGGCGGAGAGAGAGGTTTAGAGAGATAATTTCAGAACTTAGGACAAAGGCAGCTGGAGGCCATTCACAGGGTTAAACAATCAGCGAAGCATGAGATCTAAGAATGGAAGGGCGCAGATTGCTTGAAGAATTGTGGTGTTGGAAAAGAACTAGGGAGGAGCAAGGCAAGGGAGGGATTAGAAAACAAGGATGGGAATATTAAATTTGGGAAAATTGGGTACCAGGAGACAATGTAGTTTGGCGAGTGCAGGGTTGATGGGTGAAGGGACTTTGTCTTTTTGCCCAGGTCTTGGTGCATATGAGATTGAATTGCTTCAGTGTCTGAGGAATCGTGAATGTTCCTGAACATTGTTCAATCATCAGCGAACATCCTCAGTTCTGACCTTATGATGGAAAGAAGTTTGTTGATGAAGCAGCTGAAGGTGGCTGGGCCGAGGACACTATCCTGAGGAACCCCTGAAGTGATGTCCTGGGACTGAAATGATTGACCTCCAACAACAAGATGCGAACAGACGCACAAACAAGAAGCAGGAGTAGGCCATTCAGCCCCTCGAGCCTGCTCTGCCATTCAATATAATCATGGCTGACCTCATAGTAACCTCCAATCTGTATCCCACCTTATCTTGTTAACCTATCTCCCCCCTGCTTACCAAGAATCTATCCACCTCTGCCTTAAAAATATTCAAAGACTCTGCTTCCACTGTCTTCTCAGGGAGAGAGTTCCAAAGACTCGCGATCCTCTGAGAAAAGATTTCACCTCATCTCTCTTTTAAATGAATGACCCCTTATTTTTAAACCTAGTTCTAGATTCTCCCACAAGAGGAAACATCGCCTCCACATCCATCATCCAGCACCTCATATGTTTCAATCAAGTCTCCCCATATAATAATCTGAATCTTTCATTGTCACACGTATGAAGTTACTCATATTCTTCTAAACTGCAGTGGATACAGGTCTCCCTCCCCAGCCGTTCCTCCTAAGGCACCCCACCCATTCCAGGTGTTAGTGTGGTATACTTTCTCTGAACTACTTCCAACGCATTTATATCCTTTCTTAAATAAGGAACCCAATACAGTATGTGGCCTCACCATAGAACTCCATCAAAATCCTACAGTGCATAAGGAGGCCATTCAGCCCTTCGAGTCTGCACTGACCCTCTGAATGAGTACCCTACCCGGTCCCACTCCCCTGCCCTATTCCCGTAACCTCATAACCCCGACTAACCTATGCATCCTTGGACACGAAGAGGCAACTTAGCATGACCAATCGACCAAACTTGTACATCTTTGGACTTGTGGGAGGAAACCGGAGCACCCGGAGGAAACCCACGCAGACACGGGGAGAACGTGCAAACTCCACACAGACGGTCACCCAAGGCTGGAATTGAACCCGGGCCCCTGTCGCTGTGAGGCAGCAGTGCTAACCATTGTGCCACCACTCTGCCTGATGCCCTGTACAACTGTGGCATAACCTCTCTACTTCGTGATCAATTCCCCTCACAATAAATGATAACATTTCGTTAGATTCTCTAATTACTTACTGTGCCTGTATACTAGCCTTTTATGATTCATTCACTAGGATACCCAGATCTTTCTGCATCTCAGAGCTCTGCAATCTCTCACCATTTAATAATAATAATAATCTTTATTATCAAGCAGGCTCACATTGCAATGAATTTACTGTTAAAAGCCCCTAGTCGCCACATTCCGGCGCCTGTTCGGGTACACAGAGGGAGAATTCAGAATGTCCAATTCACCTAACAAGCACATCTTTCAGGACTTGTGGGAGGAAACCGGAGCACCCGGAGGAAACCCACACAGACACGGGGAGAACGTGTAGACTCCGCATAGACAGTGACCCAGCCGGGAATAGAACCTGAGACCCTGGCGCTGTGAAGCCATAGGGCTAACTACTGTGCTACCATGCTGCCCTTAGGTAATATATTTCTTTTGTATTCTTCCTGCCAAAACGGACATTTTCTCACATTATGCTCCATTTGCCATTTATTTGCCCACTCACTTGTCTATATCTTCTTTAGCCTCTTTATTTCCTCTTCACAACTTATTTTTCTCTCCATACTTGTATCATCAGCAAATTTGACAATCATCCCATCCATCCCTTCATCCAAGCCATTTCCGTAAATTGTAAACAGTTAAGGTCGCAACATTTATCCTGTAGCACACCACTTATTACATCTTGCCAATCTGAAAAAAACCCCACTTATGCCTCCTCTCTGATTTGTGTTTGCCAGACATTCTTCTATTGATGTCTATATGTCACCTCCTACACCATGAGCTTTTATTTTCTACAATAACCATCGATATAGCAACTTATCAAATGCCTCCTGGAAATCTAAGTACAGTACATCCACTAGTTTCCCTTTATCCATAACATATGCTACTTCCCCAAATAACTCCTTGGTTAAACATGGGGCTGGATTCTCTGATTCTGAGACTATGTCCCACATGCCGGTGTGGAAATGGTCAGACAAAATGCCATAAAATGGCCACCGATCCTCCGTTGGCTGGGGGCTAGCATGCCGGCAGCATAGAGCACCCGGCTCTGGCTGCAGATATGGCCCGGAGAATTGCCAGGTTGGGGCGGCATGGTGACTCAGTGGTTAGCACTGCTGCCTACGGCACTGAGGACCTGGGTTCAATCCCGGCTCTGGGTCACTGTCCGTGTGGAGTTTGCACATTCTCCCCGTGTCTGCGTGGGTCTCACTCCCAGAACCCATAGATGTGCAGGGTAGGTGGATTGACCACGCTAAATTGCCCCTTAATTGGAAAACAAAATTGGGTAATCTGAATTTATAAAGAAAAGAGAAAAGAATTGGTGGGTCTGTGGCCATGCATGCGCAATGCATGCGGCCTGCAGTGGCCGCGCCACGCCAGATGGTGGAGGCCGCTTGCCGACCCGGCCTGCAAAATAGTCCCCCTCCCTTTGGCTGGCTTTGCGCCCCGGACCACCCCCCACAGTGCCCCCAGCCCTTGATAAAGTCTTGAATCCGCAGCCGTTACGCCGAGTTCCCGGCTGAGAGCACATGCGGTCGACGCTGTCGGGAACTCGGCCAGTCCGGGGGGGGGGGGGTCTTCCGGAGTGGTGGGCCTCAGGCAATGAACGCCGCTTTGGAGGGGGCGGAGCATCGTGAAAGCGACGCCGCCCCCGATTCGGTTGGGAAATTTGATTCTCCGGCTGATCGCCGAATGCGATTTCGGCGTCGGTGACTGGAGAATCCAGCCCATCATTTCCTTTCACAAAACCTGTTGACTCTGCCCGATTACCGTGAACTTATACAAGTTCTACAACCATCTTCCTTTGTGCTCGGCAGAGAGATTTCCCACTGATTCCTGTTAATTGCTGCTTTGCTGGGGCTCCTTGATGGCACACTCAATCAAAAATACTTTTCACTGTAGCTCGGTACACGTGACAATAAACAAAATCCAAAATCAGAATCAAATGCACCTGGGAGGTCGTGCCGTGGCACCATTCAGTACTGAACCACACATATGTGGACCCGGTGTAATGGCACCTGGGTGGGGGGGGGGGGGGGGGTTCTCCCAGGCCATTAGAGGCCCCCGGGTCGCTGGGCAGGGTGGTACTCTGGCACTCCCACTGCCACCTGGGAACATTGGTACTGCCAGCCTGGCATCATGGTAGTTCCAGGGTGCCCAGGTGGCACTGCCAGATAGGCAGGGGCACTGCCAGAGTGCCAAGCTGGCAGTGCCAATGTTCCCGAGTGACAGGTTACCTGCACCAGGGATTGAGCCGGCGGGTGCCCTGCACTTATGAGATGGGGGACTGGTGGACCCCTAACAGGTAGGTTGGGGCGTTGGGGGAGGGGGGCGGAGGCTGCGGTGGTGGTGGTCAAGAGATCAGGGTGGCATTTAAAAATGGCGCCCCAATCCCTGCCTGCACTGAGCTCGTCTGTGCAGGAAATTAAGGTAAGTGCGGCCTTGGAAGGGCGTTCTCACGGGGGTCACCCACTAAAGACACCCAAAATGGGACTCTGTTTTTCCTGTTAAATCGCGCCCCAAGTTATTTGAACCTCTGAGCTCTCTGTGGGTGCAAGGTGTTTTCAGCTTCACACTTCAGCATGAATCGGGTAGCGAAACCTCAATTCTCTCCAATGCGCAGCACAATAACACTCCTTCCTCCAGGGAGTCTCACTTCATTTTAAGAGCTAGGCGTCAGTTTTGTCGATTGAGGTTGCAGATTTGCAAAATGACTGCACACAGGCATTGCTGTTGTGTGAAGGAACCAAGTCAATCCCTTATCCTGATGACCCCTTCCACAGGCTATTACATGATTCAAAATGGGGATTTTCCAATATTTAGACATACAGACAATCACCAGGCCCATTCAACTGTACTCCAGAAGCCAGGATTTAGCACTATCAAAGTACAGAGGTATAATAATTAACAGCAAAGGAATAACTAACCAGTGTTATCTTAACCGTTATTACTGGTGCTGTACATGTTCCAAAATACAATTTATTATAACACTACACAAGCCCTAAACCCACCCACCTCTCTTCAAACCCCCAGGGCCTTATGTTGTAGCCTGTCGGGCTGGTGCAAAGGACACAGGAAGTTGCTGAGAACAGACTACTATATCACTAGGGCAGTGGCTGAAGACTAACAGGTGCTTTGTGTATCAGCGTACTGTCCACCGCTTTATTTAGTGATTTTGCCCACAGAGAAGATAGTGTTGCTACTTCTGGAAAGTAACAATGTGAGGATTCAAGAGCAGTTAATAGCTGGTCTAGACTCGTGAAGGCATTGAGTAGATTTTATAGAAAAGTTATTTCGAACAAAAGCAACACACTGGCAAAATACATAATGTGTTTACTCTGACGGCCTGACCTAGAGTTAATTTAACATCCTGATAGCGAGTGTGAATTTAATCTGCACAAAGAGGTTTTAAATCCCAAAGTTGGAACAAGCAAACAATAACTGGTGTACACTTGGCAGAGGGATTGATGCTGTCACATTAAAGCAATGCTTTGTAATGTACAGAGTGTTCCAGGGCACTAACCTTGTGCTATCTGAGTTTACAAAGTACTGTAGCAAACAACTTGATAAACCTCTACGCCTCTCAGCTTTCTTCCAATGTTATTTTCTCGCATGAACCTTGTTTTCGTTCCAATGCCTCCTTTCTTCTTACTCTATGAAAGCCACAATGATGAGAACAATCCAGCGGCTGTATTCAATTCTTTGGCAAACTGTTGTCAAAATGCCTGATTCAATTCAGCTCAAAGAAATACTCTACACGGAGCTATGTCAGGGAGGCATCTGCACATGGGAGCTAAAGGAAACGGTTCATAGACAGTCTCGAAGCCTCCATGAAGGCCTGCTCTTTTCACATCAACACATGCAAAACAGATGCTCAATTATGACCAAAACAGCGGTCCAACATCGGGTTGCCAACTGCGATTAAACGTATTCCTAGAGGTTTTACCACATGACTTGACCCCCCCATGCTCCAGCCTTCAATTGGCCAACACAGCCATCCCCGTGACTCACTGCATTCCTACACCAATTGGAAAGCAGAAAGACTCATTACCCAATTGGATGATGCTCGACTGTCAGCCCAAACACTCCTTTTCTCCCATTTTCAATATTTTAATTCTTGGCAAAGAGGAATGTTCAAATAAAATTAAAAGAAAAATAATGTCCTCATGAACAATCCTAATCCGACCTCAAAATGGTGCCAAGACCTTCCATCCAAGAGCAGTCACTGAGAGAGTGCGGTGAGCGAGATGGAAAGAGAGGGCAGCAGACTGCGACGACAGTCCACCATCACCTCTACTTACCCACAATCGGGGGCAGCACGGTGGGACAGCCTGGAAGGCGAAGTTAGGGCTGATAAGCCAACACTGACGTCTCACTTAAATCCAGCCATGCTCAGGAAAGAATCATTCTCAACATAAGGGATCGCCAATTGATGGCATCAGCATCTCTTCACAAGACAAATCCTTAATCTCCGGAATCAATCCAGTGAACCTCCCCTTAACTGTCTCGAATGCAACTACATCCTTCCTCAAGTAAGGGGGCCAAAACTGTGTGGAGTGCTCCAGATAATGGGTGGGATTGTCCGACCCCCCACCGGGCCGGAGAATCGGCAGGGGGAGCGGCGTGAATCCCGTCCCCGCCAGCTGCCGAATTCTCCGGAGCCAGGGTTTTGCGGGGGCGGGAATCGCACCACGCCGGTGGGCAGCCGCTGGCAGCGGCCCCCCCGGCGATTCTCTGGCCCGCGATGGGCCGAGCGGCCGCCCGTTTTCATTGTACATTGAATAATAATAATAATCGCTTACTGTCACAAGTAGGCTTCAATGAAGTTTACTGTGAAAAACCTTGAGTGGCCACATTCCGGCGCCTGTTCGAGGAGGCCGGTACGGGAATTGAACCTGCGCTGCTGGCCTTGTTAATAGAACATAGAACAGTACAGCACAGAACAGGCCCTTCGGCTCTCAATGTTGTGCCGAGCCATGATCACCCTACTCAAACCCACGTATCAACCCTATACCTGTAACCCAACAACCCCCCCTTTAACCTTACTTTTATTAGGACACTACGGGCAATTTAGCATGGCCAATCCACCTAACCCGCACATCTTTGGACTGTGGGAGGAAACCGGAGCACCCGGAGGAAACCCACGCACACAGGGGGAGGACGTGCAGACTCCACACAGACAGTGACCCAGCCGGGAATCGAACCTGGGACCCTGGAGCTGTGAAGCATTTATGCTAACCACCATGCTACCCTGCTGTTCTACATTACAAGCCAGCTGTTTAGCCCACTGTGCTAAACCAGCCCCCAGAATAGAGGATAAAAGTAGGGAAGTGCTGTTGCAACTGTATAGGGCATTGATAAGACCATGGGCGGGATTCTCCCCTACCCGGCGTGAACCACTCCGGCGTCGGGCCACCCGGAAGGTGTGGAATCCTCCGCACCTTCAGGGGCTAGGCCGGCATCAGCGGGGTTGGTGCTGCGCCAGACGGCGTCAAAAGGCTCGGCACCGCACCAACTGGCGCTGAAGGGCCTCCACCGGCCGGCGCGAGTTGGCGCATGTGTGGGAACGCCAGCGTGTGCTGGCGTCATCCCAGCGCATGCGCAAGGGGGGTTCGTCTCTGCACCGGCCATGGCGGAGGTCCACAGCAGCCGGTGCCCCCACGGCACAGGCCCACCAGCGGATCGGTGGGTCACGATTGTGGGCCAGGCCACCATGGGGACACCCCCCAGGGCCAGAACCCCCCGCACCCCACCGAGGACCCCGGAGGCTGCCCACGCAGCCAGGTCCCGCCGGTAAGTACCTGGTCTAATTTACGCCGGCGGGACCGGCCTAAAACGGGCGGCTGTTCGGCCCATCGTGGGCCATAGAATCGCCGGGGGGGGGGGCCGCTGCCATCTTTGGGTTTCGGGGGTGAGATCCACGCAGACACGGAGAGAATGTACAAACTCCACATGGACAGAGACCCGGGGCCTGGATCGAACCCGGGTCCTCGGCACCGTGAAGCAGCAGTGCTAACCACTGTGCCACCGTGCCGCCCATCATGACCTTCTCAAGGGTAATTAGCGCTGGCCTAGCCAGTGATGCCCACGTCCTGTGAAAGAACAAAAAAAAAGGGATGCTATGCGTGGCAGTACGTGTGCGAGAGAGAGAGAGAAAGAGAGCGAGAGACAAAGAGTCAGAGAGAGAGAGAGAGAGACAGAGAGTGGAATTTTCCTAATAAAATGGCAAAGGTCAGGTTCTGACTGAAAACCGGTGAGCTTCTCCACAGAGAAACATCCAGGTTTTACGTCCAGATATTCTGGCACAAATGTCAAATAAAAGCAGTGCGGTGTGTTCCGCGCCGTTATTCTTAAGGGGCCAGGCCCAAAAACTCCAGCAAGCTCAGCTCCACAGAGATTGCAGCTCTGTTTTTGACCCCTCCCCTCATTCCCCACGGTTATTGGGAACCCCCCAACTACCCATCATCACCAGAAATTCCCCCCCCCCCCCATAATCATCGGTGGCAATTTCCCCCCCACAGCCCCCCAGTTCTGGCCATGACCCTGTGGCCCCCTCTCCATGACCCCTCTCCTGTGGTCCTGCCCCCATTGGCCCTACCTCTTGATCCTGAGCCTCGGTTCGCCCCCTTGATAGTGCCAACCTGGCAACCTCTGCCCCCTTCCGCCATGATCACCTCAACTGTGGCAGAGGAGCCGTGACTCCTGCTGGTGTGACTGGAAGGTAAACCTGGTTATGTTGCCGGTGGGAGGGGCAGGGTCAATCTCAATCTGAGATCTCCCTGCCGCAAATCCCGTGATGGCTCTCTCACGAGAGATCGCAGTCGTAACGGAATTTGCACCCACGTCGAATGGGGCCAGAAAGGCGGCCCCAGAGAGAGAAAGTGTTCAAGGTGGAGGTGCTCTGACTCCAACATTTTTCAACTTTAAAGTGTAAAATGGCCTCAGCCTCTAGGTCACCATTGTGCAGACGTCCTCTCTCCATGGAGCAGCCTCTGGCTGTATTGGAAGTAACGCAGGCCTCCCCAAGAATGATTGGAGTTGGCCCCCATGCAGATCTGTTGCTGAGAGTTTGCCTGCGGGCAGTTACACTCTTCCCCCACCAACTCCGCGGACCTGGAATCCGACAAGAAAATCCAGGAGGTTTGTAACAAACTCAGTTGGCTACCTGCTGCTCACAAGCTGCATCCTACCATTGGGAAAATAGCTCGGGGTGGGATGGCTGGCAGCAAACCAGTATGCTGGCCTGTAGTTTTCCATGGTGCACCTGTAAACGTTGGTAAGGGTTAATGTGGACATGCTGAATTTCCTTAGGTTCCTGAGGAAGTATAGGCGTTGTTGTGCTTTCTTGGTGGTAGCATCGACGTGGGTGGACCAGGACAGATTTTTGGAGATGTGCACCCCTCGGAGTTTGAAACTGCTCACCATCTCCACCTCGGCTCCGTTGATGCTGACAGGGGCGTGTACAGTACTTTACTTCCTGAAGTCGATGACCAGCTCTTTAGTTTTGCTGGCATTGAGGGAGAGATTGTTGTCGTTACACCACTCCACTAGGTTCTCTATCTCCCTCCTGTATTCTGACTCGTCGTTATTCGAGATCCGGCCCACTATGGTCGTATCATCAGCACACTTGTAGATGGAGTTGGAACCAAATTTTGCCGCGCAGTCGTGTGTGTACAGGGAGTAGAGTAGGGAGCTAAGTACGCAGCCTTGCGGGGCCCCGGTATGGAGGACTATTGTGGAGGAGATGCTGTTGTTCATTCTTACTGATTGTGGTATGTTGGTCAGAAAATCGAGGATCCAGTTGCAGAGTGAGGAGCCAAGTTCTAGGTTTTGGAGCTTTAATATGAGCTTAGCTGGGATTATGGTGCTGATGGCGGAGCTGTAGTCAATGAATAGGAGTCTGATGTAGGAGTCCTTGTTTTCGAGATGCTCTAGGGATGAGTGTAGGGCCAGGGAAATGGTGTCTGCTGTGGACCGGTTTCGATGATATGCAGATTGCGGTGGATCAAGGCGTTCCGGGAGTATGGAGGTGATGTGCTTCATGATCAACCTCTTGAAGCACTTCATTGACACTGCAATGAAGTTACTGTGAAAATCCCCAAGGATTTTCCCTCAGAGAGGGTATGGAACTGTCAGATGTATTCATGGCTTTGGTTGCTGCTTTCGTTTGCAATAGATTTAAGTGCTTTCCACTGGATTCCATTGAAAAGCAATAACGATACACCATTTTGATAAACAGAGCTGCCAAGTTCTGCCTTAGACTAAACAAAACTCTTCCATTATCATTAGTTTATGTTCCTAATGCAGTAGGAGCCCAGGTCTTTAAATGGATTCAGATCCCTGTTCAGCTTTCTTTCTAACGATTAAATGTGGCCCATCCCAATCAACCCATCTGTTGGCAACCATATTAACAAGGGCTTGCATTTAAATAGCA
This sequence comes from Scyliorhinus canicula, assembly GCF_902713615.1. Lineage (NCBI taxonomy): Eukaryota > Metazoa > Chordata > Chondrichthyes > Carcharhiniformes > Scyliorhinidae > Scyliorhinus > Scyliorhinus canicula. The sequence goes on along the minus strand of NC_052163.1, from coordinate 124,830,387 downwards.
TCTTATCCTGTCTATCAAATACACATCAAAGCATGGGTCATGGGACTGAGGGGTAATGTGTAGGCCATTTGGTCCACCCCACCCCCGCCAATAACCCTGAACTCCCCTGTCTACCAAACATTTGTCTAATTCAGCCTTGAATAAATTAAACCACCAGGCCTCCGCTGCTTTCTGTGGAAGAAAATTCCTAACGACCCTCAGAAAAAATAAATAAAAAGGGAAACCTTTTAAAATGTGTCACATCAATTTCCCGTTTTGCCCAAAGATGTGCCAATTAGGTGGATTGACCAGTCTAAATTACCGCTTAGTGTCCAGGGATGTGCACGGGTTAGGGCGAGTTGGACGGGGGACTGGGCATGGGTAGGATGCTCTTTCGAAGGGTCGGTGGGTGCAGACTTGATGGGCTGAATGGTCTCCTGCAAGGTAGGGATTCTATGATTTTATGATTATTTAAAAAAATAAATTCAGAGTGTCCAATTCATTTTTTCCAATTAAGGGGCAATTTAGGGTGGCCAATCCACCTAGCCTTTGGGTTGTGGGGGGCGAAACCTACGCAGACACAGGGAGAACGTGCAGACTCCCAGGGCAAGGGATCGAACCTGGGACCTCGGCGTCATGAGGCAGCAATGCTAACCACTGCGCCACCGTGCTGCCATGATTATGGACGCTGTGCTCATTTCAATACTCACTCTTTTCACCATTTTTGCAATCTCTGTGTACTCCTACATTTATCTGTTCTGTCCCCTCCTGCCACATTCTAGTTATTGTTATCCAAATTGCTAACTGCCCTATTACCTTTAATTTACCACATCTCCCCTCACAGGATCCCTTTCCCCTCACTATTTAGTTTAAAGTCTTCTCCTGCACCCTAGTTATGTAAGTGTAAAGTTGCCATCGTCCCAGATGACCATAGGTCGCTTCCCCCTTTGAGGTAGTGGTTTAACCTGAGGATCACCACGGAACTTTCAGGAATAACCTCAGCTGGTACGGGAATTGAGCCCGCGCTGATGGCCTCCCGCTGCATCACGAACCAGCTATCTAGCCACTGAGCTAAACCGGCCAACTAGTTATGCGGCTTGCCAGAACACTGTTCTCAGCACGATTCAGGTAAAGCCACCCCAACGTACAAATCCCACTTTCCCTCATTCAAAATCAAAACCCATTCCTCTGACCCCAGTCTTTGAGCCAAGTACTCGAGGTATTTATCGACCTTATTTACTCTTCGCCTATTTTGCATTGGCTCAGTTAATAATTCAGAGTTTGAGGTTTTGATTCTGAATTTAGCCCCTAGTAACCCCTAGCTGCCCAAAACCTCTCAGTGGAACCCACTTCCTCGTCTATTCTATGATTTGTAAATTTTAAAATAAATTTAGAGCACCCAATTCATTTTTTCCAATTAAGGGGCAATTTAGCGTGACCAATCCACCTATCCTGCACATCTTTGGATTGTGGGGGTGAAACCCACGCAGACACAGGGAGAATGTGCAAACTCCTCACGAACAGTGACCCAGAGCCGGGATCGAACCTGGGACTTCGGCGCCGTGAGGCAGCAGGGCTAACCCACTGCGCCACTGTGCTGCCCTTCGTCTATTCAATAATGTTGATACCCATGATAATTGGATCCTCCCCCTTCCACTGCAGATTCCTCTCCAGCACTAAGCAGATGTCCCAAACTCTGGCAACACAGCCTTTTTAAAAAAATAATTTTTATTGAAAAATTTTGTATTTATACAACAACAACGAACCGTAATAAAGTACCAACAATAACAATAATGATAGCAATCATAAACATTCGCCCATTCTCAATGAACAACAAAACATATTAACAACAATTTAAATTAACACAATGTTAAGTTACATAACCATAAAAAAAATAGAAACAATAAGAAGGAACACCCCCCCCTCCTGCATTACCTTATAAATGTCAGACACCTTCCCCTCTCCGACCCACACCCCCGAAAGCACTCTGTCCATTGCCCCCCGTGAGGGCAGCAAAGGGAACTCCTCTACCTGTCGCCTAGCAAATGCCTTTACCTGCAAATATCTGAACATGTTCCCTTGGGGGAGCCCAAATTTATCTTCCAGTTCCCCTAGGCACGCAAACCTCCCGCCAATAAACAGGTCCCTCAGTTTACTGATGCCCACCCTATGCCACCCCCTAAATCCCCCATCAGTGTTCCCCGGGATGAACCGATGATTTACACCTAATGGAGCCTCCATCGAGCCCCCTGTTTCCCCCCTATGCCGTCTCCACTGTCCCCAGATTCTTAGGGTCGCCGCCACCACCGGGCTCGTGGTAAACCTCTTAGGAGAGAGCGGCAACGGCGCTGTTACCAGGGCATCCAGGCTCGTACCTCTACACGACGCCATCTCCATTCTTTTCCACGCCGCCCCCCCCCCCCCCCCCATCACCCATTTACGCACCATTGACACATTGGCCGCCCAATAGTACCCCAAAAGGTTGGGCTGCGCCAGCCCGCCTCTATCCCTCCCTCGCTCCAGGAAAACCCTCTTCACTCTTGGAGTCCCATGTGCCCACACAAAGCTCAAAATACTGCTAGTCACCCTCCTAAAGAAGGCCCTGGGGATGAAGTTGGGCAGGCACTGAAAGAGGAACAAGAACCTCGGCAGCACCGTCAATTTGACGGACTGCACCCTCCCCGCCAACGACAATGGCAGCATGTCCCACCTCTTGAACTCCTCCTCCATCTGATCCACAAGTCTGGTGAAATTATGCTTGTGAAGAGTCCCCCAGTCCCTGGCCACCTGCACCCCCAGGAACCTAAAACTCTCCCCTGCCCTCCTAAGTGGGAGCCTACCAATTCCCTCCTCCTGGCCCCCAGGGTGCACCACAAACACCTCACTCTTGCCTAAATTTAGTTTATAGCCTGAAAAGGTCCCAAACTCAGCTAGCAGCTCCGTCACCCCCGGCAACCCTCCTACCGGGTCCGCCACATACAGTAGCAGGTCATCGTCATACAACGACACCCTATGTTCCTCTCCACCTCGCACCAAACCTCTCCACCTCTCTGAATCTCTCAATGCCATCGCCAGCGGCTCGATTGCCAGTGCAAACAACAAGGGGGACAAGGGGCAACCCTGCCTGGTCCCTCGGTAAAGCCCGAAGTACTCCAACCTCCTCCTATTCGTAGCCACGCACGCCATCGGGGCCTCATATAGCAGCCTTACCCATCTAATAAACCCTTCACCAAATCCAAACCTCCCCAACACCTCCCATAGGTACCCCCACTCCACTCTATCGAAGGCCTTCTCCGCATCTAGCGCCACCACTATCTCTGCCTCCCCCTCAATCGCCGGCATCATGATGACATTCAACAACCTCCGCACATTCGTGTTCAGCTGCCTTCCCTTCACAAAACCTGTCTGGTCCTCGTGTACAACCCCGGCACACAGTCCTCTATCCTGGTGGCCAGGATTTTTGCCAGCACCTTAGCATCCACATTAAGGAGAGATATGGGCCTGTATAAACCACACTGCTGGGGGTCCTTGTCCCTCTTTAAGATTAACAAAATCAGCCCCCGCGACATCGTCGGGGGCAAAGTCCCCCCTTCCCACGCCTCATTAAGTGTCTGCACCAGCAAGGGGCCCACTAGGTCCACAAATTTTTTATAAAACTCCACTGGGAACCCATCCGGCCCCGGTGCCTTCCCTGACTGCATCTGCCCGATCCCCTTAACTAGCTCCTCCAGCTCAATCGGCGCCCCCAACCCCTCCACCTGCTCCTCCTGCACCTTCGGGAAAGATAGCCCGTCGAGAAACCTCTCCATTCCCCTCCTCTCCACCGTTGGCTCCGACCGGTACAATTCCTCGTAAAAGTCCTTGAAGACCTCATACCCCCTTCCGCACCACATTCCCACTCTTGTCTCTCACTCCAGCAATTTCCCTAGCTGCATCCCGCTTGTGGAGCTGATGAGCCAGCATCCTACTCGCCTTTTCACCATGTTCATACACTGCCCCTTGTGCCTTCCTCCACTGTGCCTCCGCCTTTCTAGTGGTCAGCAAATCAAATTTAGCCTGCAGGCTGCGCCTCTCTCCCAACAATCCCTCCTCTGGTGCCTCGCGTACCTCCTATCTACCTCCAGCATCTTCCCCACCAGTCTATCCCTCTCACTCCTCTCGCTCCTCTCCCTGTGTGCCCGGATGGATATCAGCTCCCCACGAATCACTGCTTTCAGGGCTTCCCAGACCATCCCCACCTGTACCTCCCCCGTATCATTCACCTCGACGTACCCCTCAATACTTGCCCGGACCCTCCTACACACCTCCTCCTCCGCCAACAACCCCACATCCAACCGCCACAACGGACGCTGGTCCCGCACCTCCCCCATCTCCAACTCCATCCAATGCGGAGCGTGGTCGGAGATTGCAATGGCCGAATACTCGGCCTCCTCCACTCTCGGAATTAGTCCCCTACTCACCACGAAGAAGTCTATCCGAGAATAAACCCTATGTACGTGGGAGAAGAAAGAGTACTCCCGTGCCCTCAGCCTCACAAACCTCCATGGGTCCACCCCTCCCATCTGGTCCATAAACCCTCTCAGTACCTTGGCCGCCGCCGGCCTCCTACCCGTCCTTGAACTGGACCGATCCAGTGAAGGATCCAACACCGTATTGAAGTCCCCCCCCATAATCAGACCTCCCGCCTCTAGATCCGGGACCCGCCCCAGCATACGCCTCATAAAGCCCGCATCATCCCAATTTGGGGCATACACACTAGCCAGTACCACCTTCTCTCCCTGTAGCCTGCCCCTAACCATAACATACCTACCCCCCTTATCTGCCACCACCTCAGATGCCTCAAACGACACATTTTTCCCCACCAGAATCGCCACTCCCCGGTTCTTCACATCCAATCCAGAGTGGAAAACCTGCCCCACCCACCCCTTCCTCAGACGGACCTGGTCCGCCACCTTCAGGTGGGTCTCCTGAAGCATTGCCACATCTGCCTTTAGCCCCCTCAGATGAGCAAGTACCCTCGACCGCTTCACCGGCCCATTCAATTCTCTCGCATTCCAGGTGACCAACCGGATCAGAGGGCGTCCCGCCCCCCTCCCCCGTCGACTAACCATAGCCCGTCGACTGCCCGCCCCAGGCCAGCACCCCCTGCCCGACCCAGTCCCCACAGCGACAACACCTCACCTCTGTCCCCCCAGCCCCCACCAGCTCCTTCCTGACCCTGCCAGCAGCAACCCGGTATTCCCCTTTCCTCTCCCCCCCCCCCCCCCCCCCCCCAGGCTAGGAACCCTCCTAGCCGCGAACCGTCCTCCATTGTACTTCCGTGGGTCAGCTAACTTCTGCTGATCCCGGAAACTCCCTCCAAAAACCCGACCCCTCCCAAAGTGGGATCATCCCCCATCCTGTCCCTCCTCCAGGCACCGCTCCAGCGCGGGGAAGAATTAGTTAAGGCCCCGCCTCCCCGTCATCGTCTCCACCCCCCAGCCCCGCAACGCGGGAAACCAGAGGAAAGCCCGCGCTTTCGCACTGCCCCACCACACCCTTCTGACGCAGCTCCCAAATACCAGCCCCACTCCATACCCCCAACCCGATATATAATACAACAAACCCCCCCCCCCGCAAGATACAAAACAGTGCCCCCCAACAAAAAACAGAACAACACCCCAATAAATAACCATATCAAAATTACAAAAGTACAGAAAAAGAGAACACAGCAACAGCAGAAACCAGCAATAAAGCATTACAACCGACCCCGCAACCCCCAACCCCTAGTTTGAGTCCAGTTTCTCCGTCCGCACGAAGGCCCACGCCTCCTCCGGGGAATCAAAATAATAATGCCGGTCCAAATAAGTTACCCACAGGCGCGCAGGCTGCAACATTCCAAACTTTATCTTCTTCTTATAGAGCACCTCCTTCGTCCGATTAAACCCAGACCGCCACTTAGCCACCTCCGCACTCCAATCCTGGTAGATCCGTACTACCCCATTCTCCCAATTGCTGCTCTTCACCTTCTTGACCCAGTGCAGCACACACTCCCGATCACTGAACCGGTGGAACCTCACCAGTACCGCACGCGGGGGTTCATTGTCCTTAGGCCTCCTGGCCAGTACTCTGTGGGCTCCCTCCAGATGGAAAGATCCTGCCCCTACTAGCGAGTTCAGCATCGTGGCCACACAGGTTGTCAGATCCGACCCCTCCAGCCCCTCCGCAAGGCCCCAAGATCCTCAGATTCTTCCGCCTCATGCGGTGATCAAGCTCCTCGAAGCGGTCTTGCCACTTCTTGTGGAGTGCCTCGTGCCCCTCCACCTTTTTTTTTTTAAATAATTTTTATTGAAGAGGTTTTTTACATGAAAATATTTACCCCCTCTAACCATAGACTATTACAAAATATTCCCTCTTAACAAATATCCCTCCCCCCGCCCGACCCCCCGCGCGCGCTGTCCCTCCCCCCCTCCCCCCCAAAAACAAACAAAGCAACAATTAACATCAAACATGAACTGCGAACAAATTTGCCCGCATTACAACCTTAAATAACCCACCACACCCGTTGTTGCCACCCCCCCCCTCCTCCCCCCCCCCTCCTCCCCCCCCCTCCTTCCTCCCCCCCCCCCTCCCCCCCCCCCCCCCCCCCCCCCGGGTTGCTGCTGCTGCGACCTCTGCACCCTATCTTTGAGCCAAAAAGTCGAGGAAAGGCTGCCACCGCCTGAAGAACCCTTGCACCGACCCTCTCAGGGCGAATTTGACCCTTTCCAACTGGATAAAGCTTGCCATGTCATTAATCCAAGTTTCCACGCTTGGAGGCCTCGCGTCCTTCCACTGTATCAGTATCCTTCTTCGCGCAACTAGGGACGCAAAGGCCAGTACTCCGGCCTCTCTCGCCTCCTGTACCCCCGGCTCCACCCCAACCCCAAAATCGCTAGTCCCCATCCTGGTTTGACCCTGGATCCCACCACCCTCGACACCGTCCTTGCCACCCCCTTCCAGAACTCCTCCAGTGCCGGACATGCCCAAAACATATGGACATGGTTCGCTGGACTTCCCGAACACCTGACACATCTGTCCTCACCCCCAAAGAACCGACTCATCCTTGTCCCCGTCATATGGGCTCTATGTAGCACCTTAAATTGAATGAGGCTAAGCCTCGTACACGAGGAGGAAGAATTAACCCTCTCCAGGGCATCAGCCCATGTCCCATCCTCTATCTGCTCTCCCAGCTCCCCCTCCCACTTGGCTTTCAGCTCCTCTACTGATGCCTCCTCAGCCTCCTGCATTACTTTGTATATGTCCGATATCCTCCCCCCTCCGACCCAGACCCCCGAGAGCACCCTATCGCTCGCCCCCCTGCTGGGGAGCAAGGGGAACCCTTCCACCTGGCGTCTAGCAAATGCCTTCACCTGCAAATGTCGAAACACGTTTCCCGGGGGGAGCCCGAATTTCTCCTCCAGCTCTCTCAGGCTCGCAAACCTCCCATCTACAAACAGATCCTTCAGCTGCCTGATGCCCACCCTGTGCCAGCTCTGGAATCCCCCGTCCATGTTCCCCGGGATGAATCTATGGTTCCCTCTTAACGGTGCCTCCATCAGACCTCCCACTTCCCCCCTGTGTCGCCTCCACTGCCCCCAGATCTTGAGGGTGGCCGCCACCACCGGGCTCGTGGTGTACCTCGTGGGAGGGAGCGGCCATGGCGCCGTTACTAGGGCCCCCAGGCTTATGTTGCCACAGGACGCCCTCTCCATTCGTTTCCAAGCTGCCCCCTCCCCTTCCATCATCCACTTGCGCACCATCGATACATTAGCCGCCCAGTAATACCCCGAAAGGTTGGGTAATGCCAGCCCTCCACTCTCCCTACTCCGCTCCAAGAAGACCCTCCTCACCCTTGGGGTGCCGTGCGCCCACACGTAGCTCATGATGCTGCTCGTCACCTTTTTGAAGAAGGCCCTAGGGAGGAAGATGGGCAAGCACTGAAATAAAAACAAAAACCTCGGGAGGACCGTCATTTTAACGGACTGCACTCTGCCCGCCAACGACAGCGGCACCATGTCCCACCTCTTAAATTCCTCCTCCATCTGTTCCACCAGCCTAGAGAAGTTCAACTTGTGGAGAGTCCCCCAGTTCCTTGCCACCTGCACCCCTAAATATCTAAAACTCTTTCCTGCTCTCTTCAACGGGAGTCTCCCGATTCCCTCTTCCTGGTCCCCTGGGTGTATCACAAATACCTCACTCTTACCCAAGTTTAGCTTGTACCCCGAAAAGTCCCCGAATTCTGCTAGCAGTTCCATCACCTCCGGCATTCCCCCTTCTGGGTCTGCCACGTATAGCAGCAGGTCGTCCGCGTATAGCGATACCCGGTGCTCCTCCCCGCCCCTTGTCAGCCCTCTCCACCCCCCTGAGCCCCTCAGTGCCATCGGCAACGGTTCAATTGCCAGTGCGAAGAGCAGGGGGGAAGTGCCCCTCCACCTTACTCACGAGGACCACGGCCTCCTCCTCTCGTTCAGTGGCCTGCGCCTACAACGCCTGGATGGCAGCACCCTGGGTCGTCTGAATCTCCGAGAGCTTTTTATTTGTTTCCTGCAGAGAGCTCAGTACCTCAGCCTTAAAGTCTGCAAAACAGCGCAGGAGAGCAGTTTGCTGCTCCTGCGCCCACAGCCTCCACTCCTCTGGTGCTCCGCCGGCCGCCATCTTGGAATCCTTACCCTGTTTTTTCTGGGGAGCTGCTGCCGTTTTCTCCCCCTTTCGAGTTCGAGTCATGAAACCCACGCAAACACGGGGACAATGTGCAAACTCCACATGGACAGTGACCCAGAGCCAGGATCGAACCTGGGACCTCGGCGCCATGAGGCAGCAATGCTAACCACTGCGCCACGTGCTGCCCCGAAGTCTATCTTGTTGTTCACTTTGTTAGTTAAATTAAAACTAGTTGGTATATATATATATATATTTTATAAATTTAAAGTACCCAATTAATTTTTTCCAATTAAGGGGCAATTTAGCGTGGCCAATCCACCTACCCTGCACATCTTTGGGTTGTGCGGGTGAAACCCACACAGACACGGGGAGAATGTGCAAACTCCACACGGACAGTGGCCCAGAGCCGTGATCGAACCTGGGACCTCGGTGCCGTGAGGCAGCAGTGCTAACCCACTGCGCCACCGTGCTGCCCTTTTGGTATATATATATATGTTTATCTGCTGTAAATTATTATTTTGTGTAGCAGCTCTTTTGAACTTGATCTGCCCTCCCCCAGTATCACTCATGCAGCTTCCCACATTCTCAAAGTCTACTCCACCTTGTCAGCTCTCTCTCTCCATCTTCAAATGGCAATCTCTTCGACATGCGCATGGATAAACCGCTACTGTCCTTCCATAGCATCAGCTGGCCAACTTTGTAATACCCGATGCTCTCTGGACATTTTCCCCCAGCTGGAGTATATGTGAAGTCAGGAGCTGTTGATTGTACCAGTGATTAATGTTGTCCCTCAGCCCCGCGGAGGTATGGGGAATGTGCTGTGCTGTGCAATAATCTGGCCACGCAGAACAAAGAAGAGTTAGAGGGAATACTGCCTGTCACGGGGTTCCTTGTGATTAATCAAAAGCCTTTTAATACAAGTTCCAAATATGTTTGGATTGTTGGATTTGGAAACGCTAACTTCTGGGTAGTTATTTTTTGCAAATTTGTCCACAGAAGTTGTATCCTATTTTAAAAATTGCAACGTTTACACTTTATTCCAATGTTCTCATCTTGTTTTCTTCCCCTTTTAAAATATGCTGACCAACATTGTTATGTGGTTGCCTGGCAACCATAAAGTGCCTCTACCAGTGAGCACAGTCAGTTTACCGGATATTCCATATGGGAGGCATCACAATTGAATCTGATCCCACCTTCATCCAATGTTCAAACGTGTAAAGGGTGGAACGTTCCTGGTCCCCTTGGAAGTGGCTTTGTGGGTAGGAATGCCAGAAGAGTCTCAGGAAGTCCTGCCAGGACTGCTCTCCAACTCTGTCTCACCTGCAGAGTAGTCAATCCATCCAGTTCGGGCCCACTTAAAGCAGGACCATTATCCCACGCTGCCGCACATTCCCCAGACTGAGATGGACCCCAGATGATGCTGGATCCTGGTATTCCAGCCACTCAGAGGCATCCACCTGGCACCAGGCTGGAGGGCCATTGGAGTCTACTCTCAAACTCTCAATGAAGAAGCCGTAAGGCTGGAACTGCCACAGCTGCAGCTACAATCATCCTCTCCCTCCACACAGATGGTCCCAACACCGTTGGGCTTTCTATTGACTTTGAATGTTCCACAGCCACCTGAGAGTGCTTCCATTTTGAGGCCCCCAGGTTCCTCTGTCGGCCTCGATAGCGCGCTCCTCTCCCAGTGTGGCTGCTGGCCGTTCAGTGCTGTGAGCTCTCTGATTGGGCCTCTCGATTTGCTGTCCTCTCTGCCATCCTCAATTGGATGGGCGAACACAGTGGCGGCACGTTAATCGGCTTCCTCTTGGAAGATGGCACCATGCCCGGGCGCCAGACATCAGCAGAGTTGCTACCCAGAAATGGTCCCAACCCTCAGATGTTTTCTGGCAGCACGGTAGCACAGTGGTTAGCACTGTTGCTCCACAGTGCCAGGGTCCCAGGTTTGATTCCCGGCTTGGGTCACTGTCTGTGCAGAGTCTGCACGTTATTAATAATTGTAATAATAATCTTTATTGTCACAAGTAGGCTTACATTAACACTGCAATGAAGTTACTGTGAAAAGCCACATTCCGGCACCTGTTCAGGTAAACAGAGGGGGAATTCAGAATATCCAATTCACCTAACGCTTTCCTCGTGTCTGCGTGGGTTTCCTCCGGGCACTCCGGTTTCCTCCCACAAGTCCCGAAAGACGTGCTTGTTAGGTGAATTGGACATTCTGAAATCTCCCTCAGTGTACCCGAACAGGCGCCGGAGTGTGGGGACTAGGGGATTTTCACAGTAAGTTCATTGCAGTGTTAATGTGAAAAAATGAAATTAAATGAAAATCGCTTATTGTCACGAGTAGGCTTCAATTAAGTTACTGTGACCTCGACGGTTGTGTGCGGTCTTTTTAGACCTAATAAAAATTTTTGAGCCGGGGATTGGGACGGGGCTCCCTTCACGGGGATGCCATCTGATGGTCTCCCCTTCCCTCTCCCTACTAAAAAAATAAAAAAAATAAAGTTACTGTGAAAAGCCCCTAGTCGCCACATTCCGGCGCCTGTTCGGGGAGGCTGTTACGGGAATGGAATGTAAGCCTACTTGTGACAATAATAAAGATTATTATTAGTATTATGTGAAATAGATTCTGGCCAAAATTTCATTGGCTAATTTTCCACTTTTCCAAATAGCACCAATTGTAGGGCTCCAGTTTCTACTGAAATTAAGACCATCTGCTTGAGTACAGATTAAGGGTTAAACCTGGGGATGTTCCAGCTCTTGAACACAACTATTGCGCAATCATGTTCCTCCCACCCTCCCCTCAGATATCCTCCTTGTTAAAGTCTGCATCCTTGACCATTTCATCATCTCCACTTTTGCCTTCACCTTTCATTCCATTCATCTCTCTGAAGTACCATCCAACACCCCCGTGCCACTTCCTCACCATCAGACTGAAAATTCTCTTTCCACCATTGCAATGTTACCCAGCTCTTCTTAACATCAACAGCATCACCGCTGTCTTTGCCAACTCCACTTCCCTTAAAGTTCCCCATACCATTCATTGTGTTGTATATTCATGTTTGTTCCTCGTTGGAACAAGGTCACTTTAAGAGTTTGATCATGTCATGTACCGATGACATCATCAGCAGTTTGGGCGGGCTGACAGTCTATTCTAGTAGCCTGTGTGAAAACACCTTTCCAGTAAAGCTCTTGTTTGTTTCGCAACTTCGTGGTTTTCAAGTTTCTCTTTTAAAAATACCACACATTGCTCCATGTAAATGTGCACATCACCCTCCACCTCCCCACCTTCATCCATCTCTGTCCTACATTCTGCGATTCTCTATCAAATTTGCCCTACCCTACCCCTTCTCCACAAGCCTCCTCAAAACATACGTTTTCAACCATTCAGATCCCCCAGATACGGCTCAATCTGAGTTTAGCGTCCACTCTCCTGCTCGTTCAGGGACATACACCAACGTTAAAGGCACTTTTAGTGTAAGTGGCTTTTCCTGAATAGTTCAGTGCCATGCAAGGGGGTGCACACAGCCACTAAGCCATTAGGGAATCTTCAATTCCCATATATGTGAAGCTCTAAGTGTGAAGCAGGCATGTTGCTATGATACAAAGACAATCGTTTAAAGGTCAAGATGTGCTAAGTGAGATCCTGAAATACTAGAAGAGTCTTCTGCATCTATAAGAGAAATAATTGCTCTTCAGCAATGCCTAATTAGGTTCAGGGCTGAGTTAATTGCTTCTTTAATCTACGACTATATACCTTGTTTCTTTTTTCCTTTTTTTCTCACTCTATGTGACAGCTTGGGTGGATTAAATGTTGCCCTCAGCCGTGCGATTTCAATTCAGAAGCATTTAAATTCAGCATGGGCGTGCAAAGGTTTCAGAAACCCTTAGCATTTCAAGTTAAAATCTTGAGAATAACAACAAAAAAAATTAAAGTTCACGCTGCCGCGATGCAAGTGGCGACTTAGATGTTTTGACCCTCGGAGCCATTGGGGTCCCAGCCCAATCACCTGTAACTATTAGTGGCTCTCAGCAACAGATAGACTACAATGCAGCAGAGAAGAGGAAGGAAAATAGAAATGGAACTGTGGAGGGACAGAAGAGGGAAGAGAAAATAGTAACACTCAGGGCCGGTTGAACATCACTATCGTAAAAGGAGTTTTCCGTTGCTTTATTACTGAGTGCAGGCACACATTGGAATCAAAGACTCCATTGTGAAAGGGGATAGGTTTTTTAAAAATCCTCCCATGGGATGTGGATGGCATTGGCTAGATCAGCATTCAGGGGTGGGTTTACCTTTGTTGTGTCCTGTGCTGAGGTCGATGCTGATTGGTCCATCTGGTTTCATTCGTTTTTGCAGGCATTGCAGTGGTTTGATATAACCACGTGGCTTGTTGGGCCGTTTCAGGGGAATTTAAGAGTCAATTACCTTGCTGTGGATCTGGGGTCACATGTAGGCCAGAGTAGGTAAGGATGGCAGATAAAGATCCGTTCCCTGTCCGAGGGCTCTCTGCTTCTTCCATAAATGGAAGTCTGAGCAATCGCTATCCACCACCTCCCTCTTCCTCCTGGCTGGACTTGTTCTCTTTATGAACCATTTTGCCTTTAGTTTGTCTCATTTCCTCCAAAGTAGGCCATGGGTACCCATATGGGTCATGGTTATACCTGTCTTTTGTGTGGTATGTGCAGCATCCTTTGTCCAGTGCTGCTGAAGGCGGCTCCCACAGCTTCTTATCTCGTAAATTGATGACTGTATCAATGCTGCATCCTGCTCTTGCCTCGACCTGGAAACATTAATCAGTTTTGTTCCAATTTCCACCCCCCTCTTGACTTCACATGTTCCATCTCCATTAATTACCTTCACCTCCTCGACCTCTCTGCCTCCATTTCCGGTGATAAGACTGACCGCCAGTATTCAATACAAGCCCACCGACTCCCCCAGCTACCTCGAATATAGCTTCTCAGACCCTGCTTGTTGTAAGGACTCCATCCCATTCTCCCAGTTTCTCCACCTCCGTCGCACCTGTTCTGATGATGCCACCTTCCACAACGACACTTCTGATCGGCGTTCTTTTTTCCCTCAGCCACAGATTCTCCCCTCAGCGTGGTTGAGGGGGCCCCTCAATTCCTTATTTCCTCCCTCCCAGAATCATGTTTTTTTTTAATAAATTTAGATTACCCAATTATTTTTTCCAATTAAGGGGCAATTTAGCGTGGCCAATCCACCTACTCTGCACATTTTTGGGTTGTGGGGGCGAAACCCACGCAGACACGGGGAGAATGTGCAAACTCCACACGGACAGTGACCCAGAGCCGGGATCGAACCTGGGACCTCAGCGCCGTGAGGCGGTTGTGCTAACCACGAGGCCACCGTGCTGCCCCCCAGAATCATGTTAACATAGAACATAGAACAGTACAGCACAGAACAGGCCCTTCGGCCCTCGATGTTGTGCCGAGCAATGATCACCCTACTTAAACCCACGTAACCCGTATACCCGCAACCCAACAATCCCCCCATTAACCTTACACTACGGGCAATTTAGCATGGCCAATCCACCTAACCCGCACATCTTTGGACTGTGGGAGGAAACCGGAGCACCCGGAGGAAACCCACGCACACACGGGGAGGACGTGCAGACTCCACACAGACAGTGACCCAGCCGGGAATCGAACCTGGGACCCTGGAGCTGTGAAGCATTGATGCTAACCACCATGCTACCGTGAGGCCCCCATGTCCTCACTTTCCCCATGTCCTCACTTTCCATCCCACCAGCCCCTGTGTTCAAAGGACCGTCCTCTGCCATTTCCGTCAACTCCAGCATGATACTACCACCAAAAGCATCTTCCCTGCAACTGCCCCCATGTTGGCATTCCAAAGAGACTCTTCGCTCCATGACACCATGGTTCACTTCTCTATCACCTCGTGCCTCCACACAGCACATTCCCATGCAATCGCAGAAGGTACGACACCTGGTCCTACACCTCCTCCCACTTCACCATCCAAGGCCACAAACTATCCTTCCAAGTTAACCATTGATTCACTTGCGCTTCTTTCCATTGAGCCTATTGTATTCGCTACTCACAGTACAATCTCCTGTGTATCGGGGGGAGGGGGGGGGCGACTAAACACAGACGGGGTCACCCCATTGCAGAACACCCCTGCTCAGTCTGCAAGCATGACCCCGACCTTCCTGTCGCTTGCCATTTCAGTTTACCATCTTGCTCTCATGCCCACATATCTGTCCTCAGCCTGCTGCAGTGTTCCAGTGAAGCCCAACGTAAGCTGGACGGGTAGCATCTCATCTTCCGATACGGCACTTTACAGCCTTCTGGTCTCCACATTGAGTGCAACAACCTCCGACCAGGACCTCTATCCTCCATTTTGAATTGCATTTCGCTCCCCCCCCCCCACTTCAAGTCTGTATCTTGTTGTCATATTTTTGTTTTCAGACATTCCTAACTTTTTTTACTGCTCTTAACGTATTCTGCTATGTTGCTTTCAGACAGTGCTGACCTTTAGTCTGCTATTAACACATACTCTGGACTAATGTTTTATATCTTTAATACTATCATTACCATTCCCTTTGACTTGTGTTCCATCACATCATTTAATCCCTTCTGCCCTTTACCTCGCCCTGTCATTTTATTTTGCTCCACCTTCCCTCCATCCCTCCTGTCCCCTATTTCAACGACGTGAAACTCATCACATATTTACCTCTCCCCAATTCTGAAGAAGGGTCATACTGGACTTGAAATATTAACTCTGTTTCTCTCGGGCAGCAGGGTGGCGCAGTGGGTTAGCCCTGAGGCCTCCCGCTACCGAGGTCCCAGGTTCGATCCCGGCTCTGGGTCACTGTCCGTGTGGAGTTTGCACATTTTCCCCGTGTTTGCGTGGGTTTCGCCCCCACAACCCAAAAGATGTGCAGGCTAGGTGGATTAGCCAGGCTAAATCTAGGGCAGCACGGTAGCATTGTGGATAGCACAATCGCTTCACAGCTCCAGGGTCCCAGGTTCGATTCCGGCTTGGGTCACTGTCTGTGGGGAGTCTGCACATCCTCCCTGTGTGTGTGTGGGTTTCCTCTGGGTACTCCAGTTTCCTCCCACAGTCCAAAGATGTGCAGGTTAGGTGGATTGGCCATGATAAATTGCCCTTAGTGTCCAAAATTGCCCTTAGTGTTAGGTGGGGTTACTGGGTTATGGGGATAGGGTGGAGGTGTTGACCTTGGGTAGGGTGCTCTTTCCAAGAGCCGGTGCAGACTCGATGGGCCGAATGGCCTCCTTTTGCACTGTAAATTCTATGTCTATGTATGTAAATTGCCCTTTAATTGCAAAAAATTAATTGGGTACTCTAAATTTAAAAAAAACTCTGTTTCTCTCTTCGCAGCTGTTTCCAGACCTGTTCAGATTTTCCAGCATGCTCTGGATTTAGTCCCGATTTCCACCACTTGCAGTATTTTGCTTTTGTATAAGAATGTAAGATTTCCTTCCCTAAAGGACATCAGTGAATCAGGTGGGTTTGTGGGACAATGGTTTCATGGTCACGAAGGCTGGGGTACTTGAGCTTGATGGGATGGTTCAGAAAGCTACAGACTGAATCCTGCCTTGCGGCTCGAACCATACAGGGACTTTCCTGGCCGACCCAACTCGTTTTACGCCTGTGTGTTTATCCAGTGAGTCATCGGGATGTGACAAGTTTCAAACGTCAGTGGAAAGCTCAAGACTGGCTACATAATACCGCAAATAGAGTTAATTAACATGGTTCAAATGTTGTTTGGAATGCAAAGCATATATTTTGTTTGACAAGAAACAATAATTAGGAACGCAGCAACTTTGGAATTCGGCCAGGGCTTTACCCGTTCTGCAGGCTTTGGCTCAGCTAGGCCCAGATTTCATGCCTGGCCTTGTAGTCGATGGGTTCAGGAAATGGGAATAGGACATCCAATCTCTCTAATCCCTTCTGTCTTTGAGCCAGACTGAAGAGTTTCAAATTTAGGGAAATTTACTCAAATCTTAATCTTCCACCTCAGCAAATCGTGTCCTTTTAAAAAAAAGATAACCCTCAAACAAAATAGGGGTGTCATCACTTTACAAAAGATCTGGCATGGGTCAGAGTCAGAAGAGATTGTTAGGATATCGGATAAGAACCCCCAACAATTTTTCTATTTGTAAAACTGTGAGACAAGGATGCTTCACCCCAGGACCGATGACTTCGACCCATAGGTATCTTTCACGTTAAAACAAACTTTAATTTAAACACAGAATTAACTACATGCGTATCAATTAAATGGCTTTACAATTATCAGTTAAACAGCTCTTAAATAAAAGGAAAAATGTCAACTTTTTACCTGCACCTGCCACTAAGCAACCAAATACAGTTCAAATGCCACTTATAAATAAAGTTAACAAAACAGGGTACTTGCTTAGCTGTATAGAGACTTTTGGAGAGAGAGATCCTTTCAGGAACAACCTAAAAATCCTTCTGTCTTGTCAGGCTCGTCTGCTTAACCTGATAGCGTTTGGCAAAACTGCAAACTGGGCAGACCTGGCTCCTTTCATTAATTACATCACCTGCATCCCACTAAGATGTCCCATCACCCACTTAGCTATGGCCAAATACAACACCCCAGAAATGATCTCCTCTCCAGGGAACCTCCAGTGATCAAACAATATTCCATTAGCCATCTCTCTGTAAACAAGTAAATGGTTAGTTAAAATCAATTATTACCTCACCTTTTATGAGTCCAGTATGCCTGTATATATTTTAAACCAGGGTTTTTAATAACATTACTGCCACAAATAGAAAATAAAAGTATTTAATCAGATGATACAAAAATCAATTTTGGTAACCGATGTGCAACTAATAATGATTAGGAGCAGGAATTCAGGATTGCAGCTCCCTCTTTCCAGATGTTGGTAAAAGGGTCAGAAACCAGAGGTTTAAGGTGATGGGCATAAGAAACAGCGTCAGCACGAGAAATTCTTCTTCATGCAGCCAGTTGCTTTGATTTTTTTTTTTATATAAATTTAGATTACCCAATTATTTTTTCCAATTAAGGGGCAATTTAGCGTGGCCAATCCACCTAATGTGCACATTTTTGGGTTGTGGGGGCGAAACCCACGCAGACACGGGGAGAATGTGCAAACTCCACACGGACAGTGACCCAGGGCCGGGATTGAACCTGGGACCTCAGCGCTGTGAGGCGGATGTGCTAACCACTAGGCCACCGTGCTGCCCCAGTTGCTTTGATTTGATGGAAACAGGAACAATGGTTAATTTTCAAAAGGGAACTGGAGAAATACTTGAAGGGGGCAAGGTTTACAGGACTATGGGGAAAGACCGGAGGGAATAATTGGATCATTTTCTCATAGATCTCATCAGGCATTTAGACAGGCAAGGGCTAATTAGGGAAAGTCAGCATGGCTTTGTCATGTCTCACCAATTTGATTGAGTTTTTGAAGGGGTAACCAAGAAGGTAGATGAGGGCAGTGCAGTCGACATTGTCTACATGGACTTTAGCAAGGCCTTTGACACTGCCACACACAGTCACACACAGACACACATGTTTACACACACAAAGGAGCATCTTCCAAATGGTGTCTCGACAAAACAGTTTCTTGAGATCCGTCTGTCAAATGAAATGAGCCGTAACCATGTTTGGCATCTGACTTGGAGAAAAACCTTGCTCCTGTGAAACATGGGATTCAATTCCTCTAAGGTTGGAATTGTGCACGGTCATCTCTTCAGCGCAAAATTTAGACATTTTGGATCCAAACCTATCAGATTAAGCACACGTGATAGAACTGCTCAGGTTATTGCATTGATAGACATGGAGAGTAATGCCGTCAGCCTCCATGTCATCCAACTGATTCTTAGGCTTCTCCAACAGGTACACACTACACTTTCCAGGAGGGTCATTTGCTGGAATTTCATCTTCTCTGATGCAGTATCATCTCAGAACGTTCCATATGGCATCCAATTAGTCTGCTATTTCTGTTGTATTTTTTTTTAATTCTTTTTTTTTTCCAATTAAGGGGCAATTTAGCCTGGCCAATCCACCTAACCTGCACATCTTTGGGTTGTGGGGGTGAGATCCACGCAGACATGGGGAGAATGTGCAAACTCCACGCGGACAGTGACCCAGGGCCGGGATCGAACCCGGGTCCTCGGCGCCGTGAGGCAGCAGTGCTAACCACTACGCCACCGTGCCGCCCTGGCTATACCTGCAGTAGATCATGGACAGGCCCCATGCGGTTATTCTTGGCCTATTTCACCACCATTGGTATATTGGTGAGCTTCCGAATGGTCACAATGTTGAGTTCCGTACACTCTGGTAACACTGCTACTAATCTGCTCATGTACACCGGGGTAGTATACTTGTGGTTTACCATGCAGACTCGTCGTAGCCACATTTCATTGTCGATGTACCAATGCAATGGACGGGCGACCCATCGCACACAGTTAATTTGGCTGTCGTAGGTTGTATCATTGACTTCCAATGGTTTGGATACATCCTCTGTCAGGTTTCTGCCTGGTGGGATGTTCACGTTTGCCCCCACGTGACCTTCACTGCGTGTGTTTGCCACCTTTGTTTGGGCATGTGATGTCGATATTAGTGAAAGCCTCTAACTCAGTGGTGGGCATCCTGCAGCCCAGGGGCCACATGAGGTTCATCTGGGTTCTGAGTCCGACCCACAAGGTATTTTGTTGACCGGTGCCTACGCACAGGATCGCCACATTCCACTAGTTTCCATCTGCTTTTCCCCAGTCGGTTTGACTGAAGTGATTCACACGTAAAGAGAGGGTGGGTGAGGTGGGGTGAGTGCTGATTGCTCACAACACTAACGGTGAGAACTGTGCGCTCCCTCTGTGTCCAAAGAGTAAATATTTATTTTGCCTTTACCATTTGAAGTCTAGTGTAAATCTATTAATACATGAATGATTAAGAATTTTCTATAACTATTTATGAAATATTCAACTTGTATTAAATGTATTGAATCTTATTCATGGTGTCCGAGGGCAGCACGGTGGCCTAGTGGTTACCACAACTGCCTCACGGCGCTGAGGTCCCAGGGTTGAAATAGGGCTTGTACACTCACCATGAATTAAAACATTTTTAAAAAAATGAATTTAGATTACCCAATTCATTTTTTCCAATTAAGGGGAAATTTAACGTGGCCAATCCACCTACTCTGCACATTTTTGGGTTGTGGGGTGAAACCTACGCAGACACGGGGAGAATGTGCAAACTCCACACGGACAGTGACCCAGAGCCGGGATCGAACCTGGGACCTCGGCGCCATGAGGCTGCAGTGCTAACCACTGCGCCACTGTGCTGCCCTTTGGTTTCCCACTGTTTGCACCATTCGCTGCCGGGTACTCATGGCGGATGGGGTTGGAGGGGGTTTGCTTTCGGCAGCACTGGAAGATCCCATCAGCGGGAACGGCCAGAAAACCCCACCTGCAGCTTGTATCATTTCAACTTGGAGTTCACAATAGAGGAGAAAAAAGAACCCAGGGAATCTAGAACTCGCTGTCTGAAAGGGTGATGGAGGCGGGAACCCTCACCACATTTCAGAAGCATTTAGATGAGCTCTTGAAACATCCCAGCACACAAGGCTACGGTCCAAGTGTTGGAAAATGGGATTAGGTTAGGTAGGTCGGCACAGACATGATGGGCCAAATGGCCTCTTTCTGTGCTGTAAAACTCTAAGACTCTGTGATTCTATGACTTAAACCTGTTTAAAATGAATAGGGTGATATTATAATGGTACTGACAGGAATTTGTGTGAACATGTTCACAGGCGCAGTAGACAGATAGAAATAAATCCCATGGTATAAAGGATAAAATGGTGTCAAAGAAAATGTTTTCCTTTATTTGGTGCCTTCCCCAACCTTGGAATATTCCAAAGTGCTGAACAGCCAGTGACACACTTCCCAAGTGTAGCCCCTGTCGCAATATTGGAAACGCAGGAGCCAGTCTGCACACAATGAGCTTCAACAGACAGCAAAGTGATCATGGCCAGATAGTGTATTTTTAGGATGCTGATTGATGGATAAATACTAACACCAGGACTAATTCCCCTGCTCTTCTTCAAAATAGTGATTTTGTCTTTTGCACCCAGCCGAGGGAACAAACAGGTCCTCGGTTCGTCATCCCTTCCAAAAGACGGCGCCTCCAACAACGCAGCTCTCTCAGGGTACTGTGCCGGAGCGTCGGCCTAAGATTTATGCCCAAATGTTCAGGGTGGGGTTTGAACCCACCACCCTCTGACTCAGAGCGCAAGTACCAACTTAGCTGCAACTTTAAACTGATGCTCGTTGTCACTTGGGCAAGTCAAGCAGGGTTGAGGAGGCATCTCACAAAAGCTGAGCGGATATGGCATAAAAACATTTTGGTGTTGCGTGTGTTGCGCGGGGGGAGCAGATTTACTTGTCCCCCCTTTCGAACGGCTCTGTTTTGTGAACGCTTTGCCTCCAAAAGAAAGCAGCAGTCTGTTTAGAGAACAGTTCGAAACCCCACCATCTCTCGTCACAGCCCTGAACAGACGCCAATACAAAATGACGAGGGCAGTGCTAACAAGTCGGCACTTTTAAAGGTCATTACGTTACTTGTGTGGGTTAAACGTGCTGTTATGCCTTCATTAAAATAGCCAACAGGAGTTTCACATACTATTATCGTGTTTGATAGCGATTTTGCACATTGTGAATTTAACCCCATCATCTTTTGAAGGTGTTCCAATTTCTTACTTAGGTCCTGAAACAAAATTTTCTCTGGTACGCACGACATTTTATAAGTGTATTACTCATTAGGAGGCATTAAGTTCCAAGCAGCACACTAGAAAATTGCCCATTAAGGAGTGGTACTTTGGGGAGAAGATTAGCAGCAGCCACCTTATTAGACTGATAGTTTAATTGCTTAAGCTTGTATTGCACTGCTTATAGGCTAAAGAAAAAGCTCTTTGAGGTTCCTAATAACCTCACCGTGAAACTGCAGTAGAGGGGAAGTACCAGAGGTTCATTTACAGTAAAAGACAAAATTAACTAAGAACATGGGTGAAATTAATCGATTGTCGACTGTGACACAGGAGTGTGTGTGTATTTGTGTATATGTGTATGTATATGTGTGTGTATTTGTGTATGCATATGTGTGTGTATGTGCATGTGTGTGGTGACTCAAGCAACCCTCCTTTGATTGGTTCCTTATTGGTCCCAGCTTACTTGGAAGAGGCATATCCTCAACCTTTGTTGTGACCAACTGAGGTGGTTGATTAGAGGGGAACCAGTTCACCCATTCTCACCTGATCGTAACTCTACGTTGGACAGATTTTTGATTTACAAGGGAGTTACGAGCTATGGGAGTCGCAGCAAAGTGGAATTAAGGCCTCAATCAGATCAACCATGATCTTTATTGAATGACGGGGCAGGTTCGTGAGACCAAATGGCAACTCCTGCTCCTATCCCATATAATATTTATTTTTTCAAAGTTTTGCATTCATATAGCACCTTTCGCAATCTCAGGCCATCCCAATTAAGTTCTCATTTGAAGCGTGGACACAGGTATGATGCATGAAAAAAGCAATAATTTTGAGTCCAGCAGAGCAGCCCTTTCCAAACTCAGGGTTGTGACCCGCGGGTGGATTGCAGGGCCATTGGTCACGGCGTTCCCGATCACGGGATGAAGTGTCCAATGGACGTGACTGGATTTCAGAATGCCGGCTGTCCTGTACATGCGTGGCCCCCTCAGCAGTGCGTTAGCCTGGAGTCCAGCGAGGCAGACAACCTCCTCCTGACCCAGAAGCAGATTTTTAAAAAAATATCGATGGAGTCATCTCTCCAGAAGCAGTGGCCAGGGAGCAAGTCACGTGCCCTGTACACTGACGCCACGTGCTCTGGGCGTGAGAGAGATTCCTCCATTTTGTAGCTGCTAGTGCAGCTGGTGTGAGCTCCAGGGCCTCTGATGAACAACCCATGAAGAAGGAGCTGAAATCAGGAACAAAGCAGTATAAAGATGATTTCTTGAGGTATGGGTTTAGTAATTGTGCTGATGCAAATCATGAAGCAAAGCCCATGTGTGTTATATACAGGGAAGTACTGGCAAATGAAAGATTATAACCCTCAAAACTTCAAAGATATTTGAAGACTAAGGGTGTCGATTTCGAGGACAAACCTCTTGTTTTTTTTTTCAACGGATGCAGGGAGATCTTAAATCATCAGCTGAAATCCTCAGCAGAAATGTAACAATGAATGACAAAGCAAGTGAGATCGTGAGGACCCAAGCAGGCTCACCTGTCGCATTAAAGGTAAGCGAAAATGGTGGGTCATGAAGGTTGGCCGGTGTGGGTCCCGAAAGGTGGCCGGTTGATAAAAATGAGTCCGGGACAAAAACATTTGAAAGACACTGTTGGAAAGGACTGGAAACAATGGTGAAACATATATTTTTTAAATTTAGAGTACCCAATTGATTTTTTCAAATTAAGGGCCAATTTAGTGAGGCCAATCCACCTACCCTGCACATTTTTGGGTTGTGGGGGCGAAACTCACGCAAACACGGGAAGAATGTGCAAACTCCACATGGACAGTGACCCAGAGTCGGGATCGAACCTGGGACCTGGTGAAATAATTGACCAGATAATCTGTTTTGTGTATATTGTTTGAGAGATCGATATTGGCCAGGACGCTGAGCGAAACTCCCCTGCTCTTCAAAATAGTGCCATGGGATTGTTGATGTCTGCCTGAGAGGTCAGCTGGAGCGTCGGTTTAACATCCCACTGTAAATACGGCAGCTACAATAGTTCAGCGCTCCCTCGGTAATGCCGCTGTATTGGTTGCCTATGTGACGTGCCCAAAGCATGCTGATAATCCGACATCCACCGAGGTACTGGATTCAACCAGAAGGAAACAAAACTGAACTTTTTTACTCAGGTGGAATTAACTGGCTTAAAGTGTACGTGAAACTTGCAGTGTCAAAACCCAGGCATTGACTGGGGTTGAAGTTTGATACCATCACTGAATGACCCTACGACGCACATCACTCTCCTGAAAAGAGACCCAAATCATTTGTGCAGCACCGTAAGTTTCTGCAATATATAATTAACATTGTTGTAGAAACATCCAACATTCAGAAGTTTACAAGGATTAAAAATCTTTGTGTTAGAAGTCTGCTATCTTTTCTAGTGAAATGCATAATTTAATCATTTTAATTAACTAAAAATACGCAGCAATCTCTTATTCCCTGAAGTTAATTAATAATCATAATAAAGAGTGAATTATTTAGCTTAAAACACTTGGTGCTATTTGCACAATGGGTAGGAAAGAATCACAGTCTGTTAACTCTTCCTAAGCAAGTGATTTTTTAACAGCAAAAAAAATTCTCACCACTGTAGCATAGTGGTTAGCACAGTTGCTTCATAGGTCCAGGGTCCCAGGTTCGATTCCCAGCTTGGGTCACTGTCTGTGTGGAGTCTGCACTTTCTCCCCGTGTCTGCGTGGGTTTCCTCCGGGTGCTCCGGTTGCCTCCTACAGTCCAAAGATGTGCGGGTTAGGTGGATTGGCCATGCTAAAATTGCACCTTAGTGTCCAAAAAGTTTAATGGCGTTTCTGGGTTAAGGGGATGTGGTGGAGGAGGTGTGTGCTTGAGTGGAGTGCTCTTTCCAAGGGCCGATGCATACTCGATGGGCTGAATGGCCTCCTTTTGCACTGTAAATTCTGGTAAATTCTGGGGCTGGTTTTGCTCACTTGGCTAAATCGCTGGCTTATAAAGCAGGCCAGCAGCACGGTTCGATTCCTGTACCAGCCTCCCCGAACAGGCGCCGGAATGTGGCGACTAGGGGCTTTTCACAGTAACTTCATTGAAGCCTACTCGTGATAATAAGCAATTTTCATTTTGTTTTTCAAATTCTATGATTTCCCTCCACTCTTCTCTCCAGCCATTCCTTTTTGTTCAATAAATTCGGAGTACCGAATTCCTTTCTTTCCAATTAAGGGGCATTTTAGCGTGGTCAATCCATTGTGGGGGTGAGACCCATGCAGACGCGGGAAGAATGTGCAAACTCCACACGGACAGTTACCCGGGGCCGTGATCGATCCCGGGTCCTCGGCGGCGTTAGGCAACAGTGCTAACCACTGCGCCACCGTCCCACCCCCTCGGTACCGTTCCTAAATGCCAGCCGGTACTTCACCTATTCTCCATGCGGGAGTGGCTGCGTGTGGTGACAATACCATTCCTGGCCAGAATGGAAGAAATGGCTAATTCTGCCGTCAGTCATATTTGGACATCACGCTGCTGTGAATTACTGGCATTGATTTTACATGCATAATTTGTACATAACTACCCTCTGTTCACTGCATTTTTGCTGGAATACTCCCCCTGCTTTATGTAGAAGACATGAAGTTTGTAGTGACTTTTTTTGAATAGACTCTGTAGACTGTTTGCTATAGTGTGAAGCATAAGTAGATTCTGTGGACTGTTTGCTGTAGGAAGTATTTTAAATAGACTCTGTTTGATGTAAAGTAAGATGTTTTGTAGTGGGACCGGCTTTAATTTATATTGCACCTCCCCCCCCTCTTCTTTTCTGACGAAGTGATGTCAGTGAACAGTCCAGCGAGAGTCAGGACAATGAAACTTGGCTTTTCTTTGTGTCCTCCACAACTGAGGGACTTTGGTCTGGACTACCCATTTGGCATGGACTCTGGTGGATTAGTTGGGTTCAGCAGACTCCCACTGATAGATTTGGCTCTTGTGACTGTTTGCGGCAAGTCAATACTCCGAGTGGCTATGGTGGCCCCAGATAGACTAGCAGTAGGAAGCTGGCCTAACTGCAGCTGTGCACCAGGAAGATCTGTGGCTTTAACTCATTAAACTCCATCTCTGTCGCTGGGGACATGTGGAACTGCTTAAGGGTCAGATATTTGGGACCCACCCAATTTATCTCGACTTGCAAAATGGAGGCTGTACAAATGGAATGTGCACATTATACTTAAGGGGCAAAGTTAAGCCTATCCGGACAGCAAAAAATAAGTGAGCACCTATGTGACATACCCCTCGAAACACCATGGGCTGGATTTTCCGCCCTGCCACGCCAGATTTCTGTTTCACCCCACCTGCGGGATGTTCCGTTACGCGGGTCGGTCAATGGAGTTTCCCATTGTGGGGCAGCCCCACGCCATCGGGGAACCCCCCCGGGCTGCCGGCAAAACGGATCACCCCGCTGGCGGAGAATCCAGCCCCATGTCCTTCCTACAGAATTCAATGTTTTTTTAAAATAAATTTAGATTACCCGATTATTTTTTCCAATTAAGGGGGCAATTTAGCGTGGCCAATCCACCTACTCTGCACATTTTTGGGTTGTGGGGGTGAAACCCACGCAGACACGGGGAGAATGTGCAAACTCCACACGGACAGTGACCCAGAGCCGGGATCGAACCTGGGACCTCGGCGTCGTGACGTAGCTGTGCTAACCACTAGGCCACCGTGCTGCCCTCAGAATTCAATGCTAATCCTGGGTCAGCGGGATGTACAGCTACTCGAAGCGCTTGTTGAAATATGCAGCTCAGACACAGATGAAGTTATCAGAGCTCACTGAGGGCGAGGATTTTGAATGTGATGCATTGGAGACAAGGGAGAGTGACCAAGACAGGGTTAATGTGGGCAAGCAAATCTTACAGCGAGACAGCTAGTGAGTAACAATGTTCGGGGCATGTCGTAGATTGTTCACCCCTGAGCGGAAGGAGGGAGCACAGAGAAATAAAGCCTGGAGGTAAAAGGAAAAGGTCAACTTCAGCAGCAATGGGGCTGAGGAGAAGGGTGGAGATGGCCAATATTTCAGAGATGGGTGAACAACTTTGAACAATAGAATAATAATAATAATTTGCATTTGACGTTTAGTCAAAGGTCAAGCAGAACATTAGTTTTCACCACTTTCCATATCTGTAAACGTCTTGAGCCCCTACGACCCTCCAAAATTTTTATGCTTCTCCAATTCTGACCTGTCCATCCCTGACTTTGATCACCCCAACATTGGCAGCAATCCCTCAGTTGCCTACTCCATAAACTTTGGAATTTCCTCCCTAACCTTCTCAGTCTCTCTCCTTTGTTTGAAATGTCCTTTAAAACTTTCCTCTTTGACTTAGCTTATGATCACTTATCCTATTTTCTCCTTCGGTGTCTCAATGCCAAATTTTGTTTGATAATGCTCCTTGGAGCATTTTGCCATATTAAAGGTGCAGGTTGTATCTGAAGCACAGCTGGGGGCCGGGGGGGGGGGGGGGGGGGGGGGGGGGGGGGGGGAGAGAGAGAGACTGGAGTCCAGAGGGACACAGGGCAGGGGATTGGAGTCAAGGAGGTCATAGGGGAGAACAGGAGTCGAGAGGGCATGGGAGGTGGGGGGGGGGGGGGATTTTGGGGTTGAGGGAGGCTGAAACGGGTGGGGGGAGTGGGGAAGGTGGAAACAAGGGTATGATTTATTTCCTGACTTTTGTCTTTGAAGTTTAAATGGAAGAAGTTGCGACTCATCCAATACCTAAAGCCTGGCAGCATTGAGGCAGAGTCTTGTCAATGTGCACATCTGTCCCCATGCCTGCAGGTAATATCATTCAGGAGCAATGGCTACACAAGGCGAACGCTACATCTGCACATGCCCTTTCAAACTAGTTCTGAGAAATTGCAGTTTGCTCCTCCATCTCTTCTCACCTTCAACAGCATCCTGAAATTCTCTCTTCAAACATAGCTTTGATCACCTCTTTAATCTTTTGCCAATTCCTGTTCCCCATCTGCCTTGGGTACGATATATTACACTAAAGGGTCATATTAACCCAGGGCAGGTTGCACATTGTTTTATACATTAGCAAAATGTTTTTCGTCATTACTTCAATCTTTCATTCTGCTCATGGATTTTGGCCTTCTCTCTGATGTGCAAAGGGACTCGGTTGTCGGAGGGGGTGCTTGCTGTGAGTTGAGAAGCCCAGTGTCACCAGCTATATCCTTCACCTCTCAGGTGACATTGCGCCCTTACTGTGAGACCTTCTGTACAGCAGCTTTCCTGACAATTAATTAAACTTGCCGTAAGTGTTTGCTTGCAGGGGTTCACCATTGATGTTACAGAGAACCTGGTCAGGAGCTGATACCTTGAAATCTCCCACAGACATGCAAAAGAGATATTTTTAAAAATGCAAAGAGAAGCTGCTATTTTAAGGACACTTGCTCCACACGGCCAGAATCTGCTTCTTTCAGTTTTAAACGTGTTTGTTGCTCCTTGGAAACCAGTAGACGCGAGACTCAGGCGACCAATCCTGGTTTGGCTTGTCCGAGCTGATGATCAGTTAGTATCTCCATGACTGATTTGGGAACGCCGACCGGAGCTATGGACATGGGAATGGAATGCAGGAGGAGTTGAAAAACAACCCCTTTCCAATTGGGAAAATCCACACATTGCCAGTGCAAACAAGCGAGATTCAGGATTGGAAACCCAACGTGGATTGCACCCATCCAGAGGCCTCTCTGGTGGTATAGGGCGAGACTGGGCAGTGGATTCATTCTGGATTGCTCTGGCAAAGATCTGGCACTGCCACGATTGGCTAAATCACCTCGTTCTGTGCTGAGAATCATTGAAGTGATGTGGCTGATGCCTGACCTCCCAGCTCAGGGGAAGATTAGGCACTTAAAAGGACTTCGGCCATCAACAAGCATTTTTTCTTCAGGAGGATCAGGGTCCAAAACAGCCTGTGGAGCTACAGAACAACAGTAACCTCATACACCAGATGCCACAGTCTATATTTTTGCACTGCTACTTTTCAATCCCTTTTCCTCCCCAAAGGCTCTGTCTGCTCTAACCGAGGCTGGGCTACGGTTTCGTGGCTGATATCTTCCCTGGTGATTCTTCAAGTGCGGGTCTATTATACCTTCTGGCAGGAAGCAGCCAGGAATAACCTGCGCTCCCACCAGATACATTACAGTTTGGAAATTGGCAGGTTTTAATTGCTGGGCCTCGTGTGAATATCACCCGCCAGCTGTTTGATTGTTTTGGGATGGAAGAGGAAACTTGGTTCCCACACCCATCAGACCCTTACTTCACGAAAAAGCTCTCAATCTCGGGGTTGAAAGTTTCTACTGCCCTAGCATTTTGATGGATTTTTGAGGGAGGGAGTTTCAAGGTTCCAAGACCCTTTGCGTACAGAGTGTTTTCTGACAGCACCCGTGAACTCTCTAGTTTGAGGGGTCTGGACTCCCCCCCCCCCCCCCCCCCCCAAACTGGAAAAATAATTAATTTCAATCTACACTTTCAGTTCCTCCTACCATGGTAAATAGCTCAAAAAGAGTAAGGGGCTGGTTTAGCACAGTGGGCTAAACAGCTGGCTTGTAATACAGAACATGGCCAGCAGCGCGGGTTCAATTCCCACACCGGCCTCCCCGAACAGGTGCCGGAATGTGGCAACTAGGGACTTTCCACAGTAACTTCATTGTAGCCTACTTGTGACAATAAGCGACTATTATTATTATAAGATTGCCTTTTATACTCAAGACAGCACATATCAACCATGTAGATTGTGAACTTTCCTCTCCATCTTGACCCCCACTCTTGTTTCCTTAGCTTGCCCCAACTCCACCCCCCCCCCCCCACCCACCCCCCCCCCCCCCCCCCCCCTTCCCAACATGGCCACTGTCTCTCGTTGATCAGTTTTGCATCCCAATGACCACTGGCTTTCTGCTATCTGACGTTTTGCCACTATTAACACTCTTCAGCCCTAATGGCACCATTAACATCCCCCCCCACTTGTCTTATTTCTCTGACACCCTGATCAATCTCACCTTTGCTCCGAACTGTCCCTGACCTTCTATTCTGCCCCACCTCCTGCATCCACCTCTCTATATAATTCATCACATTTCTACCCCTCTTCACATGGGTCACATGGTCTCGAAAACGTTGGGCGCGATTCAAATGGAAAAGTTTCTAAGGATGTGATCAAACCAAATGGGAACGATGTCCCATAGTGAGCACGTTTAGCCATGTGTTCCCGGCGCTGGCAGGTGGCATAGCCAGGTAGCAGAGACACTGCCAGGGTACCAGGTTGACACTGCCCGAGGCATCACGCCGGTATTTGCTGCACGACGGTGTTCAGGCCAGGGGTGCCCTGCCTGGGTGAGGGGGATGAGGGGGGGGGGGGTGGCAGAGGACCTCTTTACAGTGAGTTGGGGGTTGGGGGTCGTGCGGGGCTTGTGAGATTGGGTGTCATTTAGAAATGGTGTCCGGATTCCTCCCTGCACTGAGGGGTTTCGGCGATCTGGGATCCTGGGTGCAGGAAATGGGACTAAGTGAGGCCTCGGCCGTGCGTTCCCACTGCGGCCCCGTATCTAACTGAAGTCTCGTTAGATAGCGTTGTGTTTCTCTGCGCTGCGAGCATCAGTAAGAACACGGCTAGCTGCGATCGCCATGGGACATAGTTCCCATTTCGTTAAATCGCGCCCACGGACACATTTCTGGGTCCTGTGGAGTTTCTCCCCAGTCAAGCCCACACTTCAAATTTTGTCCACCGCTGGGAGCTGAACCTGCTGGCCAGACCAGCTCCTCAGAGAGCGGGCAACCATTTTGAAAGAGCCCCCTGACCTCTAAGTGAGCTTTAGGGTCCCCCTCACCCCCACCCAGCAGTAATGTCACCCACCACACACATGGGCATTTACCCACACTCCCAAGTGAGAACACCCTGCTATAGGGTCACTGAGGGTCGTGCCTTTACAAGCTTTCCCATGTCCCCTTTTGGATGCCTCCTTTCCAGGATCCCCCAACATCTTGCGGGCCCCATCATACTAGCCTTTCACCCCTCCCAACCAGCCCCCATCCCTCCTTTAATGGGCATGGCCCCCCAGGCCCTGAATCTTGGCAGTGCCACCCTGACATTTGGGCACCCTGACAGTGCCAACCACGGCATTGCTCCTGCCAGCCTAGCAGTGGCAAGGTGGCCAGCTGCCAGGGGGAGAGTCAGGGTACCATCCTGCCCTGTCCCTGACCACCTAGGGGCCTCCAATGGCCTGGGAGATCCCCGGGGTGCCGTTCTGCCTGGTCCATGTTTGTGTGGACCAGTGCTGAACGGTACCTGGCGTGGAGTCTCCCTGGGGAGGCCGATAGGTGCAGGGAGTCGGTTGGATCAGGCGTCAGCACGGTTAAGTGGGTTCTTAAACCCACATAGCCATGCGAGACTGGATCCCGCCCATTATGGGTGGACACACATCGCGACGCCTGGCGTGATCTGTTTGGGTCTTGGAAGGCGTAACGACTGTCGAGAAGCCTGGGGATGGCCTCTCCCAACATCTACCGGCTGCGTCCTGCTCCAAATCCGGCGGGAAACGGGGGGTACTTCTCGTCCGTTCACTCTGTTTCTCTCTCCACAGATACTGTCAGACCTGCTGAGTTTATCCAGCGTTTTCTGTTTTAATTACGGTTAAGCCATGAATATGTTTGAGGGGCTGAATGGCCTATTCCTGTCCCCAGGTACAGAAGTTTTGATGTTTCGTCACTTACGTAGAATAGCTCAATTATTTACGCTCTGTAGCAAGTCCGTTATCGAAATAGTGAGCTGATTGGTCAGGGCTCTGTCGCACACATGAGAAAGCACCGTTAGTATTTCTGTCCCTTTTGTTTTTAAAGTTGCTGACCAGCTCAATTGAGTCTCTCATGTTCATGTTACCACAGAGTCGTTCAGTTCCCAGACACTGGAGCAGAACATCACCCTGGATTCAAATCAGAAGCAAGTCAAAATGACAGTAACACTTTACTCGCTTGGCTACTGCAGCTGATAGAACTGAGCAAGGCAGACTAATGCACCCCCTGTGATTTAATGATGTGAATCTGTGTTATTTCTAACTGTCTCAAAAATGGCAATAGAGCACATGAGATCATGTGGAATCAGCACCTTTCCCTCAGCACCGTGCTATTTGTTTATTTTTAGGGAACCATTCTCTGATTGTATTAGTTTGCACAGCATCGGGGTGGCACGGTGGTGCAGTGGTTAGCACTGCTGCCTCACAGCGCCGAGGACACGGGCTTAATCGCGCCCTGGGTCACTCTCCGTGTGGGGTTTGCCCATTCTCCCCGTGTTTGCGTGGACCTCACCCCCACTACCCAAAGATGTGCAGAGTAGGCGGATTTGCCACGCTAAATTGCCCCTTAATTGGGGCAATTGGAAAAAAAGAATGCGGAGAATCGTAAAGGCTGCCGTGGGACAGGCCGTGACCCACGGCAGCCTTCACGCCCACTTCCGGGGCCGATTCTCCCCCCCCCCCGGACGGGGCTAGGAGCGCGGCCCCGTGCGTCACGGCGGCGCGGCCTTGACGATGGTCATCAAGGCCGCACGTCAAGCGTCACGCCGGCTGACGTGGCCGTGATGTCAGCCGTGCATGCGCAGGTTGGACAACGCCAACCCGCGCATGCGCAGTTGGCGTCTTTTCCCTCAGCCGCCCCGCAAGACATGGCAGCTTGATCTTGCGGGGCGGCGGAGGGAAAAGAGTGCGTCCGTAACGGACGCACGGCCCGTGATTGGTGGGCACCGATCGCGGGCCTATGCCGCTCTTGGCATGGCCGTGGTACTGCCATGCCAATCGGGCCCCCAGATGCCCCAAATGGGCATCTGCCGCCCGTTTCACAACGGCAGCAAGCAGGTGTGTTTGCTTCCGTGTTGAAACATGTGTGAAGGCCCGGCCGCTCGGTCCATCGGCCTCGGAGAATCGCCGCTCGCCGTAAAAAACGGCGAGCGACCATTCGTGGCGTGGGTCGGGCATGGGCGGTGGAGAATAGCGGGAGGGCGTGAAAAATGTCGGGAGGCCCTCCTGCTATCTTCCCACCCGGCGTGGGGGGCGGAGAATCGCGCCCTGGGTACTTAAATTTTTTTTAAAAGTTTGCAGTGTCCCTTATCTATCTATCTATCCAGCTAGCTAGCTCAGGGCAGCACTGTGGGACAGTGGCTAGCACTGCTGCCTCACAGCGCCGAGGTCCCAGGTTCGATCCCGGCTCTGGGTCACTGTCCGTGTGGAGTTTGCACATTCTCCCCGTGTTTGCGTGGGTTTCACCCTCACAACCCAAAGATGTGCAGGTTAGGTGGATTGAACACGCTAAATTGCCCCTTAATTGGAAAAAATGAATTGGGTACTCTAAATTTATTTAAAAAAAATAAAAGACACAACATAAATACAGCCCTTATTCAATTAGTGTTGACAAAAAGAGACAAAATTATCAGAAGACTTTGGGTTGGATTTTAACATCTCAAAAACAGGTTTTTAAAGTTTTTAAACCTGACCCCCTCCAAACTACCTCCAACTTACTTAGCTCTGGGTTTAGCAACGGTGGAACAAGAGGCAGGTGGTTAATCCATTTATATGGCAAGTTATATGCTTCAATGAGGCTGACAACCCTCGGTTTGAGCTGGTTAAATTGCAGTTGGCTGGCTTTCCCAGGTTCAGGGAACCAGGCTGATGAGAAGAGGTGAGGACAGTTTCAGGGAGGAGGTAAATGCTTTTGCAGCACTGCTTGTGGGCCAACAGTAGCAGAGGAGCTTTCCCACTATCCCCCCCCCCCCCCCCCCCCCCCCCCCCCCGCCCTCCCCCCCAGCAAAACTCTCCCCTGTAGAAACACCCCCAGGGTCCGGAATTGAATGTGCCCCAGGATCAGACAACCCCGGGATCAGGGATTGGACTCCATTCCAGGATCGGAATCCCCTGCTCCTTCGACGATAAGATTTGATCATCCAGGATCAGGTGCCCTTTCAACCTCCTGGACAGGGAACAAACTCACTTGGTTCTGCGACCTGCTCAGGAGACCTCCCCACCCAACTAGAAATCCCGCCTGTCAATCACCTAATTTCCTCGAGGACAAAAGATGCACACAATTTGCGGGGGAACTTCCCCCCATCCTGCCCACATAACCCACCTCTATTAATATCCAGCCCAATAAATATGAGCCAGAAACTGAAAGTGGTGACTGCACCCCATAAGACCATAAGACATAGGATCAGAATTAGGCCACGCGGCCCATCGAGTCTGCTCCGCCATTCAATCATAGCTGATATTTTCTCATCCCCATTCTCCTGCCTTCTCCCCATAACCCCTGATCCCCTTATTAATCAAGAACCCATCTATCTCTGTCTTAAAGACACTCAGTGACTTGGCCTCCACAGACTTCTGCGGCAAAGAGTTCCACAGATTCACCACCCGCTGGCTGAAGAAATTCCTCCTCATCTCTGTTTTAAAGGATCATCCCTTTAGTCTGAGATGGTGCCCTCTGGTTCCAGTTTTTCCTACAACTGGAAAAATCCTCTCCACGTCCACTCTATCCAGGCCTCGCAGTATCCTGTAAGTTTCAATAAGATCCCCTCTCATCCTTCTAATCTCCACCGAGTACAGACCCAGAGTCCTCAACCGTTCCTCACATGACAATTCTTCATTCCAGGGATCATTCTTGTGAACTTCCTCTGGACCCTTTCCAAGGCCCAGCACATCCTTCCTTAGATACGGGGCCCAAAACTGCTCACAATACTCCAAATGGGGTCTGACCAGAGCCTTATACAGCCTCAGAAGTACATCCCTGGTCTTGTATTCTCGCCCTCTTGACATGAATGCTAATATTGCATTTGCCTTCCTAACTGCCAACTGAGCCAGCACTTTAACCTTAAGAGAATCATGAACAAGGACTCCTCAGTTCCTTTGTGCTTCTGATTTCCTTAGCATTTCCCCGTTTAAAAAATAGTCTATGCCTAAATTCCTCCTTCCAAAGTGCATAACCTCACACTTTTCCACATTGTATTTCATTTGAAAAAAATGAAAAAATGAAAATCGCTTATTGTCACGAGTAGGCTTCAATGAAGTTACTGTGAAAAGCCCCTAGTCGCCACATTCCGGCACCTGTCCGGGGAGGCTGGTACAGGAATCGAACCGTGCTGCTGGCCTGCTTGGTCTGCTTTAAAAGCCAGCGATTTAGCCTTGTGAGCTAAACCAGCCCCATTTGCCACTTCATTGCCCACTCTCCTAGCCTGTCCAAATCCTTCTGCAGCCCCCTTGCTTCCTCAAAACTACCTGTCCCTCTACAGATCTTTGTATCGTCTGCAAACTTAGCAACAGTGCCTTCAGTACCTTCTTCCAGATCATTAATGTATATTGTGAAAAGTTGTGGGCCCAGCACAGACCCCTGAGGCCCACCACTAGTTACCGGATGTCATCCAGAAAAATACCCCTTTATCCCCACTTTCTGCCTTCTTCCAGTCAGCCAATCCTCTATTCATGCCAGGATCTTACCCTTAACACCATGAGCTCTTAATTTATTTAACAGTCTGGGCAGCACGGTGGCCTAGTGGTTAGCACAGCTGCCTCTCAGCGCTGAGGTCCCAGATTCGATCCCGGCTCTGGGTCACTGTCCGTGTGGAGTTTGCACATTCTCCCCGTGTCTGCGTGGGTTTTGCCCCCACAACCCAAAGATGTGCAGAGTAGCTGGATTGGCCATGCTAAATTGCCCCTTAATTGGAAAAATAATTGGGTAATCTAAATTAAAAAAAAACTTATTTAACAGTCTCCTATGCTGCGCCTTGTCAAAGGCCTTCTGGAAATCTAAATAAATCACGTCCACTGGTTCTCCTTTGTCAAAATTGCTTGTTACCTCCTCAAAGAACTCTAACAGATTTGTCAGACACGACCTCCCTTTGACAAAGCCGTGCTGACTCAGCCCTATTTTACCATGCGCTTCCAAGCACTCCAGTCTGAAAATGTAAACTACTGAGCACAAATTAAAATCTGATTGGCGTGAGGTTGTGTTTCCTTTTGTTTTCTTTTTTCATTCTGTTTTTTTATAAAATTAGTGTGCCCAATTCATTTTTTTCCAATTAAGGGGCAATTTAGCATGGCCAATCCACCTCCCCTGCACATCTTTGGGCCATGGACCCGGCCATTCTCCGGCTATTTTTGGAACGGGAACCGGGAGTTTTACACGGCACCGCTGCCAGCCCCTCACCGGTCCCGGAATCGCTGCCGATTTTGGTGTTGTAGAACTCCACAGTTCCCACGCCGGCGTTGGCACTTAGCCGCAAAATCTCAGTCTCAGAAACGGACAATCCAGCCCATTGCATTCAAGTAGTACTAAACACCATGGATACCACACTCCAGGCATTACCTTTGTTTGCAAATGCGAAATAGTCTCAAATGGGGTACGGTTCGCAGCTTGTGCCAAAATTTGATAAGCACATTCCTATTTGCAAAGCTCCCCGACCAAATGACAATTAATACCTTAATGCTCTGTGTACTTCGTATCTAAACTTTGCTGCCTTAAAGGGACTTCACTCCACCTTAGCAACAAATCATTGCATGGCACAACTCTTCTAACCAGTTACAACTGTACCTCGTCCAGCTTACTAACAGCAAAGTCATGGGAGGAACGCTACAGGGCTTCTTAAAAAAATATATTCCTTTCTCAAAGTTACAAAGCCAATGGGCAGAGTGGACGGGGCAAGCTCTTAATCCATCTCCTTGCTTGCTCCAAAAAAACAATTTGAATTCAAATTGAATCCAATTCATGGTCCCACAAGAGAGACAAACTGGATCCAAGCTGACAAGAACAGGCATTGCACTGGATCTCGAGCTCGAGCCAACGCTTGATCTTAATCAAAACGCCAAGAATTCCACAGGACTCCGTACACTCTCTGATGCTGTTCTGCCCAAGTATAAGGCAGGCATTTATAGCAAGCCAAGTGTCAATGACCGAAGACCATTCACATGCCGATGTATCTGGCTGCAGGGCAACGATCTTTCCCTTCCTTTAATCATGTTGCGATGAATGATTTCTCTCTCTCTCTATTTAAACACAAGCCTTTCAGTTCTGGGGGTCAAGTTTGAAACAAGTCCATAAGAAGGTCTCCTCTGGGGGTTAGCAGTAAACTATGAGTGGCATCGAGCCAGAGCAATGACAAGGTGTGTTTTAAGGACAAGCTCACCTCATAGCCAAGGTTTTGAGAGAAGGTTAATTTACATGGATAACTGTGCAAATAGGGCTGCAGGCACTGCTGAACTGTGTGGCGATGCTGGAACAAATTGTAACAACATTTATGGTAACAGAATATAATCTTGGTGGCCCCACACATCTTTTCACATTCTCATAGATCACCAATCAGCTGTCTAGACAGAGGAACTTGCTGCCAATGCCACTTCCCTCCTCATGTCTACAACCACTGCTCTGAGTAGACACTTGACCTGCACCC
Source organism: Scyliorhinus canicula (assembly GCF_902713615.1). Classification (NCBI taxonomy): domain Eukaryota; kingdom Metazoa; phylum Chordata; class Chondrichthyes; order Carcharhiniformes; family Scyliorhinidae; genus Scyliorhinus; species Scyliorhinus canicula. Next base: position 124,793,504 of record NC_052163.1, on the reverse strand, counting down.
CAAACAGGCTGCCATTCCCGCCCCCTTGGCCTCATCTCTTACCCAAGAACATGCTATTCATCATCATGAGGAGCAGAAGGGGCCCTGCACACACCTCACACCCCCATCCTCCGCCCAACTCCATTCCTGCTGCCAATCTAAGTTCCTCCTGTTGATGCGCACTGCCTGGCCCGTGAGGTGCTGCAGGAGTGTAATTCTAGAGTCTCCGCTACATATGGGTGCTGGATCCGAGTGGGATGTCAGCAGGAGCACTCCCAACAGTTTTTAAAAGTGCTGAACTTGGGAAATCAGCTGGGATTAGCAACAGGAGGCAATCGGGGCGAACAGAAGACGAGTAGAACATCTAGGCCAGATCCTGGGGAAGAATTAGTCCAGTAGGAGACGATGTGATGAATCCCGACTTCAACACAATTTTCTGTAAATGAGTTTCTCCTCACCATCAATCACCACCACAAAATCAAACTGGCCGGGGCAATCCAAGTTTGGGAGATTTGTAACGTATGTAGTTGGTGGGCATTCCTTTTCTGGCATGTTTACTGAGAAATAGAAGGTGGCAGATTGTTGAGGTAATCTTTCACATTCAAAGACACAATCATCACTGTCGCATTTCTTCAATAGGAGTCATCGCAGCAATACTACCAACAATGATCTGAGACCAATCTTTCTGATATTGATAGTTCAGAGGGAAAGTAAAGTAAAAACTGCAAGCTGGTTGGAAAAAAAAATTGAAACTATTTTTTAAATGACCAACCCAAAGATTTAATGTTGAATTCAGTGACGTATGCCTCTTCTGATGTAGCAGCCTACCTCCTGCTTACTCGGTAGGTCATGTCCAAGTATTAGGAAAGTTGACAAATCATAGGGGTTAGTGCTGGCTCTCCTCCGAACCCTTCGATTGAGTCACCATTTTATCACAATTTGCAAATATCTCTTTTTCAGTCGCAACATATGAAAGTGTATTTCCGATCACAGATTTCTGGTTCTATCCCGGCGACGCATGGTGCAAACTTTGGAGTTCCGAAGAAGATCATGCTGGGGTAAAAATGTTGGGTCGGATTTTTCTGCCCCCCCCCCCCCCCCCAAAGCGTGTTTCGCGGAGGCAACCCATCATTGTCCCACCGTCTTCTAGTCCCGCCGTTGTCAGTGGGGTTTCCTGTTGTTTGCCCCCCTCCGCTACCAGGAAGCCCACAGGTGGGGAACGGCCATTGGCGGGAACGGCTGGACAATCCCGCTCGATATCTTTGTTGCTCTCTCCACAGACACTGCCTGGCCTGCTGACCTTTGACAGCACTTCTTATTTCTATTTGCGATCACCAGCATCTGCGGCATTTTGCTTTTATTGATCGATAAAGGTCTGGTTTCGTCCATATTAGTTTACCTGTGCCTTAGGCTACGAGTTAAGGAAATCTTGATTCTAAGCAAACCCCAAGGGCAGGATCTTCCCAATATCAAGCTCGCATGGGGGGTTGGAATTGTGGAAAGCAGTCACAAGTCTGTGATTACCCACCCCCCCTGCCCAATTGGGGATGGCGGATGGGTTCTAGAAGCTGGAGAGCCAATGTGAGGGAGCGGCAGAAGATGCCACGATGGGCGAGTGAAGGACAGGGTGCCCCAACGAGGCGGTATCCTCTCTCCAACTCCTTGCACATTTACAATAAAAAATACATCATGCATCAGGAGGGGGGGCGGGGGGGATTTTGAAATAAGCTAACTTCAAATTTCAGCTTTTCAAATCTTGGGCACCGGGGAATGGATCATTTTCCGGTGAACACTTGTTCCAGAAAGAGTGTGGGATATTTCGGGAAAGTGTGGACAATCCTATCAATAATGCAGAAATCTGTACATAGATGTATCACTTCAAAGGAACGCTCTCACTAATTAATTCAAAGAGACAAACTACTTTGATCTGTTAAACGAATGAAAGCAGCAATTCAAACTGTGCTACCCCAGAAGCTTCTAATTCACTGGCTATCAAAAGTATAAGTTTAGAGGCAGTTTAGAGCCTCACCCCCCCCCCCCCCCCCAAAGAATGCAGGGGTAGGGAATGCTGGAGATCAGTCCATTTGTGATCATAATTATAGAGCAACAATCATGACGTCATTCGGGCCATCTAACTTATTCCAGCCCTTTGAAAGAGCTACCAATTCGTCCCACTCCCCAGAGCCCTGGAGTTTTTTCCTTTCGGTTAGAAATGCAAATCTCTTTGGAACAGTAGATAACGGGGAGCCGATGGATGTGGTATATCTGGATTTCCAGAAAGCCTTTGACAAGGTGCCACACAAAAGGTTGCTGCATAAGATAAAGATGCATGGCATTAAGGGTAAAGTAGTAGCATGGATAGAGGATTGGTTAATTAATAGAAAGCAAAGAGTGGGGATTAATGGGTGTTTCTCTGGTTGGCAATCAGTAGCTAGTGGTGTCCCTCAGGGATCCGTGTTGGGCCCACAATTGTTCACAATTTACATAGATGATTTGGAGTTGGGGACCAAGGGCAATGTGTCCAAGTTTGCAGATGACACTAAGATGAGTGGTAAAGCGAAAAGTGCAGAGGATACTGGAAGCCTGCAGAGGGATTTGGATAGGTTAAGTGAATGGGCTCGGGTCTGGCAGATGGAATACAATGTTGACAAATGTGAGGTTATCCATTTTGGTAGGAATAACAGCAAACGGGATTATTATTTAAACAATAAAATATTAAAGCATGCCGCTGTTCAGAGAGACTTGGGTGTGCTAGTGCATGAGTCACAGAAGGTTGGTTTACAAGTGCAACAGGTGATTAAGAAGGCAAATGGAATTTTGTCCTTCATTGCTAGAGGGATGGAGTTTAAGACTAGAGAGGTTATGTTGCAATTGTATAAGGTGTTAGTGCGGCCACACCTGGAGTATTGTGTTCAGTTTTGGTCTCCGTACTTGAGAAAGGACGTACTGGCGCTGAAGGGTGTGCAGAGGAGATTCACTAGGTTAATCCCAGAGCTGAAGGGGCTGGATTATGAGGAGAGGTTGAGTAGACTGGGACTGTACTCGCTGGAATTTAGAAGGATGAGGGGTGATCTTATAGAAACATTTAAAATTATGAAGGGAATAGATAGGATAGATGCGGGCAGGTTGTTTCCACTGGCGGGTGACAGCAGAACTAGGGGACATAGCCTCAAAATAAGGGGAAGTAGATTTAGGACTGAGTTTAGGAGGAACTTCTTCACCCAAAGGGTTGTGAATCTATGGAATTCCTTGCCCAGTGAAGCAGTTGAGGCTCCTTCATTACATGTTTTTAAGGTAAAGATAGATAGTTTTTTGAAGAATAAAGGGATTAAGGGTTATGGTGTTCGGGCCGGAAAGTGGAGCTGAGTCCACAAAAGATCAGCCATGATCTAATTGAATGGCGGAGCAGGCTCGAGGGGCCAGATGGCCTACTCCTGCTCCTAGTTCTTATGTTCTTATGTTCTTATGTTCCCACCGAATTGCTCCCCCCCCCCCTCCCAACACACACACACACACACTTTCAGGCAGCCCACTGAATAATAAACTTTTCCACCTCCTCTGTCGCATTTTTGCCGTTTATTTTATATCCCTGTCCTCTGGTTACCTGCCTGTGACGATATGCATAAAGCAATTCTGTACATAATATTATACACAACCTCCGACGACCAGGTGGCAGTGTAAAACCACGTGACCATGTGTCCGGAGAGTTGGGAGTAAGTCGTGTTGGTGGACAGACGTATTTTGCAGTAGCTCTATAATAGTTAGTTAGTGTCAGTAGTTTGTTATTTTATTTATCCTAGTTATCTTACCACGCAGTTGTTTCATCATAAATTATTTAAAGTAGATGTTCTGTCGTGCATCATTCATATTGGCCAGTTTACAGAACATGACACCGCCCTCCTGCCAGCGGAAACAATTTCTCCCGATCTACTCCATCAAACCCCTCATAATTTTGAATACATTTCCCTTGAACCTTCTGTGCTCCAAGAACAACCAAAGCTTATCCGGCCTCTCTGAGGCACCAGGAGAACCAATTGCTTTTCCTTGCAGTGGGAACTTTTAGCCATCAAATTAAATTTTCAGAGACAGGGTCTGATCAGGGAAAGAAATACGTTTTACATTCTGTGATGATAGGAAAGCTCAACTCCAGTTACCCGGTGCAATAGGTGAGGGTCGCATTGTGAATGGCTGTGAAGGTCACGTTTGCGCAATCTCCCCGTGTCTGCGCGTGTTTCCTCCGGGTACTCCGGTTTCCTCTACGTCCAAAGATATGCAGGTTAGGTGGACAGGGCGGGGGAGTGGGCCTAGGTAGAGAGCTTTTTCAGAGGGTCGGTGCAGACTCAATGGGCCAAATGGCCTCCTTCTGCACTGTTGGGATTCTATAGAACATTGCTGCCAATCTTCAAACTTAATTGGGAGCTCTCCCATCACCTCTCTCCGGGGACCAAGCTCAGTGGTGTGCCCCTCCTAGCCCCCCTCACCTTAGAACATAGAACATAGAACAGTACAGCACAGAACAGGCCCCTCGGCCCTCGATGTTGTGCCGAGCAATAATCACCCTACTTAAACCCACGTAACCCGTATACCCGGTAACCCAACAATCCCCCCATTAACCTTACACTACGGGCAATTTATCATGGCCAATCCACCTAACCCGCACATCTTTGGACTGTGGGAGGAAACCGGAGCACCCGGAGGAAACCCATGCACACACGGGGAGGACGTGCAGACTCCACACAGACAGTGACCCAGCCGGGAATCGAACCTGGGACCACTGGAGCTGTGAAGCATTGATGCTAACCACCATGCTACTGTGAGGCCCCAAACCTTCTCCCTTCTCCCAAACCAGTCAGGATGGACAAAAAGCCATGGAGCAGGAACTCAACAGATCCAATAATAATAATCTTTATTAGTGTCACAAGTAGGCTGACATTAACACTGCAATGAAGTTACTGTGAAAAGCCCCTAGTCACTACACTCCGGCGCCTGTTTGGGTACACTGAGGGAGAATTCAGAATGAATTCCTTTTTAAAAAAAATAATTTTTATTGAAAAATGTTGTATTTATATAACAACGAACTGCAATCAAATACCAACAATAATGATAACAGTCATAAACATTCGCCCATCCTCAATAAACAACAAAACATATTAACAACAACTTAAATTAACACAATATTAAGTTAAATAACCATAGAAAAAATAGACACAATAATAAAGAACCCCCCCCCCCCCACCCCCCGGGTTGCTGCTGCTATTGACCAAGATACCTATCTTTGAGCCAGAAAGTCCAGAAAAGGCTGCCACCGTTTATAGAACCCTTGTACTGATCCTCTCAGGGCAAATTTGACCCTTTCCAGTTTTATAAATCCCGCCATGTCACTGATCCAGGTCTCCACACTTGGGGGCCTCGCATCCTTCCACTGCATCAAGATCCTCCGCCGGGCTACTAGGGACGCAAAGGCCAGGACACCGGCCTCTTTCGCCTCCTGCACTCCCGGCTCCGCCGCAACTCCAAAAAATCGCGAGTCCCCAACTTGGTTTGACCCTGGATCCAACCACCCTCGACACCGTCCCCGCCACCCCCTTCCAGAATTCTTCCAGTGCCGGGCATGCCCAGTACAGATGGGCATGATTCGCTGGACTCCCCGAACACCTGGTGCACCTGTCTTCACCCCCAAAGAACCCACTCATCCGAGTCACAGACATGTGGGCCCGATGCAGCACCTTAAATTGGATGAGACTAAGCCTCGCACATGAAGAGGAAGAGTTGACCCTCTCCAAGACATCCGCCCAAGTCCCATCCTCTATCTGCTCCCCTAGTTCCCCCTCCCATTTAGCCTTCAGCTCCTCCACTGATGACTTCTCCACCTCCTGCATTACCTTATAAATGTCAGACACCTTCCCCTCTCCGACCCACACCCCCGAAAGCACTCTGTCCATCGCCCCCCACGAGGGCAGCAAAGGAAATTCCTCCACCTGTCGCCTAGCAAACGCTTTTACGTGCAAGTATCTGAACATGTTCCCTTGGGGGAGCCCAAATTTATCTTCCCGTTCCCCCAGGCCCGCAAACCTCCCGCCAATAAACAGGTCCCTCAATTTACTGATGCCCACCTTTTGCCACCCCCTAAATCCCCCATCAGTGTTCCCCGGGATGAACCGATGATTTCCACCTAATGGGGCCTCCATCGAGCCCCCTGTTTCCCCCCTATGCCGTCTCCACTGTCCCCAGATTCTTAGGGTCGCCGCCACCACCGGGCTCATGGTATACCTCTTAGGGGAGAGCGGCAACAGCGCCGTTACCAAGGCACCCAGGCTCGTACCTCTACAAGACGCCATCTCCATTCTTTTCCACGCCGCCCTCCCTCCCCTCCATCACCCATTTACACACCATTGACACATTGGCCGCCCAATAGTGCCCCAAAAGGTTGGGCAGCGCCAGCCCGCCTCCATCCCTCCCTCGCTCCAGGAAAACCCTCTTCACTCTCGGAGTCCCATGCGCCCACACAAAGCTCAAGATACTGCTAGTCACTCTCCTAAAGAAGGCCCTGGGGATGAAGATGGGCAGACACTGAAAGAGGAACAAGAACCTCGGCAGGACCGTCATTTTGACGGACTGCACCCTCCCCGCCAACGACAATGGCAGCATGTCCCACCTTTTGAACTCCTCCTCCATCTGATCCACAAGCCTGGTGAAAATACGCTTGTGAAGAGTCCCCCAGTCCCTGGCCACCTGCACCCCCAGGTACCTAAAACTCTCCCCTGCCCAGAATGAATTCCTAACATGCACGTCTTTCGGGACTTGTGGGAGGAAACCGGAGCACCCGAAGGAAACCCACGCAGACACGGGGAGAACATGCAGACTCCGCACAGACAGTGACACAAGCCGGGAATCAAACCCGAGACCCTGGTGCTGTGAAGCAACAGTGCTAACCACTGTGCCACTGTGATTGGAGATGGGCCTCCAACAAGATGGGCTCTCTCATGTACAAGAACATTTTTGTGCGCCTCCAATGTCCCCATGAAAGTACCCCGCAATGCTTGGAAACGAGTACTGATAACCTGCACCTCAGAGATCAGCCAGGGCGGCACCTCAGCCGGCAGCCATCATTCCAGGCACACAGCACAGAAAGCAGGGCCCCATCCCAGAAGCCACGGAATAACGTGGATTTTAGCATCTTATCCCAGCTCTCTCTTCCAAGGACTCCGACCAAACACTTCTCGGGCCACTGCACAAGACAAGCACCCCAAGAAAAGACAAATATGAAATGTGCAACAGGATTAAAAAGATGGATTAAAAGATGAGCAGAGCCGGGAGCTCCAGCACTCACATCATGTGACCCCCCTCCCCGCCCCCGGTAGCATAATTTTGGATGTGCACAAGTTTCCCGGAGGATGCAAGGCGAGGGGTCAGCAAGGAGAACATTGGGACAGAGAAATCTGCAGGTAACAAAGCCTTGCTTGAAGGTTTCAGCAGCAGGCGGGCGCTGTTGGTTTGTTACCAAGCAACAAACTTGCTCGAATGGAAATCAATGCCATTGTGACGTCACCTCGCAACATGTCGGTGTAGCCATTCCGGGGGCTGGGCGGTGGAACCTCACCAGGCCACATGCAAAGAAGTCATTGAACTCAGCGTGTGGGAGGTGAACGATCACACAGCCAGTTGGGTTCACTCATTTATAGTGACAAGGTTAATGAGACAAATCGAATGGATGATTTTTCTACTAACGCTAATTCAGTTCCATTCTATTGTCCCTCTTCGTGCCTCCCAGTTCATGTCAGTAGCAATTATTGTTAGAGTTCAAATTCTCCACTGGTGTGGCATTTCTGCATTTCTTATGCTACGTCCATGAGTGTACTTTGAAGGTAATCCATTGGATATAAAACACGCTTGGGATTTTCTCAATGTGCGAGAAGGCGCTATATTAATGAAAATTATTTCTTTTGCAAAGACATCCAGAACAGGAGGTTCAATTGTCAGTTGGCATTGAGTAAGCTGTTGAGTATGGGCTATTTAGCACACTGGGCTAAATCGCTGGCTTTGAAAGCAGACCAAGCAGGCCAGCAGCACGGTTCGATTCCTGTAACAGCCTCCCTGAACAGGCGCCGGAATGTGGCGACTAGGGGCTTTTCACAGTAACTTCATTTGAAGCCTACTCGTGCCAATAAGCGATTTTCATTTAGGGGCTGGTTTAGCTCACCAGGCTAAACCGCTGGCTTTTAAAGCAGGCCAGCAGCACGGTTCGATTCCCGTACCAGCCTCCCTGGACAGGCGCCGGAATGTGGCGACTAGGAGCTTTTCACAGTAACTTCATTGAAGCCTACTCGTGACAATAAGCGATTTTCATTTTCGTAAGCTGGTTGATCAGAACTGACAATATCATGGGATATTATGGTTATAGAGGGAAAACAAATCAGCCGCGTTTCTCACTCCTGGTCAACAAGGGTTGACTCCTCACTGAACAGTGCACATGGACGAGGTTCAAGTGAGAAAGATTGGGATGTACTTGGAACAGGAATAGAATAGGCCATTCAGCCCGTTGATCTTCAATCATTTCCGATATTCACCTCCTAGGCTGGCATACAGAAACAAAAACGACACTGAAAATAAACTAAAACACTGTGGCTGCCGGAAGTCGGAAAAGCGAAGCTTTTCTCGAGTTTCAAAGCAGAGTCACATTGCACTCGAAACGTTAACTCCACCTCTCACCCGTGACAGACGCTGCCAGACCTGCTGAGCTTTTCCAGCACTTTCTGCTCTTGTTTATTATTTTAAAATATGGCCACTTGAATGAGATACTGGAAGTCGGCCATGACCCACCTTCATGAACGGAAGAATTAAATTGGATGGGTGGGAAAGAAAGCATTTAAACAACTGGACAATAATGGGCAGCACGGCAGCATTGTGGATAGCACAATTGCTTCACAGCTCCAGGGTCCCAGGTTCGATTCCAGCTTGGGTCACTGTCTGTGCGGAGTCTGCACATCCTCCCCGTGTCTGCGTGGGTTTCCTCCGGGTGCTCCGGTTTCCTCCCAAGGTCCAAAGATGTGCAGGTTAGGTGGATTGGCCATGATAAATTGCCCTTAATGTCCAAAATTGCCCTTAGTGTTGGGTGGGGTTATTGGGTTATGGGGATAGGGTGGAGGTGTTGACCTTGGGTAGGGTGCTCTTTCCAAGAGCCTGTGCAGACTCGATGGGCTGAATGTCCTCCTTCGACACTGTAAATTCTAAGATATGATAATCTAAACACACGTTTACATGGATACTAGGGTGTAGGTTGATAGGGTCCAGCACACAGTCTCCAGGGCATTCCACAATATTCCATACTGAATCCCTTCAAATCATCTGAATTTTTAATCGGTAGGGTTGCAAGCCAGGGGGAGGCGGTGGCGTAGTGGTATTGCCACTGGGCTAGTAAACCAGAGACCCAGAGTATTGCTCTGGGGTCCCAGGTTCAAATCCCAGGTGGTGAAATTAGAATTCAATAAAAATCTGGAATCAAAAGTCTAATGATGACCATGAAACCGTTGTCAATTGTTGTAAAAACTCATCTGGTTCACTAATGTCCTTTAGGGAGGAAATCTGCCGTCCTTACCTGGTATGGCCTACATGTGACTCCAGACCCACAGCAATGTGGTTGACTCTTAACTGCCCCCTCAAGGACAATTAGACACAGCCTGCGCCACCCACATCCCATGAGCACGTTAAAAGAAAAAACATTATTCAGGTGTCCTGGGGTTGAGATGTTTTGAACCATGTACCTCCCAATGAGTCCTCCCAGTCTTAGGAGGCAGTAATTTAGAGGTCTGAAATCGACAATACTTAGAGAAAGATATCACATGTTGATGCAGCAATATCTTTGGTGCTTGTTTCTTTTGATGCAGGGTGGTTAGCTCAGTTGACCAGATGGTAGATTGTGGCACAGAATAACGACAACACAGGTTCGATCGCTGTTGATGGTAGCGCGTTGGATGCCTGCTCCCTTGCCTTGCCCATGTTCGTAGAGTGGCCCCTCTTAAACTACATAACCGACTGTCTGCCTCCAATCATACGGCCCCGAAACATTGACTCCGTTACTCTCTCCACATTACTCTCTGCCTGACCTGCTGCGATTTTCCAGTGTTTCCTGTTTTTATTTCATATGGCATGTTAGCTCGCCCCATTTAACAGCACTCTACTGAACTGCAATTCACGATGCATAGACGTTAAGGATAAGGAAAGCCCTATTAATCTCACCTATCCTGTCAGTGGTACAACCGCAATGATTCTTTACCCAAATGTATTCAAGCCAGATGTCAGGAGTTGAGTGTGCAACTGAAGAGGACTCAGTGTTGCTGTATTGTCAGAGGGGATACACTTTGGATGAGCTGATAAGCAAATTGTTAGATAAGAGCAGATCATTTCTGTGTTGTCTCTCAGCCAACGCCATAAAACAAAAGCAGACTAAGGGGCTGTTCATCATATTTCTGCCTGTCAGAATTTTGCTGTGCGCAAAAAAAAAACAGTTGTGTTTTAATACCTAACGATAGCAATAATATGGTTCACAGCGAGTGAAGTGCCTTGAGAATCCATAAATTGCTGTGTAAATGGAAATTCTGCATTCTGTATTAGTTTGAAAAATATAGCTTGTCTGTAATGTTTTTCCGATTCCAGGCCCAAAGAGGTCTATTTTTCACAATTCTTTGCTCTTTCATGCTCTATTTTCAATCTCATTTAATCAGCAGATTGAGCTCTTCGATGTGTTATCTGTTCCTCCTTCTTGGATGCTATTGTTATCGGGTGACATGAATTTTGCCATTTGAAACAGATTTAATATTGATTTTCTTATCTGCGGTGATTGTCTCTCCAAAGGGCAACACACCAGAGTAAGAGACACCTGGCTTGGGTGACTTATCGGGTCTCAGAGTGGAGAATAAACCCCAGGGAGAGGAGTTCTCCGAGGCAGAGGTATTTTAGAATTAGCTGCAAACACACTGCTGATCTTGAAGACCACTAAATAAATTACTTTTTGTTCACTATTGAATCTCTTTAAGTGCATCATTACATGATTAAATGTACCAAGGGAAAACATTCTCCCCGTGTCTGCATGGGTTTTCTCCGGGTGCTCCGGTTTCCTCCCACAAGCCCCGAAAGACGTGCTGTTAGGTGAATTGGACATTCTGAATTCTCCCTCTGTGTACCCGAACAGGCGCCGGAGTGTGGCAACTGGGGGCTTTTCACAGTAACTTCCTTGCAGTGTTAATGTAAGCCTACCTGTGACAGTAAAGTTTATTATTATTAAAGACGAGGAGAAAGGGGCATGATCACTGACCCTTCATTTTAAAAAATAATTATTTTGTATTTCCAATTAAGGGACAATTTAGCGCGGCCAATCCACTTACCCTGCACATCTTTGGGTTGTGGTGGTGAGACTCACGCAGGTACAGGGGCAACGTTAACTCTTCACATTGCCCCAGACAGAATGCAGAATCCCATAACAGATGCAAGCAAAGGCAAGCTGGGTATTAAAGTTGCAGGAAGTTGTTTGTTGTGTTCCTGGCCGGTTTATCTTCAGATTCATAGGAAAGCCATCCATTTGGAAGCCAGTTCACCAGTAGAAACTAATGGTTGACCTCGCATCTGAGCCCTTCTCACATTGGAAGATCTGAGGCAAATGGACAGGAAGACAAGGGAGCCCTAAATCAGAGATTAAAAACCTCTCTCTTTCAGCATGGTTATGGATCGGCGAGCTCTCTTTGAAGGGCAGCCAGAAAACCTCGAGCCTGAAGACAGCAGCCCACCCTACAGGCTTCACAGGGAAGCAGGATAACGTCCTGACACTAAAAGTATAAGAATGTCCAGGTGTTTGCACTCATGCATGGGGGGGTAACACATTCACTTTCAAATTGCCCATTCAGAACACTGCTCTAATTTAATATGACGCAAGTGGAGTCTGGGGCACTCATAATCCCATGGAGCAATGTAGCAGAGAGCTCTTGTATTTATACATGAAGACTCTGCATGCCTTGGTGTGTTGTGCATGCTCATTTCTTTTTTTAAGTTTAGAATACCCGATTATTTTTTCTCCAATTAAGGGGCAATTTAGCGTGGCCAATCCACCTAGCCTGCACATCTTTGGGTTGTGGGGGTGAAACCCACGCAGACACGGGGAGAATGTGCAAACTGCACATGAACAGCAGATGTGGGGGAAACTTCGTACATTCCCCAATAATTGACACAATAACTTTTATTAGTGAGATACTGCAAAGCATTTGATGTTCTTTTTTGTATCTCTGGCAGGTAGCCGCGCTCACTAAGAAAGCATATCAGAAATCCAGGTCAGGATTCTGCCTGTATCACTAATCAGGAAGTTGCCCCATTACTGCCAGGTTAAACCTCCATCGGAATTTGTGCAAGTGCTCCCGATGGCATTGAAAATACCCGCAATTCCTGGATCACCAGATTAGAACGGAGAAGGATGAGGGGGAGACTTGATAGAGGTTTATAAGATGATATGGGGAATAGATAGAGTAGACAGTCAGAGACTTTTTCCCCGGGTGGAACACACCATTACAAGGGGACATAAATTTAAGATAAATGGTGGAAGATATAGGGGGATGTCAGAGGTAGGTTCTTTACCCAGAGAGTAGTGGGGGCATGGAATGCACTGCCTGTGGAAGTAGTTGAGTCGGAAACGTTAGGGACCTTCAAGCGGCTATTGGATAGGTACATGGATTACGGTAGAATAATGGAGTGTAGATTAATTTCTTCTTAAGGGCAGCATGGTAGCATTGTGGATAGCACAATTGCTTCACAGCTCCAGAGTGTCAAGTTCGATTTCGACTTGGGTCACTGTCTGTGTGGAGTCTGCACATCCTCCCCGTGTGTGCGTGGGTTTCCTCCGGGTGCTCCGGTTTCCTCCCACAGTCCAAAGATGTGCAGGTTGGGTGGATTGGCCATGGTAAATTGCCCTTAGTGTCCAAAATTCTATGATTAACCTAGGATAAAGGTTCGGCATAACATCGTGGGCCGAAGGGCCTGTTCTGTGCTGTATTTCTCTCTCTCTCTCTCTCACCATTTTCCTTATCATAGTAAGTGGCTATAAACACGTCACAACCTTATATTGCATAACTTTTCCATGTTACTCTCAGGATCCAGATTTTGAGTGGGATCTATTGCACAAACTCCTGGTGCCATGTTGTGACCACATGCACAGGAGCCTCAAAACTAGCAGTGGCTGAGTGGGATGCGCACTTGTCTCGGACGTGCTTGGGTTCCAGCCCTGCTCTGAAGACAATGTCAAGTCTGACACTCCAGTACAGTACTGAGGGAGTGTTGCACTGTTGGAACTGTTTATTTTGGATTAAACCCCAGCCTTGTCTGTCTCTCAGGTGGATGAAAAATATCCCCATGATGTTAATTTAAAGAAGAATAGGCGAGTCCTGTGTGGCGTCTCCACCAAAATGTATCTCTCAAGCGACATAAGTGAAAAAGAGGTTATCTAGTCAGTGTACATTGTTGTCTGTGTGCATATAGGCTGTTGCCTTAACTGCGTCTACGCTCCTGCGTACATCATTGGCTGTAAAGAAATGCCCTGAGATATTGAAAGGCACTATATAAATGCAAGTCCTTTTTATTTCTTTTTTTATCCTGAGCTGTCAATAGATAATGGGCTGTAATGTGGTGAAACACTCTGAAGAATTTGAAATGTTGGATTGGATTCAGCCTGGATTCCAGGAAGGAAATGCATCAGCAAGCTTCTTGGAGAAAAATTGGTTAAATGCATTCAGGCTGCTAAACAACCAGAATCCGGACCAAGGGAAAAAGGGCTTTCGACAGATATAGCAGAGAGGCAGCAAACAACAATAACGTTTACACTGTGTCTATCTGCACAGCTAATTCTCAGAAAGCTGAAGTCTATTACCTTGGTACTGTTTAATGTTAATGCCAGTAACGCTGATGTAACTGTACAGCATGCATTAGGAATTGTTAGGGTTAATTAATTTGCCATAATACAACAAGGCCAGGAGTGTGTTGATGTGAAGTAAATGCAAATTAAATCTAAATCTAATTGCTACTATGATGATAAGCCCAGATGCGTTATAGTTGGATCTGATTGCCCTACTGGGCAGCAGGGTAGCATGGTGGTTAGCATAAATGCTTCACAGCTCCAGGGTCCCAGGTTCGATTCCTGGCTGGGTCACTGTCTGTGTGGAGTCTGCACGTTCTCCCCCTGTGTGCGTGGGTTTCCTCCGGGTACTCCGGTTTCCTCCCACAGTCCAAAGATGTGCGGGTTAGGTGGATTGGCCATGCTAAATTGCCCGTAGTGTCCTTATAAAAGTAAGGTTAAGGGGGGGGTTGTTGGGTTACGGGTATAGGGTGGATACGTGGGTTTGAGTAGGGTGATCATGGCTTGGCACAACATTCAGGGCCGAAGGGCCTGTTCTGTGCTGTACTGTTCTATGTTCTATGATTTTAGGTGTGTTTTTGCTCCCGTTGACTTGATTTCATTCCCAGTATTGCCACCAACATAAAGGGAATGTTAGATCTGTAGGCCAATGCAAGGAACTTGTGCAAGATTCAGCATAGTGTCTGAATCACGGAAAATCAGATTGACTGGACATTGCCAAAGTACTTGTCTTAATGGAGCTCCATGGAAGTCATTCAAGGAAGCTTCTGAGTAAGTCAGCTCTGGAAGAACCGTTCAAATCTTGTTTTTTTTTGTTCCCCTGGGTAAACCCACTTCAGAAGCATGCACTCCGTGTCTATTGCAAAGAAGATTTAAATTTGTCGGAGCTTTTGTGACCTCTGACACATTGGGAGCAGTTTTGGGAGATAGGGGTGCTGGTTGTACATTTTTGTCAGTTTTCGTTTGGAAATGAATACCCATTGCACGTGATTGGCTCCAGTTGGCCGAGTTGGCTCCAGATGGGGAAAGACCTGTGACCTGAAGAGACTCAGGGATTCTGTAATGAATGTAAAAAATGTTTGACATACATTATATTGTATGTCCATTGCAATAATGTTACAAACTTAAGTTACGGTGTCCAGATTCTATGGGTGTGATTCAACCAAACCTTTTGTGCCATTTTGGTGGGGTGTTTCTCGCTGGCTTTTTGGGTTGCAGTGTGATGGTGCCAGACTGGCAATGCCAAGGTTCCCAGCTGCCACCCTGCCATACCCCCCCCCCCCCCCCCCCCCCCAGGTGCTGTTAGGCCTGGTTCACCTTTGTGTGAACCATATTAAACGGCGCCTGATCCCAGTCTCACTGAGGAGGTGGTTAGTTCCCGGGCACGGGGAGAATCCGGCGGCCAATATCCCATTTAAATATGCATATCTGGATCAGGGGCCCGATTCAGACCGCGACACCTCGCGAGGTTTGGATGCCACTTGCAAGACGTCTCAAGCATGATGAATCTCACAAGAGACCTCTCGCGAGATTCAATGGCCTTGGCGCGACACCACATTGGGCGCGACGCGGTTGGTAAATCGCACCCTACGTCTGCCAAAACTGTGATTAAGGAGTTAACAGCTAAACAGACTGTGATGTCACTCAAGGGAGGGCTCGGTCTATTTTTAGATTTGTTTTTCAGCCCTGCGCTGTTTTCTTTTTAGTTTCATTTCAGAGTTTTGCTCTGGGGTTCTGTGAAACGGAGTAGTGTACCTTAGGCTGACTTCTGAAAGCTTCTCTCCAAGGACTTTGTGAATAAATCTGTAAGCCACTGAGTGTTTATGAATAAGTGGCATTTGGCCTGTATGTGGGTTTTACGTTGAAATTGGAAAAGTAGATGGAAAAGTAAGCGCAAAGATTGTTCTTTATTTTTTAAGAACTGTTTAACTGAATTAAAGAGCTGTTTTTCTTTGTATGTTAATGAGGGTAATCCTGTGTTAATAATATAAGAAGTCCCTATTTGCCAGTGGAATCACTCCTGGAGGTGAAGTATCCTTTCCTCACAAGCGCCGAGTGTGGCGGACAAGGGGCTTTTCACAGTAACTTCATTGCAGTGTTAATGTCAGCCTACTTGTGACACCAAAGATTATTATTATTACAAGTTGGAAAATTGTTGGGGTTTCCTGTCCGGTTTCCTGTTATAAATTGGGGGTCTGGCCAACTCCCAATCCATCGCCGTTTTGGATTTTATTGAGTGAACATCTTGTTAAGGATGCAATCCAGACGGCGGAAGTATCAACTTCTTGCATTTATATAGCACCTTTAACTCAGGCCGGAATTTTCTGGCCCTTCCCACCGGCAAGATCAGAAGATCCTGCCGCCAGCCAATGGTGTGCTGCCTTCGCCGCCACAAAATGCACCGTGTGTGTGTGTGTGTGTGTGTTTGTGTTTGGGGGGGAGGGGGGGTGAGAAATTCCGCCCACTATAAAATGTCCCATGGTGCATCCTGGGACATTGTCGCCCAACATGTCCACATGGGGCTGCTGACCAAAACTCAGGTCAAAATGGTGTGTTTTAAGGAACCCCTCTAAAAGGTGGTTTAGAAATTTTGCTTCTGATTTCCGAGTCCAATTCATTACTATAAATTGTGAACGATGGTGACTTCAACACCAATTTTTTTTTCCCGAGGGTATTGATCACACAGAGAGTCACCTGAGGCCGGATTCTAACCCGGGCCCCTGCCGCTGGGAGGCAGCAGTGTTAACCACCTTGCTGGCTTCAGCACCAACACTTGTGGAATATCACTTCAGCCCACTGATACCCTGAACCCTTACTCTCTGGTTTCTGCTTCCATTCTGCTATTGTCCCCTGACTCCGCGTCCTCTGAACTCAGCCATGAGTCTACCCTGTGCTACCTTACTGAGCACTGTAAAAACAGCCCAGTGTTTCACAGGAGCGTATTGAGACAAAGCTCAAGAGTGAGGTGCTGAGGGGATATTTAAGCAGGCGACTCACTGCTCGGCCAGAGAAGTAAGTTTTAAAGAACACCTTAAAGGAGGAAACATTCGCCAAAACTCCCAATGGGCCAAATGAAAAGCTGTTTATCAAAGCTCTGTTCAACCCTCACTTCCTGACACTGTAATCAAAAGTAATGACTCTGACCCCAAGAGTAAGCCAAAAGTTGCATTATATCTTCATTTAAATATTTGCACTGTGTTGCTCCGTAGTATGAACACATCTAAAACAGCATGATTCCCAGAGTGCCTGACATGATTCGACGAGTAAAAAAGTGCTAAAACATTATAAGGTGAAGTCATTTTTGTGAGTGATCTTCTGTTTGTTGGGTTGTTTGGGTGCGTTGTAATTGATGGCAAGCGTTGAGTGCTGGATTAATTAATTTTCATGGTGGTGCAATGTTGGGGGGTGGGGGGTGCAGGGCAGCAGACTACCTGCTGCTTGAGGGTTGCAATCAACTGAACTACTTAAAGGTCTATCGAGGCCAATTAGAATCATACAATTGTAGAATCTCGACAGTGCAGAAGGAGGCCATTTGGCTCATTGAGTCTGCAGCGATCTTCTGAAAGAGCTCTCTATCCAAGCCCACTCCCACGCTCTATCCCATTAGACCCTAAAGTAATCTTGGGACACAAAGGACAATTTTAGCATGGCCAATCCTCCTAAACTGCACATTTTTGGACTGTGGGGGGGGGGGGGGGGAACCCACACAGACCTGGGGCAGAATGTGCAAACTCCTTACAGAGAGTCACCCAAGCCGGAATTGAACCAGGCTCCCTGGAACTGTGAGGCAGCAGTGTTAACCACTGTTCCATATTGGAGGTCAACCTGTATTTTCCAATCAGCCATCAGATCGCCAGAGGTGACTACCTGGCAGCAGGTGGGAGAAGAGTAACCCCTTCACAATCGTGACCTGGCTGCTTGATCTATTTTCTATTTTAGATTTCAAAATGTTGGTGAGAGGGTGCCCCTATTGGCCCTCCAAATTCGAGAGCTTTCCTGCCATCCCTAACTGGACGGCGAATCCAACCTCTGGCCATCATTTGGCCAATTCGGTGGGGGGGATGTCGCAGTGACTGCTATCTACACAGTGTACGGTACTGATCCCAATTCGAGCCTGATTGGAGGGTTGTCCCTGAAGGCCACAGGGAAAATGTTGCCCTCGGTGTCAGAATGTAGCATTATAATCAAACACCATCACCCAAAACTCCATTCATTGTAGCACAGTGGGTAGCACTGTTGCTTCACAGCGCCCGGGTTCGATTCCCGGCTTGGGTCACTGTCTGTGCGGAGTCTGCACGTTCTCCCCGTGTCTGCATGGGTTTCCTCCGGGTGCTCCGGTTTCCTCCCACAAGTCCTGAAAGACGTGCTTGTTGGGTGAATTGGACATTCTGAATTCTCCCTCCGCGTACCCGAACAGGCGCCGGAATGTGGCGCCTTGGGGCTTTTCGCAGTAACCTCATCGCAGTGTAAAGATTATTATTATTACATTTGTAGCCAAGAAACGGAGGAGATTTTTTATCACACCAGTCTGGGTCCAATTCCTAGAGCTGAATTGCCAATGGCGGGGAGCACCGGGCCACGCCCAGTTACTAGCCCACACAAGGCCAAGGGGAATCAAAGTCCTGTTCGGTCAGCTCTGGCTTGGCTCCGAGAGGCTGCGTCAGTGCATCACTGGCAGATGGATCATTGAGCATCGTCTTGAGTCCCCCAAATTGGCTGTTGACGTGCGACCGAGGAAGAGGAGCGGAACCTTCTTGGGAGAATGAATCTCAGCTGGGCAATGATGTCCACTGGTGGTCAGTAAATGCAGTGTCACAACGCGATTGTCTTCAAAGCACACTGCCAATGGATTTGAAAATCTGGGTGGGGTGGGGCGTGCAGAGGGGAAGAATTGATCTGTTGCACAACTGTCAGCACATTCCTCAAAACATTCTTGCCAGGAATTTGGAGTGGAAATTGTAAACTATTCTTTCGCGGCACATTCACGATTTTGTTATAAATGCTGACCAGATCAAATCTCCCTGAACGTATTTAGAATTGCTCTGGCCAGAATGACGAGAGCAATCCTCTTCCCCTTTTCTGGTTGCGTTCTCCCGATAAGGTTGGCAGGTTTGCAAAACTATTCAATGCTCAAAGGGTTAATTAGTGCTACTCAAACTGCAGCCAGGATCAATGCACCGTGCAGTGTTTAATATGAAGCAAGCTTTAAATTTTTTAAATCACTATTGCAAGCAGGCGAGGGCAAGAACCTCCAAAGCCTAAATATTTTATGTATCATATTTCCTTTTATCTTTTATTCATGATGTTATTCATGTACTTCATCAGCAGAAGCCTTAGCAAAGGGGATAGTGGATTGATTTCAGTGTAATTTAGCTTCTCGCCTGACACTTCCTGTAGGGAGGGCTGTGGGGCGCCTGGGCAGAGAGAGCTTTGTAGGTGGCATGTGCCTCAGTTATTCAAAAGCAGAAAGAGTGAGATGGAGTCTGGTACACCGTGAACAAAACTAACCCCTGGTCCAACAAATACAACAGAGCACTGCTCAATAATTTACAGAGCCCTTTTTAGTTCGGCTTTGTACAATTGCCAGCATTCAAAGAAGAAAAATATGAATGCCTTAGATACGGAGGCAAGTGCCCAAGGCATTGCTGCAAGCCTGGATTTCTTTGGCCTACCCAGGTGGTTTTTGCTTTTAACATGAAGTTCTGTACCAGCTTATTAAATATACATTGGCATTTTTGAAACGCTGCTCACAGTATTTCTTCTACCCGATTACGTCTTATCGTGTGCACATACAAACAATCTAACACGTTTAGAATGATCTGCAAGTGCGCTCGTCCGATGGCTAAATTTGCATGTTGCTTTTGAAACCTACGCAACTCTGTGTCGCTACGTTAAGGGTGGGATTTACCGCATATCCGGCTATATCTTGCGTGGCAGGAGGCAGCCAGCCACTGGTCAGCGGTGGGACCTTCTCACCCCACCGTTATAAACGGGATTTCCCATTGAATGCACCCCTTGCTGCCGTGAAACCCGTAGCGGGTGTGCACTGTTGGTGGGACTAGAAGTCCCCGTCGGAGTAAACAGCCGGAAGGTTCCGGACTATTACTGTTATTAACAATACTGTTAGCCTATTCAATCCTCCACTTCACCATCACCTTTCTGAGAAAAACGTGCCTGAGCCTATCATGTCTCAGGATCCCAATGTATGCCAAAGACTCAGGCCTCAATATTTTAGTTCCTGGGCCAGGAGCAGAGAGCTGACAGGATTCCTGGCCCTACAGATCTGTTTCCTGAAACAACTGCCCCCGAGGATCTGGTTTTCAATCCGGGAGAGCGGGGTATAATTGGAGGTAACCCCAGAAGCAGCGTGGAGGCATCACAGAGGCTATTGGGTGCCGAGACGGGCTGGGAAACAGATCGGCCTCGGTACTCTGGGCCTTTGCAGCCGGGATAAGAAAAAGACTATAAAAAAGAACAGTCCTTTAGACCTCGTACTCTCTCATCCTGCGCACATTCCCCAATCTCCATCCATGCCACTTCTTGCTCCCACCCATGGCCCCTCAGACCCTCCACGCCAAGCCATGCTCACCACCCACCATTACACCTTTCATGCTAGCTTACCTTGATTCACCATGGGCAGACCTCAGGAGCCATGCTTGAAAACAAAATAGAGTTCAAAGTGACTATTTTAATTTACTCATTCATGGGATGTATGCATTGTTGGCTAGGCCAACATTTATTGCCAATCCCTAATTGCCCTTTAGAAGGTGGTGGTGAGCCATCTTCTTGAACCACTGCAATCCATGTGCTATACACAATCCCACAGTCTATTGATGAATCCACTATTTTAGAAAAAAACACTCTCATTTATTAATAACACATTCACTACATTTAAATTCCTTCAATCACATAATCCCTTAAAGCAACAAGCATTTGTAGTCATAATCCCATTTTAATACTGTATTAGCACTTGGAGCTGTCACTCAAACTGAACTAGCAGGTACCTCACTGTAATGTTGATAGGTTGTGAAATCAGACATGCTGTGCTAATCCTATAATGGTAATGTTCACACATATGTCAAAAGGCAGAGTGAAATAGCAAGTACTAATTTTTGTAACACTACAGTTTTTTTTCTAATTAAAGTGGAGGAGATGTAAATGTGCCTTACAGCTCCCTTTTTTTTAAATTTAGAGTACCCAATTCATTTTTCCAATTCAGGGGCAATTTAGCGAGGCCAATCTACCTAGCCTGCACATCTTTTGGGTTGTGGGTCGAAACCCATGCAAACACGGTGAGAATGTGTAAACAACACACGGACAGTGACCCAGAGCCGGGATCGAACCTGGGACCTCGGCGCCGTGAGGCAGCAAGGCTAACCCACTGTGCCACCGTGCTGCCACTTTACAGCTCCCTTGACAGTCTTCCTGACAACTCAGTTGGCACCTTTCTTGACAGTTCTCTCTGATAGTTCCCTTGAAAGTTCCAATAAGTTTATCCACTCTTTAACGCACATCCATGGGCGGGATTCCACCACCCCACCAGTGGTAAGATCACCTTGGGCGGGAAGCGGACCATATAAAGGTCCATTGACCTCAGGTGGGAATTTCCGGTCACCAGACAGGCGCGGCCAGAGCATTCCGCCCCATGTCTACATTTAACATTTCCAAAGAGCTCTTGACTGCTTCCAAAGGGCAACTTTCTTCTCCTAAAGGCCACCCGTCCTCTCCCAAGGGGGCCCCACCTCTCTTAAAGGTGCCGCAGAACCATATCCAAAAGATCATAAAAAATAGGAAGAGGAGTAGGCCATTCAGCCCCTCCAGTCTGCTCCACCATCCAATAGAATCATGACTGATCCGACATTCCCCACGTCCAATTTCCCCATAACCCTTGATTCCCTCAATGATCAAGAATTTATCTGTCTCTACCTACCCCACCTCTCCAAAAGCGTACCTTACCATGCCAAAGAATTATGCTCATTTTAGGCTTTCTCTCCTGATAGTTCTAAATTATACATGTTGTGTTTATAGAAACATAAAAATATGTTCAGGGGTAGGCCAGTCACCCTTCGAGCCCTCTCCACAATTCAATTTGGCCGATCGCGGAGGGAATGACCATTGGCCACAACCGGCTTTTTAAAATGCCAGCTGCGACGGGCTTTTGAGATTGCCAGCCATCCCGCGTAGGCCCGGAGCCCTGTGGGGTGGACCGTCTCCTCCTGGCGTTAGTGCACTGTCCAGGGCCAGTGTTTTTCAGCAAACGACAGAGTCCTCCCATCCGGAGCGGCGGCAAAGAGCAGGTCACTCTTCCCGTTCACTGATGCCACGTGTTCGGGCCGCGAGAGAGATTCCTCCATTTTGCAGCTGGCAGCAGTGCTGGTGTGAACCCCAGGGCCTCTGGTGGACAACCCATCAAGAAGAAGCTGAAAACAGGAACAGAGCAGCATTAAGATGATTACTTGAGGTGTGGGTTATTAATTGTGCCACGAGAAATCAGGATTTATTGTTCATCTGTATTATATGCAGGTAAGTACTTGCAAATAAAAGTTTGAAACCCTCAAAACTTCAAAGACTCGCATGGCGAGTTCGAGGACAAACCTCTTGATTTTTTTCAACACATGCAGTGAGATCTTAAATCATCAGCTGAAGTAATTATCGGAAATGAAGTATTGAATAACAAAGCGAGCGAGATCGTGAGGTGCCTCACCTGTCACATTAAAGGTAAGGGAAAATGGTGGGTCGTGAAGGTTGGCCGACCTGTGTTGCAAAGATCGGCCGATGTGGGTCGCGAAGAATGGCCGGCTGGTAAAAATGGGCCCCGGGCAAAAAAGTTTGAAAAACACTGTCCTTATGTGAACAGGTCATACCTGGACAGTTTGCCACATTGTTGGATAGATGCAACTGTTCTGGATGCGCAGTTAGTTTGGGAGCACAAGTCCTCAGTACTATTGCTGGATCGTTGTCAGGTTCCAGGAGGCGCTGAATGAAAGGCCAAACTCGTTCATTTTAAACTGAAAATAAAGCCGCTACCATGGCTCACAAAACAAACGTCCCAGCCCAGGACTATCAGGAATCTGGACTTCAGGAGGAGTCCAAGGTGGATCATTCACTTGGCCTACAGGCCGAAGATGGTAGCAGATGCTTTAGTCTCATCTTTAGTCCTGAACAGTTGGACTCCGACATCATTGAGGGTATTTTCAATGTAAAATAATACAACAAATGAGTCCAGTTTGCTGGTTAGGCAAATTAAAGCTCACTTGCTGTTGCACAATTAACCTTGTCCACGCAAAGCAATATTTTCTCTCGCCAGCTGAAAGTGCACAACAATTCCCAGAGATGCCATGCATTTTTTTAAAACCAATTTCTCAACACACCTATTCAGGTTCATAACTTGATAACATCGCATTACAGGTGTGTACCAATAATCAAATGTCAAATGCATAAAATGTCACGAGGTTCGCCCATGTGATTGTCGTAAATCAGTATTGTTTTCTCTAATGTAAACAGTTGGTTAACACAAAGAGTGAGCTGTTGAAGTGTATCGCATTAATCTGGATCACTATTCCCTGATCTGGCTCCTTTCCCAACGCAAATAGGACTCAAGGGTCAATGGGTTTACATAATGAAGAAGTACAGAGGGGTTGAATCACTAGACAAGGTGCAGTATTTCCCTCATTGACTTACAAAAGACTGTTTTTAAAAGCGGGTTTTGAATTTCAATCAGAAAGACCATCTATAATTCATCAAACAGCCAAGTGAGATCCAAATTTGATTTAATCTCGAAGATGCTTTAATGTGGGTTGCTTCATGAGGTGGTAGCAGAGAAAATGAAAATTTGGTTCATCGAAACTTATTCCCGATGGCTTTCGCTTAACAGGATCCCAAATGTATTGGTGTTCTCGTCCCACCTGCAAGATTAATTCAAACATTTATACAGATTGAGGAGCCAGCAAAACACCAATGATGGAACTTCAATCTAGTCATCGTCAATGAGGATAGGATGTTGGCCCCGGGAGACTAGGAGGCCGATTTTATGAATGAGTGCAGCTCATGGGGGCCCCGTGCGCCAGTTCGCATACCAATCAGGATTTTCAGCCTATTATATATTTTGGCGAGTTGCCTGGAGGAATAAAGGCTTTGTCAATGAGGGCAAGGGAAAGATACCACCAGGACTGTTGTCACAGGAGAACATATGAACGAAATAGGTGGAATAGTAAGATGCAATGAGGAAATAAGAACCTTATGAATGGGCACAGATAGGTTAGGAGAGTGGGCCAAAGTGTGGCAGATGGAGTTTAACGTGGATAAATGTGAGATCATGCATTTTGGTCGGAAAAATGGAAAGGCAACTTATTATCTAAATGGGAGAGATTTTGGGGTGCTCCGATGCAGAGGGATCTGGGAGTCCTTGTGCATGAGTTACTGAAAGCGAGCATGCAGGTGCAGCAGATAATTAAGAAGGCAAATGAAATGTTGGCATTTATAGCAAAAGGAATTGAATATAAAGGTAAGGAAGTGTTGTTGCAACTGTACAGGGCATTGGTAAGATTGTGCACAGTTTTCGTCCCCTTATTTGAGGAACGATGTAGTGGCATTGGAGGCAGTTCACAAGAGGTTCACTAGATTGATTCCAGAGATGAGGGGTTTGTCATATGAGGAGAGATTGAACAGTTTAGGCCGATACTCTCCAGAGTTTAGAAGAATGAAGGGAGATCTAATTGAAGTGTACGAGATGCTAAAAGATCTGGATAAAGTAGACGTGGAGCTGATGCTTCCTCTTCTGGGGCATTCTAAACCGAGAGGTCATAATCTCAGGATAAGGACAGTAAGAAGTCTTACAACACCAGGGTAAAGTCCAACAGGTTTGTTTCAAACACGGGCTTTCGGAGCGCTGCGGGCACTCACGGAGTCCCCCTAAAGCCTGTGTTTGAAACAAACATGTTGGACTTTAACCTGGTGTTGTCAGACGTCTTACTGTGCTCACCCCAGTCCAATGCCGGCATCTCAGAATAAGAGGTAGCAAATTTAAAACAGATTTGAGGAGAAACTACTTCTCCCAAAGGGTTGTGAATTTGTGGAATTTGTTCCCTCAGAGTGCAGTGGATGCTGGGACAGTGAGTAAATTTAAGGAGGAGTTAGACAGATTTTTAATTGGTAATGGGTAGAAGGGTTATGGAGAACGGGCAGGTCGGTGGAGTTGAGGCCAGGATGGGGTCAGCAATGATCACATTGAGGGTGTTTAGGCTCGGAAGCTAAATTGCCGACTTCCGCTCCTAGGTCATGCGTCCTAGGGAGAAAATGCTCTGGCTGATTCTGCAATCCAGCTCTTGGTTTTTACCATTGTAGTTAAAAGATGAGGAACATATCAGCCATGATAGAATGGCAGAGCAGACTCGATGGGCCAAATGGCCTAATTCTGCTCCGATATCTTATGAACTTATAAATGTTTTATTTGATAACGAGTCAAATAGTTCTTACTGCCATTATGGAGTTCTTCTCTGCAGCCTCATTAGCTCCTGCTCTTACATAGAACATAGAACAGTACAGCACAGAACAGGCCCTTCGGCCCTCAATGTTGTGCCGAGCCATGATCACCCTACTCAACCCACGTATCCACCCTATACCCGTAACCCAACAACCCCCTCCTTAACCTTACTTTTATTAGGACACTACGGGCAATTTAGCATGGCCAATCCACCTAACCCGCACATCTTTGGACTGTGGGAGGAAACCGGAGCACCCAGAGGAAACCCACGCAGACACGGGGAGAAGGTGCAAACTCCGCACAGGCAGTCAGCCGGGGTCAGAATGGAACCTGGGTCCCTGGCATTGTGGGGCAGCAGTGCTAACTCTTTGCCACCGTGCTGCCCCTTTGAAACTTCAGCAGGAATTAATAACAGGATGACACTGAATACACCCAGGCATTTGAAGCACTGCTCTGATATTTCAATGGTGTGCGCTCAGTAATTACTTGAGTGGTTAAATACAGATAAATATAACACCCCACTCCCGGCCCACCGGTTGTCTTGGGATATCACGGACGTGTTATGCACGATGGTTGCAGAAGACAGACTTGACTTTCTTTGTAAAATATTGGTGCAAACATTTTGCAGGGAAGTTGTGCCGTTGTCGTTTTTCCTTGAGGAAGGTGATCAGGTTCCTCAAGCAAAGAAGATACTGGCCACTTATTTTATACATTTAGTGATGGCTGTTTGGTTTATATTCCCGATACCCTCAGAGGCATCCTGAAATAAACTTGAAGCATTAATGTTACAGCTGCCTGGGGTGATTTTCCTGGGACAGGGATTGTCTGCAAGCACATTGGCACAGAACATATTTCACAGCAGGAGGCCACTCTGCCCATCATATATGTGCCAGCAGAAGAGCTATCACAGCCTAATCCCGGGCGGGATTCTCTCAGCCCGAGGGCCGGAGAATCACCATGACCGGCGCGAATTGCGCCACGCCGGCCCGAGAATCAGAGCGGAGAATCGGCGCCGACGTGGTTGGCACAGTGCAGGTCGGGGGCCGCTCTACGGGTCCCCCCCCCCCCGCGCGATTCTCGGCCCGGGATGGGCCGAGCGGCCATGACAAAAAACCCGAATCACGCCGACGCCGTTGTATCCTGCTCCTAGCCGGTGGGACCTCGGCATGGAAGGGTCCGGGGGCAGCCTGTGGGAGGGGAGGGGGATCCAACCCCATAGGGGGGCCTCCGTTGTGGCCTGGCCCGCGATGGGGGCCCACCGATCGGCGAACCGGCATCTTGGGATGGGGGCCTCCTTTCTTCCGCGCCGGCCCCTGTAGCCCTGCGCCTTGTTGCGTCGGGGCCGGTGCAGAGAAGGGAGCCACTGCGCATGCACGCGTTGGCACCGGTGCCACTGCGCATGCGTGGACCCCGCGGCGCCCAGTTGACACCGGGATCGGCAGCTGGAGCGGCGTGAACCGCCCCAGTGCCGTGCTGGCCCCTGTAGCAGCCAGAATTGCTGATTCTGATCCTGAGGTCATGTTGACGCCGTCGGGAAATGCGACGACGTTTCCGACGGCGTCAACACTTAGCCTCAGGATCAGAGAATCCCGTCCTCCCCCCATTTCTGTGCAATTTAGCACCATCTGAAAGAGGTCAAGAAAGTGGTAAATTAGCATTTCCATCGCACTTGCATCTGCCATAGTCTCAGGCTATCCCAAAGTAATTCACAGCCAACACAGTACTTTTGAAGTCTAGTCACTGCTGCAATGTAAGCAACGTGGCGGTTAAATTGTGCACAGCACGATCCCACAGACAGCAATGTTATAATGACCGGATAATCTGCTTCCGTGATGTTGATTGAGGGGACAGAGCTTGTCTTCATCCAAAAGGTGACATCTCTGACAATGCAGCGCTCCCTCAGCACTGGGACTCTGGCAGTTGTCACAAAGCATGCTGATGTTATCTGAGAGGGTATCCCAATGTGGAACACTGGTTTGTGGGGGCCTATAGTTCTGTTTTGTTGTGGGGAGACAAGTGAAACCCCAGTGAGAATAAACACCCGAGCTGCCATTTAACAATTGTTAAAGACTAAAGTAAAATAAAAAAAACAAATACATATGAACAGGAATATTCTGTGACAATGAAATTACTTGACACACACAGTTTATGTACAACATGCCCCTTATTCCAAAATATATCTACAATCCCTGAACTCTTTAAGCTTATCTAATTTCCATAAACATCCAAAGTAAGTAAATCTATAAATTCCATCTGCTTATAGTTACCACACAATACAGTGCAGCACTAGGAAGTGTCTTTTCCTGGTCCAGTGAAGATATTTAAACTGCCTTTACGAAGGTTTTCTGCATTGCCTTTGAGGCTGTCTGCTGTAAAACTGCCTGTCTGCTTTCTGAGGCTGCAAGGGGTAAACTGCTTATGAGGCTCCAGCCAATTTGTTCTACTTTTGATTATGATCTCTGCCCCTATCAGCTTCCTTGCCTCCAGACATTAGCATATGTATATCTCATTGATCTTCCCAACCATCTATGTAAGTTGTTTTTGGGGCAGCACGGTGGCACAGTGGTTAGCACTGCTGCCTCATGGCGCCGAGGTCCCAGGTTCGATCCCGGCTCTGGGTCACTGTCCGTGTGGAGTTTACACATTCTCACCGTGTTTGTGTGGGTTGCACCCCCACAACCCAAAGATGTGCAGGGTAGGTGGATTGGCCACACTAAATTATCCCTTAATTGGAAAAAAATAATTGGGTACTCTAAACTTATTTTTAAAAGTAATTTAAAGGGCAGCACGGTGGCCTGTGGTTAGCACAACCGCCTCACGGCGCTGAAGTCCCAGGTTCGAACCCGGCTCTGGGTCACTGTCCGTGTGGAGTTTGCACATTCTCCCCGTGTCTGCGTGGGTTTCACCCCCACAATCCAAAAATGTGCAGAGTAGGTAGATTGGGCACGCTAAATTGCCCCTTAATTGGAAAAAATAATTGGGTACTCTAAAATTTGTTTTTAAAGTAATTTAAAAAATTTAAGTTGTTTCTGCTCAAGAGACATCACATCTGATTCTTATCTAAAATACCTCCTAAACTTGCTACTGGGAGAGAACCATCCTCTGGCAGTGCAGCACTCCCTCAGTACTGACCCTCTGACAATGCAGCACTCCCTCCATACTGACCCTTAGACAGTGCGGCACTCCCTCAGTACTGACACTCTGTCAGTGCAGCACTCACTCAGCACTGACCCTCTGACAGTGCAGCATTCCCTCAGCACTGACCCTCTGACAGTGCAGCACTCCCTCAGTACTGACCCTCTGACAATGCAGCACTCCCCCAGTACTGACCCTCTGACAGTGCAGCACTCCCTCAGTACTGACCATCTGATAGTGCGCCACTCCTTCAGTACTGACCCTCTGACAGTGCAGCATTCCCTTAGTACTGACGCTCTGGCAGTGCGGCACTTCCTCAGTACTGACCCTCTGACGGTGCAGCACTCCCTCAGTACTGACCCTTTGACAGTGCAGCACTCCCTCAGCACTGACCCTCTGACAGTGCAGCACTCCCTCAGTACTGACCCTCTGACAGTGCAGCACTCCCTCAGTACTGACCCTCTGACAGTGCGGCACTCCCTCAGTACTGACCCTCTGACAGTGCAGCACTCCCTCAGTACTGACCCTCTGACAGTGCAGCACTCCCTCAGTACTGACCCTCTGACAGTGCGGCACTCCCTCAGTACTGACCCTCTAACAGTGCAGCACTCCCTCAGTACTGACCCTCTAACAGTGCAGCACTCCCTCAGTACTGACCCTCTGACAGTGCAGCACTCCCTCAGTACTGTCCCTCTGACAATGCAGCGCTCCCTCAGCACTGACCCTCTGACAGTGCAGCACTCCCTCAGCACTGACCCTCTGACAGTGCAGCACTCCCTCAGTACTGACCCTCTAACAGTGCAGCACTCCCTCAGTACTGACCCTCTGACAGTGCGGCACTCCCTCAGTAATGACCCTCTGACAGTGCAGCACTCCCTCAGCACTGACCCTCTGCCTGCTTTAGATTGTGCCAAGATTGTGGCAGGTGCTATAGAAATGCAGGTTCATGGGGAGATTGGGACTGTGTTCTGGGTTTGTGTCCCACTCAAGGGCTTAAGCACCAAACTCAAAGCTGAGACGTCAGTGCTAAGCCGATGTAACTCTGCACTGTTGGTGGGACCGTCTTTAAATGGGACATTAAAACGAGGTCCCATCTGCGCGCTGAGGTGGGCCTGAAATATTCCATGGCACTGCATCAAAGAAAAGCAGGAGGGTTATCCCGGATGTCCTGGCAAATATTTATCCCTCAATCAACACAAAAACAGATGGTGTGGTCATCATTACATTGGTGTTTGTGGGAGATTGCTGAATACACATTAGCTACTGCGCTTCCTACATTACAACTGTGACAAGAGGTTAGCTGTAAAGCATCTGAGACATTCAGTGGTCGTGGAAAGTGTTTTATAAATCTAAGTCTTCCATTGTTTCTAACAATATACATTTACAAAGCGCCTTTAACATCGGAATATATCCGAAATGCTTCTCAAAGGCAAAATGCAAAAGATGACTGCCCAGCCGAGAAAGGAGTGGTTGATCAAAGGATTGATTAAAAAAAAGGTGGGGTTTCAAGGAGTGTCTTCAATCAGGTTATAGGGAAGTGGGAGACAAAGAGGTTTTGCAAGGAATCTTTGGGCCTAGGTCGATGACGGCATGGCGTTAGAGAATGGATTGCCGGCCAGCAGGAAATGGAACAGGCATGTCTGGAGGTGGCAGAAATATGGATGAGTGTTTCAGCAACAGAGGTGCTCAGGTAGGGGTAGGGTTGGCTTGCCAACCCTCCAGGATTGGCCTGGAGTCTTCAGAGATTGAAGTTTTCAGGATGCCGCTGTGTGCAGCCCTGAGGGGAAACCATCGGGACATTGAAGAATACGGATGGTTTTTGTCATTTTATTTGAACATTCATCTTTACCAGATAGAAATATTGAAAATGGTGAGAGAAAGGGCAGACTCTCAAGCATCATCCAATTGTGTGGAGATGCCGGTGTTGGACTGGAGTGGACACAGTAAGAAGTCTCAGAACACCATGCGCAGCTCCGAAAGCTTTGTGATTTCAAATAAACCTGTTGGACTTTAACCTGGTGACTTTAACCTGTGAGACTTCTTACTATGATCATCCAATTGGACAATGAGTCTTTTTGCTTTCCAACTCGTTAGAAAGGGGGTACATCACAAGGATAGATGTGTTGGCCAACTAATGGGGAGGGGCGGGGGTCGGGGGAAACAAGTCATGTGATGAAACCTTCAGGGATACATTTATTCACAGTTGGCCACCCTCAGTAAGTGGAAGGGACACTGTGCAGGTAGGCAGTGTGCATGATGGAGAAGATATAGGGTAGAAAGCTCAGATGGGTTTAAATAAAATGGGAATTTGGCAAACAATTTTAACCTGAAATGGGAGGGGTTAGAGTTCGTGGCAAGGACTGAAGATTCTGGCAGACAATAATCCGGTACACTGATTCCCAATGATTGGTTGGAAGAAAACACATCACATCCAAGAGCAGATGCTGGCCAAACAGGCTGATGTTGAGTAAGTAGAAAATGCAGGTGCCGGAGGTATTATTTCATAGAATTTACAGTGCAGAAGGAGGCCATTCTGCCCATCGAGTCTGCACCGGCTCTTGGAAAGAGCACCCTACCCAAGCCCACACCCCCATCCTATCCCCATAGCCCAGTAACCCCACCCAACACCAAGGGCAATTTTGGACAGTAAGAGCAATTTAGCATGGCCAATCCACCAAAACTGCACATCTTTGGACTGTGGGAGGAAACCGGAGCACCCGGAGGAAACCCACGCACATACGGGGAGAACGTGCAGACTCCGCACAGGCAGTGACCCAAGCCGGGAATTGAACCTGGGACCCCGGAGCTGCGAAGCAATTGTGCTAACCACAATGCTACCGTGCTGCCCATGAATGCTTATCCAATATCTTCAGTTGATGGTTCCAAGGGGGCACATATAGTTGTAAAATGGGTTAGTGTTGGAGGCGGAGGGGTGGGGGGCGTAGGGGAAGGGTGTTGCTGTAGAAGGATAGCTCCTTCAGGGTAAATGGAATGAGGCTGGGACGAGAGATGTGGTTGAAAAACTCCTGCTACAATTGGACAGTAAACCGTGGAAACAGGCAAGGACTTTTCCATTGAATTTGATCAGAGGTGGGAAGTGGAGGAATTTGGTATAGTCCACCTCTCTGGTAGAATCCCAGAGTTAAAATGAGCCGTGAGTTAAAATGAGGTCTTGAGTTTCTGTCTGTTTTTAGTGGGATTTTATTTCACTCAACAACTGTGAAAAATTAGATTCTTTGTGAAGGACCATTGCTACACATTCAGAATATGGTTCAGAACCTTGTCCTACTTATTTGCTCAATACAGCACCTCAAATTCCTTTGTTGGGTCATCCTTGAACTGAGAATTCCTGAATTATATTTCAATTAATGTTTAAATATTAATACAGCCATATATAATTCTTCAATATAAAATATTTTTAGTACTATTGTATGACAAATCCCTATTAACATCGACATTTGTCGGATAGAAATTGGTTGGATATAATTTTATCCAGAGATGGTCATAATGAAGTTGTGAGGTTAAGAGCAATATGACTGCAATGGGCGGCAGATACATATTAAATGAGAATACTAAGGCAAAATATCTCTAAATGTAGAGATCTGCTTTTCTTGTGGTAATGGTCTCACCTTTGAGTCAAAGGTTTGTGTTGCAGGTACTTAGAGATTTCTCGTGATGTAAGTTGACATCTCGGGGTAGGACTGATGGAGTGGTGCAGAGTCTGAGGTGCCATTTTCCAGAAGAGATACTAAACGTAGATTCCTCTCAAGGAGCCTTAGAACTCCACCTGTCATTCAGATAGGCCAAAAATAGTCCACCGCTAAAAGGGGCATTCCTTCTGCTGCCCTAGTGATTTTCAGTGCTTGCCTAAGGGGTTCATGGAGCGGGGGTGAGGGGTGCTACAACCCCAATTGGCCCAGCTGTATCCGGGTTTGCTGAGAGGAGATGTGGGTTCCTTTAATGAAAATGAAAATCGCTTATTGTCACGAGTAGGCTTCAATGACGTTATTGTGAAAAGCCCCTAGTCGCCACATTCCGGCGCCTGTCCGGGGAGGCTGGTATGGGAAAGGCCTCCAACAGCAAAGGGTGGAATGGCGATTGAACCAAGAGAAAATGATTACTGTTCCAGTCTGAGCCGGGTGTCGGGGAAAGGCAGGAGCGAGAAAAATCTGTCAGATCTTCATTTCGGCCCTCACTAGCACCGGTCTTTCTGAGATGGCAATATGCTGCACCAAGTCTCTGCAGTCAACATTGGGTGGGTGGGTGGGCTGTCCTGTTCTGTTGGTACCATTGAGGATGCCCACTTCTATTATCTGAATGAATCGGAAAGAATTGGAAAATCAACATTGAAACCGTCGGCCAAAGTTCTAGCCCCGACGGCGTTTCTGGTAGCCCTAATGGGCCACCAAGCTTTTAACCTTTAAATCAATGGTGGCACGGTGGCGCAGTGGTTAGCACTGCTGCCTCACAGCACCAAGGACCTGGGTTCAATCTCGGCTCCGGATGACTGTCCAAATGGAGTTTGCACATTCTCCCCGTGTGTGCGCGTGTTTCACCCCCACAACACAAAGATGTGGGGGGTAGGTGGATTGGCCACGCTGAATTGCCCCTTAATTGGAAAAAAATTAATTGGGTAGTCTAAATTTATTTATTTTTAACTTTAAATGGTAAAGGAGCTGTTAAGTCAAAGTTAAGTAGACAAGCAAGAATTGGAAAGGAAATATGGTCCAATGAGTTAATAATTATGGTAATGAGTTACTGGTGTGTATCAAGATGTAACAGTGATGTCAACAGTCATGTGCTGGAGACTGTGGCACAGACGCAATAGTCTGTTCTCATTTAGCTCCCAGTTCATCGTGTATATGTGTACAGTGTAAATAAGATAGTGTTGAAGTGACCTTCCTGCAGACTAGAGTTACTCATAAGCAGGGGGGAATGCTACTGGTAAAGATTGGGCCACAAGACCAACACAGCAAACTGAAAGCAGAAATGTTCTTCCTTCCTCTGCTTCAGTAACGTTAACTTTGGTAGGGGTTTTGTGAGCATCAGCTATCCCCCAGCCCATCCTTCACATGTGCACCGTAGATAGTGATACTCTGAGCAAACGATTCAATCTCCTTTCTGGGGAGGGGGATGAGGGTTGGGTGCGGAGAGATCAAGGATGTTTCACAAGTGAGCCCAATCATCAATTTGCAGCTGGATTAAAGGTAACCGTGGGAGATATTCCGTTTTTTTAGCTCGGCGCAATTGCTCACATCAAACCGGAATAAACAGGTGAGATTCCTGATCCACTTAGATCAGGGTTTTTCAAACTTTTTTTCTGGGGACCCATTTTTACCAACCAGCCATCCTTTGGACCCCCCACCAACATTCGCGACCCACCATTTTCCCTTACCTTTAATGCGACAGGTGAGCCTGCTTGGTCCTCATTATCTCACTTGCTTTGTCATTCAATGTTACATTTCTGTATGGGTTGTTCATCCAGAGGTCCTGGAGCTCACATCACTGCTTTGTCCTGTTGTGGACTCTCCTGGGAAGCCCTTCAGCAGATTTAGTTGCGAGATCCTGGCCTGTTTGTGTCTCTGGTTCTCTCCCCCTTGTTCCAAAATGAGCCATCTTCAGTTTGTCACACAGTCCATTTTGGCAGCTAAAAAATGGAGGAATCACTCCTCAGTAATTTCACGCCCAGAACAGGCGGAGTGTGCGGAGCATGCAACCTGTTCTCTACTGCCCCTTGTGGTGGGAAGACTCCATCCACTTTTTATAAAATCTGCTCCTGGGGCAGCGCGCTGATGTCTGGAGGAGGCGGTCTGCCCCGCTGGGTTCCGGGCCTGTGCACTGCTAAATCCGGCTGAGGGGGGACGTGCGTGCGCGGTACGGCTGGCATGCTGAAAGCCAATCTGCCTGGCAGTTTTAAAAGCCGGTGGCGGCCGTTGGGTACTTTTCTCCACAATCGGGAACACCGTGACTAATCGCTCCACCACCCACCCGCGTCCCACCTGTGGGTCGCGACCCTGAGTTTGTAAATGACTGGTTTAGATCAACTGCTCACTGGCTGAATTCACTGGCCATTAGGGAAAACCCCACAAGATAAGATATTTAATGAGAAATTTGCTGGTATCAAAAGTAAATCCGACTTTTCCCACTTCTAATTAGTGCAAGGTGTTTTTATTACTGATTAAAGGTGTTATATGATTTTCTAGGTGGCCAGAAGCAACAAGGTTATAACTGGGAGCTTCATTAGTGGGTGCGTTTCCAGTAACAAAACTGAAATTTGAAACAAACTTGGCAGGAATTTTTTGCATACCACAACAAAACCTCCAAAATATTAAACAAAGGGTCACAATGCCAATCATTTTAAATATTTAGGCGGCGAATAAAGAACAAAATGCAGCAATCTCTATTTAACTGTCTTCCTTTAATAGCAATCACTTGGGGGTGTATGTTGTATTCCCATTGTAACGTGTGCAGTAAACTCCATTGTTCTGTGTAGAATTATTGACAGCTGTTGTGGATGTGTGACTAGCTGTCGCTCCACATTACAGGCATCTGAGCCTTATCAATTATTGATGCTGCTTTTCACTTTGACCTGAATTCCTTCGCTGCAACCCCAGCTCTCCTATCGTGTATTAGTGATGAGCCTCAGATGAAAGCTATGTATCCTTCTCGCTTTATAAATCTGTAACCACCCAGGGGAATGGGAAACTCATTTTCACTCAATCTTTAATCAAATTCTATCGTTACTGCTGGGACACCAACACACAGAATTGCAAGCTTATTCAAATTACTCCCTGCAACATCGGGGCTGATCTCGCAAAGTCTGATAATGTGGGAAGTGTGCATTATTTCTGAATGAATACACGCAAACAGCTCTGATTGAAGAATGTGAAATTAGTCATATTGGATTCTGTGCGCTGGGCTGAGTTCTCTTCCAAGACAGTCTTGGGCGGCACGGTGGCACAGTGGTTAGCGCTGCTGCCTCGCAGCGCCAGAGACCCGGGTTCGATTCTGACCTTGGGTAAAAATCTGTGCCAGTTCTCCCCGTGTCTGCATGGTATTACGATCACAGACCCCAACAGTGGCTAGGGTACTTGAACGAAAGCCCAGTATTTTAGTTTAGTTTGTGAGACTGAGCGGAGAGAATATTTCACTCCCGGAGTGACTGCACAAAGAAATAGGGATTTGATATTTTAAAACAAAACTTTATTATTAACACAATCTTAAACTTTTTAACAATACACCCAAAAATAACTTACAATACTACTCAAAACAGTAAATACAATACCCTTAATTATTATCTCTATTCCAATTAAACAAGAAAGGGAAAAATACACACAGCTCTCAATCCATCCTATATCCCAGTGGCACAGAGAAATACTTGCTTTCGGGCAGCACGGTGGTGCAGTGGGTTAGCACTGCAGCCTCATGGCGCTAAGGGCCCAGGTTCGATCCCGGCTCTGGATCCGTGTGGAGTTCGCACATTCTCCCCGTGTTTGCGTGGGCTTTGCCCCCAC
Organism: Scyliorhinus canicula; assembly: GCF_902713615.1. NCBI lineage: Eukaryota > Metazoa > Chordata > Chondrichthyes > Carcharhiniformes > Scyliorhinidae > Scyliorhinus > Scyliorhinus canicula. Next base: position 124,757,506 of record NC_052163.1, on the reverse strand, counting down.
AACCCAAAGATAGGTGGATTGGCCACGCTAAATTGCCCCTTAATTGAAAAAAATGAATTGGGTACTCTAAATTTATTTTTTAAAAATACTTGCTTTCAAGCACAGAGATTGCTCCTGTTAGAACGCCTGCAGACTCTAGCTGGGTGTCTTCAATAAACTGTTTCAACTGGTTTGTTTCAGCTTTCCCCTTGTCCTCAGACAAGTCTGCACTGCTTCAAATACAAAACTCCCTTTTTTTACTATCCTACCATGGGCAAAAGACCTTACTTGTGGTCTAAAGGGTCAGTCAGGTCAGAACTCTACTCCAAAAAGGTTTCTCAAAACACCTACTACCTTAGCTCCACCAAGCAATTACATCATCTCCCCAAACTGAAAACAAAATAACTCTCCTGGCTGAAAACACATTAACTCCCCAGGGACTCCCCTTGGTCAAACAATGTCGCACTAGCCCAGGCTGAAAACACATTACTGTGGTCAATTTCACCTCTGGCTCCTAAAGGCTTTCTGCTCTTGTAAAACAAGATACATTTAAAAACATGACTACTGCAGTCAAACACACTGTAACACAGGCTATTAACCCTTAAACTGCCAAATGTTTATAATCCAATATATCTAAAGTCCCATACTTGTCACAGTGGGTTTCCTCCGGGTGCTTCAGTTTTCTCCCACAGTCAAAGGGTACGCAGGTTAGGTGGATTGGCCATGCTAAATTGCCCCTTAGTGTCCAAAGTTTAGGTCGAGTTATGAGCTTGTGGGGATGGACCGGGTGAGTGGGCTGAGGTAGGATGCTCTTTCGGAGGGTCGGTGCAGGCCGGATGGGCCAAATGGGTTCCTTCTGCACTGTAGTGATTCATTTGCCAGGTGTGAGCATCGCTGGTAAGGGTGGAAGTCATTAACCGTCCCTTCCTATTTGCCCTTCAGGAGCTGGCAGTAGTCCTTCTCTTTAAACTACCTTAGTCCATGTGGTGAAGGCGCTCCTCAATGCTGTTAGTGGGGATTTACAATGAAGGAATGTCACTCTATCTCCAAGTAAACATGTTGTGGAGTTGGGTGGAGGGGGTGGCGAAGGGACTTGGAGGTGATGGTGTTCTCATATATCTGCTGTCCTTGCCCTTGCTGGCAACATGTTGAAGTTCTACCTGCATGATGCGTTGCTGCAGGATTTCTTCGGGAGCACATTCCAAACTCCTCCTTGCCATTCGAGGTAGGAGTTTAGGGTATGCTCCCGAAGAAATCTTGCAGCAACACATCTTGTAGATAGAACTCCAACATGCTGTGTTGATGATGGATGGAGTTGGGTTTATGCCAGTAGACGAGATGTCAGTCAATTGGGTTGCTTTGACCTGGGTAAGATAGTGTCAAGCTTCTTGTGTGTCGTTCGAGCTGTACCCACTTAGTCACGTGGAGAGTATTCCATCATTGCCCTAATTATACATGTACAATATATATTTACAGAGCTATTGATGATGTGATAGGGCAGTCATTCAAACAACCTAATTTCTGGATCAGGTTATTGACTAATCTCCCATTCTTAGGAGAAATAATTGATTGCATTCATTATTTATCAGTGCCCCTGTTCTGCCTGAGGCTTCTATAGGAATCTGTCTGATAATGTCAATCCTGTTATACAGGTTCAGTAACATCTCATAGCTAATTGCACTTGGCAAGTCTAATTTCAATCCACTCATTCGTCTATTATGACATTTTGAAAGATCCTATTGAAGAAGCTATTTCCTTATTATTTGCTTCTATTTGCCCCACACTTGTGCGATGGGAATTCTCTAAGATAGCTGAAATGAGGCTAATTCCATTGTCAGTTATTCTGCAGCACAGTACCGGAAGCAAGAAATAAATTAGCAAAAAATACAATTTCTGAGACCTTGGATATTTTGCCTTGGGACAATATGGAGACTAATGTGCTGATTTAAAATGCATCTTTCAGCCGTCTTAAATTGGCATTAACCCTTTAGCACAGAGATATCTGCTTATTACATCAAGTGTGTGAGCCTTTCAAAAATAATTGAGTCGAACTTGTATCTTGCTTCCTTTTTAATTGAATGCAAATGTCCAGAAAGGGTGAGTCAGCCAATAGCTTTCCCAGGTTTGCCAAGACATATTTGTATCTCTGTAATCATTTAAACTTACATTAAAAAGAAAATGAATTGTCAGCACTGTCATCCCCTTCTGTGATACCAGTTTGGGTTCCAAAGGAAATATGAGGGATCTGGAAGTAGAAACGGGATCTTACTGTGCCAGTTTTGCGGGTGTAAACTGGGCACGCTGACGCCTGATTTCAAGGGCCCCAGGGATAATTTGAAAGCATTTGACCTGAAATAGAACCATAGAGTCCCTACAGTGCAGAAGGAGGCCATTCGGCCCATCGAGCCTGCACCGACCAAAGAGTTGGACCATTTTTCAGAAGTTCCTGCCAACCGGATAAAGCTGGCATTAGAGGCCCCTTAATGTCTTTAAAGGAGAGGCCTGGTGTTTGTATTCATTCCCCTCACAGGAATTGGTCTGCGGTGAGCGGGGCCGGTGTCTGAATCTGCCACGCCGTTGACTGCTTAAGCTACAATGAAACCTTTTGACAAACTGCTCTGTGGAACCAGGAATGCCCGCCCGGCCGCTCCTGACTCCTGCTCAACTCCTCGCCACCCCTCTGAGGACATGTTTCCCGGCCACCTTAGACAAGGCAAATCGTCCAACACCCGTCACCCTCAATGTGGAAGCTGTCCAGAGAGAGACAGCAGAGCAGCTGGTGCAAAAAGAAATGTTGCTGAGGCTTGAGGCCCAATTTTGGGTCCAGATGGATTTCCACTGGTGTCTAACTTTAACGCGGTCCGTTCCCTCACAGGTGCTTTGGAAGATACCAGAACACAACCCAAGCTTCAGCTGATGCAACAACAACTTGCATTTAATCCCTTTTAACATCGTAAAGCACCCCAAGGCACTTCACAGGGAGCTAATCAGGCAAACATTGACACTAAAAGACAAAGAAGGAGACATTGGGACATGTGACCAAAATAGAGAAGCATTCAGAAAAGAGGAGGGCGCGTGATCCAGTGGGGGCCTATCTTCTTCCGCGAAAACAGCCGCCTCGCGCATGCGCAGACCGGAAGTGCAGGACGCCATATCAGCAGCAGGAGCTGCGCAGCGCACACCGGGGCTCTGGTATCCCTCTTGAAATCGGAGAATCACAATGGACCTTTTGAAAAAAGTCTGAATAAGTCTGGGCGTAGCCCCGTTTTCGGAGTATCCTGGCCAATATCCAATCTGTCCAGCCCTGTCGGAATTGTATACCAATCGATGAGGCCCTCTCTCAGTCTTCATAATTCCAGTGAAAACTGGTCCTGTCAACCCAATCTCTGCACGCACGGCCCACACGCACATGCACACGCACACATATCGTACGCCAGAGGCCTTGGTCAATCAAAGCAATACCACCCACTGCACCAAAAAGTGTTGAATTTCACTAACTAACTACTCTGACAAACCTGTTATTGCAGGGGAGTAACAGCTGTTTCAGTAACCACGGTGTTGTACATTGGCAACGTTTCCTCATTATCTCTGGGTTGTACTTGCTGATAAATTATTTTCCCGATCAATGTTTTGTGTATTGATGGGGAGGCTAACTCTCCTGCGAGCAGATCTGTGTGGTGATGAGCACAAAAAGATTGATGTCTGCATTTCTGCCAAGATGTTAAGGGCAACATTACTACCATTGGTCCAAATTTGTCCTTCCAGAAAAACAATTAAATGGAAATGGTAATATCCTTTTTATTCATCCTGATTGAGTGTAGGATTTCCTCTCCTCGAGCCTCATTGCGATATGCATTTCTGATTAGTGGGTGGGTGCCCAGCACAGGAAAAGGTCACTTAGAAATAAGGAGAATTTCCTGTCCTGTCTTTTGCCTTTTGGGAATAAGAGAACAATGGGGGCAGGGGAGGGGTTAATTCCACCAGACTTTTGTCAAACATTCTTTTGCTGAGTAATAACCATCAATGATAATGTAAAAATGCTGCCATTCCTCTTCTATTTAATTGCAGGAAGGGATGTCATATGAATGCGGGAAATTACGGGCGTGATCTTCCAGCCAAGCTGCGCCTGAAAAGCTGCTCTCCACAGCGCAATGAGGCTGGTGAAAACCAGGGGACCCCGCTCCTGGGATCCAACCAGCTCACAACGCCTCACGAAATTCAACGCAATCTCGCGAGATGTTGCAAGAGGATTAAAATCCTGCCCAAAATGGGCGGGATCACTTTTTGGCAAATCAGCATATTAGAGTGAGGCACTAAGCCTTACTCTGATGTGCAGATTCCCGAGGTACCTGAGGCTTTGGGATTTAATCCCTTCCCCTCGGGGACCTCGGGCCAGCGCCGTTTGGTCCCTACAAATGGGGACCAGATGGAACAGCACTCGCGGGGGTCTCCAAGAGGAGTGGAGGCCCCCAGCTGCAAACCCTTTGGGCAGGGTGGTTCCCTGGCACTGCTAGTGCCACCTGGGCACCCTGGCAGTGCCACCTGGTCAATCCCAGCCTGTTCACACACGGGCAGAAAATGCCAGCTTGGCAGTGCCACCTAGGCACCTTGGCAGTGCCAGGATGGCACATCCTGGCACTGCCAAGGTGCCTAGGTGGCACTGCCAAGCTGGCATTTTCTGCCTGTGTGTGAACGGGCTGGGATTGACCATGTGGGTAGGGGGGATGCAGGGGGACCCTCTCATGTATGGGCTGGGGGGGGGCGGTCGGGTTTATTTTTTATGGGCCTTGGAGATCTGGATTCCATTTAAAAACGGTGCCCCGACCTCTCACTACAACGGGCAGTTCCAGTGAGCAGAGCTCCCCGTTGTAAAAAACTGGGCTATGTGTGCCCTCGGCTGCGCGTTTCCCATTTAGGCTCCTTATTTAACATGAGTAGCGTTGAATAGCCACATGTTTCCCGGCACCGCACGCTAGGGGACTTTGTTCCCTTTTGGGAAGATCGCGCCCGATGGAACTACTCAGCAAGACTGGCAGCATCTGTGGAGAGAGAAACAGTGCATACTGCAGTCGTGGTAAAAGGTCACACACCTGAGACATGACTCTGTTTCATTCTGACTTGCCGAGCATATCCAGCATTCACCACATTTTGCTTTCAGTACATTTAATGTTCACCAACTCATTTCACCAAAGTGTTGATAATGGCGCCACCGACAACAATCTTGCAGAGATGGCCAGATTTCGCCAAAGAACTTTGGAGAAAATGTACATTCCTCTTCTTCCAGCTTCCCCCATTTTACTTGGAGTTGCTGCAATGCTGGTGGTCTTCATCTCCCCTGTCAGTCACTCTCTCCCCTTCCAATTCCACTGCATTTAAGTCTCTCACCACCTAGAATCAGGTCTTGTTCTTCTCCCTCTTTCTGGCAGTCATATCTCCTTCAAACACCTCACACATTTCCTCTCTCTACCTCGCTCTGCAATAGATGACCACAACATTTCAATCTCTTTCGTCAATGCTCCCACAATGTTCAGTGACCCCTCCCCCAATGTGCTGGTTCTTGATTTTGTCCTTTCTAGGTACGCCACACACCCATTCCAGCAACCAGATCTCATCAGTATCCAGTCATTGTTCCTTTCTTCTTGGTGTTTCCCAAGATCCTGCACGATATAACAAAGTTGGTCTCACAACTATCTTGTAGATTCTGCTTTTCAGTTTCAATGATACTGTTCTGTCACACAACACTTCACTCCATTTTGAAGAAATGTAGATGATTTGTTGAACCAAAATCCCTCAGTCTTGATCCTGTGGGATGGTATTTACTGGCGCCCTCCAGTGCAGTCATAACCTGGGTTTGTAGGGTCGGTTGGAAGATCCCTCATTGATATGATCCATGTGGGAACCACTTGGGCACACCTCTGGGCAGTTCTTGCCCGCCTGTCATGGGCAGGTTTCTCAAGCCTGTCCCTCAAACCCAACCCCAATCATCATCGTCTTAACTCCTTGAATAAGGAGCACATCTGGACAGTAATTTGTAATAAGAAAAACAACCATTTTCACATTGAGGTTGCAGGCTCAACATGGGTTCATGGAGCCTAATTGCACCATTGTATAGACTGATCAACTCACTCAGCGTACCAGTCACCATCGGAATGAGGGTCCGCTTCCTGTCCTGGATTAGTGAGGGTCCCATAAAACATATATTTTCAACCATGTTTTCACGCACTTATCCTAATTACCGCTTGCCTTCCATTCCTCCTGTTAGAAACAACATGGGACATCCTGTGTAAAATAAAAACCAAAAGTTCTGCAATAATTCAGCAGGTCTTTCAGTGTCTGTGGAGAAACAGTGTTTAAAAAATATGTTTTTTAAATTGCTAATTAAGGGGCAATTTAGCGTGACCAATCCACCTACCCTGCACATCTTTGTGGGTTGTGGGGGTGAGACCCACGCAGACACGGGGAGAATGTGCAAACTCCACACGGACAGTGACCCAGGGCCGGGATTGAACCCGGAACCTCAGCACCGTAGGTAGCAGTGCTTACCACTGTTCACCGTGCCACCCTGGGCTGCGGTGACTTTGATGGCCATCAGGATGTCCTCGTCCTCCATGCGGTGCCAAGTCCGCGAGGACATGGCACAGGTGCTTCACCATTCCCTTGCTGAGGCGGAGCCTCCTGTGACACACGCTGTCCGCCAGCTGTTTATACGGGACCTTCCCTCGCCTGATGGGTCCTCAGTTTGTGGGGATGATCCCTACCCATGGGCTGCTGCCTCAAGTCTCTGTTGCTGCTGCTGCCACTCCGGTGTCTGGCCGCCTGGCCTGCCAGCAGCACTGTGAGGGCAGCTTCCACAGAGTCCAAGATATCATCCATTGCGTGCAATATCTGTAAAGAATTGCAAAGAGTGAGAGACCGACAACCAGAGGTGTCTTCCACCCCGGGACTCTCCATTCCCCATTGCCCCCCCTCCACCCACATCCCCTGCCATCCGACACGCCCTGCCCAACCCACCCCCGGCCGCAGTGGGGGCCCCCAGTTACCGGAGCCCAGGCCCTGTACCCCGGACACCTGCACGTACTGTTACCTGGACTGGGCACTAATCCCATCCCCGGTGTACTCACCCTCTGGTCACGGAAATATGCCCGGTGCTGGGACCCAGCCCCTGGGTGTTCTGATGTTGGCTGCTGTAGCCATGTTGTTGTTTCCTGCAGTGTTCAGGCACAGTGTACAGGCATCACAGTCTGATTGGGATGCTAGGCAATAACTGCCACATGATACATGTGTTGCTCTGTTTATCTGGTTCTAAATATAGCAGTCAATATGGTCGCCTTCCTTAATCCTAATTATGTTTGCTCTAGAGTCGCCAGGTATCTTTCGATAGAGCCACAAGGTTCAAACCCCAATACTGATCAAAAATGCACCAGTTAGTTAGTTCAAAGTCAATACTATTTATTTACACACAATAATCTCTACTCATGCACAAATACCATAAACTAAACTATCTCTAACGCTAACGCCTATACTTAACTTTGGGTGCCCACTCAGTCAGAGGAACAATGGCCGTTGTTCGGATCTGAGGCTGTTGGCTTCAAAGAGACACAGGAGAACAGCTAACGTCATCCATCTGGTAGCGAGAGTTGACCTTGGACTTACTTGCTTTTGGGGCAGCTGGTGGACGGGTCTCTCTTCGAGAGCCGAGTCCAAGAGAGCGATTCTCTCTCGGGGGTTTCTTCTTATACCCAAAGGGACTTCGTGCGCTTTTGGGCGGGCCTTGAACTTGGCCCCGGTTAAGTGCGCTGCATCTTGATCACTGGTATTGATCTTGACCAATAAAGGGGTGGGTGCCCTGATGGCTGGGCGTGTCCAAGGTGGCCGTTGGTCTTGCTTTGTTTGTGTCTTTCTGGCGCCGTGATGTCTGCCTTAGTATCAGTTGCTTGAATGTTATTCCTTTGTTCCCGGGGATGGGCCATCAATATGCTAATTGCCTTACAGTTTCAGTCTGGTCTGGGAGTTGCCTTCTCAATACGCATCCAGGCTCTGTGCCTGCTTGCTTTCCTGACATTGTCCATATTTCCCTACAGTCATTGCGATCATCCATTTTGTATTCTGGAAGTGGCCATCCCAGAAGGCTACACATGGCCCGCCCATCCATGGGAAACTACTTGGGAGGTGTGAAGTGCTCACTTAACTACGATTGCCAATTCCCAAATAGCAATAGCCTTCAGCCGCTCAGCCAGAGGCGTCCGCAGACAGTCAGAGTAATGGGTGATCGATGGGACAGGCAGGGGCTGGGGCCTCCCCGTCGTTACGGGTACACACCATCCAGGGGTGTCACTGCAGGCGCTGGGACACCCACCCCCCATCCCTCAGCCCTAGGGTATCCGCTCCAACTGATGACGGTCCAACCCCCTCACTGTCACCACCCCCCCCATGGGAGCTCCCCCCACCTCGCCTCGTGCACTGGGGTAGCAGCTCACTTCCTTGGATCCCCACAGCTGCCATTCTGCCGGCTTCACGTTTTTAAAGAGGTTTACTAATCGGCGCCCACGTGGCCACTTGCTGGGGAGACAGTTAGATCACAGGAGGCTGTCAGACAGGGGATTGTTCCCGTTAACTGTATGAAGATTGCCGTTAAGTGGCTACTATTGGTTTCTTGCCAGAGCGGGATCCTGGTTTTGCCAGCGGGAGCGGGACAGTTAGATCGCAAACCCATCATTGGCCGCCGCAATTCCCGATTTTGGCCTCTTCTGCAATCTAACAACCGCGTCGCGGTTGACACAGCCGTAGAATAGTGTCCAATGTCATACCCAGACAGTACCCCAGCAGCACCCAGGCAGTATCCCAGCAGCACCCAGACAGTACCCCAGCAGCACCCAGGCAGTATCCCAGCAGCACCCAGGCAGTACCCCAGCAGCACCCAGGCAGTACCCCAGCAGCACCCAGGCAGTATCCCAGCAGCACCCAGGCAGTACCCCAGCAGCGCCCAGGCAGTACCCCAGCAGCACCCAGGCAGTACCCCAGCAGCACCCAGGCAGTATCCCAGCAGCACCCAGGCAGTACCCCAGCAGCACCCAGGCAGTATCCCAGCAGCACCCAGGCAGTATCCCAGCAGCACCCAGGCAGTATCCCAGCAGCACCCAGGCAGTATCCCAGCAGCACCCAGGCAGTACCCCAGCAGCGCTCAGGCAGTACCCCAGCAGCACCCAGGCAGTACCCCAGCAGCACCCAGGCAGTACCCCAGCAGCGCCCAGGCAGTACCCCAGCAGCACCCAGGCAGAACCCCAGCAGCACCCAGGCAGTATCCCAGCGGAGCCCAGGCAGTACCCCAGCAGCACCCAGGCAGTATCCCAGCACCACCCAGGCAGTACCCCAGCAGCACCCAGGCAGTACCCCAGCAGCACCCAGGCAGTACCCCAGCGGAGCCCAGGCAGTACCCCAGCAGCACCCAGGCAGTATCCCAGCAGCACCCAGGCAGTATCCCAGCGGAGCCCAGGCAGTACCCCAGCAGCACCCAGGCAGTACCCAAGCAGCACCCAGGCAGTATCCCAGCAGCACCCAGGCAGTACCCCAGCAGCACCCAGGCAGTACCCCAGCAGCACCGAGGCAGTATCCCAGCAGCACCCAGGCAGTATCCCAGCAGCACCCAGGCAGTACCCCAGCAGCGCCCAGGCAGAACCCCAGCAGCACCCAGGCAGTATCCCAGCGGAGCCCAGGCAGTACCCCAGCAGCACCCAGGCAGAACCCCAGCAGCACCCAGACAGTACCCCAGCAGCACCCAGGCAGTATCCCAGCAGCACCCAGGCAGTATCTCAGCAGCACCCAGGCAGTACCCCAGCAGCACCCAGGCAGTATCCCAGCAGCACCCAGGCAGTACCCCAGCAGTACCCAGGCAGTACCCCAGCAGCACCCAGGCAGTACCCCAGCAGCACCCAGGCAGTATCCCAGCAGCACCCAGGCAGTATCCCAGCAGCACCCAGGCAGTATCCCAGCAGCACCCAGGCAGTATCCCAGCAGCACCCAGGCAGTACCCTAGCAGCACCCAGGCAGTACCCCAGCAGCACCCAGGCAGTACCCCAGCAGCACCCAGGCAGTATCCCAGCAGCACCCAGGCAGTACCCTAGCAGGGCCCAGGCAGTACCCCAGCAGCACCCAGGCAGTACCCCAGCAGCACCCAGGCAGTATCCCAGCAGCACCCAGGCAGTACCCTAGCAGGGCCCAGGCAGTATCCCAGCAGCGCCCAGGCAGAACCCCAGCAGCACCCAGGCAGTATTCCAGCACTGTCGAGGGCCACTGCAGCAGAAGGGATGCTTCCATTGCAGAAGTCAGTGGGGTTCCCTCAGGGGCGGAGACATGATGTGTACATGAGGGGAGGTTCCCCTATCTATTGGGGAGATAGGGGGGTCTCTGTCTTGAGGGGGGTGCGAAGTTCCTTTAAAAAAAAAAAATTTAGAGTACCCAATTAATATTTTCCAATTAAGGGGCAATTTAGCGTGGCCAATCCACCTACTCTGCACATTTTTGGGTTGTGGGGGTGAAACCCACACAGACACGGGGAGAATGTGCAAACTCCACACAGACAGTGACCCAGAGCCGGGATCGAACCTGAGACCTCAGCGCCGTGAGGCAGCAGTGCTAACCCACTGCGCCACCGTGCTGCCCCACGATGTTCCTTTTTTGGTTCTCTAAGATGGCTAAAAGTTGTAGTGTTGACAAAGAACATCAAGCTATGTATTTGAAACAAACTAGTTTATTTTACACTACTTCAAATGGTTCGCACACTTCACTAAGTAATAGCTAATTAAAACAACAGTATAAAATCTATGTTACAGAAATCTATAATAACTTTTTAAGTGCAACATTATTTCTCATCCTCTCACTATCCTTCTTCACAACCTTCTCCCAGAACACCTAGAGATGCAGCCTTTTATAAGACTACTCTGTGGTGCCATCTAGTGTTGAGACACATCTTGTTAACCCTTTACATTCCTTACATTATACATATCATTACAGTGAGGGGGGGGTGGGGATTTTTCAGATTGGTGTACTCTTTAGATAGGGTACGCGGATCTCTTGAAAACCGAGGTTGCTGGCGGGGCAGGTTTATTCAGAGCCCACCTCGCCAATTGAACATCGTACGACCCGCCTCCAAGATTTGTTTTGACTAAGTGTCAAAAGATATGCCGGCAAAAGCCAGCAGTGGAACCGGCGGGTAACGCAGCGATTTTCCTGCCTGAATTACCACTTGGTCAAAAAATGATAAAACTCCAACCTCTGTTCCTTTCTCCGCAGATGCTGCCAGACCCGTTGAGTTTTTCCAGCATTTTCTGTTCTTATTTCAGATTGCCATCATCCGCAGTACTTTGCTTTTAACAGACATCTTACTGTGTACTAAGCATGTTAAATAATTGAAAGTTGAAGCATGAAATGGGAAGGATCAAAATAGCTCTAGCTGCTGATTGATGTTCAGTGACTCCGGGTGTGTGTGCGCAGGCGTCAGAGGAGAACAATGTTGGATGGAGCACCTTTATGGCCAAGCCGCCTGCTCACTCCAGGACAGTGACCTCCCTTGGCTGTTGGAGGTACAGGGCCTCCAGCAAGACTGGGCATGCTCGAGAGGGCGTCACAATCAAAATCACAGCCCTCAGGGTGTTTACTATTCTAATGTTTCAGTCGCTGCCAACTTTATAAAGCAGAGCAGCTGTTGCTGTCTGACACGGAACCTGCCTGTACTGGCTTTGGAAAGCACCCAATGACTGCCATGTGATCCCTTCAAATTCCAGCACCACCAATTACCCATCATCATGTTTGATCCATTCTTGCAAATGAAAGGCTGGCATTAAACAATGGTCAGAACATTTGGCTGGGAGAGCCAACAGAATATTCTGGGAGGAAACAGGCAATTCAAGCGGCTGAGCCCATTTTGATAGACACTGTCTAGGCCCTGAGCTCTGGAAATCCCAAATCTTTCTCTCTCCTTAAGACTCTACCTAAAACTTATGTACAGGCGCCGGAATGTGGCGACTAGGAGCCTTTCACAGTAACTTCATTCGAAGCCTGCTTGTGACAATAAGAGAATTTCCATTTTCATTTAATTTTCAAACATACGGACAAGGAGCAGGAATAGGCCATTCAGCCCCTCAAGCCTGCTCTGCCTTTTCATAAGATCATGGCTGATCTGATAGTAATCTCAAATCTGCATCCCACATCCCCTCGTTAACCTATCTCCCCGCTGCTTACCAAGAATCTATCCACCTCTGCCTTAAAAATATTCAAAGACTCTGCTTCCACTGTCTTCTCAGAAAGAGAGTTCCAAAGACTAACGACCCTTTGAGTAAGTAAATTTTGCCTCCTCTCTGTAATAAATAAGCAACCCCTTATTTTTAAGGGTTGAACCCACCCCGCCCCCCCCTAGTTCTAGATTCTCCCACAAGAGGAAACATTCTTTCCACATCCAACCTGCCAGGATATTTTGTGTTCCAATCAGGTTGCTGCTTACTCTTCTAAACTCCAATGGACACAAGCCCAGCCTGTCCAAATTTTCCCCATAAGACAACACTCCAATTCCAGCTATTAGTCAAGTAAACCTTCTCTGAATTGTTCCCAATGCATTTATATCATTCCTTAAATAAGGTGACCAATACTGTACAGTGTTAGGCTCCAAAGGTAACACTGCCATAAGAACTAAAAAGCAAGACTTCGTCAACTTCAAGTTTATTGTGTCCAACAATCACTTCTCCATTAAGACACCACAGTGCCGGGGCAGCACGGTGGCTCAGTGGGTTAGCATTGTGGCCTCACGGCGCCGAGGTCCCAGGTTCGATCCCGGCCCTGGGTCACTGTCCGTGTGGAGTTTGCACATTCTCCCCGTGTCTGCGTGGGTTTCGCTCCCACAACCCAAAAATGTGCAGGTTACACACTAAATTACCCCTTAATTGGAAAAAATGAATTGGGTACTCTAAATTAAAAAAAAAAGAAAGACACCACAGTGCCACCTGTATCTCATTTATATATATATATATGTGCAGCCTAACGAACAACAAGTGTGGTCTATTAAGTAATTAAAACTCCAATTCTAACATACGATTTGGAAACATAACTCTTTCCTAACACATTCCTCCTCTTAAAAGAAAAAAGAGGTAATCTTTGACCTAAAGTACCGTAACACAGATGTATATTATCTTTACTACAATATAAATGCACCCTATTTCCGTTACCCCCGCCTTTCTAAAATCCATCCTCACATTCTCTTCCTTACAGTAAGAAGTCTTACATCACCAGGTTAAAGTCCAACAGGTTTGTTTCAAACACTAGCTTTCGGAGCACTGCTCCTTCTTCAGGTGCATGAAGAGGTATGTTCCAGAAACATCTATATAGATAAAGTCAAAGATGTAAGACGGTGCTTTGAATGTGAGCATTTGCAGATAATTAAATCTTTACAGATCCAGAGATCCAGAGATACAGATCCAGCACGGTTCGATTCCCGTACCAGCCTCCCCAAACAGGCGCCGGAATGTGGCGACTGGGGGCTTTTCACAGTAACTTCACCTGAGGAAGGAGCAGTGTCTTCAAATCATTCCAAGGCCTTGCTCCTCCCTGTCTCTGTATCCTACATAAAGCTCCTCAACCCTCTCAGATATTTGCACTGCTCTGCTTCTGATCTTTTGAGCATGCATGATTTTAATCGCCCACCATAGGTGGCTATGTCTTCAGTTGTCTCTGGACTTCCCTCCGTCCACTTCTCCGCCTCTACTTCTCTCCCCTCCTTTAAGACACTCTTAAACGGCGGCACGGTGGCCCAGTGATTAGCACTGCTGCCTCACGCCGCTGAGGTCCCAGGTTCAATCCCAGCCCTGGGTCACTGTCCGTATGGAGTTTATACATTCTCCCCGTGTCTGTGTGGGTCTCACCCCCACAACCCAAAGATGTGAATTGGCCACGTTAAGTTGCCCTTTAATTGGAAAAAAAATTGGGTACTTTCAATTTAGAAAAACAAAGACACTCCTTAAAATTTACCCCTTTGACCGAACTTTTGGTCAATTGACCTAATTAATATCTCCTATATGTGGGTCGATGTGCTTCTGTAAAATATATTGGGGAACTCCAGTTATTTCAACTTCAGTTATGAGGATAGATTAGGACTGGTTTAGCACAGGGCTAAATAGCTGTTTTTTAAAGCAGACCAAGGCAGGCCAGCAGCACGGTTCGATTCCCGTACCAGCCTCCCCAAACAGGCGCCGGAATGTGACGACTAGGGGCTTTTCACAGTAACTTCGCTTGAAGCCTACTTGTGACAATAAGCCATTTTCATTTCATTTCATTTCATTTTAGATTGGAGAGGTTGGCACTGTCTTCCTTGGAGAGAGGAAGGCGGAGAAGAGATTTGATAGAGATGTTCAAAATCATGAGGGAGCTGGACAGGGTAGGTAGGAAGAATCTACTCCTGCTCATAGAAGGATCAAGGACGAGAGGGCACACGTTTATTTATTTATTTAGAGTACCCAATTTTTTTCCCAATCAAGGGGAAATTTAGCGTGGCGAATCCACCTACCCTGCACATCTTTTTGGATTGTGGGGGTGAGATTTTCAAAACAAGAAAATGTGATGTGGTGGCGGCATGTGGTGCAGTGGTTAGCTGAGGTCCCAGGTTCGATACCCGGCCCTGGGTCACTGTCCACGTGGAGTTTGCACATTCTCCCCGTGTCTGCGTGGGTTTCACCCCCACAACCCAAAGATGTGCAGGCTAGGTGGATTGGCCACGCTAAATTACCCCTTAATTGGGAAAAAAACAGAATTGGGTGCTCTAAATTTCTAAAAAAAATAAGTGATGGGAGAAAAAAAAACGTTTTCACACAACGGGTGGTCTTAGAAGTGTGGAGGAGGCAGGTTGAATCGAATTTCAGTTTCATTGTGGAGTTAACACACCCACTGATGAAGCTCCCAGTTTTAGCCTGGTTGTTTCTGGACAGATAGTAAATCATAAAACACCTGTAATTAGTATTAGAGTTCTACACAGTCACCTTGCACTAATTGGAAGTGGAAAACGTTGGACTTACATATATCCTTCCTCCTCCTTATATGATGACTTGAATTGAAACAATGTGCAAGGTTAGAGGGAAAAGGCAGCGGAGAGGCACTAAGACATAATGCTTGTTTGGAGAGCTGGTGCAGACACGATGGGCCAAACGACCTCCTTCTGCACCGTAACAGTTCTGTGATTTCATTATGTTAAAGGCATTAATGTCATAGAATTTACAGTGCAGAAGGAGGCCATTCAGCTCATCGCGTCTGCACCGGCCCTTGGAAAGAGCTCCCATTATATAAATGCAAATTGTTGCTGTTGAACCACCTCGGGATGCTCACATCAAGGGTGCTACATGAATGCACGTTGGCATTATTATTGATTTACTCACATGCTGGTTAGCTCCACTCTGCTCCTTCCCACATCATTTAAGTTCTCCCTGGTTCACTGATTTTCAGCACTGAACCTCTCTCTCTGTACGTAGGTCGGGGTGAAATCTGACAGAGTAAAGCTCCTTTCTTCAACCCTACATGTTACCGAAATGGAATGTTACAAAATCATCAGCAGAAAGGCAAACGCCATTTTGATTGACAGTCATTTAAATCGACAGTAAAATAGGGCTAGATAATGTTTCTAACTAAAAGAGGGAAATATATCCTTTAATTCCCCAACCACGATTAATAAATAATTACTTCGCTGCAAGAACTACAGGTTATATGTCATGTACAGTAGCCACAGAGAGAATCTTGGGACAACTCAGAACAATACAAACCAAAATGCATCATGAGATGAAAAGAATGTCAAATAGCCTGGGAATAGGCTCTTTTCCCACTTGAATTAATTGGAACATGTTTGTGAAGCCTTCACATAATCTTGGCTTAAGACCTTCAAAAAAAAAGAACACTGACTCCCATTTGCCAGCCCAATTTAAATGCCTTAAAAGTTTTTAATTAAAATTTTCAAGGTTACTGAAATAAAAGAAAACATTTACGTTGACCTTCACTGGAGATAGTCATATTCAACTGGGCAGGGTCGATCGTTAACCCTTCACGGCCGGAGGAGCATGAATTGTAAACTGCATCAATTCTGTAACGATGTGATAAATCTAAAAATATCAGAATGTGCAGCCACATCAAAACATAAAATCAGTTGCTTCTTTTTTTGTAGTGCGACACTTTTCAAGGGTTCCGTGTTCTCTGCATTGTGGAGAGGCGAGTGTTGCGTTGATTGTCCTTGAGGAGGTGCTAGTGAGCCTCCTTCTTGAACAGCTGCAGTCCACATGGTCTATGGGCCATAATGCTGTTGGGGATGGTTTCCAGGGTTTTGGCCCAATGACAGTGAAGGAACGGTGATAGATTTCCAAGGTGTGTGACTTTAAAACAATTCCAATTAAGGGGCAATTTAGCGTGGCCAATCCACCCACCCTGCACATCTTTGGGTTGTGGGGGCGAAACCCACGCAGACACGGGGAGAATGTGCAAACTCCACACGAACAGTGACCCAGGGCCGGGATCGAATCCGAGCCACAGCTCGGCGCCGCGTGGCAGCAGTGCTAACCACTGCGCCACCGAGCCACCCTCAAGGTCTGTGACTTGGAAGGGAGCTTGCAGGTGGTGGTGTTCCTACTCCCTCCGCTGTTTTTGTCCTTCCAGATGGTGGAGGGTTGTGGATTTGGGAGCAGCTGTTCCAGTCTGGACTAGCTGCTGCTCTTCATCTTGTAGGTGGTACACGCTGTACCCATGACGCACCTCTGGTGGAAGAAGTGGATGTTTGAAGTGGTTGGCAGCATGCCAATCAAGCAGGTTGTTCGTCCTGTGCGCTGTTGGGTGTACAAGATGGGAGATGCTGGGGAATCTCATGTCAGAAACCCAGAGTTCTATTTTGAGATTAAAAGCAGAAAATGCTGGTTAAATCCAGCAGGTCTGGCAATATTTGCGGAGAGAGGAACAGAGTTAATATTTCGGTCTAAATGACCCTTCTACAGAAATGTGAACGGTAGAAATATAAATAAATATACAGTGGAAAGGGGACGGTGGAGGTGGGGCAGAATAGACGAACAGGGATAGGTCGAGGCAGGGGAGATATTGACAAGTTTGTCACGGACGTAAATTTCGGGACCACGCTGGGCTGGAAACAGACAGGTAGACTCGAAAATAAGGCCGGCAGCCTGCATGCCAATTTCATGGATGCATAAGCCCATAAGACGTAGGAGCAGAAGTAGGCCATTCAGCCCATCGAGTCTACATTGCCATTCAATGAGATCATGGCTGATCTGATATGATAATCCTCAACTCCATTTTCCCATCTTATCCCCATAACCCTCGATTTCCTCACTGATTAAAAATCTGTCTCTCTCAGCCTTGAACATACTTAACGACCCGGCCTCTACAGCTCTCTGCGGTAAAGAATTCCTCAGATTCACTCCCCTCCGAGATAAGAAATTCCTCCTCATCTCAGTCTTAAATGGGTGCTGCCCATTCTTCCTACCAAAGTTCGCAGCATTATGCTTTATATTTAAGGGCAGCACGGTAGCATTGTGGACAGCACAATGGCTTCACAGCTCCAGGGTCCCAGGTTCGATTCCGGCTTGGGTCACTGTCTGTGCGGAGTCTGCACATCCTCCCCGTGTGTGCGTGGGTTTCCTCCGGGTGCTCCGGTTTCCTCCCACAGTCCAAAGATGCGCAGGTTAGGTGTGTCCAAAATTGCCCTTAGTGTTGGGTGGGGTTACTGGGTTATTGGGATAGGGTGGAGGTGTTGAACTTGGGTAGGGTGCTCTTTCCAAGAGCCGGTGCAGACTCGATGGGCCGAATGGCCTCCTTCTGCACTGTAAATTCTATGATCTATTTCATCTGCAAAGTTTTTGTCCATCTCACTCCCAGCTCATTTTTCCAGGAGGGGGGATGGCGGAGGGGGGGAGAGGCGGGGAGCGTCGGGAGGTGGCACCAGCACGTGGCAAGTCGCCAATTAAACTAACTAATGGCCAATTGAGATCAGTTGAAGGAAGGTTTACTGAGATTTTCCAGTGGACCTCCAGTTTTCTGGAGGAATTAGGAGCTGGTTTAGCTATCTGGAGGCGGCCACCCAGAGGCAGACCAGACCCACCCCCGTGAAGTGGTTACTACACCAACCCCCTGCCTCGCCCCAGCCCCAAAGAGTGGGAAGGGCAGTTTCATTTTAAATTTTGAAAGGTTGGCTAGAGAGTGCCTCCGTTTTGAAGCGCCCCCTCTCTTGTTTACCTCCAATAGCAACCTGCTGCTGCCTTGAAGCTAGGAGACCTTTGTTTGGCTCGTCCAGCTTCAAGAGCCAGTCCTCTGGTCATTAACTGGTCGCCCCAGAGCAAGGCAGCTGGCGGTTTCCCCCCCACAGGACGGGCCTCCGTCCGCCATTGGAGCCTGGTGGTGGCGTTCAGAGGACCAGAGGGAAAATCAGCCCATCCTCCCCCACCTCCCTGCCCGTGTCAGCATCAATAAGCACTTCCAGGTCAGCCAGACGAAAGGTAAAGCTTCTTCTCCAACAAAGTGCTTGAGCTTCACCTGAGGAGCATCCTCCATCTGAGACTGTGACATTTCCCCCCCACCCCCCATCTCTTAGCCATCAAGTCTTTATGAATATTAATCCCGATTCTCACCAAATATTGCAAAGCACCTTAAAATGAGTTTGCTTCTGCTTCCTGTGGTGACATAAACATGGCATTATTCGGCCTAGTGGTTAGCACAACCGTCTCACGGCACTGAGGTCCCAGGTTCGATCCCGGCTCTGGGTCACTGTCCGTGTGGAGTTTGCACATTCTCCCCGTGTCTGCGTGGGTTTCGCCCCCACAACCCAAAAATGTGCAGGCTAGGTGGATTGGCCACGCTAAATTGCCCCTTAATTGGAAAAAATAATTGGGTAATCTAAATTTAAAAAAAAAAAAAACATGGCATTATTCCAGGAAGAAAAGGGAAGTTGTCCCTGAAATTCCGGCCAATATTTACCCTTCAAGGGCAGCACGGTAGCACAGTGGTTAGCACTGTGGCTTCACAGCGCCAGGGTCCCAGGTTCGATTCCCCGCTGGGTCACTGTCTGTGCGGAGTCTGCATGTTCTCCCCGTGTGTGTGTGGGGTTCCCTCCTGGTGCTCCGGCTTCCTCCCACAGTCCAAAGACGTGCCGGTTAGGTGGATTGGCCATGATAAATTACCCTTAGTGGTTAGGTGGGGTATTGGGTGGAAGTGAGGGCTTAAGTGGGTCGGTGCAGACACAATGGGCCGAATGGCCTCCTTCTGCACTGTATGTTCTATGTCTAACATCACTAAAATGGACTACCTGGTAATTCCCTTTGCAGAACCTCCAAATTGACTATCACACCTCCTACATTAGACGAAATACACCCATTAGGTTGAAAAGCACTTTGGAGTTGTGGATGGCTAGTTCATCCTTTGTTCATTGGGGTTAAGTGTCATGGAGGGAAGTGGAGAAGGGTTGGATGCTGGAGAAATGGAAGTGGAAAGATTGAGCAAAGTTAAAGGCACTAAGAGAATGAGGGGAAAGTGCCGCTTGGCAAAGAGGATAGAGCAGAGGTGGAACCCTGGAAGGGAAAGAATCGAAGGCTGCTCGAGGACGCATGAGTAGAATTGCAGCCCAAAGCAAAACAGATGTGGAGGAACGGGGAAAGAAGAAGTGAGAAGTTGGAGGAGGGAATTGAGGTGAAGTGGTGTTGAGGCAAGAGATGGAGGAGGAAAGGAGGAGAGGAAAGAGGGGGAGTAGAGAAACAAACAAAGAAGGACAAAGGTTTGGAGGAAAGAGTTGAACAGGTTCTGAGGATAAGGAACTTACAGGGTTACAGATACAAAGCAGGACAAGTGGGCCTATGAGTGAATGCTCTTTCAAATGTAAGGGCTTTCCTGTTGATTCCCTTATTTCCCCTTTCTTTATTTTTGCTTTTATCATTTTGATCCATGGATGCTTAATGAACATAATTCTTTAAGTTAAGCAGGGGAAATTAGGAACTTGAAAGTTACAACATAGTACACTGTGCTAGCTTTAGACAGCAAAAATCAGACTTTTCGGCACCCGAGAGATGGGGTAGGACTCGGTTCAATTGGTTGTCTGGTGGTCAATGAAATCTGCCCGGTAACAGGTGGTGATTGGATCGTACTTGAGTGGGATGATTTCCAGAGACCGAAGGAAAGCAGAATTGGAGATCTGGACGCTGAGAGACAAGGACCTGCTCTTTCGCTGGCTCTCTCCCTCTCCCTCGTGTCTTCTCCAGAAATGCTGTGAGCTGCTGTTTTCCTGAATCAACAGAGAACCTGAATGAATGAATCTACAGTGAAAACCATTACAGACTGAAAACAGAAAATCTCAAACTGAAAGCCTAAATTTAAGGAACCATCTGAGAATGATGTTCTATGTTCTATTCCCTTTAATTATAATTTTTACACCCCTTTCTCCCCTCTGTGTTTGTCTGTCTTGTGTGTGTGTAGAGGGTGGGGCAAGTTAAAGTGGGAGGGTTAGGAATTAGTTAATCTGTTGTCTTTGCTGCATATTTAATTGCAGTTACTTTTTTTTTTTATAAATTTAGATTACCCAATTATTTTTTCCAATTAAGGGGCAATTTAGCGTGGCCAATCCACCTACTCTGCACATTTTTGGGTTGTGGGGGCGAAACTCACGCAGACACGGGGAGAATGTGCAAACTCCACACAGACAGTGACCCAGAGCCGGGATCGAACCTGGGACCTCAGCGCCGTGAGGCGGTTGTGCTAACCACTAGGCCACCGTGCTGCCCTTTAATTGCAGTTACTATTATTAATAACCATTTACAAACCTGGTGACTGTAATTATTGGCCAGCCAAGGGCCAAAGACTGCGTGTTTTTCAAAGAATTGTTTATTAATTTCAATTGTGTTGAGACTCTGGCTCAAGTGGGGGCTGGAATTGACCGAGCACTAGGCCAGGGGGTCGTAACATCAAAGAGCCAGCACAGACGAATGGCCTCTTTCTGTGCTGCAAGTTTCTGCAAGTGGTGGCCCCACCCCTGTAGCTAAAATGCCTGGGGTGAAACGTCAGACTGTTAATCGGCTCAAGGAAGGACTTTCGCTCCCATTGGACAAGAAACCCTGGCTCCGAGATCTGCTAGCCAATCAAATGGGGCTGGTTTAGCTCGTTGGGCTAAATCGCTGGCTTTTAAAGCAGACCAAGCAGGCCAGCAGCACGGTTCGATTCCCGTACCAGCCTCCCCGAACAGGCGCCGGAATGTGGCGACTAGGGGCTTTTCACAGTAACTTCATTGAAGCCTACTCGTGACCATAAGCGATTTTCATTTCATTTCATTTTTCATTTCATTTAATTTCATTTCAAATGGCCAACAACTCTCCAGTTCCAATAGTGCCACAGCGAGCGGTGGCTATTGTTGGGACTACAGGCAATCCCTGGAGATGCCATTGGCCCAGACGTGAAGGTGAGTCTGGGGTCTTGCTGGTGCCAGGGCCCTGTGAGGAGGGTGTGGGGGCCAGGTTCAACAGAGCAGGAGGGGGGGGGGGGGGGGGGGGGTGTAGAAACACTGGACGGGTGAGGGGGGGACACCTCCGTTGGGCATTGTGTGCCTGAACAGGAGATCTCGCACAGCCCAAGATCAAGGCCACCACATGAACAGCATTGAGCTGTGACCAGAGCCAATCACTAGTTAGCTCATAACCAAGTTACTGGTGCCAGATAGTCAGCCTTTTCTGTACGTTTGGCTCATGAAACTTTACATCAATCTACCCATCAAATGTGCAGCCGAATTGAGTAATGTAAGTTTAAGGAAGACAATATTTCTCACTGAGTGTCACAAACCTTTTTCCAATGATATTTTGCAATAATATTGCTGATAAAATAAGGCTGAAAAGGAGCTCTTATCTCATTCTGCAAGAATATAATCAAAGAATTGCCTGTAATGGATCTTTGAGAGAAATGTGATTGACATCGCTTGTTCCTCTGCACTCCACTCTCCGTCTTTTTGTTACATTAAGGATCTGCCAAACAGGCTGTCTTCATTCCTGACAACTCTTTATAAACCGACAACACATTTGCATTCTGAAGAAATCAGAAAGCCTATTGAAAGGCTTTTACCGGCCAACATTGCTGAATGTGAACCAACTGACACATAGGAGAGATGAAACCAAATCGTTACTAATCTAATCCAAATCAGTGCCTGTTGGATTGATTCATACTCACTAAGTGTTAATGGTTCCTTCCTGGAATTGGCAAATTCAATCAAGTACAGGCTGAACTTAAAAAAAAAATGTTATGCTACTTTTACGCAGTATGTTTCTTCCAGAGAGCAATAGTGGGGGCAGCCATCTCTTTCATGACAAACATTGGAACAGGATTAGGCTATTCAGCCCATCGAAACTGTTCCACCATTCAATCTGATCATGGCTGATCTGGAGAAAATGGAACATTTCAAACACTTGGATAACCCTGTTACACCCAAAAGGACAGTATTTTTTCTTTATTCAAACATGTTACCTGACTTGTTGAGTCTTTGCAGTATTTTTTGTTTTGTATCGTGTGATGATCCTGTACCAGGCCCCCAAGTGTTTGGTAGAATCCCGCCAGGGATCAATAACTTTTTGTTTAAAGTCAACACACACATTAATTGAATAAAGCCACAAGATTCCACGCTTTTTAGACAAACAAAAATAAACTTTACTACACACGGTCAGGAAGAATAAAAAAAAGTTGCTGTATCTATCTTACACTCTTAACATTCAGGGTTAACATGAGGTACATGCAAATTAGCGTGCAAGCTGTGGGCAAGCACACCACTGCACTATAAATGGCAGATGCGACCAAGACAGATTCCATGGATTTCTCAACAACCCAATCAGAAGTCAGTAAACACTGGTGGAATTCTCCCACCTGGGACTAAATGCCACATCAGGGCCTGGACGGGGAGTGTTTGCCTCTGTAGAGGCTGACAGGAAATCCCGCAACATCTTCATGCTTCGGTGGGATGGATGATGGGATGGATGGCACATGCCCTGCCGTTGTATCCAGGTGCCCTCCCGTTTTCCTGCAGGTACCGATGCATCTTGACCCCCCCCCCCCCGGCAGACCTGAGGCAGAGCTTGTGGGTTCAAGTACCACACCAGGGCTCGAAAAAATGAACTAGGACCATGGCTTCAATGCGCAGAGGAATCAAACAAAGCTGTCCTTTGGCAGCGGCATTAAGACAAATGAAGTTGCCTCCAGTGACCAACTGGAGGTTTAAAGAATTTCCGTGACACTCACTCCCTCTAGTACCCTGGCCACAGAGTGTGAATGTCTTACTTGCTGTGTTGCTGGACAATTTCACACTGCACACACTACAAACCTTCTCCGGGGTGTGTGAAGCAAGATACACAAGTGGAAATCATAAGAAATCCTGGACCAGGTTATCAGTCTCCTTCAGATGCTGCCGGCCAAATCTGCAGATATCTGGCAATGACCAATAGGAAGTCTTTCACAAACAGAGCTGGATACCGATTAAAGGCTTGGACTGCACCATCTCTCACTTACAGACTCATGCCACCATACTGGAGATGGTCTTCCTTCCACTTTGGCTAGTCAATTCTCAACCCTCTCTCCCTTCAGTCTTAGCGATATCTACCAATGGGCTGAGATAGCTTTTGAGTCTTTGAAAAGGCCGTAATAATGATCCTACTCCCACATGGTGCCATTTAAACCTGTTTATTCAAGCCTTTGGCCATCTGTCCAATGATCTCCTTCTGTGCCTCAGTGCCAGATTTTGTGAAGCACCTTGGGACATTGTACTATGCTAAGGATGGCATTTAAATGCAAGTTCTGTGATATTTACAATATGTAAAATATCCTACTGTATATAATTAGTGGTTGCTGTGCTATTTAGATATCTCCACAATCCAATTGTTTAACCGTTCAAACAGATAAGTCATAGCTTTGGGTGACTAGATTTGCTCCTCTAATCTAGCTCTAGAATTGCCTCTGTAAACCGCTCCACATCTCTCTGATCTTTAAAACGCACCCCAAAATCTGCATCTTTGACCAAATACTTAGTCACATGTCCAAATATCTCCTGATAGCCAGAAATAAAATTTTATTGGCCCTCTTGTGACACATGGGGCGCTGTATTACGCCAAAGGAGCCATATAAATGCAACTCTGTTGATATTTTGCAATATTTACAACATAAAATGCCCTCTATAATTGTAATTGTTGGTGCAATAGTTATTGACTGCTGATTGCAACATATAGTTAGGAATCATGTTTATTTTGAACCTTTACTCTGCTCTTTGTCTGCTGTTTTTCATCAAAAAAGGCAGAAATAGTTGAAAAATGCCAATTAACTTGTGACTTGCCAGTTTCAACCAGAACAAAGGCTCGCATTTAGTAGGGATACGATGTAAATATTGGGCAGGATTCTCCCCCCGCCGTGTCGGAGAATCCCCGGGAGGCGGCACGAATTCCGCTGCGCCGCCCCGACGACGGCTGCCGTATCCTCCGGCGGCGGTTTCCGGGCGGGGGTAGGGTTAACGCCGGTCGGGGACCATTGGCAACAGCCCCCCCCCCCCCCCCCCCCCCCCGGCAATTCTCCGGGCCCCGATAGGCCGAGCGCCCGTCGGTTTCTGGCCAGTCTCGCTGGCATGGGTTAGACATGGTCCCACACTGCAGGACCTGCCATGTAAGGCAGCTGGTGCAGTCCTCGGGGGGGCGCAGGGGGATCCGACCCTGGCACTCCTTCCATCCGCGCCGGCACCTGTAGGGCTCCACCATGGCCGGCGCGTGCCCCCTGCGGATGCGCCAGAATACGCCGGCGGTTCCGCACATGCGCGGGATCAC
This sequence comes from Scyliorhinus canicula, assembly GCF_902713615.1. NCBI lineage: Eukaryota > Metazoa > Chordata > Chondrichthyes > Carcharhiniformes > Scyliorhinidae > Scyliorhinus > Scyliorhinus canicula. Next base: position 124,732,688 of record NC_052163.1, on the reverse strand, counting down.
GCCGGCCCTTTGGCGCAGGTGCAGACTTGTGCAGTCCCTTAAGCACCGGCTGGCACGACTCCAACCCCTCCAGCATCCACCTAGCCCCCGGATTCCGCTACTTCCGGTCAGCCGGGCGCCGGAGTGGTTCACGCCGTTTTCGACGCCAGCGTCGGGCCATCGTGCCGATTCTGGAGAATCCCGCCATTCTCTTTGAAACTCAAAGGGCTGGAATTCCCCCTGCCCACAGAATTCCCATTGACAGCAGCGGGAATGGAGAATCCCACGATCAACAAATGGCGCAGAGTTCCCGTAGCCGAGGACCACGGGGCGGGGAGACCCAAGAACCCCGCCCAAGGTCCTTTCCTGATACTTGAAAGAAAACTGGCATTGATCAAGTGCCTTTCACAACCTCAGCATGTCCCAAAGCAGGTTACACCCAATGAAGCACTTCTGACGTGTAACCGCTGTTGTAATGTAGGAGGAAACGCGTGAATCAGTTCGCCAGCTTCCACCAATAGCAATGTGATGAGCCTCAGCCAATCTGGTTCTCTGCAATGCTGGATGAGGGGTAGATACTGGCCAGGACAACTCCTCTCCGAAGAGTGCCAAGGGAAAGTTTTTTTTTTTTTTTATAAATTTAGAGTAGCCAATTATTTTTTTCCAATTAAGTGGCAATTTAGCGTGGCCAATCCACCTAACCTGCACATCTTTGGGTTGTGGGGGTGAAACCCACGCAGACATGGGGAGAATGTGCAAACTCCACACGGACAGTGACCCAGGGCCGGGATTCGAACCCGGGTCCTCAGCGCCGCAGTCCCAGTGCTAACCACTGCGCCACATGCTGCCCTCAAGGGAAAGTTTTTAACCTTCAGTTTACAAAGCGGAAAAGATCCGAAGGATGTAACCTCCTGCTATGCAGCATTCCCTTGGTACCCCACTTGAGTGCCCCTCAAGATGGTTACATTGAAGTCTCCGGAGTGGGACAGGAACCCAACTAATTGAGCAATGGTTAGCGCAAGAGACAAGGCCCCGAACAAGCACCGGAATGTGGCGACGAGGGGCTTTCACAGTATCTTCATTGAAGCCTACTTGTGACAATAAGCGATTATTATTATTATTAGGGGCGACCGTCGTCCTGTATTTAGTTAATTTTATGGGATGTAATGAGTGGTTTGCCTAGGGTTTCCTCATCGGACCTTGAATTGTCAAAATGAAAATGGATTGCAGGATGCGATGGGAGTAAACCGCATGGATTATTAATTAGATCTTGCACGATGGATCAATACTAAAGGTATGATTCAAGTACTTTTAGGCAGCATACATTTCCTCAATTAGGCTGGTAACCACCAAACACAAGGGAAGAAGTATCAAACCGCAGTTGCATCAGCGATATCGCTGGCCTATGGATCATTTGACGGGAACATTCCAACCTCAGGCAAATGTAATGGTAAAGCACATCGAATTCAGGGTAGCAGTGGTAGGAAACCACACATTCCGAGCTTCTAGCCGAGTGGAATACAAACTCTACACATGGCTGAACGTATAAATAAGGCTCGAGATGTCTGGCCTGGCTCCAGCTTTTCCTTTCACAGTGTGCACGCCACGGCTACTGTGTGCAAAACATGGGGTGAGGGAATTGACCCATTTCCTCACCCCATCAAGCCTCACCTTTTATGAGCGTAAAAGCATAATGGGAAATGTGTGCCATGGTAATAAACAAGAGCGTCTGTGCTGAAAGAAAACCACAGCAGCACACACGAGAGAGACTATGAAGCATTTTCTTTCGGGTCACGCAAAGCACCCCAAGAGCTATTGCCTCTCGTTGTAGAAGGACTATTGGACACAGAGCTCTCCGACTCTGCCTCAGGAACTAAACTGAAGCTTCATCAAAGCCAAATTAGGCAGCTTCCATGAAGGCGTTTGAAGATTCTGCGCTGGCTGCATTTCAGCAAAGCACTTGAAGCAAGCCTTGCCTGTGTTGGCAGAGCACAGCCAGACTGTGCCCTCCTTTTGAAACAGGCATTGCCTGCTAAGCGCTATCGTTGGAACGTGACGATGACGACAGAAGGCACATCTTGCGGATGTCCCACAAGGCAGTCAGATCCAGGCTGCAGGGTTTGCTTCCTTCCCTTTCCTCCCCTGCCACTGCTCTGCCTCATCATTAGGACGTTGTGACTCAAAGTGTGATTCAGCTTTGATGGACAAGTTGTTGCCATTTTGAACAGTTAGTAGCAAACTCCAGCCCCCCCCCCCCCCCCCTCCCAAGCCATTAACGTCAAAGCAGCTAAACTTTGAAGACACTCTGGAGCTCTCTTTGAAGTGTTTTCTTTGTCCTCCCCTTGGATTCTGGCTATTAGGGGATTTGGGAAAACAGGGCACAGGGGAGATGCTTTTCAACCATCTGGACACTGTCCAGACTGTCAATGTTGATTTTGCAGGAGCTTTGCCTCCATGCTAATGGGACTGACTTTAAGAACAACACTAGTGGTTTTTTTATGGTCCTCCCATTGAATCCAGAGAAAGGATCTGAGGCATTGTTGATGTAATTTCTCTTGCGCTGTTTATGTGTTGCTGATACACAGTCCAGGTCTCACTTCAACGCAAGAATGTGGCGACGACAGCTGCTGCGTACACTAGGACCTTTGTTGACTTCTCAAGGTCTTTGTTGCTAAATCCCAGTTGCCATAGTGACTCTATAGATGGGATTTTCCATTAGGTCCTGGGGCGGAAGTGAAAGTTGAAGTCACTTCGGTTGGAGGGTGGGTCGACTGAACAGGTGAGATCTCGCTCTGTTGAGCTCATCAATAATGCAGCCGGGAGGACCACAGGACGTGGCCTGCCCTGCCGTCACCTTATAGGCTCCAGCATCTGGTCGTCACAATTGAACGGCACCTGGGCAGCCAGTGACTCTTCCACTCTGCTTCTTGATTCCCCCTCCCGTACTCCCGGCCCGTTCTTGCCGCTCCCCTTCACACAGCGGCTTGGGGCAGCTTGGGTGACAGGCAGCCATGGGCGGGATTCTCCGGTCGCCGACACCGAAATCTGGTTCGTCGATCGGCCGGAGAATACCCATTTCCGACCAAATTGGGAGCGGCGCCGTTTTTGCGATGCTCTGCACCCCAACAAAGCGGCATACTTGTGGTTGCCTGAGGCCCCCCCCCCCCCCCCCGATGCTCCGCCCCCGACCGGCCGGGTTCCCGACGGCGTCGGTCACGTGTGCTATCATCCGTCGGAACTCAGCGTGGTGGCTGCGGACGCAGTCCAACGCCGCCACAGTTGAGGGAAGGTCAATCCGTGGGCAGGGGAGACTTTGTCAGGAGCTGGGAGCACTGTTGTGGATTGGTCCGGGGATTGCAGACCGGCCAAAGGGGGAGGCACTATTTTGCAGGTCGGGTCCGCCGCCATGCGCATCCGCGGCCACGGTCTGGCAATTCTCCAGGCCGTATTGGCAGCTAAAGGCAGGTGCTCTACTGCCTTCCTGCTAGCCCCCAGCCAAACGGAGGATCGCTGGCCGTATTGCACCGGATTTCCAGTCGTAAGACGCCATCGTTCCCACGCCGGCGTGGGGACATAGCCTCAGAATCGGAGAATCCAGTCCAATATCTCTCAGTGATGGTGTGAACAAAAGGCAAAAGCATCGTCCACTGACCTGAAAGTCCAGGAAGAAGTCGACCTTGCCAGGTGCACGTCACTGATGTGGAGTGGTGAAACAGAGGGTGGGATTCTCCAGCCTCGTCTGCCTGGCGGCCAGAGAATCTGAAGTCAATGGATTTTCCCATTGTCGGTGTCCTGCCCGTGGCATTCTTGCGGCGGGCGGGGCGGGAGAATCCAGCCCGGAATGTTATAAATTCCCGCTGGCGGGATGTTAAATTTGGAGGGTGGGGCGGACAAGATTCCGGTGCGTTGGTTTTATGACGAGCAGTCATGAGACACAAATGGTGTCCTTGACACAGATCAGAGGGGCACTCCACTTTCAACCCACCATGAGAGTTGGGAAAGCAAGATTCCGAACGAATTTCCCAACACCGGGAAACTGGTTTTTGGCCTCCTTCCAAATCTTGCTTCCCCGTCGGTCATAATTCCCACTGCTGGCAGGAGCGGAAAACTCCACCCACTGGCTCCAGTAGGTACCATTCCACGAAGACCCAGGCTGCCCAGGCAAAGTTGTTGTTTCCTCACCAATGCCCCAAGCTTGTGTATTTTCTAGCAGCAGGCACTGAGCAGTGATCGGGCGCAAGATCCTCTCCCTAGCCGAGGGGCAGAAGGGCATTTGCATCATTTAAATTGATTCCCTGCTAGAGGTCAGCCAACTGTGCGCAGACTGGGAATGAAAAGCGAGCCTGGGCCTTCTGTTATTGCTCTGCCACTCCAGGGCTGTTCCCACTTCAACCACCGGTTCAAACAGGGCCCTTTTCTCAAACGACAACAATCATACCTGTGTGCTGCTTAGGAATGTCTGACTTTCAAATTAGCAGGATCCGAACTACAGTATGGGCTTTTAAAAGTAGTATTTACTTCACATTTATTCATTCATCTCTCAAGACAATCAACTGTAAAAACATTAAAAGCAGGTTTTTTTGGCAGTCACACAAGCTGAAGCTGCAGCCAGAACAATCAACTGACTCACCTATGTTCATTCATGGCTGGTGCTCTTGCAGGTCACACTAACCTAACCAAAGGGTTATGCACACATCAACTCATAATCGTAAATTCAGTGGCTAGTATAAACACACAATAATATTATGTGTTACTGGCTTGTAAGATGCTAATTGTGCGTAGGATTTACAGCGTTTTCTAATTCTCACAGGGATGGTCTGACCTGACTTCCCCAAGACTGGCATTTTGCGGAAAAGCAGTCAACGATCACGGCCAATACTGAGGTGGGTGAGCTGCAGGCAAGGAGACAATCTTGGCTCCCGCTGAAATTGTTATTGGCTGCAGGAGTTAAAACAGGATTGTTGAGTTCTGTCCAAGTGAGTAACGTGTGATTCCCCCACAGCCCAAGGTCTTCTGCAGCTGAGTGTGAAAGCCACCCAGTGGGATAAGAGATTGTGATGTTGATCTCCCGAACACGTCCCCTCCTCCTTTGATAGACAAAACAAGCAAGGGCACGACAAGGGAGTTGTAGCTGATGCCACACACCCCCTCCCAATCAAAACAGAAAGATATCTGTCTCCCGTATAGCTCCAGTTATCAAGGTGCATACAGTGAGCTGCAGCTACCCATAGGAAAACACTTTGTGAATCTACACACTGGAGTGCTTCCAAAGTGGCCACTGTGCTAATTCCCTTTCAGCCAAAGAAAGCTGGTACCTCTATCGCTAATTCTGTTTGCTCAACACAGACAGTTTTTGTGTAAGTGCTATGGACCTAATCCCATGTATGGCTTTTATATTTTTGGCATTTTCGTTCAGAAAGCCTCTCAACTTTTACATCGAGCCAGTCGTGCTGCAGTTCAAATGTACACTTCACAATACTCCAGTTCAGAGCGTTGCTGCTGTCGGCTAGTCCCGTATATTTTTAGATTCCTGCTCAGTTAGGTTTCTTGAGATTCTAAATCCTGGGATATCCTGAATTCGGTGATGCAGATTCTATCCCAAACCCACTGATCAAGAAAAGGATGCAGGCACTCACTACAGATGGAAACATTCAGTGTACGCCCCAGACCTCCCGCAAAGGTTCGTTCAAAAATGTCTCTTACCTGGAAGGTAGGAACATTTTGGTCATCGCCAGGTTTTGGAGAGCGGATTCCCATTGGCCTATAGCCTCCAAAAATCTCCAGGGATCGGGGGAAGCACAGTGGTGCAGTGGTCAGCACTGTTGCCTCATGGCGCTGAGGTCCCAGGTTTAACCCCGGGTCACTGTCCGTGTGGAGTTTGCACATTCTCCCCATGTTTGCGTGGGTTTCGCCCCCACAATCCAAAGATGTGCAGGGTAGGTGGATTGGCCACGCTAAATTGCCCCTTATTTGGAAAAAATGAATTGGGTACTCTAAATTTTCAAAAAATCTCCAGGGATCAGGCAGTTGTTTTGTTAATAGATTGCTAGGTTTCAGTGTTCATCTTCAATACGATCAGATATCATCATGGATTGATGAACCTGAAACGATGCCATCAGAGGACATGGCTTGTATTCTCCTTAACGCCCCCGATAACCTGTCACCTTCAGTTGTTTGCAAAGGAAAACAGATCATTATTGACCTGACCACCAATCCAATCCAATGATTGGATTCTCCGAGACTTGCAGGAAAATGGAATGCATAATTCACGATTGTTCCATCACGAGGTCACTGACCTCAGATTGGTGAAGAAGACAGTTTCATATTTGCCCTTGGAAAGGAATAATTAGGCAACACTAGACACCCAAGCATTTCACAGTTTTGCCACTTGGTGAAATATAAAAACAGTTAGCGTTAGCATGGGAACGGTAGCATAGATGCTATGTTACTGCAGCAGTCGTCCAAAGGCCTGAACTGTGCTCTGGAGTTCAAATCCCAACTCAATGAATTAAACAAATCTAGAATGTACAATAATAATAATAATCTTTAATAATAATAATCTTTATTGTCACAAGTCGGCTCACATTAACACTGCAATGAAGTTACTGTGAAAAGCCCCTAGTCGCCACACTCCGGCGCCTGTTCGGGTACACAGAGGGAGAATTCAGAATGTCCAATTCACCTAACAAGCACGTTGTTTCGGGACTTGTGGGAGGAAACTGGAGCACCCGGAGGAAACCCACGCAGACACAGGGAGAACGTGTAGACTCCGCACAGACAGTGACCCAAGCTGGGAATCGAACCTGGGACGCTGGCGCTGTGAAGCAACAGTGCTAACCACTATGCTACCAAGCCGCCCTAATGTATAAACCTGGGGCGTGATTCTCCCAAAAGGGAATAAAGTCCCATAGAGAGTGCGTTTAGCAGCACTTTTCCCAGTGCTCACAGTGTTGAGAAACACAAGGCTGCTCAACACGACTCACGTTGAATAAGGGGCCTGAAAGGAGAGCGCACGGCCGATGCTGCACATAGCCCCGTTCTGTACAGGGGAGATCTCCGCTCGCTGGATCTGCCCTTGTAGAGAGAAGTCGGGCGCCATTTTTAAATGCCGTCCCGATCTCCGAGGCCCCCAAAATAGTCCTTGACCGCTCCCCCAGTGCAAACGCAGTATAGGAGGGTCCCCGGCCTACCCTGCCGCCCATGCCGGGCAACCCCAGCCCGATCGCGCGTGTGCACGAAACGCCAGCTTGGCACCTTGGCAGTGCCAGGCAGGCACCAAGATGTCACTGCCAGGGTGCCAGGCTGGCACTGCCAGGGTGCCAAGCCAGAACTAGCAGGGTGCCCAGGTGGCGCCAGCAGTGCCAGTGCACCACCCTTCCCAAAGGGCTTGCAGCTGGGAGCCTCCGATCCCCTGGGAGACCCCCACGAGTGCCGTTCCCCATTTGTGGGGACCAGTGCTGAACGGCGCTCGCCCGAGTTCTCTGAGGCAAAGGGGTTGAATCCCAAAGCCTCAGTAACCAATCTGAAATGAAAATGAAATGAAAATCGCTTATTGTCACGAGTAGGCTTCAAATGAAGTTACTGTGAAAAGCCCCTAGTCGCCACATTCCGGCGCCTGTTCGGGGAGGCTGTTACGGGAATCGAACCGTGCTGCTGGCTTGCCTTGGTCTGCTTTCAAAGCCAGCGATTAGCCCTGTGAGCTAAACAGCCCCTATCTGCACATTAAAGTGAGGTTTACTGCCTCGCTCTAATATACAGATTTGCTAAAAAGTGATTTCCCCCCCGCCATTGTTTCGCGAGATTGTGTTGAATTTCACAAGGAGTTGCGAGCCGGATGCAATCCGGGAGCGGGGACTCCCAGCTTTCAATGGCCACGCTGCCCGGGGCGAGAACTGCCTGTTGGGCTCAGTGTGGCCTCTGGATCGCCCCCCTAATCTCAGTAATGATTCACTAATATCCTTTTGCGAAGGATATCTGCTGTCCTTACCCAGTCTGACCTCCGTATGGCGCAAAGCAATGTGAATGACTCTTAAATGCTCTGTGAAATGGTGTAGTGCGTTACCTCGTTATATCACACCACTAACTATAATTAAAAAGACTACCGACCCGACCCCCCCCCCCCCCCCCCCCCCCCACCCCAACCCCATGCTGGGGTAGCACGCCACGCAGCAAGCACCAAAGCAAAATATTGGATCACTGGGAATCAGTCACACTGTCATCTAAACTGAATCATAAACTATTTAAAATCAAGTAGTAAAATAGAATCATAGAATCCCTACAGTGCAGAAGGAGGCCATTTGGCCCATCGAGTCTGCACTGACCTAGGCCCAATCTCCTACTTTACCCCCGTAACCCGACCTAACCTGCACATCTTTGTACACCATTGGGCAATTTAGCATGGCCAATCTACCTAACCTGCACATCTTTGGACTGTGGGAGGAAACCGGAGCACCCGGAGGAAACCCACGCAGCCACGAGGAGAAAGTGCAAACTCCACACAGTTACCCAAGGCTGGAATTGAACCCGGATCCCTGGCGCCGTAAGGCAGCAGTGCTAACCACTGTGCGCCCCATTTGCATCATATCTAATCCAACTAGCATTCAAAGATTTTCAAGTAAGTTTACTGACATTTTTGCTGATTTACTCAGGCCATCCTACAGCAAGTAACTGTCAGCAGGGATAAACTTGTGGAGGTGAAGGATCAACACCAGTGAGAGATTTGGATCGGTAAGCAAACACACGCTGTGAGAGATTTGGGAGGGAAAACTTCCTCTCACCTCTCTCTCGAGTAGAATTTAAGACAGACGTCACATTAATAGCTGAGAATATCATATAACTACACTGTTAACACAATAAATGCTGGCCAAAATCTCAGTCAAGAGGAATTTTTCTTAATGATATTTTATTTTAAATTTAGAGTACCCAATTTTTATTCCCCAATTAAGGAGCAATTTAGCGTGGTCAATCCACCTATCCTGCACATCTTTGGGTTGTGGGGGAGAATCCCACGCAAACACGGGGAGAATGTGCAAACTCCACACAGACAGTGACCCAGAGCTGGGATCGAACCTGGGACCTAGGCGCCGTGAGGCAACAGGGCAAACCCACTGCACCACCGTGCTGCCCTCTAAATGATATTCTTGGGAGAGTTTTTAAAAGTAAATTTAGAGTACCCAATTCATTTTTTTCAATTAAGGGCAATTTAACATGGCCAATCCACCTAGCCTGCACATCTTTGGGTTGTGGGGGTGGAACCCAACGCAGACACGGGGAGAATATGTAAACTCCACACGGACAGTGACCCAGGGCCAGGATCAAACCTGGGACCTCGGCGCCAATTCTTGGGAGAGTTTATCAGAATAGGGTAGATATTTCGAATTTGTGCTGTTGACCTCCTGATAGGTTCTCCCAGAGAATGAAGTTCTGCGTAGGGAAGGTAAACTTGCTAAAACCAGCCTTGTATGTGAAGATTGAGCACACCTTGACTTCTTCAGTGAAATGCACCCTGTATGTGCAATGTTCAAGAATAGCTTATAAGTGGCCCACACAAACGGAAAAGAAAAATCTGGAAAACGTGCCATCTGACCTGATGACTGGGTCAATTTCACCACCTGTGAGGCTTTGGCCAAAGCCAAGTAGTTTCAATATCCAACTCTGGGGTGGTTATGGTTGGCCACCCTGAGCAGGGGTCGACCATGCCATTTTTTGTTCAAACAAAATAATTGGAATGTATACACGCATGCATACATATATCTAAGGCTCTATGAAACTGAAACATTATGCTGGTGGGAATACCTTAATGTTGCAATTAATTAGTTTAGCGAGGTGAGAAAATAATGTAGTTACTTGATAGGCTCAGAGGTTCTAGTTGACTGAATCCAAGGTTCATGGCAGTTAAACACCAACCTGGCATGTGTTCAATAATTGAAATGTTGGCTCTTTTTGGGGTGGCAGATTGTGCCTTCTAGCTAAGAAATGTTTTTAAAATGTTTTTGGAGGAAGCTTGGGAGACTACTTTGCACTAAATGTGTTTCCCCCAATGGCAAAGTTCTCCTTTAATGCAAAAAATATGCCAAGTTTACATTTGGCTTCATGTTGATGCATGTTGTTTACATTTCATTAGTAGCGGGAGCAACGAACTAAGTTAACCAGCTCAAATCCTAATCTTACTGAAGAAAATGCTTGATTAGAAACACCCAGAAACTGAGGACACAGGTTCAAATCCCATCCCTGGATCACTGTCCATGTGGAGTTTGCACATTTCTCCCCATGTCTGCGAGGATATTGTTTTGTTATGCTCTTGACTTTGCATAAGCTTTAAGATAGCTTTTACACATTTATGAAACTGTTAATGATTCTCCTACTTGGATTCGACTCTCCTGTTAATCCTGCTATAGCTACTCAGACTAACTAACCAGTCTGCTACAATCCAAGTGGTGGGTGTGATGTGTTTCAATCAACCCTGTCTGTACTCACTAAGTGTATCCACTGGAAAGAGACTGAGCATGTGTGCTGTGTCCTTTTATATGGGTAGCCCCCTTGTGGTAGTGTCACCTCTGTGTATGTCTTGACTGCCCATTGGTCGTGTCCTATCTTACTGACCTATTAGTTGAATGTCTGTGTGTCATGTCTCTGGTGCTCCCTCTAGTGTTTATCTAGTCTACGTGTATTTACATTAACCCCTTGTGTATTTACAGTGTCCTAGTGCATCTACATTAACCCCTTGTATATTTACAGTGATGCATATTGCAACAGGTTTCACCCCCACAACCCAAAGATGTGCAGGTTCGGTGGATTCGCCATGCTAAATTGCCCCTTAATTGGAAAAAAAAATAATTGGGTACTCTAAAAAAAAAATTTTTTAATTAAAAACACCCAGAAATGTCCTGTCCAAAGCTGGAGGGGTATCGGAGGGAGGTGTTCAGGGTAATTTCAAAGGTCGTGAGAATTGAGCCGGGTGCTCTGGAGGCCATTTTCGGGGTATCGGATCGGCCAGGGTTGGAAGCGGGTGTGGAGGCAGATGTTTTAGCCTTCGTCTCGCTGATCGCCCCAAGGCGGATTCTGTTGGGGTGGAGGTCAGTCTCTCCACCCTGTGTCCTGGCGAGGCGGGGGGGGGGGGGGGGGGGGGGGGGGGGATCTGTTGGAGTTTTTAGCACTCGAGAAAGTGAAGTTTGAGTTGAGGGGAAGGATGGAAGGATTCTACAATTCATGGGCTCTAATTATTATGCGCTTTCAAGAATTGGATGACACATCGAACATTAGTGGGGGTGGGGGTTGTGGTAGTGGTGGGGGTGGGGGGGGGGAGTTGGGACTGTGTATGTTGTTGGTGACTATGTATGGGGTGGATGGTGAATTCCTGAATCTTTTTCTTTGTTGTTTGTATTCAAAATGTTGAGGGTTATTTGGAGGTTGGTGAGAGGGAGGAATTGTTGGCCAGGGGATTGACATTGTATTTGTTACCGTGGATTGTTTGTTGGTGGGTGTAAATTTGGATGAAAATGTGAAAAAGGAGGAGAATAAAAATATTTATTTTTAAAAAACACACAGAAATTTAAAGTGCAACAGATAGGTGATCCCAACCAACAGAGAAGAGGGCAGGGGACTAAAACTATAGACAGACATCTCTAAATACGTGCCTGGGCTGAACTAGGAGTCACAACAAAGATACGCCGACGACAGCAGGAGGGAATGTTGCCTTTTCTGTGGACCTGCTGTAAATATGGCAGTCAGTGAGGTTCCTTCCTTCCTTTGTGTATCTATATTCTAATGCTCGGAGTCACCAGGTATCAAATGATACCACCACAAGGTTCAACCGGCTATCAATCAAAGAGCCAAACACCAGTTAGTTAGTTCAAGGCCAAGGGTACTTTATTTACACACACAATTAATCATGCAACACAAACACTACTAGTTAAACCACACCTATCGACTAAGACAACCTGTACTTAACTTTAGGCACCCGGCTTAGGTCAGAGGAACAGCGGCCGTTGTTCTATTCTGGATCTATCGGGTCTGTAGAAGTAACTGCTACTCAGCTAGGCTCAGCCGTCTAGTAGTGGGCGTTGAACTTGGACCTGCTTCTGGTGGTGCTGCGATTGGAGATGGTCGTTGCTGGGTCGCCAGGTCCAAGAGAGGACGAACAGATGGCAGACTCTCTTCTTATGCTTGGGGGTTTTCGCGCTCTTTTGGGCGGCCCTTCAGGGGCTGGTTTAGCTCACTGGGCTAAATCGCTGGCTTTTAAAGCCGACCAAGCAGGCCAGCAGCACGGTTCAATTCCCGTACCAGCCTCCCTGGACAGGTGCCGGAATGTGGTGACTAGGGGCTTTTCACAGTAACTTCATTGAAGCCTACTCGTGACAATAAGCGATTTTCATTTTTCATTTTCAGTTTGGACCCCACTAATTAGGTGATCCCTGATCACTATGTTCGATTTGAACCAATAAATGGGTGGGTATCTGGATGGCTGGACGTGTCCCAAGCGGTCACTCACCCTGTTGTTTACGCTTCCCTAGTACAGGGAGTGGCGCCGGAATATCTGGGACTGTACCGGTCGCTCGAGTACCAGTCCTTTGTCTGGTGGAGATGGGCCATCAAATGCTAATCGGTTGAGTTTTCGATACCGTCTGGATTCCTTACTCGGCCAATATACATTTTCAGGCTCTGAGCCGGCCTGAATCTCGCCTTGCCCATTTTACCCATTATGCTTTGCGAGTTTCTCTGTTCCTGGTTGTAAGTGGCCATCCCAGATGGCTACAGGAAAGGACTTGAATGTAAATCTCTGCACTGACTTCTGCCTCTCTTTTATCTCCTTTCATTTCTTGCTCGTTTTTCCCCCTCTTTTTGGCGCTTTTTTGTAAAATATTACATATGAGTTGTGAAATACAAAATGTGAAAACCCAATAAAAACACTCAAAAAAGGAATAAGATCTTCTGCAGAGCAATGGACCAATCGCCACAACAGCGCCGCTGGGTGTCTTCAGTAAAACATCCTTGACCCAAACATCTTCATCAATGAACTTTCATCGAATGGAAGGTAAGAAACAATAGTGCTAACCACTGTGCCACCTTGCCAAATCCCTAGCCTAGAACTCAAGGCAGAAGGACCCAATCGCAGAACAGACTGAGCGGCAAAAGATCTGGGGCTGGGTTCTCCATTTCAGCGGCTAAGTGTCGACTCAAATGGAGAATCTGCGGGAGGTTTACTCAAAATAAATCGGCGTGAACCCCCAACGATTCTGGAACCAGTGAGGGGCTAGCAGCAGCCTCGGGTGAGACCCCCGGCTCCCGCGCCAGAAGTGGCCGTGTCCCTGGCCGCGCATGGCTGACGGCCTGCAGCGGTCGCGCCGTACAACATTGGCCGGCTGTGCGTGGACCCGACCCACCATCCACGACCCAACAGTCACCCTCTGGCCACCCCCCCCCACCAGTCCCCTAGGCCCTCACGGAAGCCCCCGTTCCCCCTCCCCCTCCCCCTCCCCGGCCAGCAGCATGGATCCCGGCCACGTTTGGAGGAGCTGGACACAGTTCGCAGCCACCACGCCGGGTTCCCGTCCGCTGAGACCACACGTGTCGCGTGCCGTCGTAAACTTGGCCCATCGGGGGCGGGAGGGCTGGCCGATGATGCACCAACGCCGTTGTAACGGCGCACGGCGCTTGACGCGATGATGCCATTTCCGAGGGGGCGGAGCATGGCTGACCGGCGTCAAACCGGTGCCGGCCCTGATTTTGGGGCCGGCCCTGAGTCAATTCACCGCCTGATCGCCGATTACGATATCGGAGTCGAGCAACGGAGAATCCCGCTCCTCGTCAGAGGAAGCGGGGAAATTAATCGCAGTCTTGCCTTATGGCCCTATCTTGAAATCACATTTAAAGATTTCTACGGGGCTGCTCATTAGTTGTAGTGGCCCTGTCTCTGAAGGTTCCTCAAGATGTTTGAAGAAGCCGACTTATATCTACAACAGTGGAGGAGCTGAGGGTGACGCCATCCAAACGTATAACAGACATCCGGCAGCGAGCTGTAAACTGATTAAATCTCATGACTCTGCTAATCTTCATAAACTGGTCAAGATTCATCCTCATGGTTTTTGATGCCAATAGATTAGTTTGATTGAATTATGGCCTTGCAAGTCACTGCCAGGTAGGTATCTATTATACTGTTTCCCTCACTGCTGGTGCCTGTTAATATTATTTATTTTTTCATAGTGGGAACAAATGAATATTGAGCACAGTGACTCTGCCTGCTACCTTCAATAACTCCTCCAAGTGAAATGATAAATGCCGTCTCTGAATTATGGATCAAAGGAATTTTGCTAGATGGTTTTCCTCTGCCAAAAGTAGTTTCTAGGACAAGTAACAGGTGTAAACCATTCACCCTTAAAGCTCCTTTTGTCTTTCATTGAAACCTGTACCTTAACCCCATTTACGATAATGTAATCTTTATTGTCACAGGTAGGCTTACATTAACACTGCAATGAAATTACTGTGAAAATCCCCTCGTCGCCACATTCCGGCACCTGTTCGGGTACACGGAGGGAGAATTCTGAATGTCCAATTCACCTGACAGCACGTCTTTTAGGACTAGTGGGAGAAAACCGGAGCACCCGGAGGAAACCCACGCAGACACGGGGAGAAGGTGCAGACCCCGCACAGAGAGTGACCCAGCTGGGAATCGAACCTGGGACCCTGGCTCTGTGAAGCCACGGTGCTAACCACTGTGCTACCGTGCTGCCCTGCCCACCCCGATTCCATAACCACATATCTGAGCTCTTCCAATTAATCTAGCTTCATGTCCACCTGGTCAATCAACATATCAGAGGAAAAAAAAGATTGGTTAACGTACCAGGCGAGACTCTTCATACATGTTGGGCGAAATTCTCCGCCCCCCACGACGGGTGGGAGAATAGCGGGAGGGCCTTCCCGACTTTTTTGACGCCCTCCCGCTATTCTCCCACCCCCCCGCCGAAATCCCGACACGAATCGCTGCCGCCGTTTTTTTACGGCCGGCAGCGATTCACAGCTGTTAGAAGGGCCGAAGTCCCAGCCCTTTACGACCTTTTTACGAACGGCAAACACACCTGGTCCTGCCGTTCGTAAAAACGTCGTGACTACCTGGAAAAAAATAACCATGGCACCGATTGGCACGGCAGTACCACGGCCGTGCCAAGGGTGCCATGGGCCCGCGATCGGTGCCCACCGATCGCGGGCAGCGGGCCCGATGCCCGCGCACTATTTGTCCTTCCGCCGCCCCGCAGTATCAATACGCGGGGCGGCTGAGGGGCAACCCGGACCGCGCATGCGCGGGTTTCGCGCAAAAACGCGATGACGTCACCCGCGCATGCGCGGGTGGAGTCTTCCCACCTGCGCATGCGCGGCTGACGTCATATGACGCGTCAGCCGGCGCTAAGTCCGACAAGCGGGCTTAACGATTTTCGTTAAGCCCGACTTGTCGGAGCCTCCGACGTCGGGCTGCTAGCCCCGACGGGGGACCAGAATCGGTCCCCTGTCGGGAAGGGGCGCGATGCCGTAAAACCCGCCCGGGTTTTACGGCAGTTTGACGATTTCTCCCGTTTTGGGAGAATTTCGCCCTTTATTTTTATAAATTTAGAGCACCCAATTATTTTTTTTTCAATTAAGGGACAGTTTAGCTTGGCCACTCCACCTAACCAGCGCAGCTTTGGGTTGTGGGGTTGAAACTCTGATGCATAGCTCCAGCACCATTATTTGATCCTGCTTTGTTGAATGATATTGTCTGGTATGGAGGGCATTAGCTTTGAGGAGAGGTTAGATAAACCTGGTCTGTTCTCACTCGAATGACGGAGGTTGAGAGGCAATCTCATAGAGATCTACAAGATTATGAGTGGCATGGACAGAGTGGATAATCAGATGCTCTTTCCTTTTAAAAAAAAAATTTAGAGTACCCAATTATTTTTTCCAATTAAGGGGCAATTTAGCGTGGCCAATCCACCTATCCTGCACATCTTTTGGGTTGTGGGAGTGAAACCCACCCAGACACGGGGAGAATGTGCAAACTCCTCACGGACAGTGACCCAGATCCTGGATTCGAACCCGGGTCCTCAGCGCCGTAAGCAGCAATGCCACCGTGCTGCCCAGATGCTCTTTCCTAGGGTAGGAGAGTGAAGTACTAGGGGACATAGGTTTAAAGTGCAGCGGGGAAAAGTTTAGAACTGATGTGCGAGGTAAGTCTTTTTACACAGAGGGTGGTAAATATATGGAACACGCTGCCTGGGGAGGTGGTGGGAGCTGGTACGATAGCGGCATTTAAGGGTCATCTAGACAAATATATGAATAGGGTGGGAATGGAAGGTTACGGACTCCGTAAGTGCAGCCGGCTTTAGTTCAGGCAGGTACCATGACGGTATAGGGTTGAAGGGCAGAAGGGCCTGTTCTTGTGCTGTATTGTTCTTTGTTCTTTGATAGCTTAACGACCAAGTTTCAAATTATTGTGTTTGGGGCGGCCTCCATTTTCGAATTTCCCCAGCGAACCGGAGCTCCGAAGGGTTAACGCATTAAACTGAGCTGCAATCATTTTTCATAAACCTATTTAATCAGCAGGCTTCGGTCTGGGCTTGTTTTTGTAAATGAACTGGGCTGTTGCTCAGCACCAGGTACAGTTCCAGAGCCAGCTTCAGCTGCTCCCAAGGGGCTTCCTTAACATCAGTAATCAGCTCTAACCCTATGTCAAAGTAAATGCATCTGATAATTGGATCTAGAAAGAAAAGGTTGTACAATAATGGAAGACCCACAGCACTTATGAATTTATGCAGAAATAGCACTGACAAGCGAAGTGAAATGAACTGAATCTGTCAAATGTAGGTCAAGTGTTATAAAGTACAACAAACAAGAACGAAACAGATATACTTTTAAATTAAAGAAGTTTCTTGGGGGCATGAGGAAAGCTAATTCCACTGGTTGCTGTAAAAGATCTTGTGTGTTTCCATAGATACACTTTTGGAATGGAGAAAAGAATTATATCTTTTCCTGCTTTTGTAATCTAAACAGCATGGCCACAGCCCATTTACACTACAGAAACAAATGCAATTCAGGACTTATTTATCTAAATTGAATTCAGTAACTCTGAAGCACTAATCATTGGGAATTGGCAGCTGGGATTGAGTTGAATTGGTTCAGAGAGATGAAATTACAGCTCTGTCATGGGAATTATGGGTAGATGCGGAGAGAGAGAGAGAGCGATAGAGCGAGAAGGAGACCTGGAGATCTCAGAGGCTGCCTCAGTGAACAATGGGGCTTTGATTTGATTTGTGATGCCAGGACAATTTATGCGGATGGACATCAAATCAAGCACTTTACCCCCATCCCCCCTCGACCATGAGTTACCGGGACTCAAATGGGTTGCAGGTGCAGGATTCGAGAGCTCATATTTGTTTGTCGTGTAGCGTTTTCACAACTGCACAGCCTACTTTGTGACTGAAAATAACACTGGCAGTTACATTTGTGCTTGGCCCATTTTGCATCCTGGGTCAGGCTTCATTCCTCAGCTAATTTAAGTTGTTTTTGCATTCTTCTGCAGGATGTGGGCCTTGCTGGCTCGGCTATCCCTAGTCGCTCTCAAGAACGTTGTTGTGAACTGCCTTTGTGAACCACTGCAGTCGCTGAGGTGCAGGTACACCCATTGTGCTGTTAGGGAGGGAGTTACAGGATTTTATAAAATCTGCCTACAGGGCAGAAGGAGGCCATTCGGCCCATTGATTCTCCACCGAACCTCTGAAAGAAAGCTCTACCTAGGCCCAAGTCCCCACCCTATCCCCACCTAACCTTTTGGACACTAAGGGGCAATTTAGTATGGCCAATCCATCAAACCATTTTTTGTTAAACTTTAGAGTAGCCAATTATTTTTCTTTTCCAATTAAGGGGCAATTTAGCATGGCCAAGCCACCTACCCTGCATATCTTGTAGGGGTGAGACCCACGCAAACACGGGGAGAATGTGCAAACTCCACACAGACAGTTAACCAAGGCTGGAATTGAACCTGGGTCCCTGGCACTGTGAGGAAGCAGTGCTAACCACTGTGCCACAATCCCACCCCCAGGGACAGTGAAGGAACGGCGATATGTTTCCAAGTCAGGATGGTGTGTGGCTTGGAGGGGAACATCCAGATGGTGGGTTTCTATGTGTCTGCTTCCCTCTTCCGTTTAGGTGTCAGAGGTCACTAGTTTGGAACATACTGTCACATAGAACATAGATAAAGGGATAAAGGGCAATTTACCAAAGCCAATCCACCTAACTTGCACATCTTTGGACTGTGGGAGGAAACCGGAGCACCGGGAGCAAACCCACACAGACATGGGGAGAAAGTGCAGACTCTGCACAGACAGTGACCCAGCAGAGAATTGAACCTGGGACCCTGGAGATGTGAAGCCACAGTGCTAACCAGTATGCTACCATGCTGCCCAAGCAGCAAAGACTCTTTTCTCTTTCATTTACCTTTTTGCCCCCTTTTCCACCCCTCTGTGTTTGTCTGTCTTGTGCATGTGTGTATAGGATGGGGAGTAGTTAAGTACTTATTAATATTCAACAAACTGTATCTGCTGCGGATTTCACCATTATTCTTGTCAGAAATAAACAGTACTTGTGTTTCAACTTACAAACCTGGTGACTGTAATTATTGGACAAGTGCCAAAGAGTTCAGGTATTTTTAGAAGAATTATTGGTTATTTCACTTGTGTTGTGACTCTGGGGCCTCTTGGGCTGGAATTGACCGCGCACCAGCCCAGGGTGGAGTAATACAGTGAAGCGCCTCAAAGATGATCTATTGTAGGGCAGCACGGTGGCCTAGTGGTTAGCACAGCTGCCTCACGGCGCCGAGGTCCCAGGTTCGATTCCGGCTCTGGGTCACTGTCCGTGTGAAGTTTGCACATTCTCCCCGTGTTTGCGTGGGTTTCGCCCCCACAACCCAAAAATGTGCAGAGTAGGTGGATTGGCCACGCTAAATTGCCCCTTAATTGGAAAAAATAATTGGGTAATCTAAATTTATTTTTTAAAAAGATGATCTATTGTCAAGTACTTTTGGAGAAAGCAGAGGCTGCAATAAATTCTGGATAAAGGCAAATTCTTTATTTCTAATTTTAGGTGAGGTCCGATTCAAAATATAACAGAAGAAAATATATTCAGGGAAAAAAAATCTTCTCCTCTCCATCTTAAATCAAGTTAAAGTCCAACATGTTTGTTTCAAACACTAGCTTTCGGAGCACTGCTTCCTCGGGTGTTGTAAGACTTCTTACTGTGCTCCCCCCAGTCCAACGCCGGCATCTCCACATCATGGCTTCCATCTTAAATGGGAGAGCCCTTATGGGAGAGCTCCAGATAAATAAGTGTTCTTCTATTTTAAGAATTTTTTTTTCCTCTCAGAGGGTCGTGGGTCCGTGAGACTCACTTCCCAAGCGAGCAGGCGAGGCAGGATTACTGAGTATTTTTAAGGCAGGGGTAGATCGATTCTTGACTAACAAGGGAGTCGATGGGTGGAACAGACAGGAAGGAAAGTGGGGTTGTGGTCATATTCAGATCAGCCACCGTCTTTTCGATTGTCGGAGCAAGCTAGACGGGCCAAATAGCCTACAGGTGCGCCTAACTCGTATGGCTGCTCATTGTCTTTTAGTTGCCGCCCAGACTGTCAGCCTTGACATTTATGCTCAAGCTGTGGAGTGCGATGTCTGAGATTGGTACCAATTGTGCCACAACTGACACCAGACAATAGCATCCTATATACATAATAGAATGGGTGGCACAGCGGTTAGCACAGCTGCCTCACAGCACCAGGTATGGGTTCAATTCTGCCCCTGGATGACTGTCTGTGTGGAGTTTGGATGTTCTCCTTGTGCCTGAGTGGGTTTCCTCCGGGTGCTCCGGTTTAGGTGGGGTTGTTGATTTACGGGGATGTGTTTGGAGCGTGGGCCTGGGAAGGGGTGCTCTTTCGGTGAATGGGTACAAACTCGATGGGCCGAATGGCCTCCTTCTGCACTGTAGGGATTCGATGATTCGATGATTTTAACAGAGCCTATTGTTGAACATAGGAGGTCATACTGGTCAACATAGCGGTAGGCCCAGGGGAGATAATGCTGTAGCCACAGCAATGCCACGAATAGGCTGGTGATTTATTCCCCATTATTCTGGGGCCGCTGATGTCTTGTTCTATCAGCCTGCAGGCTCAGAGTCTCCCCCCGGAGATGATTTCTCCCTCTCCCACAAACCCCATCGGGGCTGTTTAGCACACTGGGCTAAATCACTGGCTTTGAAAGCTGACTATGGCAGGCCAGCAGCACGGTTTGATTCCCGTAACAGCCTCCCTGAACAGATGTGGGAATGTAGCGACTAGGGGCTTTTCACAGTAACTTCATTGAAGGCTACTCGTGACAATAAGCGAGTTTCATTTCATTTTTCATTTCATGTCATAGATGATTCTATTCCCCTGTGTCAGATTAAATGAAAGTAATAGACCAAAGTATACATTGAATAGTTCATTAATTTTAAAGCTTAATGATGAGGGCACATTAGTGTTTGGAAGTGAAAACTCACTTTCCCCATCATGGCGAGTTCCTAGTCTACAATTACTGCAACCTATTCATTCCCCGATAATGGCTAAATTGTAGATTTCCAGATTTCAGCCTCTGCCACTCAGGCCTGATGGTGAATGGTGATGGGCAGAACAGAGAGTGAAAAATAAAAGGGAAGTCAGTCAAAAATCTCACACCAGCCAAGTGTGATGTGGCAGCAAGAATCACAACAGCCAGGGCAGCACGGTGGCGCAGTGCGTTAGCCCTGTTGCCTCAGAGCGCTGAGGTCCCAGGTTCGATCCCGGCTCTGGGTCACTGTCCGTGTGGAGTTTGCACATTCGCCCCGTGTTTGTGTGGGTTTTGCCCCCACAACCCAAAGATGTGCAGGCTAGGTGGATTGGCCATGCTAAATTGCCCCTTAATTGGAAAAAAATGAATTGGGTCCTCTAAATTTATTTTTCAAAAAAAAGAATCACAACAGCCATCATTTTCTCGTGTGTGGATGACGTTAAGACTGACGGTAATCACAGGAGGTGCAGCCAACTAGCAACAAAAGAAATCTTTTATGTTTCTCTGCATGGATGACGGCCTCATCCAACCAAAATGCAGTCAACGTGTATTTAAATGCATATTCTTGTTGAGGTCCCTTTGCATCTGCCTTCAGTCATCTCCTCTTAGTTCCGCCCTATCTCCTGTTTGGTGTTCTGTATCTCTCAGTGTGAAGCGCTCAAGGGACATCCAACCGCTTGAGGGATGCTACAAGGATGCAACCTGTTGCCATGCCAATCACGGAATGACACCATTGATTCCGTGGCCCACATCTGACACAGGCGAAATAGCAGACACGGATACAGGTTTCTTTTTCGGAAAAATTATCTCCGGAAGAGGAAGGGAGAAAGACAGACCCCGAAAGACCATATCGGGCCTGCAATTCGATGGTCGTAGAGACAATACGTAGGCTGGATCTCATTTTAGCTTCCTGGAATATTCTCCTGAGTGCCACATGGTCCAAAGCCCATCCCCAACTTTCCTTCAGGGAATCAGACAGATTTAGGGGCATCCGGCATCCTGAAAATGTGGGCAATGCCCAACGCCCTTCCAACTACAAATTGGCGTAGTGTTCAATTATTCCGTGTTAGATTATCTGAGTCTGGTAATTGATTTGTGCTCACTGTGCTTGATTGGTTAAGTCTGGGCGGGCTGAAGGGCCTGTTCTGTGCTGTATTTCTCTATCTATCTGGGTGTGGACTCAGAGCAAAGTAAACATACACCACATAAGCTACTGGAAGCTGAGCTGGAAGCATGAATGTGATTGCAGTGGCATGTCAAACCTCTCGTAGCATAACCTGTTGCACACTTAAAAACGAATGGTGTCTCTGGATGGCTAGGCGATATAGCAGTTGCATTTGTATCGGCATTTAACCCAGCAAAACATCACAAGGATGTTATCAGCCACAGTAAGAAGTCTGACAACACCAGGTTAAAGTCCAACAGGTTTGTTTCAAATCACTAGCTTTCGGAGCACTGCTCCTTCCTCAGGGGAATGAAGAGGTGGGTTCCACAAAGGCCTCAACCGGGATCTTGGATTCATGTCGCATTACATTCACCCCCCACCATCTGGCCTGGGCTTGTGAAATCCTATCAACTGTCCTGGCTTGAGACAATTCACACCTCTTTAATCTAGGATTACCCCTCTCTCCTAAATGCGCTTCATAAATCTTTTTCAGAATCATTGGTCATGACGAGTTTGGAATTACTATTCTATTTTGCCTTAGCAAAAACCCACTTAACTCTGCTCTGTTATTATATTAGTTGAAGCAGGATCCTTTCAGCCATCCCTCTGTGAGATATTTTAGTATCTTCTGTAAGATTTCATCTTTCGTAATTTCATCTGATTAGTTTTGACTTCTCATCTGAGACTGGAAGGGATTCCTTCACAAAATTCACTTGTGCTTGTGCATCCTCCTCCAGATATTGATCTTCTTTCAGGTCCATAGCACGAGATAGTGCATCCGCTACAGCCACATGTTTACCTGGCTTGCATATTAGATCAAAATCATATCTTTGTAACTTCATTATCATGCTCTGTATCCTGGGTGACATTTCATTTAGATTCTTTTTTACTATCGCCACAAGTGGTTTATGGTCAGCTTCCACTGAGAATGTCGGTCGGCCATATAGTCATGGGATTTGTTTAATCCATTTATCAAGCCCAAACTTTCATTTTCTATTTGAGCATATCGCCGCTCTATCTTCAGTCATTGGCCTTGAAGCACAGGCGGTTGGAAGCCAATTCTCATCATTGTCTTGTTGCAATAATACTGCTCCCAACCCATCTTGTAACGCGTCTGCAAATATCATTGTCTTCTTCGTAGGATCAAAAAGCATTAACACAGGTGCTGTAGTCAATGCTTCTTGAAATATGTGCCATCTAAGTTGATGCCTGTCCGACCACTGGAAAACACTATCCTTCTTTATTGATTTTCTCAGGCACGCTGTTTTTACTGAAAGGTGAGGAATAAACACTCCTACAAAATTTATCACGCCAAGCATCCTGGGGACTCCTTTCGCTTTCAGTCGGACGTGGCATGTTTAAAATCGCCTTGATTTTTTCTTGGTCTGGTTGTATACTTTTAGCAGAAAGTCTGTCTCCTAAGAATGTGATTTTGGGGGGCAATGTGGGTTAGCCCTGCTGCCTCACGGCGCCGAGGTCCCAGGTTCGATCCCGGCTCTGGGTCACTGTCCGTGTGGAGTTTGCACATTCTCCCCGTGTCTGCGTGGGTTTCGCCCCCACAACCCAAAGATGTGCAGGGTAGGTGGATTGGCCACGCTAAATTGCCCTTTCATTGGAAAAAATGAATTGGGTACTGTAAATTTTTAAAAAAGAATGTGATTTTGTTCAACACCAAACAGACATTTGGCTTTATTCAGTTTAAATCCATACTTTTTGATGCTTCTCAGCATTTTGACAAGCCTTTCGTCGTGCTCCTTTCTTGTTGAGCCCCATACAATAATGTCATTATTGCATACTCTGACGCCTGGAATGCTTTCTGAGACGTGTTCCATTGCCCGCTGGAAAATTTCAGATGCTGAAATAATACAAATAACATTGTGAGATAACAGTATTGCCCGAATATTCATTCTTAAGTCGTTCCTTCAGTGGAGTCGGTACATGTCTTATTCATAGAATTTACAGTGCAGAAGGAGGCCATTCGGCCCATCGAGTCTGCACCAGCTCTTGGAAAGAGCACCCTACCCAAGGTCAACACCTCCACCCTATCCCCATAATCCAGTAACCCCACCCAACACTAAGGGCAATTTTTGACACTAAGGACAATTTATCATGGCCAATCCACCTAACCTGCACATCTTTGGAGCACCCGGAGGAAACCCACGCACACACGGGGAGGATGTGCAGACTCCGCACAGACAGTGACCCAAGCCGGAATCGAACCTGGGACTCTGGAGCTGTGAAGCAATTGTGCTATCCACAATGCCACCGTGCTGTCCTGTCTTGGTGGGTGTATAACTGGTCGTGCATTGTCTTTTAACTGTACGTGACATGGGGCAGCACGGTGGCACAGTGGTTAGCATTGCTGCCTACGGCGCCGAGGTCCCAGGTTCGATCCCGGCTCTGGGTCACTGTCCGTGTGGAGTTTGCACATTCTCCCCGTGTCTGCGTGGGTTTCACCCCCACAACCCAAAGATGTGCAGGCTACATTGCCCCTTAATTGGAAAAAATAATTGGGTACTCTAAATTTATTTTAAAAAACTGTATGTGACAAGTGAATGGTAACACTCTGAATCCTTGAAAAATTTCAGGAAATTCTTTCAGGATTGCATACATTGATGTCTGTTGCATGGTTATATAACAGTCTGCAGTGTAGACTCTTTTCACTAGCTCGAGTGTTTCACATGCGTCCACTCCCAATAAAGATTCACGCTCAGCTTCTACGATTGAGAATTTTGATGAATGCACTTTGTTCTTTACATGGACTTCTAGTTCACAAACTCCCAGTGTTTTGATTCTATTTCCATTACAATATTTTAATAATATTGTGGTATTTAAAACATGTGGCTTAATCTTTATTTCTTGTAAATCAGATAAACTGATTAAATTGGCTCTTGCTCTCGTGTCAAGCTTTATATTGATGAATGTTCCATTAATCATCAGAGGAAGTGTCCAGTTATCTCTTTGAACACTTACATCTGCATTGCTGTTACTGCAAATCTGCTTTCACGCCTGTTTAACTTGCATGCTGTCACAATACGTACCTTCACTAGATATCATGGGCTGGATTCTCCCTCGGTCGACGCTGAAATCGTGTTTGCTGATCGGGCAGAGAATGGATTTTCGTGCCGACATCAGGGTCGAGCGTCAGTTTCACGCCGATTTGCCTTGCTCCGCCCCCTCCAAACTGTCATCATTGTGACGCGTGACGTTTCAATGGCATTGGCGCATCATCAGCTGGCCCACCATGATGCTCCGCCCCCAAAGGGCAAAGTTCCTGACGGTGCGGGACACGTGTGGTCTCAGCCATGCAGGAAGCCGGCATGGCACAGCGCCACTACACTCGGCTGGGACCCATGCCGCTGGTTGGGAGGGCTTCTGCTGGGACTGGGGAGACTGGTGGGGGGTGACCAGGGGACAGGCTGTGGGGTCGGAGTTGGCGGCTTGGGGTCACGCATGGTCGGTGCCATGTTGTACGGTGTGACCGGTGCAGGTCGTCAGCCATGCACATGTGCACTCCGGGACCCGGCCATTCTCCAACCGTTTTCGGTGTGGGCGGTGGGGGTTTCAGTCAGCGCCGGTGCTAGCCCCTCACCGGTGACGGAATTGGTGAGGGCTTCACGGCCATCTTTCAGTCGGAAAAGTCCACACGTGCTCCGCTGGCGCCAGCACTTAGCTGCTGAAATGGAGATTCCCGTCCCATATCTGTGAGAAAAGCGTCTTCAAGATTTATTTCATCAATCACGCCGACTGACTTTGGTATTTCCAATTTTTTAGTAGAAAAACATTGTTTGGCAAAGTGATGTTTGCCTTTGCACCTGGAACAGATTTTACCAAATGCTGGACATTGCCGTGGGAATGTTTGCTGCCGCATCGCTTGCATAAAATGGAGGTTTTCTTTACTCGCTTAAAACGGCCGCCGCTGGGACCATGTTTTGCCTTCGGGTGCATCACAACACTAATGACGTCGGCTGCCTCTCTGAGCTTTGCACCAAAATTCTTCAGGTTTAGAGGCCTAATCTGCTGCGGAGCCAGCTCGTTGGCTTGGCAAATATTAATAGCATCATCGAGCTGAAGGTCATCTTTCCTTAACAGCCTCTCCCGTATCTTGTTGTTACAAATCCCGAACATGATTTGACCACGGATTATCGACGCTTGCAAGGTAGAAAAATTACGTGACGTCAAGGACCTGGGTTCGATCCCAGCCTTGGGTCACTGTCCGTGAGGAATGTGCACATTCTCCCCGTGTTTGCGTGGGTCCTACCCCCACAACCCAAAGATGTGCAGGCTAGGTGGATTGGCCACACTAAATTGCCCCGAATTGGAAAAAAATAAATTGGGTATGACCGTCCGTGTACCATCCCGATTCCGGAAGGATGTGGCCGATAAATCGCGCCCTCAGCTCATTCACTGGTGGCTTACCCTGTATAAAGTTCCCATCTTCCGCTGCATGCAAAACATTATAATCCAGTTCGTGGCACGAGACTGTTGGACAAATCAAAATTTAATCTTCATTCAGATTGCAATATAAAGAAGACTTTCGAGTGAATTGTTTGCTCTTTCTATTCAATTCTGGGTCGTTGGTAGCCCAGATAATGATATTTCTTGATTGAATTTAATTATAAATGCCTTACTTTAAAATTCAGTTAGCTAGGTGATAGGTGTGTGTGTGTGTGTGTGGGAGCGGAGGTTGCTTTTATATGAAGGCATGTGCATATTTGTTTTAATGAAAATGCTTAACATTGATCTTTTCAAAAATACCCAGGAGCTTTTTTCAAATGGCATCATTGCAGAATTTTATTTACCTTTATGTAATGAGATAAAAACTTGTGTATGCATTATTGGCATAGAAGCTGTTGATCCCTCCTGGGCTTGCCCCATGCACCACCCCCGATTGCTTCCTCCTTTCTCCTCGGATGTACTGAAATTCCGAAATTGATATTCTCTGCACCAGCAAGCTGCCTAGAGAACAGCGACAACTCATCAACCCCTTGTCACTGAGAATCGAGACCCAGGGCCTAACAATGGGCGTGCCTCAGGCCTGTTAGCTGCGCTGGTGCGGGTATTGCTCCCCCGTTCTTGACCTCCAACTTTCTAGCTTTTCAAGTGATTATCACATTTCTCAAGTTCTATTTACTTCGCTCGGTCAATCAGGCAACTAATCAATCAACCAATCAATCACTCTCAATTCAACAGATATGTAACTTTATTCAGCCACCTGCTTGCGACAGGTTCCTAATTAATGTGTTCCGGTGCAGGTCTAGATTGTTAACTCAGCTATTTTCAGAGATCTGTGCATAAAAGCTCAGACCTATACCTCACCAGCATCATAATACTAATTAAATGTTTAGCGTTATCTTTTTAAAATCAATTCCTTCCCACGGTAAAATGTTTTAGAAATGACGGCTGCGAAATTAGGCTTTGGCGTGTCTGCTGTGCGTGTCATTTTGGTTCCAAAATAGTATCTGCCCTGCTCACACATACGCTCAGGACAGCCCTGACCAAATGCCATGTTGTCGGCAGATCATGGCATTAATCAGTGTGCAGTGCTGCTTCTTCACATCACGCTGCCTCTTCTGACCCCACAACTCAAGCTCATGCCCCTTCTTAATCTTTCACAGCTGACCATGTGTTGCAACAGAAGGAAAGACCATCAACTACTTTCAAATCTACTGCTGAAAGATTCCTACTGGATTGGTCGAAATGTTGTGTCTTCTCTTGCTGGCTAAAGTTGGTGAGGTGATACGAACATAGGAACAGGAGTAGGCCACTCGGCCCCTCGATCCTGCTTCACCATCCAATAAGATGGCTGATCTGACCGAACTCCAACTCCATATTCCCGCCGACCCCCATAACCTTTCACCCCCTTGTTGATCAAGAATCTATCCAGCTCTGCCTTAAAGATATTCGAAGATTCAACTTCCATTGCCTTTTCAGGAAGAGAGTTTCAGAAACTCACAACCCTCTGAGAGAAAACAAATCTCTCCTCGTCTCTGTCTCAAATGAGTGACACCTTGAGTGCGACTTAATGGCCGCGCCCAGCACGGATCCATGCACGGCAGTTAAATCGTGGGAGAGGCCGAAATCGGGATCCGCGCCAAGCACCAATCGGTTCGCGATCTAACCCGGCCCGCCCCCGTTGGCAGGTTCCAGATCCTGCCTAGGCATGGCAAGACACCAGTTGACACCAAATAAGACCAATCTCATTCATGAGATGGACACCCTATCTAACGGCCTCCAGGGGCCTAACTGGATCCCCAGCGAGAGGCCACACTTTAGCACTCCTATGTAAAAATGGGAACCTCGTGCAATGACTGCTGAGGGGATTCGAGGAAGCGAGGAGCCATTTTCATTTTTGGGCATGCAGCCCAGGGGGACTGGAGCTGCTGCCCCAGCGTTCAGGGGGGATGGGGGAGTCCTCGAGGCAGACGGGCCTGGTCGGGTGGCTGGACGCCATCGATCGGGGGTCGCCCCTGAGCTGGGGGTTAAGGGGCTCAGCACCTGCAGGCCATCCCTAGAATTGTGCCTACCCAAAGCAAGGGCAACTACAGCTGCCTCCTGTCTGTCCCACCAAACACATCCAGGACAGAGCTCTGCTCATGGTTATATGGCGACGGTCACTTTAACTTTTAATGATGGAGAGCATGTGCTGCAGGAGGCTCCATCTCCACAAGATCACAACGTTGACTCACTTCGAACAACACCCCAGTGGATCCACCAGCGAATTATAATTGTGTAAAAACAATATTTTGGAAACATGTAGCAGTAATGTTGTTGCACAGATCAGCAAGTTTCTCACCTCCACTATTTAAAACAAAATTCCAATTGAAGAACAATTCAGCGTGGCCAATCCAACTACTCTGCACATCTTTTGGGTTGTGGGGGTGAGGCCCACGCAGTCATGGGGAGAATGTGCAAACTCCACACGGACAGTAACCTGGGCCAGGATCGAACCCGGGTCCTCGGTGTCGTGAAGGAGCAGTGCTAACCACTGCACCACCCTGCCACCCCACCTCCACTATTTTAGCAGCACTGTTTAATCCTAGAATTTACAGTGCAGAAGGAGGCCATTCGGCCCATCGAGTCTGCACCAGCCCTTGGAAAGAGCACTCCAATTAAGCCTACACCCTATCCCCATAACCCAGTAACCCCATCTAACCTTTTTTTTAGGACACTACGGGCAATTTAGAATGGCCAATCCACCTAATCTGCACATTTTTGGACTGTGGGAGGAAACCGGAGCACCCGGAGGAAACCCACGCAGACTCCACACAGACAGTGGGGAATTGAACCTGGGACCCTGGCGCTGTGAAGCAACTGTGCTAACCACCGTGCTAACATGCTGCCGTGTTTACATTATATTTATATTTGATTATATTTGAGATGGGCTCATGCCTGTGTTAAAATTGTGCAGGGATAACTGTGGTGGGAATGCACTAAGTGTTAACGACAGGATTAGGCATTTTTTCCATAAACCACTCCCAATATATCTCCCAGATTGAGTAGATATCCCTGCAGTTAGAGATGATGGGGTCACCAGCTGTGGGACAAGTGGCATTATCAACATTGCAGAGTCTTAGTACATATTGGGTGTCAGAATTCAGTCCTTCTGTTTGACTAATCCAGCCAAGTCTCCAAGCATAGCTACTGTCTAACCCAGCTGATGGCTTCAATTGTTAAAGGTGCAGAATGCCAGTCTGCTAGAATGACCTTCTACTCTCGCTAGAGGAGATTGTGATGGCTTCCAGGAAGCCCACTATGAAAAGGTCCATTTTCTATTTAAATCTTTTCATGGGTTCCACAAAACATGATAAGCCCTTTTTAGTGGAAGAGGCTCCCCCGGGGATGTTATGGAGAACGTTTGTCCTGTCTTCTCTTTCATTTAAGAAAGCTCCACATTTCACGGAATTACAACCTAGCATCTCATTCCACCAGGGACCATGCAGTTCCCACGGCAACATTTCTGGGGGATCTTTAAAACCAAGTAGAGAGAGGCCGCCATAAAACATAATTTGCCTTTTTCATTTCCTTTCCTCCCTCCCTCCACACTCTAACCTTCCCTGAGAAGAGTCATCCTGTGTGAGCCTGGGCAGGTCAGCGCCAGTCCATCAGGATTGTCACAGCTACCCCCCACATCTTGGCCCCGTCTAAATCAACATATCTGCATTTTGCAGCTAGGCTCACTGGATAACAATCAGCAATGCGACCCCCTCACATCGCCCAGAAGAACTGATGCACAATCAATGGTCACGAAACGTAGATAAAGTCCGAACGATAAGCTTTAATACACAAGAAGTGGACCCGGCAGCAGACGTACAGAAGAATGGCAGACTGCCGGGGAACACGGGTTCTTATACCCCGCCTCGTAGGCCGAGCTACCTACATACCTGGGCCAATGGGTAGCGAGCCCTCTGCACCAATGGCAGCTCACACTTCCAGGTACCGTAATTCCCCTAGTTATACTACCACAAGAACAAAGCTCAATTGTACTTGCTTTTGCTCAGTACTAGGCTTGAATTTAAATCCAGGGCTTCAGGCTAGAATGATCTTGATGTTGTCTCACATAAACTCATATACCCAACGTTTGAAGTAATGGCTGACAAATTGGCCATATGTCCAAAGCTCTAATATTGGCCCATTGTTTGCCTGAGTGCTGAGCCTGGTTTGGCTTTGGGCTTTTTTTTCAAATCCTGAGTGGGGGGAGGAAGGGATGGGGCGGGGAGGTGTGGGGGGGGGGGGGGGGGGGGGGCATGCCTCACTTTAGCTTGACCATGAGGTGTGGGAGGAACTACAGCAAATGGCTCCTACACTCCTCTATTAATTCAATCCGGGGTGGTCTCAGAAGACGCTATGCCAGCAAAATATATTTTTTTTAGGCAGAGCCAGAAGGAGCACAGAAATATACATTGGCATTTATTGGCGTGCGTCCAGTGAACTCTATATGTTAGACCACTCAACACTAGGCATGACAGCGAGAATCAGGCACGGTGTGAGCTCCACCAGAATTCCACATTGTGACTCCTAAATTGCAACAGTCTTGTACTCCACAAGAACTTCATTGGCTGTAACATTGTTTGGGACATCCAGAGATTGTGGAAAATGCTATAGCAATGCAAGCTCAAGGAATAGGGATGTCTTACTGCAATTGTATAGGACGTTGTTGAGGCCACACCTGGAGTATTGAGAGCAGTTTTGGTGTCCCTATCTGAGGAAGGATGTTCTTGCTATGGAGGGAGCGCAGCAAAGGTTTACCAGGCTGATTCCTGGGATGATGGGGCTGTCATATGAGGAGAGACTAAATCGGTTAGGATTATATTCATTGGAGTTTTGGAGAGTGAGAGGGGATCTGATAGAAACTTACAAAATTCTAATAGGATTAGGCAAGATGGCACTGCTGCCTCACGGCGCCGAAGGCCCAGGTTCGATCCCGGCTCTGGGTCACTGTCTGTGTGGAGTTTGCACATTCTCCCCATGTCTGCGTGGGTTTCGCCCCAACAACCCAAAAGATGTGCAGGATAGGTGGATTGGCCACGCTAAATTACCCCTTAATTGGAAAAAATAAATTGGATCCTTAAAATTTATAAAAAGAAAGGATTAAACAGGGTGGATTCAGAAAGAATGTTCCCGATGGTGGGGGAGTCCAGAACTAGGGGTGATAGTTTGAGGATTTCCCGACGGCGTGGGGGTGCCCACAATGGGAAACCCCATTGGCCGGCTGCCAAGACGGAGAATCCCGCTGCTGGCAGGGGTGTACCGCACCAGAAAATGGGTGCGGCAGGCGCAGAATCCCGCCCTCCATGTGTGGGCTAAACCAGTGAGAAACTCCCCAGGGCCCAACAAAGTGACTAAATGTCATTGAATAGCGGTGGGAAACTCGCTGGTAGAACCGGCGGGAAAATCGATGAAAAACTCGCCGTAAATTAACTTCAATATTTTTGGGGAGAATCGCGCCCTTAGACTTTTTTTTTTACAGCATCCTCTCCCTTCTCGGGCCCCCACCCATCACCCAACCAACCTCCCGGAGGCCCCTACTTACCTGCCCTGCACTCCCCCACCCTTCAAACCCCCTCCACCCTCATTTAATGGCCATGACCCCCTTGCCCCCGACCCTTGACAGTGCCACCCTGGCACATGGGCACCTTTGTACTGCCATGCTGACACCCAGGCAGTGCTCCTGCTGGCTTGGCAATGCCATCTGGGAACCTTAGCAGTGACAGGATGGCAGTGCCAAGGTGCCATCTGGGCAATGTCAAGGTGCCTGCATTCCAGGGTGAGGGCCAGGGGGCCACCCTGCACTTACCCTGACCATCCAGGGGTCTCCGATGGCCCGGGCGACCCCCCGGGTGCCGTTCCGGGGAATCGCCCCTTTAGTTTCCCAGCGGATAATACAGCCCGAGATTGTTTACTTTAGAGTCATTTATCACACAGGAGGCCAATCAATCCATCAAGTCCATTTCTGCTTCCAACAGAAATCCAGTCAGTCCCACTCCCCTGCTTGAACCCTATATTTCTGCAAGTTAATTTTGTTCAAGTATCCTTGTGGTACCATTGATTGTTTTCACTGTCAGCGCCCTCGTATGCAGCCAGTGCCCGTTCATTATCACTCACTGCGTAAAAACATTTCTTTCTCACATTCCCTCTGCATCGCTTCCCCAAAATCTCAAATCTGTTTCCCTTGATACTTGAACTATTAGCTAATGGAAAGATTTTTCCCCTGTCTACCTTATCTGTCATAATCTTGTCCGCCTCCATCCAATTTTTATAAATGAATTTACTTGTTGTGGGAGTCGCTGGCTTGGCCAGCATTTATTGCCCATCTCCAATTGAGGTTGAGAAGGTGGTGGTGAGCTGTCTCCTTGAACCGCTGCAATCCATGTGGTGTAGGTGCACCCATTGTGCTGTTAGAGCAGTGTTTACAAGATCTTAACCCAGCGACAGTGAAGGAACAGCCGATACGTTTCCAAGTCAGGATGGTGAGTGACTTGGAAGGGAACCTCCAGGCGGCGTTCCCAGGTATCTGCTACTCTTGCTCTTCTAGATGGTTGTGGCCGTGGGTTTGGAAGGTGCTGCCTAAGGAACCTTGGTGAGGTCCTACAGTGCACCTTGTGGATGGTACACACGGTTGCCACTGTGCGTCAATGGGGGAAAGATTGAATGATTGTGGAAGGGGGACCAATCAAGTGGGCTGCTTTGTCCTGGATGGTGTTGAGCTTCTTCAGTGTTGTTGGAGCTGTGCTCATCCAGGCAAGTGGAGAGTATCCCATCGCACTCCTGACTTGTGCCTTGTAGACAGTTGAAAGGCTTTGGGGAGATCCGTAGGTGAGTTACTCGCCCTCAGGATTCCTACACCCTGACCTACATTTGTAGACACAGTGGCTGGGATTCCCCCCTACCCGGCGGGGCGGGGGGGTCCCGGCGTAGCGGAGTGGCGCCAACCACTCCGGTGTCGGGCCTCCACAAAGGTGGAGAATTCTCCGCACCTTTAGGGACTAGGCCTGCGCCGGAGTGGTTTCCGCTACGCGATTGGCGCCAGAACCGGCGGCAACGGATTTTGGCGCCCGCCGGCCCGCGTCGGGGCTGGCTGAAAGGCCTTCACCGGTCTGCGCATGCGCCGGTGCGTCAGTGGCCGCTGACGTCACCACCGGCGCATGCGCGGTAGTGGGGGCCTCTTCTGCCTCCGCCATGGTGGAGGCCGTGGCGGCGGCGAAAGAAAAAGAGTTCCCCCACGGCACTGGCCCGCCTACCGATCGGTGGGCCCCGATTGGGGCCAGGCCACCGTGGGCGCACCCCCCGGGGTCCAATCGCCCCGTGTCCCCCCCCCCAGGACCCCGGAGGCCCGCTCGCGTCGCCAATCCCGCCGGCACCAGAGGTGGTTTAAACCACGTCGGCGGGATTGGCCTGTCAGTGGCGGGACTTCGGCCCATCACGGGCTGGAGAATCGCCGCGGGGGCACGCCAATCGGCGGGTCGTGATTCCCGCTCCCGCCGATTCCCGGGTGGCGGAGAATTCCGGCCACGGCGAGGGCGGGATTTACGCCGGCCCCAGGCGATTCCCCGACCCTGCGGGGGGGGTTGGAGAATTCCGCCCAGTATGTGTATGGCTGTTCGAGTTCAGTTTCTGGTCAATGGTAACAACCCTCAATCTCCTTCACTCCAAGGAGGATAATCGCCGCTTTTCCAACCTAATCTTGTAACTAACCTCCTCCATCCTTGGAATCATTGTAGTAAATCGCCTCTGCACCCTTTCAAGAATGTTCACATCTTTCCTACAGTGTGGTGATCAGAATCGATACAGAGCCCTATTCAGGGCCGAACCAGAGCTTTGTAAAGGTTCAAGCGTAATAATAATCTTTTTTAGTGTCACAAGTAGACTTACATTAACACGTCAATGAAGTTACTGTGAAAATACCCTAGTCACCACACTCCGGGACCTGTTCGGGTACACAGAGGGAGAATTCAGAATAGTCCAATTCACCCAACAGCACGTCTTTCAGGACTTGTGGGAGGAAACCGGAGCACCCGGAGGAAACCCACGCAGACACGGGGAGAATGTGCAGACTCCGCACAGACAGTGACCCAAGCCGGGAACTGAACCCGGGACTGTGGCGGTGTGAAGCAACAGTGCTAACCACTGTGCTACCCTGACTTCCCTGCATTGTTCTCAACGTGTCTCTTTATGAAGTAGATAACCACTCTCTTAATATTTTAAAGACACCTACTTACCTCAATACTTGGGATTGACTTTGTATCCAATAGAAAATGTGAAAGAGACACACACACAAACACACCAACTGGAACCCCCCCCCCCCCCCCCCCCCCCCCCCCACATACTGATGCATTGCATGAAACTCATTCTGGCGTTAAAGATGCAAACAGTTCTGGAATGTGTTTGATGTCCTCCATTGTCTCAGAACTAATTTGACACGTGAGAATACACAGGTTTTTAATAGCTACTTTAGGTATTCCAGCTAATTATCTCAAACGACATCCCAGACGGTTTGCATCTCTTTGGAAATTATTCCTTTGTGAACTAACACTAAAAAAATCATAACACAAATTAAACCATAATCAGGCCTGTTAGGAAAAGATTCCAAAATCCCACCATGTCCCTGGAATCACTGTCCCACAAACAGCGACCTAATGTACAAAGTCACTTTTTTAAAAAAAAATGTGTTTATGGGATGTGTGCGTCGCTGGCTAGGCCACCATTTATTGTGTTTATTCACGTGAGTGAGCCTGTGCCATCTCCAGTTCACTGTTGTAGGAAATGCAGCTACCAATTTCCAGGCAGCAAGTTCCTATAAACCAGATAACCTATCTTCGTGATGTTGATTGAGGGATAATAATTGACCAGGACACCGGAGGCAATTCCCCTGCTCTGTTTCCAAATAGTGCCCTGGGATCTTTTACACCCAGCTACTAGTACAGTGGAGGTCTCTATAAGAACATAGAACAGTACAGCACAGAACAGGCCCTTCGGCCCTCGATGTTGTGCCGAGCATTGTCCGAAATTCCTCCTCATCTCAGTTTTAAAGGACCGTCCCTTTAGTCTGACGTTGTGTCCTCTGGTTCTAGTCTCTCCTATAAGTGGAAACATTCTCTCCACATCCACTCTATCCAGGCCTCGCAGTATCCTGTAAGTTTCAATAAGATCCCCCCTCATCCTTCTAAACACCAACGAGTACAGACCCAGAGTCCGCAACCGCTCCTCATACGACACAAGCTCTTCATTCTATTTGCTGTGTCATCCAATAAGAGGTAATCTCCAACAGTGCAGCACTCCCTCAATACCACACTGACCTCCATGCTCCATGAGGTCGGGGAACAGCAGCAACGCTCCCCACTGAACTGTGATGTTTGCCCAATTTCGACTGCAATCTCTTCAAACCTTTGCCATCATTGACAACGCAATAAACTACTGTCAAGCTGGATTGCGCATCAAAACCTGACATCAACTTTTAAAGTGCAAAATATCTGTTGTTCGACTCTTAAGAGTCTTCTGTATATTCGAAGCCTGCACTTAGAGAGCAGTGTCAGGCAGAAATTGCCCATCCACATTGCTACAATTTGAAATTCTAAAAATGACCCACTTCACTAAAAGAAACCTTCCGCACTCCACAGACAGTTGCTGCCACCTATTGGTATAAAAGAGACAACTCTGAAAAAACAATTTGGACCCAAATGATGCAGTAAATGATGGCAAAGTACCAACGATTACCATGGCAACCATAAATCCACAACACCAATGGCTTCGGACGGGAAGACAATAGTTAAGTAAAAATGCTTCAGACGCACCTAGATCACTCACACAAACCCGATAGATGATCTTTGTTACTTGCGCATGATGGAAATCAGACAGATAGAAGTGTTGTTGTTGCAAGCAGTCTAGTGTAATTAGAAATGTTACATTAAACAGTTATTGTTACTATGCAGTAGCAAACGCAATCAATTTTGGAACACAAATTTGTTCCGCTACATGAAGGTGCTAAAATTATAACAGACGAAGAGAATGTTATGAATACATCTGCATAAAGATTGAATAACAACATTAACCAAGGGCATTCATGTGGCAGTGAAATCCCCATGGAAATCCCTAATAAGTCAATTCGATATTTGTGGGAGGAAGCAGGACCCTGTAAATATTTTGCATGTCCCAGGAATTAATAGAAATTGATCCGATCGCAAGATTTCACTGTTATGTGGAATGTGAAAATACAGGGCTGTGTAACCATGTGTGTGGCATTAATAATGAATGTATCAATGCATGAAATTCCTCTGCTTGGTATTTTAGCAAAGGCGTTAACGCAGTTTTGCATCCGTGTGAGGGAAGAGTGATTTCAAACTGGGTACAATATGGGTGGAATTAGGTTGGTCACCCATTAAGGATCCCACTTCACATTTACTTGCATACAGAAGCAATTAAGGTTCACTGATTAGTTAGCCAAAGATTCGCGACCACCATTTCAAACACTCCCCTCATCCTGTCCCTGAATGTTGGAATTCACCCCTTGCCCCATAGCAGACACAGAAACATCTCCATTTCTCATGCCTAGCAAGGCACTGAGTAATAATAATAATCTTTATTAGTGTCACAAGTAGGCTTACATTAACACTGCAATGAAGTTACTGTGAAAATCCCCTAGTCGCCACATTCCGGCGCCTGTTTGGACACACAGAGGGAGAATTCAGAATGTCCAATTCACCTAACGAGCACGTCTTTCAGGACTTGTGGGAGGAAACCGGAGCACCCGGAGGAAACCCACGGAGACACGGGGAGAACGTGCAGACTCCGCACAGACAGTGACACAAGCCGGGAATCAAACCTGGGACCCTGGTGCTGTGAAGCAATAGTGCTAACCACTGTGCCACCATTTCCGATGACAGCCATCCTAGGTGTGTCCTCCTGGAGTGAAATCGACAGTTTTACAGTGCGTGTGTCTGCCCACCAGGACTGACTCCATCCAGAAACATTTCACAGCAGCCATTTACAACCAGACAGGAGATTTTCATCCATTTAGACTTGGCTGGATTTGAATCCAGTTCCTGGTGTTGAAAGTCCCGTGTCAAACCCACTGCACTATTCAGTTGGAAATAAAGAATTGAAGCAAGAATATTAATTCACCCATTACTAGAGCACACAAAAAGATTTGCATTGATATGGCACATCATCAAATGCCTCTAAAGGACCTCAGAGTGCAGAGGACACAACATGTAGTCAGCATTGTACTGTTGGCAAATACTGAACCCATTGCAAATTCCACAAAAGGCAAATGATGACTATATATATATATAGAACAATACTTCAGAGAATTACTCTCCACAGATGCTGCCAGATCTGCTCAGTATTTCCACTACTTGCTGTTTTCAACATCAGAGAAGTCCATTTGGCTCACTGTGCCTCTGCTAGCTCTTTGACTGAGGTATCTAAATTGTCCGAATTCTCTGCCTGTTTTCCCCTATAACCCTGCAAATGTTTTCATTTGTGATATATATCCAATTCCCTTTGGAAGAATCTATTGAAACTTTCAGTAAGCGAATTCCTGTCAGAATAGGTGGTTAAACAGTGTGCAGTTACGTTGATTGAGGGTAGGGCAGCACGGTGGCGCAATGGTTAGCACAGCTGCCTCACGACGCTGAGGACCCGGGTTCAAACCCGGCCCCTGGATCACGGTCCGCGTGGAGTTTGCACATTCTCCCCGTGTCTGCGTGGGTCTCACCCCGACAACCCAAAGAGGTGCAGGATAGGTGGATTGGCCACGCTAAATTGCCCCTTAATTGGAAAAGAATAATTGGGTAATCTAAATTTATTTGAAACAACATTGATTGAGGGAGGAATTTGAGCTGGGGCAGTGGAAGCACTTTATGCTCTTTCTCATAAAGTGCTTTGGGGTCTTTAATAGTCCCTTGAGCAAGCTGGAATTGATGTCAAATGTGAAGGTCAGCCTGCTTGGCAATGTCAAACTGAAGCATCAGCACAGATCCTGGAATGAGGCCCATGGTGACTCAATGTCAAGAGAACTACCAGTTTTTTAAAAAATGTAGTATACCCAATGCTTTTTTTTTCCCAAGTAAGGGGCAATTTAGCGTGGCCAATCCACCTACCCTGCACATATTTGGTTTGTGAGGGTGAGACCCACGCAGACACGGGGATTCGAACCCAGGTTCCCGACGCCGTGAGGCAGCAGCGCCAACCACTGAGCCACCATAAGAGAACTACCAGTTGGTGCATCAGGACCACATTGCGAAACAGAAACAAAGAGTTGTCAGACTGGTTGAACCTGAAACCTTCCTGTGCCTCAAAATACTTTTACATTGAGCCTGTAAAACTGGAGTAGGAACCCCTCGGAACTCTCAGAGACGCAGGAGGAGGAAATGGGCATCGAGCCAAAGAAGAGAAGAATGACTGAGAGGTTGGTCACGGGAATAGCCTCGGATCAGGGTTTGGGAGTGGGGGGAGGGGGGGGGGTTGTAAGTGGTTGTGGGAGAACATAATCAAAAGGGGAAAGAAACAAAAGGTGCTATGGTTAGGGTCCGAAGGGAGAAGGAAACAGAAGAGAAGGTGAGAGAGAAAAAATGATACAAGTACTGTAATGGGTCCATAGCGCCAACCAAATTGTATCTATGAGTGGGCACAGAGGGAATTCAAATTAGTTACACAGGGCAGAGACTAAACGAGAAACATCCGGGCTATGAACAGCAAATCACCCCCCTTTACTCCAGCCACCTTCAATCAGTCAGGGCTAACTTTCTAAACTTTAGTATCTTTACATTACAACAAAAAGTTACAATATCTAACTAACCCTCCACTCTCCAAATCTGACTTCTAGCACAACTCAATTTCCTACACCCCACCAGTGCTGTGTCTTTAGCTGCCTCAGCCTGAAGCTCTGAAACTCCCTCCCCTCCTCTCAACTCCTTTACAACGCTCCTTAAAACCTAACAGGAGTATTTGGCCATCTGTCCTAATATCTCCTTATGTGGCTTAGTGTTAATGTTTTTCTGATAACACTCCTGTGAAGCGTTTTAGTAGATTAAAGGTGCTGTATAATTGTAGGCTGTTGTTAGAGAGGCTGTTATTTGCAGTTTGCAAGAGCAGGTCAGGTGTCAGTTAATGTTTTTGTTATTGGACTTGTAGTTTTTGATTTTATTTTGGGAGGTGTTAGGGGGTGGGTAGATGGAGTTATTTCCTCTGCTTTGATGTTGATCATATATCATCCCTGCCTCTCGGCACAGATACGTGGTAGCTGGCAGGCAGCCTGGGCGACCCTTACATCCTGAGCTCACACGTGAAGGATGGCCACTTGGGACGGGTGGATCAGCGAGAGGTAACACCATCAGGACAAAGGTGTGGAAGAGGATAGCAGTGGTGGTCATTACAAGATGATGGACAGACAAAGATGCACACATGTTATACTGCCATTCCACTCCATCCAAATTCGCAAGGCCTTACAACCTAAATTTGGTGTGAGTCAGATGAGAAGGAACTTCCACATTCTCACTTCAACCTTGAGCCTCGTACACAGAATAACAGGAAAATTAAAAAATGAAAATCGCTTATTGTCACGAGTAGGCTTCAATGAAGTTACTGTGAAAAGCCCCTAGTCGCCACATTCCGGCGCCTGTCCGGGGAGGCTGGTACGGGAATCGAACCGTGCTGCTGGCCTGCTTGGTCTGCTTTAAAAGCCAGCGATTTAGCCGAGTGAGCTAAACCACTGGGACTGTTATGCTGAGGACCTGGGTTTGAATCCCGGCCCCAGGCCACTGTCCATGTGGAGTTTGCACATTTTCCCCGTGTCTGCAAGGGTTTCACCCCCACAACCCAAAGCTGTGCAGGGTAGGTGGATTGGCCACGCTAAATTACCCCTTAATTGGAGAAAAAAATAATTGGGTACGCTAAATTAAAAAAAAAACACCTTTTTAAAAATAAATTTAGTGTACCCAATTATTTTTTCCAATTAAGGGGCAATTTAGCGTGGCCAATCCATCTACATCAGGGGTGGGCAAACTACGGCCCACGGGCCGCATGCGGCCCGCCAAAGGTATTTCTGCAGCCCACCAAGTCATTAAAAAAAAAAATTTTTTTTAAAAAAATTTTTTTTTTTTTTTTTAACATTTTTTTTTAAGGTTAATGGGGGGGGCTGTTGGGTTACTTACTGGTATAGGGTGGATACGTTGACTTGAGTAGGGTGATCATTGCTCGGCACAACGTCGAGGGCCGAAGGGCCTGTTCTGTGCTGTACTGTTCTATGTTCTATATGAGGCGCCCAGAATCATAAACGGGTGAAGTAATTATTTTACTTAATATACTATGCGGCCCTTTGTGAATTGTGAATTTCTGAATGTGGCCCTTGCACGGAAAAGTTTGCCCACCCCTGATCTACATCTTTGGGTTGTGGGGGTGAAACCCACGCAGACACGGGGAGAATGTGCAAACTCCAC
This sequence comes from Scyliorhinus canicula, assembly GCF_902713615.1. Lineage (NCBI taxonomy): Eukaryota > Metazoa > Chordata > Chondrichthyes > Carcharhiniformes > Scyliorhinidae > Scyliorhinus > Scyliorhinus canicula. The sequence goes on along the minus strand of NC_052163.1, from coordinate 124,692,012 downwards.
ACGGACAATGACTCAGGGGCGGGATTCGAACCCAGGTCCTCAGCGCCGTAGGCAGCAATGAAAAAATGAAATGAAATGAAAATCGCTTTTTGTAACGAGTAGGCTTCAATGAAGTTACTGTGAAAAGCCCCTAGTCGCCACATTCCAGCGCCTGTCCGGGGAGGCTGGTACGGAGTTCCACAGATTCACCACCCTCTGGCTGAAGAAATTCCTCCTCATCTCTATTTTAAAGGATCTCCCTTTAACCTGAATTTGTGCCCTCTGCTTCTAGTTTTTCCTACAAGTGGAGACATCCTCTTCACGTTCACTCTATCCAGCCCTCGCAGTATCCTGTAAGTTTCAATAAGATCCCCCCTCATCCTTTTAAACGCCAATGAATACAGATCCAGAGTCTGCAACCGTTCCTCATACGAGAGATTTAACCTGTGACTCAGGTATACTGCCATATACCCACACACACACACATCCACCAATACGCACACACAGATATACCTACTGAGGTATGTGAGACAAATCAAGATTTTTGAAAATCAAATCATTGGTGCGCGAGGGCGAAATGTTTGTGATATTCATTTTGTTTGAATATTCATCATTCTGTGTCACAGGAGCCACTTACTCCATCAAACGTGATTTAAATTAAAGATTTTCTCCGTTTACATGAGCAGGATATGCAGATACATCACTCACGTTGATGTATCTTTATTGCGACAGAGGTCCATGTAAACCATTTACTTCAACATTTTAGTCTGGCCCATTACTGCACATCAAGGTGGATTACCCAGTTTAGGCTGACACATCCAGCCTGTGAAAATGCACTGCTGCATGAAGGCAGCCTAAACGGAGTGTGCATGCGCTGCTTTGATCACGGAGAATGCATGCGCTGCTTTGATCACGGAGAATGCATGCGCTGCTTTGATCACGGAGAATGCATGCGCTGCTTTGATCACGGAGAATGCATGCGCTGCTTTGATCACGGAGAATGCATGCGCTGCTTTGATCACGGAGAATGCATGCGCTGCTTTGATCACGGAGAATGCAGTCACCCATCTGCAAAAATAAAGATATGGCAGTAAATATAAACCACCAGTACGGCTGCACAAAGTAACAACTACTTTGTTACTTGTGTGGTAGGTAACATGTGCTATTCAATCTTTGGTTAATGATGAGGTCTTCTGAATCTCGATGAAGAAGACTCGATCTTGCCCAGTGGTAACAAAAGGTTTATTGAGTAACTGTAATAATAATTGTATGAGTTCTTTACTTTAACTTTGATACTAGTGATAAGGTTAACAAGATCTAACTACAGTAACTATACGTAACTCCACTAGCCACCTGAACTAATCTGATACTGCCCTGGTCACAGTGCACCCAAGAGAGAGGGAGAGACACAATGTGGTTGCTTTTTATACCCCTGTTGGTCCGGCCCTCTAGTGATCATGTGGTGCTACTGATTACACATTAACTCCTTATGTACATGCACATACAGAGATCACTACAACAGCTACATTCTCCCTATCCCACAGGCAGCTTTGCTCATTCAGCCAGAGACACTGAAAGGTGCTCTCTACTTCCTAGGCCACACACCCCATTCCCTATTCTCACTCACCTTCCGAAGTCCCTCAATCGGGCTGGAACGTAACTCCGCAGAAAGCCCATTGCCCTCTGCTTTCTCACCCTCGTACCCATTCTTCACATCTGAGTCTAGTCAGTGGACGTAAGGAGGTAATTCAATCCGCAAATCCGAACACAGTGTTGGCATTGCCTGCTGGTCACACACGCGCACCTACACACTCACTCCTACACACAAAACCACACACTTACATATGTACACGCACAGATAAATACACAAAACACATATCTACATATACACGCACCTACCTGCAAACAATCACACAAAAACACATACTTATATATGCAAAATTATATTTGTTTTATTCGTTCATTGGTTGTGGGTATCGCTGGCTGGGACAGCTTTTATTGCCCATACCTGAGAGCATTTAAGAGTCAACCACATAGTTGTGGGCCTGGGGTCACATGTGGGCCAGACTGGGTAAGGACGGCAGATTTCCTTCCCGAAAGGACATTAGTGAACCAGATGGGTTTTTACAAAAATCGACAATGGTAACATGGTCGTTATTAGACTTTTAATTCCAGACTTTTATTGAATTCAAATTTCACCATCTGCCCTGGTGGGATTCGAACCCACGTCCCCAGAGCATTACCCAGGGTCTCCGGATTAAATACAATAAAAATCTGGAATTAAAAGTCTAATGGCGACCATGAAACCATAATTGTTTGAAACCATGTTTGTCATAAAAAAACATCTGGTTTACTAATATCCTTTAGGGGGTTTAAAGCCTTGTGATGCATCTTGGTTTCCTATGAAGTAACAGCTGCTTCTTTCTACTCATCTGCCCGAGGCAGCAGGTGTAAGGCACAGGTGAGTGAAGAAGCTGTGATTTTTCACTGTTTCTGCCTGGACTGCTCCTTAGCTCCCAGCAGGGGTGATGGAGGGTCCCTGATATGGGGTGGGGGGATCTCTGATATTGGGGGTCTCTGATATCGGGGGGTCCCTGATATCGGGGGTCTCTGATATCGGGGGGACTCTGATATCGGGGGGGTCTCTAATATGGGGGGTCTCTGATATCGGGGGTCTCTGATATTGGGGGTCTCTGATATCAGGGGTCTCTGATATCGGGGGGTCTCTGATATCGGAGGTGTTGTGTTATGTACTCTGGGATAACACAGGCTGCAACTTGATGCAGCTTTGACCAAAAGATACTCCAGACTTTGAAGTAAGTTCAATGTGATTTATTGAACCATTAGCACAGTTTTCTATGAGTTCGACTCTCCTGCTAATCTTGCTGCAGTAACTCAGTCTAACTAACCAGTCTGCTCTAAGCCACATGGTGGGTGTGATGCTTCTGATCTGCCCCTGTCCTACTCTCTAAGTGTCACCTGTGGAAAGAGACAGAGCATGTGTGTCCTGTCTTTTTATATGGGTTGCTCCTTGTGGTAGTGTCACCTCTGGGTGTCTTGACTGCCCATTGGTCGTGTCCTATTCTATGTGTTCATTAGCTGTATGTCTGCATGTCATGACGTCTCTGCAGCTCCTTCTAGTGTTACTTAGCCGTAGTGTATTTACATTAACCCCTTGTGTATTTACAGTGATGCATATCACCATAGGGAGGATCTCTGATATCGGGTGTCTCAAATATGGGGGGTTGCTAAAATGGGGGGTCTTGGGGGGGGTCTCTAACATGGGAGGTCTCTGAAATGGGGGTCTCTGATATCGGGGGTCTCTGATATGGGGGGTCTCTGATATGGGGGGTCTCTGATATGTGGGTCTGTGATATGGGGAGGTCTCTGATATGGGGGTCTCTGATATGGGGGTCTCTAATATGGGGATATCTGATGGGGGTCTCTGATATGGAGTGCTGATGAGGGGTCTGATGGGGGGGTCAGACAGGGGGTCTCCGATAGGGGTATGGTGGGTGGGGGAGGTGAGTCACCCTCATGCATGCCTACAGTGGGTGGGAGGAAGACCCAGCAATCTCTGTGGTGGTGGGGGGTGGGGAGCATGCCCATGCTTGTCAGCTGGGGGGGTGGCGGCAGGATTTGCATTGTGGGGGGAGGAGGTTGAAAATGGCGGCCTGAGAGCGGGATTCAGAACGTAATCCCAGTGATCCCCGCCGTGCATAAATTTACATGGCAAGGGAGAGTGCATCGCTCTTGGGCGCCGCTTTACCGCCAGTGCATTCCAGGCGCAATTCTACTCTGACGGCAAAACATTGTCTCCCAAATGGAAACTTCAACCCACATTCTTACAAACACACACCATCTTACACACATTCCTACACACACACATTCCTACACACACACATTCCTAAACACACACACATTCCTAAACACACACACATTCCTACACACACACATTCCTAAACACACACACATTCCTAAACACACACACATTCCTAAACACACACACATTCCTAAACACACACACACCATCTTACACACATTCCTACACACACACTCCTACACACACACATTCCTAAACACACACACATTCCTAAACACACACACACCATCTTACACACATTCCTACACACACACATTCCTAAACACACACATTCCTAAACACACACACACCATTTTACACACATTCCTGCACACACACATTCCTAAACACACACACCGTTTTACACACATTCCTACACACACTCCTACACACACACATTCCTAAACACACACACATTCCTAAACACACACACACCATCTTACACACATTCCTACACACACACATTCCTAAACACACACACACAATCTTACACACATTCCTACACACACATTCCTAAACACACACACATTCCTAAACACACACACATTCCCAAACACACACACACCATCTTACACACATTCCTACACACACTCATTCCTAAACACACACACATTCCTACACACACACATTCCTAAACACACACACATTCCTAAACACACACACATTCCCAAACACACACACACCATCTTACACACATTCCTACACACACTCATTCCTAAACACACACACACCATCTTACACACATTCCTACACACACTCATTCCTAAACACACACACACTATCTTACACACATTCCTACACACACATTCCTAAACACATACACCATCTTACACACCTAAACATTCTGACACACCTAATCATTTTTACACACACATTCTTACACACACACACATGCTTACACAAACAAAATATTCTTACACATGCATTCTTGCACATGCATACATTCATCCTCACAAATCCTTGTACACACACATTCACACACACACATTCTAACCCTAACCCTAACACATCCTTACACACACATTCCTACATACATACACATTCTTGCACACACACACATTCATCCTCACAAATCCTTGCACACACATTCGCACACACACATCCTTACACACACATTCCTTTAAAAAAAATTTTTTTTAGAGTACCCAATTCATTTTTTCCAATTAAGGGGCAATTTAGCGTGGCCAATTCACGTACCCTGCACATCTTTGGGTTGTGGGGGTGAAACCCACGCAGACACGGGGAGAATGTGCAAACTCCACATGGACAGTGACCCAGAGCCGGGATCGAACCTGGGACCTCGGAGCCGTGAGGCAGCAGGGCTAACCCACTGCGCCACCGTGCTGCCCCACATACACATTCCTAAACACACACATATTCTTGCACACATCCTTACACACACATTCCTACACACACATTCGTGCACACACACACATTCCTATACACACACACATTCTTGCACACATCCTTACACATACATTCCTACACACACATTCTTGCACACACACACACTCCTACACACACACATCCTTACACACACATTCCTACACACACATTCTTGCACACACACACACTCCTACACACACATTCTTGCACACACACACACACACATCCTTACACACACATTCCTACACACACTCACATTCTTGCACACATCCTTACACACACATTCCTACACACACACACATTCCTGCACACACACACATTCTTGCACACACAGCTGCACACACACTGATGTTTAATCCTGGCTATTTCTTTCCCCCTCCCTAACCCAGTGATGGGCTGGAGAGAGTTTCGAGGCTGGATGGCTCATTTCCACCCCATGTGTTCCATCTACAGATTGTTCCATTCTTCCTGCCCAGTCGAGCCTTTCAACATCCATCATCCCCTCAACTCCGCACGGAATAGCTACTCTTGATTGTAAATATTTTAACAACACCAAACCCAATTTTAAGATGTGACCTTGCAGGTTTACAATGGTGGTGAGATTTTTCAATTTGTGTTCAATTAGCTGAGGAAGGCTGACAATCAAAGGAGCGGCCTGCCCTAACTGAGATTGTTGGCAGCGGAATCGCTAATTCCGGGATCCTGCCATTAGCAACCTGCCACTTAATTCAACATTCTATTCTTTTTCCATGGTTGGTTTGAAATGGGCCAGCAGTGCTGATATTCTGCTGGGAGATTTGATTTAAATAGGTAGATTGCTCAGATTTAGCTCACCCCTCCAGATTGAATCTGTTAACCGAGCAATGGGGAGACCTTGATGGACACAAGTCAGCCCATAACAAGCTGGGAGAAGAAAAGGCAACCTCAGGCTCAACTAAACGCATTTTGCCCCTACAGCTGTCGGTTTACGAAATAACTTGATAATCGGGCACAGTGAATATACAACCGTGCAGGTATATAGGAGGCGTTGACTGTACAGAAAGGGAAACCCATTGTAGCCCATCTGCCAGGCTCCAGTTTCTCGAAATGTTCACATCCCATGACATCTCTTCTAAGATTCTGTCTAAAATCTCCCCAGGTATTTCCTTACTGGAAAGTTCATTGATAAGGCTCTTACTTGTAGAAGGGAACCACAAATGAGAGGCTGGACATTGATAGAACTGAATCCTGTGGTGATATGCCTGTGGATAATAGCCCACGTATGCAGCAGTGTGACCTCCCACCAGCAGGTGGCGTCAGATATAAGTCAGGGCAGATCCAGTGATCCACAGAAGGTTGTAAGACTAACATGAGGACGGCCGTGCATAGGGTTAGTTCCAGAGGAGTATAAAGGAACTCCATGGTAACTTGCTCTGTATCTGATCATTACCTTACCATGTGTGCATTAATAAAAATCCTGGTTTGGGCAAGTCACCAGCAATTCTGTAGATTCCTTGCTCGACAACGAACACCGAACACAACAAATCCCAGCACAGCTCCTTCAGAAAGGCATCAGACTCAAGGATGGGCAGGGCAGTTGGATAGGCAGGTAGATGTCAAATTACCCCTTCATTGGGAAAAAAAAATTGGGCACTTTAAATTGAAAAAAAAAGGCTTCAAATGAGGAAGGGATAAAACATATACTTTATTCACTGAAATCTGTAAATCTGTGGGACGGGGGGGGGGGGGGGGGGGGGGGGGGGGGGGGAGAGGAGGTGTGGGGGAGGGGGTTTGAGAAGAAATATTGAACCAGCAGTCCAAGGATGTCATTTAGATAAAAATAAGATCTTGCTTCTTAATTAATTTGAGTGATTGATACAAATGAATAATTTTATGTGCATCTTTATAAGGTCATGAATAAAAAGTTATATGAGCAGTTATATGGAGGTGTCATTCCCATGGACATCACGATTGGATGAACTCAGGCATACTGGGCCACTGGAGCACAAATTTAAATCGGGGCAACCCGTTCTTATTAAATCGACCACAAAAGGGCCCTTTTAAAAATTTGTTCTTGACTGCTTCACAGACGCATGCCAGCAGAGGATGTTGTCTTGATATCTTGCTTTATCGAAATTGGATGCAGTCATATTCGGTGCACATTCGAGTAGGTTCGCAGCAGGAACGGCAAGGGCAGGTTTCAGTGAATGAGACCTTTGTATGTTTACTTCCTTGGCACAGACAAGAAGCCTTGTGCTGTTTGCTGCAGATTATTGAACAAACTGAGCAAGATAATAACACATTCCTCACTCTCAACGATAAATCACGCAGGAGGAATGTAGCAGCGAGCACCCAGGTGGCCAATAAAACCTTGGGGATGCAGGTCTCATTCTGAGGGAGTTCGCAGGAAAAAATCTGATTTATTACTCACGACAGATTTAATATATTCTTTTTAAAATGCCGGCTGCACAGACCCGGAGAGGGGCGAAAAGCATTTTGAAAATGTGAAGGCGTTTTGCTTTTGTTTGGTCTTCAATCGCTGCCTCTGCCCTTGTCAGTGAGACAGTCATATTATAAAGGGGGCAAGTCTTGGTGTGAAATAGAGGCAGTCCCACAAACTCTGCCATTCCTGCCTTCCCCGCAGTAATCAGCGTCCCCCTTGGCCCTGGGAAATCCTAATCGACATAGAAGCTCAAATCTCAAAGGGATCAAGCTCTTTGTACAAACTCCCTTTTACTGCTCCCCATCACTCGTAAGGCTTGGCTATAAATTTTGGAGAAAGTGTCAGGCCTTGAGTCAAGGTGTATTCGCCAAAGTTTCAGAAATACTGTGTGCTTTAGAGGTGCACAATCAAATGGGTGGTCCAGGTGGTTCTAATGGCAGGGCCTTGGCTGTTAAACCAGTGGTTTCCTGGTCCCAATAAAACCTGTACAGTGCCGCCATCTGTACACATATCACTTCAACTGCTACCTGCTGTTTGGGAAAAACAGAATCGTACGGTTTTCCCTATTAAAAACGGTTAAAAAAAATAATTACGATTAACTTTTGGCCTAGTAGAGGAATGGGCGATGGGATAGCAACTGGGGTAGTTTTCCACTTTCAATTCCCACTAATGTCCCTCGGCAGGATCTGGAAGTGAAAAATTAGCCCAATGTTTTTATTTTCACTTATGGATTAGATTTATTCCAGACCGCCAAGGGGCAACCTTTCACTTTCCCGTTTGCTCCCCAGCTCCTCAATCATCCTTCCTGTGTCAGTGTCGCGTGGATTAAAAGTCTATTCAGCCACAAGACTTTACAAACAAGCCCAATCTTGTCCTTAATTGGAAGGGAAAGGCTGTTGAAACACCCGCTCACTTTTCCTCTCTTTTCTTACCTCCAGCCTCACTGTGATCAGCAAACGCAGCAATCAAACGTGAGACCCTCCAGTCTGCATTGCTCCGTCCTACGGCAAGCAATAAAATAGGCTACCAGGAAAGCACAGAAAATAAATTTAGAGTACCCAATTATTTTTTCCAGTTAAGGGGAAATTTAGCGTGGCCAATCCACCTATCCTGCACATCTTTGGGTTGTGGGGGTAAAATCCACGCAGATATGGGGAGAATGTGCAAACTCCACACGGACAGTGACCCAGGGCAAGGATTCCAACCCGGGTCCTCAGCGCCGTAGTCCCAGTGCTAACCACTGCGCCACGTGCCGCCCCATAAACGGCAACACTTAAATGCAGGTTGTTATTAGATCATGAGACTATAAGATATAGGAGCAGTTTTAGGCCCTTCGGCCCATCAGATCTGCTCCGCCATTCCTCCATGGCTGATATGTTTCTCATCCCCATTCTCCTGCCTTCTCCCCATAACCCCTGGCCCCCTTCTTAATCAAGAAATCCCCTTATTAATCAAGAACACCAGATTTGTGCTTGAGGTGCTGTTACCTACAGGGCTACAGACCAAGAGCTGGAAGGTGGAATTAGACAGAATAGTTATTTCTTAGAACGTAAGAACTAGGAGCAGGAATAGGCAATTTAGCCAATTTAGTTCTTGTGTATAGTGTGCGCAACCGTAGTTTCCATCTGTCTAGGATTGGCCGGGAGTGTCCAGGAATTGAAGATCCATCTCTTGGACAAAGCATGATGCAGCCCTGAAGAAACATCACTGGGACATTGAAAATTCTTGGGGGTTTTGGGGGGTGTTTTCTTTGAACACTTCTCTATACCGGAGATAAAAATGTTGAAAATCCTCCGAACAAGTTTGATATTGGACTCAAGATATTTACTCTGTTCCTTTCTCCGCAGAAGCTTCCGGGTTTTCCCAACACTTGCTGTTTTTATTTCTGATCTCCAGGGCAGCAGTGTTTTTGCTTTCAGTTCCAGAACTCGAGTATATCTGAAAAAGTGACATTTGTCGAAGCTTTTCATCTTGCACCAATCAGGACATTCGTGGGAGTACAATGTCAGGGAAATTTATACTGTGAGAGAAGAGAGTGCTGATTGGTTGGCCGTTGCATTGCCATGGAGAATGCACCAGTTGATGGTGCTTGGGGGGGGGGGGGACAAGTCATGTGATGAAACCTCCACAAATACATTTAGCCACGGTTGGCAATGCTGCGCACAACTCAAGTTGGGATTGGCTCCTTGGAGCGCCTGGTGATGAGGCATCCACAGAGCAAAGTTGCTTTAAATTCAACTCTAATTAGCAGTGAGTTGGCAATCAGACAACCACAAAGAAAGTTGGTGGGGGAGATGGATACGGATGCAAAAGGCATTGCTGTTCTCAAGTCGGCTGTTATGGCGCATTGGGGTGGACTTTAGACTTACTGCTAAAGTATAAATTGGTGATGCAGGCCTGCCACCCTCTAGAGAATGGGTCTAATTTCCATTGCCTATGAAATCAGGTGTAAAATTGACAAATTCCTTTAAAAGGCAGCTGAGCCGCCGTGCCATATTATCAAGAGTATCGAGCTCAAAATCTACCCAATGGACGGCACAGTGGTTAGCATTGCTGCCTCACAGCGGGAGGAACCCAGGTTCAATTCCGGCCTCGGGTGACTGTCCGCGTGGAGTTTTGCACTTTTTCCCCGTGTCTGTGTGGGTTTCCTCCGGGTGCTCTGGTTTCCCCCCCACAGTCCAAAGATGTGCAGGTTAAGCGGATTGGCCATGCTAAATTGTCCCTAAGTGTCCCGGGATGTGCAGGCTAGGTTCTGGGGTTACGGGTAGAGGACCGGGTGGACGGGGGGAGTGGACTTGGGTAGTGTTCTCTTTCAAAGGGCCAGTGTAGACTCGATGGGCTGAATGGCCTCCTTCTGCACGTTACGGATTCTCTGATTCTTCAGGGACGAATAAGGGAGAACTTTACCCTGTCTATTCCCTGCAATGCCTGGCTTGTGACTCTCTAAGGAGAGAACAGTGGTCCATTCACTTGCCCCGATGCACAGAAAAGCATTTGTTGCGTTTCAGGTTATAAAACTCATTCATTTATTCTTAAAATAAAATTCCTATGGTGTCACCTTCAGTGAAGCCTTCCTGCATGCATTTTTGCTGCTTTGTTTTGTGGGAAGAGTTGAGACCCTATCAGTTAACTGAAAAGTGTTTGGTGAACATTGACTCTTTTTTTTTTCCACCGTGTTAGCATTTTTACTACAGATTAGATTTACTTGGGGCTGAAGGTTGGCAGCTGTATGCTTTGTAATGATAGCAGCAGTGCTGTGGTAAACATGTGGGATGGTATGGAGGAGGATCCTTGACTTTTGTGGAAACTTGTGGGTTTTATCAGCCGAGGAGAACAGATGGAATGAGATCATCCTTGGGAGATTAAACCCTGCTTCAGTTTATTTGGTTTTGTAGTACATGGCCCATTTGTCATTCAATTTAAAAGTGCAATGTTCAGTTCAAAGTTGCAGAATTCTCAGACTTTACGGATTCCACAGTTTGGGGGGGGGGGGGGGGGGGGGGGGGGGGGGGGGATTGTTACCAGGGATGGGTGACCCGCACTTAGCTTTAATAAGAGGAAGGACAAGGCAAATCGAACTAACTATTCACGTTGGCCTGTCTGTTCCTCTCCTTGCCCGCCACCCGCACGAGTCTGACGCGGAACGCGGGCCGATCAATGCCAGCGTTCATGTTCCATTCAACCCTCTTCTCACCCAGCTTCAGCAAAGCCTAGCTGCAGCATAGTGGTTAGCACTGTTGCTTCACAGCGCCAGGGTCCTAGGTTCGATTCCCGGCTTGGGTCACTGTCTGTGTGGACACTGCGCGTTCTCCCCGTGTCTGTGCGGGTTTCCTCCGGGCGCTCCGGTTTCCTCCCACAAGTCCCGAAAGACGTGCTTGTTAGGTGAATTGGACATTCTGAATTCTCCCTCTGTGTACCCGAACAGGCACCGCAACGTGGCGACTAGGGGATTTTCGCAGTAACTTCATTGCAGTGTTAATGCAAGCCTACTTGTGACAATAAAGATTATTAATTTTATTATTATTATTATTACTTTGTCTTGAGGTGATTGCCAAAGTGGATGTGGGACCCTCCCCAGCCTCTCCTGCACTCTGAAACTGTTATACTTTCTGTTAACAGAGTAGGACAGCATAAATGGGAATGATTCCGAGCAGTATAAACTGGTTGGAAAGGCACTCACCTTCCGACTTAAGGCGCTCAATGGGTTGAATGCTAATACTGTCAGGCTAATAAGAGTTTTGTGCCCCTTAATCATTTTCACGTTGTACCAGACTCTGTTTGACATGTTCTGTAGACTGGCCGGAGTAAATGATAAACTACATAACATCTAATTTAAATAATTTATTATTTAACAATTATGTGATTAAGGTAACGATGATAAATAAAATACTGAACTACCAACACTAATTAACTAATTTAGAGCGACTGCAAAATATGCCTGTCTCCTAGCACGATCTACTCCCAACTCCCAGAACCAGAGTCACATGGTGGGTTAACACTGCAACCTAGTGGTTGGAGGCCGTGCATAAACATTATGTACATAACAGCTTTATACATATCATCACAGGGCTAATGATGAATTTGCAGAATTAAATGTCAATACATGCAGTATTTTCTTTTAGTTTTGTTCTATTGGATTTTCAAAGAAAGAGTTACTTTGGTAGGTGGCACCACACATTTATTCTTTAGCAATAGGTTTAAAATCAGCTCGGCCGGGGGCTCAGTGGGTAGGGCTCTCATCCCTGAGTCAGACGGTTGTGTTTTTAAGCTCCACTCCAGAGACTTGAGTCCAATGATCCAGGCTGAGACTCCAGTGCAGAACTGAAGGGGCTTCCTTCGTCGTGGGCAGTCTGTGGGGGGGTCGAGGGTGACTTTCTCCCACAATGAAAGTGAGTTCTCAGGTGGCTGAGGAGTCCAATGTGGTATCCACAGACTCGGTCACGGATAGAGCAGGCAGTGGTTGGGGGGGGGGGGGGGGGGGGGGAACAGCTGGGTGGCGTGCTCGGGCTATCACATGTTCCCTTCGTTGTGGAATTGAAGGAGTGCTGCACTGCCAGTGGTATGTTTTGAGTACATGAGCTGTTAAATCAAGGCTCTCAGGTGGAGCCCCTGGCACTATTTGAAAGAGGAGCAGGGAATGTATTCCCAGTTACAAGTAAATGACTGCAGGTGCTGGAATCGGGAACAAAAACAGAAAATGCTGAAAGATCTCAGCAGGTCTGACTGCATCTGTGGAGCGAGGACGGAGCTAACGTTTCAAGTCTGGATGACTCTTCATTAGAACTGAGAGAACAAGGACTAGGATGAGATTTATATTGTTGTAAGGGGGTGTAGATAGAGGGCCAGTGATAGGTGGAGGCTGGGCAGAGATTGACAGAGATGCCATTGAGTCAGATGGGTTTTTACGACGATCGACAATGGCCATCATTGGACTTTTAATTCCAGATTCTTATTAAATTCGAATTTCACCATCTGCTGTGGTGGGATTTGAACCTGGGTCCCCAGAGCATTACTCTGGGTCTCTGGTTTACTAGTCCAGTGGTCCAGTGCCAATACCACTGAGCCACCACCTCCCCATTTAAATGCTGCCATCTATTCTGTCCTCGCTCCTGTTTTTGCCATCGTAGAGCACCTCTGGGTCTTCTTTCTGGCTCCTTTAGGTGAAAGACTATTTGCAGTCTTTATTTGGTAAGGCATGAACACAAATTCATGTTGCCATACACTATTCTCAGCCAGATAGATGCTCATCTGCTTCCTCTGCAAGAAAATCCTGCTCGATTTTTAATCAGCAATGTTTCCTAAATCAGACTGTCTTCGACCTTCACTGCTACTGCCAGGTCATGTGTTGTTCTTTTTGAATGCTGCTTTCTCAGGTCGACCACAAGGCAATGATCCCTTTCACTGCTCTGTTTGGTCAAAGCGTTTGGACAAGTGGTGAAGCTGCAGCAATCTGTCACAGCGTATATCTTTCATTCACATGGTGTGTATGACAGTGTCTCTCATTGACAAGTTGCTGCATTTTGCTGTGCTCTCCTGCATGAGTGCGAGAAGTTAACGCCACCAGCTTCACGCGCCCATTCATTTGTGCAGAGTCAGCAACCTTCAGGCCCAACGGAAGGGGTCCAAACTGAGTCCTTTTCCCGGTCGAGACGGGATGGAAAGCCAATGCATATCTCCGTCAGCCTGACCGCTTTAGAAAGTTTATTTTTTTCCTCTGTTTTTGAAAATGGGCAATTGCTGTCCTGACAAGATGGCTCCAGCTGGTCACATGCTGCCTTCTGGAAGTTTCTGAGCAGTTTGAACGCGGACAAAGGCTAACATCCCACACCACCTGCAACGTAACACTCCGAGCATCGCGTAGACATTCCAGCCAAGTCAACGGTTTACACAGATGGGATGTCTGCCCCAGTCAGCTATGCACAAAGGCAGCAGTGTGCAACTACTCGTCTCCAATCTGGTGCTAATGGCCTAAAAGTTACCCGTTCAAAAACACAATGACTCTCAGCCAGGGACCTGGTTTAACAACCTGAAACCAGTGTTACATGGCCGAGACTTGAGCTGTCTGGCTCCCTTTAATTATCAAGATGTTGGAAGTTATACACATTTATTTATTTATTTTAATAAATTTAGAGTACCCAATTCATTTTTTCCAATTAAGGGGTAATTTAGCGTGGCAATCCTCCTAACCTGCACATCTTTGGGTTGTGGGGGCGAAACCCACGCAAACACGGGGAGAATGTGCAAACTCCGCACGGGCAGTGACCCAGAGCCGGGATCGAACCCGGGTCCTCAGCGCCGTAGGAAGCAGTGCTAACCACTGCGCCACCGTGTTGCCCAACATAGGACCATAGCTGATCATAGCAGACCTGTACTTCATCTGCCTTTACCGACATCAGCATTGAAACCCTTGCTAACATAAGCCAACAAAAAAAATCACTGACCTCAGTCTTGAAAGGTGTTGAATGCAAATAAAATGCTTCAAAAGCCCATTCCTACTGCCTGAAAAAAAGCCAATGGCCTGTAGGTTATTTCCAGCACTTAGTGTGCGAGTAGGGAGAAGCACTCTTTCAAAGTAATGGTACTGGTTCACACACCAGTAATAAAACACATTGATCTGGTGACCCTCCTTCTCCCTATGACATGTTGCCGTTAACAGCAATATATTTTGAAAATAACAGTATAACTGAATGTAAGCTGAAAAGGACACGGGGTACCTCCCTTTGCAGCAGCAGCGACAATCATCAGTGAGAGTTTATATCCTCAACTATTGAGCAGCATTGGAAATCTAAGGCAATCTCACCAGATTGAAACTTTCTAACAACAATAACACAGGGCTGGATTATCCGCCTCGCGATGCCGGAAATGCGAATGGCGACCGGGTGGATAGTCGGGCGTCCTGCAAAAATCGAGGTTCGCGCCTGGTGCCAACTCGGGTGCCATGCTCCGGTCCCTCCCTGGTGACGAGGTTTGCACTCCGCACTGGCGGGGGCACGCAAAACTGTCATTTGTGCATATTTAAATCTACTTAGTGGGATGGGTGCAGCCTGCTCCACCGTTCGTGGGGGTGGTCCGCCACTCTCTGGCGGACGTCACACTACGCGATTTACCACAAGTGTTTACAAACGGGGACTGGGCGCCAACGCTGCTGAGGGGGGAGAGAGAAGATAGGCTAGTTTTTAAAAAGCTTTCAAAGTTGGCACGCTTGCTGTAGGGTGACGGGCTGGGAGGAGTAGCAGGGAGCGACTTAGTGGATTCGGGGTGTCTCCCTCAGGACCAAGGTGGCCTGGCAAAGACCTCCATTGCTGCAGTATCTGCTTTAATTGCCCCTATTTAGTGCAGGTTACAGGCCCCGGGCTGTTCACTCTGCTGACTACTCACTGGGCCTGGGAGGAGGTGGCAGTGTGTATGGTTGAGCTGCAATGTTGTGAAGGATGCCAGCAGGGAAGTACTGTATAACTAAAACTGAATGAGGTGTTGGTCATGCAATGAGCTGACAATCGCCTGTCAAACAGCAATGACACTCCCTGAGAGAAGAAGTGCTTTGAATGGAATCTCTCACCTGGCCGTGGCTGGAGCTCTTCAGGGTAATGGACCCAAGTCTTCCCAGCTTCTCAGTGGAACTGAAGATGCTTTCCCCACCGTGCCTTCACCTTGGGTGATCCTGGCAAGGCTTGGAAACAGGTGCCCCAGTTTAAATTCAGAATCGGGAGTTAAAACAGTTTTTATTGTCTTTTTCGGTATCTGAATAGATTTCCTGATGGGTCCCGATGGGGACAGGGGGGAACAGGGGGGTTGACGGCAGGGGGGGGACAGGGGCGTTTGACGGGGGGGGGGGGGGGGGGGGGGGGGGGGGAACTGGGGGTTTGACGGGAGTGGGGTGCGGTGCTGCTCACCTTCAACCACCCCCCCCCCCCCCCCCAGGCAAACAAACCTGGAAGAGGGCAGGCTGATGTCAGGACGTGGACCTGTCATAATATACATCTATGTATCTAATGGAGTGCAGACAGGCAGTGATTGACACACAGGATGACCAGTGAGCACACAGGACACAGCAGCCAATCGCCAGACAGGACACTACCACTATAAAGCCAGAGGGCACTAGGTTTCCCGCTCTCTCGGGACCCAGCCACTGAGACAGTCAGAGTCCGTGAGCTAGTCAGTGCAAACACCATGTGGTAGCTAGTAAGTCTGGCCAGGCTAGTACTAGGTCTCCAGTCAATTCAGTATAGTGTCAACCCACAGTTGAACATGTATATTAGTTAAGACGTTAAATAAAATCGTGTTGCATCTTATCAAGTGTTGGAGGTCTGTCTCTCGCTACACTGCATCAAGTGCAGTCCACGTCGACCCAGCCTGCCTAACCCATCAGACCCAATGCCACCTTTAGGGAATTTAACTCCCCGCTCACTGGCAACCGAACCTCGGCTTGGAAAATTCCCGAACCCCCTCCCCCACGCCTCCCCACCAGCCCCAGGTGCCTTTTTACTTGTGATGATCGAACACATCTACCAGAGGTAATGGAAATATAAAACCTGAAACTGACACAACTCTGCAATGATCTTAATTTGTAAAAATGAAGGCCTTGGGAATGAACCCATCATTGTTGATTTTCAATATGTGAGATTTTCCATTCGGTTGAGTCACATCACTAACAAGGGATCCTTCATTTTTATTCCCTCTCGTGAAATACTAGTTCTGCTTTATGGTTTTATTATCCTTGCTTACCAGCTTAATTGACGTTGAAGATGAACATTAAATTTGCCTCATTATGATGTCCTACATACAAAATGGAAAAAAGAATCAATTAATTTTTGAAGGATTTCTCACCAATTTCCCCTTTGAAGAGTTTGTGTCCTGAAATCTACAGACATCAGCTTTCCCCAGGTATCCATTATTCATATGTCTGAGTTGATTGTGAGTGCCGTTAGGCTTTTCAATCTCTGAGCATCTATATTTGGCGGAAATCCATTCTGAGATCTACGTGTGCATTTCTCGGAGGGAAGGAGACATGTATTATGCAACTTAATGTTCCACATGTGAGGGGTTTTGATGGAGTAATTACGGAGAATTTTAGGGAGAAACAACAAGGCCCTTCTTCACAAAACAGACAAACAACTGACCATACTTAACCAGCCCCTGCTTGCAAAGCTCAGAATATAGTGTCTAACATTGGATGTAATTTCATGATTGGGCAACACTTACTGAACAATCCTTGTTGTGCTAAGAATTACACTATCAACCAATTTAAGATTCTCAGATGGGCTCACAATGTTGGCCACTTACATGGGCTGGAGCTATATGTATTTTTTTTCTTTGCAAACAGAAAGAGCAGATCCATGCATTGTACCTTTTTCAACTCAATAAAACTTTGGGGAAAGCCATTATTTGGTTCATTCAACATGGTAATGAGGAATCTACCTGGTTTGAATTTAAATAAAAGCTTGACAGTTAACTGATCCCTGGTGCATTCTCCATTGCAACACCTCTACCAATCTGAGTCAACTTGCTAACCAATCAGAACTTTTTTCTGTTACAGTATGAATTGTTCTTCCACCTTGAGATTTGGTATTCTTGTGTCCGTCCTGATGCGTGTTCAACGAAAAGCTTTGAAAGCACGTCTCTTTCTTCGGCAATACTTAGAGAAAAATTGTTTCCTCTAGCTTGAAGTTCAGTAACTAGAAGACATAGGTCTGAGATAAATAACAAATAATTTGAGGAATTCCTTCAGCCAGAGGGTGGTGAATCTGTGGAACTCTTTGCCGCAGAAGGCTGTGGAGGCCAAATCACGGAGTCTCTTGAAGACAGAGATAGATAGGTTCTTGATTAATAAGGGAATCAGGGGTTAGGTGGAGAAGGAAGGAGAATGGAGATAAGAAAATGCCATGATTGAATTACGGAGCAGACTCGATGGGCTGAGTGGCCTAATTCTGCTCCTATGTCTTATGGTCTTATGGGATTCGAGGCAAGTTTAAAAAAAATATTTTAGAGTACCCAATTATTTTTTTTCCAATTAAGGGGCAATTTAGCGTGGCGAATCCACCTACCCTTCACACCTTTGCGTTGCAGAGGTGAAACCCACACAGACACGGGGAGAATGTGCAAACTCCACACGGACAGTGACCCAGGATTCAAACCCGGGTCCTCAGCGCCATAGTCCCAGTGCTAACCACTGCGCCGCGTGCCGCCCTGATACGAGGCAAGTTGCCATCATCTGGAATGTGGTGCCTGAACGGGTTTTGACAGCATCTTTCAAAAAGAAAGCACATCAGGAAGGAACAAAGAAATTGAGTTAATTGGATAGCTTTCGCAATGGGCTAGCATAGAAATGATGGGCTGAAGTAACTCCTTCAGTGCTGTATGATTCTGCTGCTGCCCTGGCACAGATCACCCAAACTCAGCAGAGAGCAGGACTGGCTTTGTGGCCATCCCTGTCTGAGTGAACCCATAGAATCCCTACAGTGCAGAAAGGGACCATTCGGCCCATCATGTCTGCACCAATCGTCCGAAAGAACACTCATGTCCACTCCCATGCCCTATCTCCGTAGCCCCACTTAACCTGTATGTCTTTGGACACTAAGGGGCAATTTATCGTGGCCAATCCATGTAACCTGCACATCTTTGAACATTGGGAGGAAACCCACGCAGACAGGGAGAACGAACAAATTCAACACAGAAATTAACATTCTGTACATCCTAGGAAGAAGGCGATTAAGATTGTATTTATTCTGCGAAACTCATGTTGCAACTTAAATCGATTCTCCTCCTTTCAACAGCAACTTATTTGTCGTGCTTCCTTACATTACTCATAGCAAACCTCTTTCATCTGCAAACAGTCAGAGTGCAACCATCTTCACTATTCTCTTACCGTCTCCTTTATTAGCTCACAGATATTTATGAGCATTGCCAGGGTACATAGGTCCAATTTTAACTCTGTGCAAAACAAATGCTTTGAATGAGCTAAACATTGCCCCTAACACTGGCTTACGTTCCCATACTTCAATGCAAGAAAGCCAAAAGCCAGAACCATGTTTTTGAATGAGCAGGAGATATCTGTGGTTATTATTATAATGCTGTAAAGAACAAAATTGACCATCGTTGCTGTCATGTGTGTATAATGATATAAAGGTACCAATCACTCATAAAAAATTAGGTAACCACATTATGGGTGCATTTATTCAGACCAGACAGATCGGAGTATATTTACAGAGATATAAGGTTGGAACTCACCAGCAGCAGAGCTGTCTGTGAGTGCTCTCTGCTCAAAGCAAAAGTGAAACTAAAACTGGATCGCATGACACACTTCCTTCCAGTGATGTCATGCTGCAATCCCTTAAATGCAGAATACAATGGTTACAATCTTCATATATCAGGAAATAACTGTTTTAGGTGTAGGATTGTACTTGTAATTCCAGGTTTTGCCAACTAGAAGCACTCTCATAGAGTCATACAGTAGGGAAAAGGCCCTTCAGCCGATCCAGTCTGCACCAACAAAACTACACTAGTCCCACTTTCCAGGTCTTGAATGTTGAACATTTCAGTTGCTCATCCACATACTTTATAAATGTTGTGAGTTTCCCACCTTTACTACCTTTCCAGGCAGTAAATCCCAGACTCCTACTACCCTCTGGGTGAATAGGTTTTTCCTTAAATCCCCTCTAAACCTCCTTTTCCTCACCTTAAAATTATGCCCCCTCTTTATTGACCCCTCAACTAAGGTGAACAGCTGCTTCCAATCAACCCTGTCCATGCCGCTCATAACCTTATACACCTCAGCCTTCTCTGCTCTAAAGCAAACAACCCCAGCCCATCCAGCCTCTCTTCATAGCTCAAATGCTCCATCCCAGGCAACATCCTGGTGAATCTCCTCGGCACCCCCTCCAGTGCAATCACATCCGTCCTATAGTGGGGCGAGCAGGACTTCACACGCTACTCCAGTTGTGGCCTCACCAAAGTGTTGTTCAGTTCCGACATAATCTCCCTGCTCTGATAAATTATGCCACGACTGAGAAAGGCAAGTGTCCCATAAGCCTTCTTATCCACCCTATTAACCTGCCCTGCTGCCTTCATGGATCTGTGGACAAGCACCCCAAGATCTCTCTGTTCCTGTGAGCTTCCTAGTGGCTGCCATTCATTGAGTAATCCCTTGTCGTGCTACTCCTTCCAAAGTACATCACCTTGCACTTTAAGAGTTAAATTCCACCTAATAATAATAATAATCACTTATTGTCACAAGTAGGCTTCAATGAAGTTACTGTGAAAAGCCCCTAGTCGCCACATTCTGGTGCCTGTTCGGGGATGCTGGGACGCGAATTGAACCCGCGCAGCTGCCTTGTTCTGAGCCAGCTATTTAGCCCAGTGTGCTAAACCAGCCCCTTACCTGCCACTGATCTGCCCATCTGACCAACCTGCTTAGATCTTCCTGCAGCCTGAAGCCTTCTTCACTACTCACCCTGCCAATCTTCGCCTTATCTGCAAACTTAATTATCATCTCCTCCACATTCTCATCTATATTGTTTATATATATCACAAACAATAGGGGGCCCAGCACTGATCCCTGTGGTACATCACTGACCCCGGCCTCCAGTCACACAAACGGCCTTCTAACCTCACCCTCTATCGCCTATCACTAAACCAGTTTGGATGCAAATTGCCACGTTACCCTGGATCCCATGTGCTTATACCTTCTTTTTTTTTTAATTGATGTTTTTTATCGGGTTTTTGAACAAAGTATATTTACAATTATTTACACAGAATAAAATTTATATTAATATATATAGAAGAGAAGAAAACTAAAGAAAAAAAAACTGGTACGATATTGTGCAATAGCTCAACAACAGCAACTCTGTAGAGTTAGCAATATTATTTTTAACACAGA
The DNA here is from genome assembly GCF_902713615.1 of Scyliorhinus canicula. Taxonomy (NCBI): domain Eukaryota; kingdom Metazoa; phylum Chordata; class Chondrichthyes; order Carcharhiniformes; family Scyliorhinidae; genus Scyliorhinus; species Scyliorhinus canicula. Next base: position 124,670,988 of record NC_052163.1, on the reverse strand, counting down.
AGTAGGCACCTGTTTGTAGGGTGGGGGAAACTGGGGAGGTACATATACATTTGGGTGCCGGAGAAACAATTACATTGGTTATATCCAATACAGAGAGGGCAATACGGGAATGGATCTGGTGTTGGTGGTGTCGCTTGCTTCTCCCGGACGGTTTTCGCTGCCGTTGTCGTCTCGCGTTCACCTCCGTTTCGGCTGTTTGTCCCATCTTTAGCCCGTATTTTCCTTGCTCTCTGTCACTGTATTTGCCAAGTTTGTTATCGTTTCCCATGCCCTCCTTCCGGCTATCATTCCCTTGCCTCCCCCCCCCCCCCCCTCTCTAATTCCCCTCTATTGTTCCCTGGCTCCTCCTTCTTCCCTCTTTCCCCCTTCCCTCCTCCCCTTCTCCTGTGGGTTACTTTTCTTTTCTGTTAGGTTCAGCTGTCCACCCCCCCCCCCCCCCCCCCCCCCCTCCCCCCGGTCTATCCCTCCCTCGCACGCCTTGGCTACTTTCTCCTGATTCTTGGCCACCTGGCTATTCTTCTGCGTGTTCGTTGGCCACAAACAGGTCCCGGAACAGTTGGGTGAACGGCTCCCACGTTCTGTGGAAGCCGTTGTCTGACCCTCGGATGACGAATTTGATTTTCTCCATTTGGAGAGATTCTGAAAGGTCTGTAGTGCTGCCGACCGCCAACCCAACAGGATTCTACGCCATGTTTATACCTTTTTTATCAGGTTCCCATGTGTACCCTTGCCAAAGTCTTTGCTGAAATCCATATAAACTCATGTAGATAAATGTGAAAATATTCCATTTAATCCCACTACAAATCAAAAAACAAGAGAAACTAAGACTCCCTCGTGTATCCAGTTGCTAGACTCCCAGCCCGATGAGTGTAGATCCAACTTTCCTGTTGAACTTGACCAGCCGCAAAGATTTTCATTTATACTTGGCTCGCAGGCTAAATTTCATTTCATTTCAAGAAAGGTGAAAAGCTGTACTGTGCAGTCGAACAGGCCTTCGCCATCAACCATTCGTGGTCATTGTAGAGACGTCACAGGCCCAGTAGTGTCTGGCCTCTCCGTTGGAGGAAAGGTTAGTGAACAATCAGACAAGGGCAACGCATCCAGCACCAGCCAAATTACCAGAGGGAGGCGCAGATCTGAGGGCAAGATCTTCCGAGGAACGAGTGTAAGGAAATTCAAGGTCTTACTCATTGAGGCCCGACCAGTGTTCCTATCCTCCCGTTTCCATTCTGCAGGGCGAAGAGAGATTTCGGCAAAGAAAGAAAAATAATTGCAAAAATAAATTTTTTTAACACAAAAATCAACTCTGTACAATGGATGTTTCCTCAATTTCCCTGCGAGGTCTAAACAGTTGGAAATTAAGATGCAGAATGCAGTTAGGAGTTCTGAAAGCATATATTATTCAGATGCCTTCTATAGACATGGGGTTTGTTGCGAAAAGATAAATGTGATTTGTTTTGAATTGAGTTAAATATTTGTGTAGCAGAACTTTCTGACCTCAAATATTTTAACAACCGGATGCTTGCTCACAACCGATTAACAGCTCAGGGACGCTATTTATTTTGTGGTCTGATCTGTACCTTGACATATTCTATTCCCAGCAAGTATTTCTGTTGGCTGTCAAACTGGTTTTGACTGGCTCTTATCCAGTTGCGAAGAAATAATAGTCACTTATTGACTGGCATTTAAACATTGAGGTGCCAATGGAGCGCAGTATGTTTTGAATATAATAACTTGCTTGTCAGTCTCACCTGCTTTTAATTGAATCTTCGGATAGGAAGCTTGCACATTGCTTTGACACACATCAGTCCAATTCTCTTGCAACTTCAATGTTAATTCACTGCTAATTGTACCCAGTTAAATAATTAGCAGTAAAACTGTTTCATTAGTTGACTAAATGCAGGCAATTGCTCAGTCTGTACTTGCTTGCTCAGTTCTATCACCAGAAAATAAACTCCGTGAGTAAAATGGTGTGAGATTTTGAAACCATTAGTTGTCCATTCACACATTCAGGTGTGGATTGCTGCCTCTACTACAATTTACTTGGGTTTCTCTCCTTCCCTTGAGAGATGGTGCCAGCCATGGTGCTCTGGGGAGTGCTGACTGAAAACAGAATGTTAACAGAAAAAGAGGAATGCGAGTTACTAATACTGGCAAATTTCATGGTAGATGACTGGACTCAAGGTGTCTTTCCAACCAGGGAAAGGACCAGTTACCACACAAATAAATTCACTTCTATATAATCCCCTCACATCAAAGGAGACGCACTGCTGTCACTGTGAATCGATGAGGAGACCAATGATAGGAGTGCAGCTCACCTGGATCATACTGCTCAATGACCTTGACTACAATGTGACCCCGATTTCAAAAAGCGACCCAAGGTCCCATTGTTGCCCGATTTCGCGATAACCTCGGAAGATGTATGAAAAACGGAAAATGTTGGGTAAACTGCAATTCTGCAGAAGGGTCATATGGTTAGCACTGTTGCTTCACAGCGTCAGGGTCCCAGGTTCGATTCCCGGCTTGGGTCACTGTCTGTGCGGAGTCTGCGCGTTCTCCCCGTGTCTGCGTGGGTTTCCTCCGGGTGCTCCGGTTTCCTCCCACAAGTCCCGAAAGGCATGCTGTTAGGTGAATTGGACATTCTGAATTCTCCCTCTGTGTACCCGAACAGGCGCCGGAATGTGGCGACTGGGGGATTTTCACAGTAACTTCATTGCAGTGTTAATGCAAGCCTATTTGTGACAATAATAAAGATTATTATTATTTTGGACTTGAAACTCTAACTCTGTTTCTCTCTCCACAGATGCTGAGTTTATCCAGCATTTTGTTTTTATTTGAGATTTTCAGAATCTGCAGTATTTTGCTTTTATCAGAAGGTGTCTATTAACGTATATATAATTAATTACAGGTACAATTATGTCACATACATTAACTATGGAAAGAAAAACTTTAATGAACCAAATAGCCTCCTTCTGGATGCTCTGAAGGTTTTACAGTCAGTGAAGTGCTTTTTACATATGGTCAGCTGTAATACAGAAAACATCATTAAAATATGTAAATTATATTTTCATTGTCGATTAACAAAGTTGCATATTAATTATTGACACATTACATGCATCTGTATGTGTATAATTATGTGCATAAATTCTCATTTTGTATTATGCATTTAGATATAAATGGCATTTAATTATATTTGTTATAACTTCTGTGTGCAGACAGTTTTATTGTGTGCGTGTGTTTGTGTGCATTCAATGGACCATCAGTCAAACATTCAATGAAGCAACGCAAACATCACTTTGATCAGCATAGAATCCCTACAGTGCAGAAGGAGGCCATTCGGCCCATCGAGTCTGCACCGACCCTCTGAAAGAGCACCCTACCCAGGGCTACTCCCCTGTTACCCTACCTAACCTTAAATCAAGGTATATGTAACAATTTAGAATGTCCAGTCCACCTAACCAGCACATCTTTGGGCTGTGGGAGGGAACTGGAGCACCCGGAGGAAACCCACGCAGACACGGGGAGAACGTGCAAACTCCACACAGGCAGTCCCCCAAGATCGGAATTGAACCCGGGTGCTGTGAGGCAGCAGTGCTAACCATCGTGCCGCCCTCGTTGTATACTTTGCTGCATACGTGTAAGACATTGGAGGTCAGGACAAACAGCCACACACCCACATGGTAGCACAGTGGTTAGCACTGTTGCTTCACAGCACCAGGGACCGGGATTCAATTCCCGGTTTGGGTCACTGTCTTTGCGAAGTGTGCAAGTTCTCCCTGTATCTCTGTGGGTTTCCTCCGGGCGCTCCGGTTTCCTCCCACAAGTCCCGAAAGGCGTGCTTGTTCGGTGAATTGGACAATCTGAATTCTCCTTCACTGTACTCGAACAGACGCTGGAATGTGGCGACTAGGGGATTTTCACAGCAACTTCATTGCAGTGTTAATGTAAGCCTACTTGTAACACTAATAAAGGTTATTATTATTTTCATGTACTGGGGGCATATACATTACACACTATGTGCCATATTTCAAAGTGTTGCACTTTGTTATACATGCAAAATGACCATTAATAAAAGAAAAAGAAAGCGTTAATGGAGCTGTAACTAACATTTATAAATTACAGGAGAGGCAGTGCTGTAATGGTGGTGTCAGTGGAGCAGTAATCCAGAGATCTAGTGTAATGCTCTGGTGTCCTGCTTCAAAACTGACCAAGGCTATTGGCGGAATTCAAATTCAGCAAACACTAATGTGATTGCTGTCCTGGGTTCATGGACTCCGTCACTGCCTCCGTGACTGGACGCAAACCGATCCGGTACTTGCCAAGGTGCGACATCAGGTGCTATAGGATGGGCAGCATCGACAGCTACCAGGGGAGTTGAAGGCCTTTACCGCAAACGTGTGGGAGCTGACCATGGAGGACGGCAACCGCCTGTGAGGCACCAGGGTTGTCGTCCTGGAGAAGGGACAGGCTGTCGGCACCTTCACAACCGACATCCTAGAATGTCCAAAATGAAGATGCTGGCGAGAAGCTACATCTGGTGGCCGGGTCTGGACAGGGATATTGAGATGTTGGCCCAACCGTGCTCCACCGGTCAAGAGAACCGGCAGCTCCCCCCCCCCCCCCTCCCCCTCAGCGACACTCCTACACCCTTGAGAGAGGCCAAGGCTGCCTTGGGCCTGTGTACATGCCATCTCGACGGTCCCTTCTTGGTTCAATGTTTCTCATCCCGGTGGACGCCCACTCAAAGTGACTCGAGGTCCAAAAGGTGACATTGATCATTTGCCGGGTGACCATCGAGCGATTGCGCATTCCTTTTTCCACCCACGGAATCCCTGAGGTGCCAGTGACCGATAAGGAGGCCTGTGTCACGAGTAAAGAGTTTACGGCTTTTGAGAAGAGCAACGGGATCTGCCATGTCGACGCCAGCCCACACCTTCCGGCATTGAATAGTTCGTCAGAGAGAGACATGCAGACGGTTAAACGGGGTCTCGGCAGGATCAGCCTGCATGCAGTAACTGGGTGGACCCCGCGGAGATGTTAATGGGTCATCGGCTTCGTACACAATTGAGTTTGACTCTACTGGACATCAACGCGAATGTGCGGCGAAACATTGCAGGGGTGTTGCCCAGTTTGACACTTCGAGTCTGATGACGTGATGTTCATTCATAACTTCTACAATATTTATTTTATTAAGGGGCAATTTAGCGTGGCCAATTCATCTACGCTTGGACATGGGGAAAATGTGCAAACTTGAACCCGGGTCCTCAGCGCTGTGAGGCAGCAGTGCTAACCACTGCAACTCTGTGCCTCCCTGTGGACTAAAATTATAATAATTCTTTGACTTGAGGGCAGCACGTGGCGCAGTGGGTCAGCCCTTCGGGCGGCACGGTGACGCAATGGTTAGCACTGCTGCCTCACGGCGCAGAGGTCCCAGGTTCGATTCCAGCTCTGGGTCACTGTCGTGTGGAGTTTGCACATTCTCCCCGTGTCTGCGTGGGTTTCTCCCCCACAACCCAAAGATGTGCAGGTTAGGAGGATTGCCACGCTAAATTGCCCCTTAATTGGAAAAAAATGAATTGGGTACTCTAAATTTATTTGAAAAAACTATACTTTGACTCATTCAGGACTTTGTGAATTTAAAAATATTAAAGGTTGTGTTGACCTGAATTTCACAATCAGTGGCAAAATAATGGTCCCTGACCTCAAAGAAAGCAATGAACAAATATTTAGCAATCTTTGTGGCTTAGTTTTCCCTATTCGCTACCTAGGTTGAAGGAGGCCTTCCTCTAAATTGACCTCTAATTTGAGTTCTGAAATTCTTTTTAAAAAATAAGTTCAGAGTACCCAATTAGTTTTTTCCAATTAAGCGAGGAAAATCCACCTACCTTGCACATCGTTTTGGGGTTGTGGGGTGAGACCCACGCAGACATGGTTGGGGTTGTGGGGTGAGACCCACGCAGACACGGGGAGAATGTGCCAACTCCACACGGACAGTTACCCGGGGCCGAGATTGAACCGGGTCCTCGGCGGCGTGGGACGGCAGTGCTAACCATTGCATCACCGTGCCGCTCGGAGATCTGAAAGTTGTAAGAGACAGTTTGGTTGAAGGAGACGGGGAACTTCTCAGTTTTGATGCGTAGGGACAGAACGAGTGTGATTGCGAAGTAAGAATAATAGATCCTTCAGTTAACCTGGCACATGGAGTGTAATAATCCACAGGAGGCAGGAGTCCCGTCACCACACCAATATTTATTGCCAATAACTATATACAAGAGCAGCTCCAACAGTGCTGCTAGCATTCCAGTCAACTTAAGACTGGATCACAAAGCCTACACAGGTGCTTATATGGGCCCCTTCAATGAGCTATCATTGAGGGAGCTCATACTCCAATTGGCCAACCAATAATGCTAATTGGAGGTCATTACATGGAGGATGAATGCAAACAAACAAAGAACAAAGAAAAGTACAGAACAGGAACAGATCCTTCAGCCCTCCAAGCATGTGCTGACCATGCTGCCCATCTAAACTAAAATCTTCTACACTTCCTGGGTCCGTATCCCACTATTCCCATCCTATTCATGTATTTGTCAAGATGCCCCTTAAATGTCTCGATTGTCCCTGCTTCCACCACCTCCTCCGACAGCGAGTTCCAGGCACCCACTACCCTCTGTGTAAAAAAACTTGCCTCGTACATCTCCTCTAAACCTTGACCCTCGCACCTTAAACCTATGCCCCTAGTAATTGACCCCTCTACCCTGGGGAAAAGCCTCTGACGATCCACTCTGTCTATGCCCCTCATAATTTTGTAGACCTCTATCAGGTTGCCTCTCAACCTCCTTTGTTCCAGTGAGAACAAACCGAGTTTATTCAACCTCTCCTCATAGCTAATGCCCTCCAAACCAGGCAACGTCCTGGTAAATCTCTTCTGCACCCTCTCTAAAGCCTCCACATCCTTCTGGTAGTGTGGCGACCAGAATTGAACACGATAAACCTGAATTGAACACTATGCACTTGAAATTTAGAAGGGAAAAATAATTCAGAGATGTGCTGTAGTCCACATTGGTTAGAGACACAAAAGAGTGCAATGGAGTGATCCAAAATAGTGCAGATGCTGGATATATGAAATAAAAACAGAAAATGCCAGGAATACTCAGCAGGTCGTCTAGGATATCAGAAGAGAAAAATATTAACATTTCCCATCAATGACGAGTTTGGAGCAAGTGAAACGGGCGAGGGAGAACAACAAAAGGGAGGTATGTGTGAAGGACGCAGCAGTAGATTAAATAAAAACAGATTTTGGGATAATGGGTCGAATAAAGCACATAGAAACATAGGAGCAGGAGTAGACTATTCAGCCCATCGAGCCTGGTCTATCATTCAATATGATCATGACTGATCATTGACTTCAATACCTTTCCCCTCCAAACTACCCCCATATCCCTTTACGTCAATGGTATTCATAAATCTATCTAACAAATTAGTTTCCACAGTTCCCTGGGGTAGAGAATTCCAAAGGTTCACAACCCTCTGTGTAAAAATAATTTCTCCTCATCTCATGCTAAGTGGCTTCCCCCATATTTTGAAATTGTGCCCCCTGGTTCTAGACTCCCGACCAAGGGAAACATCTAACCTGTCTATTCCTTTAAGCATTTTGAAGGTGTCAATGAGATCACCTCTCATTCTTTGAAGCTCCAGAGGAAAACAGGCCTGTTATTCCCAATTCCTTTTCGCAGGAAAGTCCTGCCACCCTGGGAACAAGTCTGTTGAACCTTTGTTGAACTCCCTTTATGGTAATAATATCCTTCCCACGATAAGGGACCAAAGCTATGCACAGTACTCAAGGTACCAAAGTTTCTATCCAATGAGCAGAGCTCCCTGCCCTCAGGTCCCCTTGTGATAAAGACCATCACATCAGTAATCTTCCTAATTGTTTGTTAACACTTGCATGTTATCTTTTAGTGACTTATTGCCAAGGATATCCAGGTTCCTTTGTACAACTACGCTTCCTCATCTCTTACCACTTAATGAATACCCTGCACACCACTCCCAAAGTGGATAACCTCACACTTTTCCACATTATATTCCACCTGCCACATTCCTGCCAACTCACTAGGTCTGTCCAAATCTTTTTTTTAAACATAAATTTAGAGTACCCAATATTGTTTTCCAATTAAGAGGCAATTTAGCGTGGCCAATCCACCTATCCTACACATCTTTTTGGGTTCTGGGGGCTGGAACCCACGCAGACACGGGGAGAATGTACAAACTGCACATGGACAGTGACCCGGAGCTGGGATCGAACCCGGGTCCTTGACGCCGTGAGGCAGCAGTGCTAACAATTGCCCCGCCGTGCTGCCCCCATCCAAATCTTCGTGAAGACACTTTGCATCTTGCCTCACAACACACATCCTGCCTAGCTTTGTGTCATCTGAGAACTTAGAAATATTACACACCCACATCACTGATATATATTGTGAACAGCTGGGGCTCATGTACTGATTCTTGCAGTAAGCCAAGAAGCAAAAGATGTGTCCAGATGAGGTGTGAATGGCTGGATAACAGCAGTCCAAATATGAAGTTAAGGAATAAAGGAAATGAACCGTTGTAATATGCCTTTAAGGGATAGTAGCATGTCATCACTAGAAGGAAAGTATGTCATGTGATCCAGTCTTTGTTTCACTTTTGCCTTGAGCACAGAACACGCACACAGCTCTGCCACTGATGCCTTCAAGCTTTCTATCTCTGTACTTAGTTGTAATAAATGAACCCACAACATATTTGCCCAATCTGTTCTGAGTGATTGCTGCCTTCACATGATTATAACTACACAACACAGTGACCACCAGTGGTCAAACATCCTAGCAGCAAGATTAAGCACGGGTGCAACATGGTGAACAGCCTTCAATCGTAAAACATGGCATGAAGTGATGCTTGACATTCTGGTCATGCTACAATGGAGCAGCTGTATTGGAGAGTATTGAAATCACTGTGTGGTGACCACACAGAAAAGCTTTAAAGACACAGCGCAGAGGTAATGCTCAAATAACGAGCTAGTAAGCAGAAAGTGTTGGCCTTTATCACAAAAGGATTTGAGAGCAGGGAGCTCTGCTCATTGGATAGAAACCTTGGTTCGTTCGCACCTTGGGTACTGTGCACAGCTTTGTTCCCCTTACCGTGGGAAGGATATTATTGCCATTGAGGAAGTTCAACAGCGGTTCAACAGACTTGTTCCCAGACTTGTGGTGAGGTTGCAACACGTCGCCTGTCGGTTCAGTGAGATGGCCAGTGCTTTGAGAGGACCAGCACCTGGTTAGATCAGTCAGGCAAGGCTAGTGACCAGGGCGTAGACCGAATCAAAAGCGAGCGAGAGAGAGTCAAACAAACAATACTATCATAAAAATCGGGCCAGGGTTGGTTGCGATCCAGTGTTGGAGCAGCCTCCGGAAGGCCGCTGCCCTAGACTCGACATGTATGCTCAAGCCGTCAGGAGTCGCGTCAATGCCAGATTCATCAGTCGCATTCATAAAACAGCCCCGAACGTCACCCAATCACGACGCAACGCCATCGTGGCTCTAAAGGCCAACCGCAACATCGTCATCAAACCAGCAGACAAAGGAGGGGCCACCGTCATATTGAACAGAACGGACTACTGCAAAGAACTGTACGGACAACTCAACAACCAGGAACACTACAGACAGTTACCCGCAGATCCGACCAAGGAACACACCCGCCAACTCAACAGACTGATCAAGACCTTGGATCCAGACCTTCAGAGCACTCTACGTGCTCTCATCCCACGTTGGAGTTCTCTACTGCCTCCCGAAAATACACAAGGCCAACACACCAGGCCGTCCTATCGTGTCAGGCAATGGGACCCTGCGTGAGAATCTCTCTGGCTACATCGAGGGCATCTTGAAACCCATCGTACAAGGAACGCCCTTCTGTTGCGACTCGACAGACTTCCTACAGAAACTCAGCACCCATGGACCAGTTGAACCAGGAACATTCCTCGTCACAATGGAAGTCTCGGTACTCTACACAAGCAGTCCCCATGACGGCGGCATTGCTGCAACAGCCTCAGTCCTCAACACCGACAACTGTCAATCTCCAGACGCAATTATGCAACTCATCCGCTTCATTCTAGATCACAACATCGTCACCTTCAACAACAAGTTCTTCATCCAGACGCACTGAACAGCCATGGGAACCAAATTCGCACTCAATATGCCAACATCTTCATGCACAAGTTTGAACAAGACCTCCTCACCGCACAGGACCTTCAAACGACGTTATACACCAGATACATTGATGACATTTTTTTCCTTTGGACCCACGGCGAAGAATCAGTGAAACGACTACACGATTACATCAATAACAAAGAACAAAGAAAAGTACAGCACAGGAACAGGCTCTTCGGCCCTCCAAGCCTATGCCGACCATGCTGCCCGTCTAAACTAAAATCTTCTACACTTCCTGGGTCCGTATCCCTCTATTCCCATCCTATTCATGTATTTGTCAACATGCCCCTTAAATGTCACTATCGTCCCAGCTTCCACCACCTCCTCCGGCAGCGAGTTCCAGGCACCCACTACCCACTGTGTAATAAACTTGCTTCGTACATCTCCTCTAAACCTTGCCCCTTGCACCTTAAACCTATGCCCCCTAGTAATTGACTCTCTATCCTGGGAAAACGCCTCTGACTATCCACTCTCTCTATGCCCCTCATAATTTTGTAGACCTCTATCAGGTCGCCCCTCAACCTCCGTTGTTCCAGCGAGAACAAACTGAGTTTATTCAACCGCTCCTCATAGCTAATGCCCTCCATACCAGGCAACATCCTGGTAAATCTCTTCTGCACCCTTTCTAAAGCCTCCACATCCTTCTGGTAATGTGGCGACCAGAATTGAACACTATACTCCAAGTGTGGCCTAACTAAGGTTCCATACAGCTGCAACATGACTTGCCAATTCTTATACTCAATGCCCCGGCCAATGAAGGCAAGCATGCCGTATGCCTTCTTGACTACCTTCTCCACCTGTGTTACCTCTTTCAGTGACCTGTGGACCTGTACACCTAGATCTCTCTGACTTTCAATACTCTTGAGGGTTCTACCATTCACTGTACATTCCCTACCTGCATTTGACCTTCCAAAATGCATTACCTCACATTTGTCCGGATTAAACTCCATCTGCCATTTCTCCGCCCAAGTCTCCAAATGATCTAAATCCTGCTGTATCCTCTGAGAGTCCTCATCGCTATCTGCAATTCCACCAACCTTTGTGTCGTCTGCAAACTTACTAATCAGACGAATTACATATTCCTCCAAATCATTTATATATACGACGAACAGCAAAGGTCCCAGCACTGATCCCTGCGGAACACCACTAGTCACAGCCCTCCAATTAGAAAAGCACCCTTCCATTGCTACTCTCTGCCTTCTATGACCTAGCCCGTTCTGTATTCATCTTGCCAGCTCACCCTGATCCCGTGTGACTTCACCTGTTGTACCATGTCTACCATGAGGGACCTTGCCAAAGGCCTTACTGAGGTCCATATAGACAACATTCACTGCCCTACCTGCATCAATCATCTTTGTGACCTCTTCGAAAAACTCTATCAAGTTAGTGAGACATGACCTCCCCTTCACAAAACCATGGTGCCTCTTGCTAATACATCCATTTGCTTCCAAATGATCCTGTCACGAAGAATTCTCTCCAGTAATTTCCCTAGCACTGACGTAAGGGTCACCGGCCTATAGTTACCTGGATTATCCTTGCTACTCTTCTTAAACAAAGGAACAACATTGGTTATTCTCCAGTCCTTGGGACATCACCTGAAGACAGTGAGGAGCCAAAGATTTCTGTCAAGGCCTCAGCAATTTCCATCCCAATAAGTTCCATCCCACCATCAGACTCATCATGGTCTACTCTTCAGAATCGGTTACATTCTTGGACACACTCATCTCCATCAAGGACGGTCACCTCAGCACTTCGCTTTACCGCAAGCCCACTGATAACCTCACAATGCTCCACTTCTCCAGCTTCCACCCTAAACACATTAAAGAAGCTATCCCTTATGGACAAGCCCTCCGTATACACAGGATCTGCTCAGACGAGGAGCGGCGTAACAGACATCCACAGACGCTGAAAGACGTCCTCGTATGAACAGGATATGGCGCTCGACTCATTGATCCACAGTTCCAACGCGCCACAGCAAAAAACCGCACCGACCTCCTCAGAAGACAAACACGGGACACAACCGACAGAGTACCCTTCGTCATCCAGTACTTCCCCGGAGTGGAGAAACTACGACATCTTCTTCGCAGATTTCAACACGTCATCGATGAAGATGAACATCTTGCCAAGGTCATCCCACACCCCCACTACTTGCCTTCAAACAACCGCGCAACCTCAAACAAACCATTGTTTGCAGAAAATTACCCAACCTTCAGAACAGCGACCACAACACCACACAACCCTGCCATAGCAATCTCTGCAAGACGGGCCAGATCATTGACATGGGTACCCCCATTACACATGAGAACACCGCCCGCCAGGTACGTGGTACATACACGTGCGACTCAGCCAACGTTGTCTACCTCATACGCTGCAAGAAAGGATGTCCCGAAGTGTGGTACATTGGCGAGACCATGCAGACGCTGCGACAACGGATGAACGTTCATTGCGCAACAATCGCCAGACAGGAATGTTCCCTTCCAGTCGGGGAACACCTCAGCAGTCAAGGGCATTCAACCTCTGATCTCCAGGTAAGCGTTCTCCAAGGCGGCCTTCAGGACGCACGACAACGCATAATCACCGAGCAGAAACTAATAGCCAAGTTCCGCACGCATGAGTGCGGCCTCAACCGGGACCTTGGATTCATGTCGCATTACATTCATCCCCCACCATCTGGCCTGGGCTTGCAAAGTCCTACTAACTGTCCTGGCTTGAAACATAGAACATAGAACAGTACAGCACAGAACAGGCCCTTCGGCCCTCGCTGTTGTGCCGAGCAATGATCACCCTACTCAAGCCTAACGTATCCACCCACACAATTCACACCTCTTTAACCTGGGGTTACCCCTATCTCTGGGATCTGTAAAGACTTAATTACCTGCAAATGCTCGCATTCAAAGCATTGTTTTGCATGTTTGACTTTGTCTATATATATGTTTCTGGAACATCCTCTTCATTCACCTGTGGAAGGAGCAGTGCTCCGAAAGCTAGTGTTTGAAACAAACCTATTGGACTTTAACCTGGTGTTGTAAGACTTCTTACTGCGATTATAATAGGCAGAGCTCTGGAAAAGTGCACAAAAGCAGCTACAGCAACACTCATCCCAGGTACGATAGGAAAAGAAAGGTCAAAGGGATATTGTCAGAATTTCCAGAAACTTCCCCAGTTTGGATTGGGATGCAGCTGACCTACTATCTGAATGCAAAATATTTAAATAATGTATGAGTCATGGCTTCTTGAAACAGGTGTTTTTGAACCAGACAAACAAGCCATAAAAAATTGCCTGGCAATTGGCAACGAAGGTCTGCACAGGCTGAATTGGGCAGGATAACAAAAGTGTTCAAGAATTCCTAAAAGATGTAGACCAGGATTTTTTTCAACTCTTCCCCCCCCCCCCCCCCCCCCCCCCCGCCCTCAGGATGTGGAGAACCATGTAAATCTCCATTGAGTTTGGCGGAACTATAACATCCCACTGGGCGGGAGGGGCCATAATATCCTGGCTACGGATTACATTGGAAGACTGGCTCAGATTCAGATTAAACATCCGTATTCATCGGCTAGAGTTTAAAAATTTTTTTTAGATTACCCAATTATTTTTTCCAATTAAGGGGCAATTTAGCATGGCCAATCCACCTACTCTGCACATTTTTGGGTTGTGGGGGCGAAACCCACGCAGACACGGGGAGAATGTGCAAACTCCACATGGACAGTGACCCAGAGCCGGGATCGAACCTGGGACCTCAGCGCCGTGAGGCGGTTGTGCTAACCACTAGGCCACCGTGCTGCCCTCTCATCGGCTAGAGTTGACGTCAATTAGACAACAGGACCCACTTTGTCAGCCGATGCAGAGAAAAAGGTGCGGGCTGTGATTCTTCAGATGTCGAGCTCACGGTCTGACTTGTTGAACTGGTCAGCATCCACTGCCTTGGAGGTGTTCCAGAAAGATCTGCTGGACAAACCCAAAACGAGTAGCATTGAAGAACTACTCAAGGTGAAAGAAGTGCTTCTCGCTGGTCGATGAAGCTTACAGGTCCTCTGCCCAACCCCAATTGTTGACGCACTCATGAGAACACCCAAACCTAGCAAGACATGGAGAAGGAATGGCCTCCAGCATGCAGGAAGGAAATGTTTCCAGAAATCCTGCAAGGCATGTGACAGAAAAGGCCATTGACAGCAGCAATGTATTGAGCAAAGACATACACTGACCCTAACAGACTGTACACAATGGGTACATTCAAGCAAGAAGAATGACGACCCATCCCACATCCCTTCAGATACATACACGTGATGTGATTGGCAAACTAGGAAATTATGGTGTGTCCGATGAGACGAAGAATGATTAACACATGTTTCACACCGTCAATCTTGTGCAAAACATAAATACCTTCATGCTTTCCTACCCATCCTCGATCTAAAATCGCATCTGATTTCATTCACACGGCACTGACTTAATTGTCATCATTGACTATTTTACTAAGTCCCTCTTTATTCGACAATTATACAATACAGGCACAACTGTGATGCACACTCTTTTTTTTAATAAATATTTTTTATTCAGTTTTCATGTTTTATATTGAACAAATTACAAATTGTTAGGGTGAGAGAAAAAAAAAGGACATGCAAAAATTAACATATATATTTACAGGCAAGCATCTTCGTAATAATAACTGTGGCCTCCCCCCTTTAGCCAGCATACATATTTTACATTCCCCAATATGGCCGAGGCACATGTTTATAGGCATTTATTTAGTTTGGTTTTGGGCCTTAGCTAGCAATCAAACCCCCATAACGAACCCGTAGCCCCCCCCCCCCCCCCCCCCCCCCCGGCTACCTTCCCCCGATTCCCGTCCATTTTTCCCTGATTCTTGGCCACCCGACTATTCTTCCTCTTGTACGTTGGCCACAAACAGGTCCCGGAACAGTTGCATGAATGGCTCCCACGTTCTGTGGAAGCCGTCTGACCCTCGGATGGCGAATTTGATTTTCTCCATTTGGAGAGATTCCGAGAGGTCAGACAGCCAGTCTGCAGCTCTGGGCGGTGCTGCTGACCGCCAGCCAAACAGGATTCTACAGCGGGCGATCAGGGAGGCAAAGGCAAGGGCGTCCGCCCTCCTCCCCAGGAATAGAAGCTGGTCTGAAACCCCGAAGACCGCTACTATCGGGCATGGCTCCACCCTCACCCCCACCACTTTGGACATAGCCTCGAAGAAGGCTGTCCAGTACTCCACAAGTCTGGGGCAAGACCAGAACATGTGGGCGTGGTTGGCCGGGCCTCTTTGGCACCGTTCACATCTGTCCTCCACCTCCGGGAAGAACCTACTGTGATGCACACTCTTAAGCTTTATTTTCAGTTTATTTTGTGTGCCGAGAGAGATCATTCCAGATAACAGTGCACAATTTATTGGTAAGCCATTTTACGATGCAGGTGAGAAATGGAATATCGATCACACTACTTCTTCTTCTCATTACTCTAGATTTAATAGCCTAGCTGAATGAAGTATTTTCATGATGAAATCCCTAATTCTCAAATGTAGACAGGCCAAGCAAGATTTAGACGTTGAAATGTTCCATCTGAGAGCGACACATTAAAGTGGAACTTTTCTATCACCATCAAAGGTCATGTTTGGCAGACCGGTGTGCACCAGTTTACATACTCTTACCCATTCTACCATCTCAGAAACTAGACAGCAACCTTTAAAACTCGGGGTGGCACTGTGGCACTGTGATTAGCACTGCTGCCTCACGGTGCCGAGGACCCAGGTTCAATCTGTTGAGATAACACATTTGCATTCAGGATCCCACAGAAGGTAGATGGCAACCAGCTGAGGTGACCAGGATTTGTTCAGAACCAAGGTCTTGTGAGGCCATCACACACAAAGGCACAACAATGAGGTGTAACCGAGGATATATCAGATTCATTCCGGCTTCCATGCAGTCCTACTGTATCTAAGGCATTATTCCAAATGCAACCAGAGACAACATCCAAGAATAATAACCCCACAGTTAGCGAGCAATTAAAGAAACAAGATTACCATTACAAAATCTGTGCATACCAGTAAATGGCCTCTTATGCTATGGACGCACATAGATTCACCAGTCTGTACCGTTCTGTAATGGTAGCTAAACTTCAACATGCATTGTAAAACATACTTCTTTGGGAAGGGGAAACCGTATCTTTTAGAAAGAATGGGAAGTGTATCGTGTGATCCAGTCTTAGTTACACTTTTGCTTTTGAGCAAAGGACACACATACACACACAGCTCTTCTGCTAATGTCTTAAAGTTTTCTATCCATGTGTATCTGTTCCCATGTGCCTAGTCTTAACATGCAAACCCACAACATGTTTACCGAATCTCTTACGAATGATTGGTGCCTTGATATCATTAAAGCAACAATGACACAAACCAGCAAGAAAATGGAGACAGAGCTTATGATCCAAAGAGATTGAACTCAGTGTTGAGATTAGAAGGCAAAAGAGAGAGGGGCAGCACGGTGGCGCAGTGAGGTCCCAGGTTCGATCCTGGCTCTGGGTCACTGTCTGCGTGGAGTTTGCACATTCTCCCCGTGTTTGCTTGGGTTTCGCCCCCACAACCGAAAGATATGCAGGGTAGGTGCATTGAACACGCTAAACTGCCCCTTAATTGGAAAAAAATGAATTGGGTACACTAAATTTATAAAAGAAAAGGCAAAAGAGTGAGTTTGGAGGTAAAATCAGATTCCCCTGGCTTGTTTCAATACAACCCCACCCCCCTCCGCCATAAGACCACTGCCCCTCATTGTTCAATTATTCTCCCACTGAGCACTGACCTCTGTCATCCTATTAACACATGCTGCCAGCCTATCTTTACCACCGTTAACATTCTTCAGTCCCTAATGACGCCATTAACAGCCCCTTTGTCTCGTGACCATAACATGTCAATCTCTCCTTAGCTTCAACCTATCATTGACTACCGTAGCACAGTGGTTAGCACTGTTCTTTTACAACGCCAGGGTCCCAGGTTCAATTCCGTCTTGGGTCACTGTCTGTGCGGAATGTGCAAAGACATTCTGAATTCTCCCTCTGTGTACCCGAACAGGCGCCGGAATGTGGCGACGAGGGGCTTTTCACAGTAACTTCATTGCGGTGTTAATGCAAGCCTACTTGTGACACTAAAGATTATTATTATTAAACACTAACTTTGTTTCTCTCTCCACAGATGCTGTCAGCATATCCAGATATTTCGGATTTCCGCATTGTTTTGCTTTTATTTGAGAAGTTGGAGGAATGGGGGTCAGAAAATGGTTACTTCTCGGAGGCCCACCCCCCCACTGAAAATGATAATTCCCCAAGGAGGCCTGGATAAGGCTTTCATAGAATTTACAGTGCAGAAGGAGGCCATTCAGCCCATCGAGTCTGCACCGGCTCTTGGAAAGAGCACCCTACCAAAGCCCACACCATTACTCTATCCCCATAACCCAGTAACCCCACCCAACACTAAGGGCAATTTTGGACACTAAGGGCAATTTATCATGGCCAATCCACCTAACCTGCACATCTTTGGACTGTGGGAGGAAACCGGAGCACCCGGAGGAAACCCATGCACACACGGGGAGGATGTGCAGACTCCACACAGACAGTGACCCAAGCCGGGAATCGAACCTGGGACCCTGGAGCTGTGAAGCAATTGTGCTAACCACTATGCTACCCTTTTTTAAAAATAAATTTTTAGTGCCCAATTCATTTTTTCCAATTAAGGGGCAATTTAGCGTGGCCAATCCACCTACTCTGCACATCTTTGGGTTGTGGGGGCGAATGTGCAAACTCCACACGGGCAGTGACCCAGAGCCGGGATCGAACCTGGGACCTTGGCGCCGTGAGGCAACAGGGCTAACCCACTGCGCCACCGTGCTGCCCCCCACTATGCTACCCTGCTGCTTTGCTGCATAGCGACAGTATTACATTATTGTACACCATTAAAAAGAAAACTATTTTGAATGCAGCCCACTTAGATCTGATCTTGATACATTCCCAATCTCACCCACATAAACCCCTGGCTTACATCTTGGGGACAGAATTAATCAATGCAATCTCTTGTAATTGTTCAACTGCACGTTACAGGGAAAATGCTAAGCAGGGGGGTGGGGGCGGGGAATGAAGATGACCATAAGTCTGAACCAAACTGAGCCAACTGAAGCTAATTGAAGGCCATTGAAGTGGAATTGCTTCCAGCAAAAATAATCAGGAGAATGTCCACAAAATCAAAACACACCAGTATTCCTATCTGCTGGGAGAAACTGCCGTGAATGACCCCTTTGTTTCTGACCCTGAATACCATCTCTCTCTCTCCAGTGTGTGAAAGTTCCTGGAGCTGTAATTCCTCCATTTTGGCCAAGTTTCAATACTGTTAGGGATAAAAGGGACCTTTGAAACATGAAGACCAAATATGTAAGTTCTTGAAATTGATTTTATTTCGGGGCTGGTGGGGGAGGGTGGGGTTGAGTAGTAATATATTTAACCCTTTGATAACTGGAGAATTCTATCTCATATTTATTTCAATACTTCACATTGTTTTTGCCCGCTGGCTGGAGTGCGCTCCGTGGAACCAGCCCGACTTCCCGTCTCACCCAACCCATATTTAATGCGAGTCTAGCCACTTAAGGCCATGGGTTTGTAAACCCCAACTGGTTGATTTTCCAGCAGATCGTGGGGAGTCATAAGGCTTTTTTTTTTTGGAGTGTTGGGATTGAACTCTCACCGGGACAGAGAATGCTGCCCAATCTTGTTAACTGAGTCCAAGTCAATGCTACAGGTGGGGGTCAGTGGGCAAACAGTGTAGTGGATGGAAGTCTCACCCCTTCTTCCCCCACACCCCTCCCCTCAGAGGTGCCTATCAATCAAGAGAAGCAGGGGTTTGGGATGTAAGGGCAAGATGTCAGATAGCCTGAGCCAGAGTGTAAACATGCTCTGTGAATGTGGAGGGAATCAAAGCTGAACCCGATCTTGGTGTCAGCCATGGATGCTTTTTCAGGGGAACCTGGATGAACACATGAAAGAAAGGAATAGGTTATCCCAGTAAGGTTGGGTGAAGAGTGGTGGGTGGAGGGTGGTGCAGAGTTTGAACACTGGCATGAACCAGTTTGATTGACTGGATTCCATCTGTGCTCTGTATTCACTGTAATTCCATGGTATGTATGTGCATACATATGGATGGATGGTTCCAGGAGGAGACACTTAGTGATTTGGAATAAGAGCCTGCTTAATGTTTCTTTGCTGAACGCTTGCAGAGGCCAGTTGTATTGCCCCCAGCGTCGTCGCGACCCAAGTTATTGAAATAAGCATAACTACAGATCAAACCTGGTATCTCCTAATTTGCAAGGTTTAGCATTACACTGATACCTGAGGCAGTTACCCATTGAGTCACTGAAGAACAGCTGTCTTGGTGGTTCCTTTCCTCTTTTTCTTCATTAACTTACACTACTAGGCTTTCCACTGCTCTTTCCTCAGTTGAATGGATTTACTGAAGTTTCCACCCTAATTACTGCTGGAAAATATATCTGGGACTGGATTGTCAACATTTCTTCAGCCAAATCATCTTCTAATCACATTATCAAGGCTCATGCATGAATAATTGTGCAGGTAACATAAAGTACAACAGTTTGCATTAATATAGCTCCAGTAGCAGTGTAAAATATCCCAAGGTGTTTCATAAGAGCATATTCAGACCAAAGAAAAAATTACACTGAATCACAAAAGGAGATATTCAACCAGGTGACCAAAAGCTGGACCAAAGAAGTTTTAAGGAGCATCTCAGAGGAGGAGGGGTGTAGAATTTTAGGAACGGAATTCAGGGCATTGGCCCCAAGCAGTTTACAGCATCATCAACAGTGGATTGCAGGAAGCGAGGGAAACACAAGAGGCCACATTTTCAGGACCACAGCATTCTCAGACGTTTGGAGGGCTGTCAGACATTAGGGATGGGGAGAGGGGGAGGCCATTGGAGGGATTTGAATCCACGAGGATGAGAATCAAGACATGGGAGATACTTGTAAACGTACATATTTATGACCCGTGTGGAAAGGAAACAGAATCTGGTTGGAAACAAGTTATTCTTGAATTTCTTCAATTTTTCATTAAGGATATCCCCCCTTGGGACTGTAGAGCTTGAACTTAAACATGGTACCCGACCGGCGTCTATTTATCTAAAGTACCTCGATAGAGATACACCCCTCATAAACATCATGATTCTGAAATGAAAAGAAAATCGCTTATTGTCACGAGTAGGCTTCAATGAAGTTACTGTGAAAAGCCCCTAGTCGCCACATTCCGGCACCTGTTCGGGGAGGCTGGTCCTGTTGCATCCTGTTCCCGTGAAAGTAAATTGACTGCAAAATTCCTTGTAGAAACTACAAAGTTCTCTAAGTAAAATTGGATGTAAACCGTGAACAGATCCAACCACAATGAACCCATGCTTAAATTAACAAGGCACATGAGCATTCCTGTCTGAAACACCATTCACAATTGTGGGACGGTTTTCTGCCCAGCATTCCAGGAAGACAAGCCCAGGTATGTGAAGCTGTCATTAATTGGATTATCTTGCAGCTACAGCGGGGGATGTCTCGAGCGCATTGGCACAAACAGCAGTGACCAATCACCCGCACAAAGACATATTTAGTGCTCACTTTTGACAAGTGATGGCACAACTCTGTCACTGAATGACTTATGGTGGCTACATGACTTTAAATAGAATTTACCAATGCACCAAAAGATTGTGCATCAACAAAGTTACTTTCCTCCGTGGTCACTTGATCACTATTCTAATCACACCCATCAGATTTTCCACCCTAGATTATCTGCTCGCAGTATGCTAATCGGTGGTATTAAATTTGATGCTTAACAGAGGTACATTCTTATTCCCATTTTAGCAACTGAGCATGAGAATCACGAGCCTGTTTCTCCCAATAGTCAGCGCTGGTCCTCGATATTTTATTCATGCAAAATATTCAATCTAAATTGAATCTTATTCTGTTGGAAACGTTACTGATGTGCATGTTGAGGCCAGTCGACACAAAGACCTTTAACATGCGCAAGTTAAACTGCTCCATGTGCATCTCGAGATACCGGGTGATTAATTGCCACTCTTGTCCTACACATGCTGAAATAGTCCAAACCCCATCTGATAAGGCTGTGCTTTGGAGCAAGGGGATTTAAGAAACCTGGTTTCTCGAAAAGGAAGTGGTGAAAAGCTGTTGATTTCTCTATTGCAGCATGAGGTACTCGCCAACAGAGAGCAGGTTGTGCGACCGTTGCAAATAGACCGCTGCAATCAAAGGGTGAAAGAATATGGTCGTGAGATAAAGACAGGCCCTTCAACCCATTTGATCTGTTACCTTCAAAACACCAATCCCAATAAATTCCCATGTTCATACCCACTTGTTTCTTGGCAGTGCTGAAAACATAATCCAGTGGTCGCTCACTCTACTTGCAACAAAATATTTGAACAAGCAGAATCGGAGGGGAATTCTGCTCGTGTTCGGAAACCATTCATCATTTGACACCACCAAAAACAGACAAGCTGATCATGCATCTCATTTGCGGATTGCATCGCCCTACTGTGCTCCAATTGGCTGCCGCAAAATACAGCCACCACCTCAAAAGCAGTTCAGAAAGCAGCACCGTGCCACCATGTAAATGTTAATTCGGGCATCAGCAGGGCCTCAGTGGCAGCACTCACGTCAAGAGCCCAAAGGGTTCGCAGTTCAAGTCCCACACCGCAGGCTCGAGTTCAAAACCCGAAGCTGACACTCGGTGCCGCAGAGGGAGCGGTGCATGGTCGCGCGCGGTCAGGAGCGCCGTTCTTCAAATGAGATGCTGAATCGGAATCTCGACTGGCCCCTCAGGCAAGTGCAAAAGGAAATTTCCTCAGCACTGTGATGAAGAACTGGGGGGGGGGGGGGGGGGGCACGTGATGGCCAATATTCTGCCCATTCAACCTCACTAACACCAATTATCTGGTCATGATCACATTGTGGGAGCTTGCTGTGCACAAATTGATTGCTGCATTTTCCACATTACAGCAACTACATGACCACATTACAACAGTGTCTACACTGCTTGGCTGTAAAGCGCTCGGGGACAAGGGGAGGTTGCAAAAACTGCTTCACAAATGCAAGTCTCCCCCCCCCCCCCCTTTCCTTCATGGGGGAAGGTGGAGTAGCTCCTCATTTGAAACCAATTTAACTTTAAATTGAACAGGCCTCCTCAGCGATGCCCGGTATTGATTTATTTGGCTTTCATTTCCAATACGTTTTCTTGTTTCACCTCTACACTCTAAAATCCACACCGTAACTCCCGGGGAGCAACCCAGACAACTTACACCACATGTAAAAAAAGATTTGCAGAGGAGGAGAAAGAAAAACACAACCACATCCGTCTTACAATTTAATCACATTTGCTTTTATTTGTAAGGCACCATAGATATTTCCTTACAACGCTAGCGAACTAATTTAATACACTTTTGTTTTATTTAAGACATAATAAATGTTTTTTTTTTAAACACCGCCACATTAATCTTCAACACAATTTGCATACATATTCATACAAACTGATACTGGTGCAAGTGCAGTATACAACCTTAACGGCACCAGTAGAAACAAATGGACTTTTAAAAGCAAAGTGTTTTAATATTTTTAAGTGATTCGAAGCTCTGAAGTCACAGCATCAGATGGATTAATTCAATAATTATAATTTTCTCTAATTCTGTTGTACGAGAGGTTATGCATTATGCAATGACATTCAGGAAGGTCTCTAAAGCATCATTTATCTCTGGGAGCCGTATTAACCCTTTGAGGACTGAGACAGCAGGAAAATAAATACATCAAAACCCTATTCAATAGAAACCAAGCCCGTTCACCGAAATAGGAACATTTAGCAATCTCCCGAATGCTTAAAAAAAAAAGTATTTAGATTTGGGTGTATTTTATCCTTTTTCTTAAAAAAAAAAAATTCGATCAGAGTTGATCATTAATAGGGTCCATTGTACAGCAAGTTGGCATTTGTAGTTCATCTAAAGAACACTGAAATTGAGCCATTTTGTAGAATTATGGAATTGGATTGGAAATTCAGCATTTGAATTTTATTTAAAAATAAATTTAGAGAACCCAATTATTTTGTTTTACCCAATTAAAGGGGAACTTTAGCGTGGCCAATCCACCTACCCTGCCCATCTTTGGGTTGCGAGGGGGTGACACCCATGCAGACACGGGGAGAATGTTCAAACGTCACACAGACGGTGACCCGCGGCCGGGATCAAACCCGGATCCTCGGCGCCGTGAGGCAGCAGGGCTAACCACTGCGCCACCGTGTGGAAAGTGCGTGCGAGAGTGACAAAACACTTTTTGTATTCAAGGGCTTAAGAATTACGCTTCGACACACAATGCCTTTATAAAACAACATTATTCCCATTACAATTCAGTACATTATTGGCCAATAATGAAGGTTTATGATATAACAATCTTCCTTTGTGCCTGGTCTAACCTGGGACTGCTACGCTGATCCTGCAGGTTCTATGCAGGTCGCTGGTAAGGATGAGATACAGCAACCCGCACACACGCAGACATTTTCTTTTGCACTAACTGCAGATACCGACACGATTATGCATCATGCTTGGGTGTGAGGGGCAGGAGGGGGGGGGGGGGGGGGGGGGGGGGGGCAGGCACCCAAGTGCATGCTACATGTACAATTCCCTTCATTCATAAAAATCAAGTTAAGAAAAAAAAGCGACCACTTATTTATGTTTCGTCTTAAAACATAGTCACAATGACAATTCACGACCACCACTGTATTTATGGGTGGCTAATTAATTGAGGTGAAATTCTTTTTGAACAAAAACAAAAACTATTTGAATGTCTCATGGGCATTGCTGACTATGGCCAGGTTATAGCAAGTGAATCCAACTTCAGATCTGGTATAATTGAATGAAACCCGGCATAATGTGGGGAACTGGGTTGTTATAGAACTTCTATACCAGTTGCGATGAGAACAACCACACATGTTGGAAATATGGAGCTTGTCTGCAGCAGGTGCACAGAGGAGGGGCAAGGTTTATGCTTTGGAGGGGGGGTGGGGGGGAAAGAGTCAAGACTCGTCATCAAAATGATGTTGGGGTAATGTTCGTCTGTCCATTATTTCAACTGCTGGTCAACCCAGCTGTATGTCACTATGATTTTGTGTGTTTACTTCAGCTGTAGAGATGCATTTTTTTCACTGTGTTTTTTTAATATATCAACTGTGAGAAAGGCAGCGCTGGCCAAAAGCTACAAGTGAATTATTTTTGTTTGAGTTTTACACATAGGAGTTCTTAAAGATTCATGTTTAATTGAAATGGCAAAGAGAAAACAGGAGCCTCAGTGAACTATGGTTCAATTTATCTAAAAAGCAGAAAGCAAGCCTCAATGCAGATAAATTCCCCTCTCCGTGATTAATTTTTGTCTCCATTTAATTTCTGTGATTGCATTTGCCAAGAGTTACTCCAGCAGCCAGAGCACTTGCGGTATTGTTTGTTCAGGCCAACTGACCAAAACCCTTCTTCCAGTGATGAATTCAGGGGCAGTCAATGCCACTGGAGATCCCCCCCCCCCCCCCCCCCCCTGTGTGAGCCACCTCCCCCAGTCTGATATTCACACAGTGGGGCAGGTTTCCACTCAGGACCAAGCTCTCGGCCTCCAGGAGTTACCTCAAAGAGCACGGATTTCAATCCTGCTGCTTCAAGCAGCACGCTGATTTGTGTCTATGCCAGTGAAAGGCAATGCACCTAATAAAATAACGGGAAATAGGTGACGTTTCACTTGGGAGCAAAAAAAGCCTCAACTACATGACTTGCCTCTAGTTTTAGGAGGTGCAAAAATAATGCCGGCCTTACTAAGTGAGGATATATGGCGGCTCAAGTAGTTTGGGAATACGGGAGGAAGGTTCCCAATATTCAAGGGCTCCCTCAAGGGCACATGTTGGTCTGAAGGTAATCCACGTTTGGCTGTTCAGCAGTTGAATAGATCAGAGATATACTAGCATCCTGCTCTCCCACCCTTTGAATTTGGGGGAAAAAAAAGTAACATGGAATCCAGTCAGCCCCAGGTCAGATGCATATTACGGCTGTTGGTATGGCAACGCATGCGCATTCCATGCGCACATGCAAACATCATGCAAAGTAAACCGGTGCCGGGTTAAATCATCGGGGCAAGCAGTGGATTTTGTTTCCACCCAAAGCAACTGGCTTTGGGCTCGAGGGGGGACGCAAAGGAAATGCATTTCTCCCCGGTACCGGGTCACCAAGTAGCTGAACGCCCATCGGATTGGAGCAATACTGCCGCTTGCGCACGGAGATGGAAAATGGGTACGCTTGCCCCCTTCCCCCTACCAAAACCCCCACGCCTCAAGAGTGGAGATGCCTCCTCCTTTAACGTGCTGGAGCGTCAGATCATGAATTTGCCTACCACCCGTCATTTCGAGTCAGTGAAAAGCAGAAACTGCTTTGCACGAACACACTTCAACTGTCGCAAACAAACAAAACGGAATGGAAACAGCCAGTTCCCCATTAAGAGTTTAGTTTCACTTTGAACTTCACTGGTCGAGTCATTTTATGACCGAACACTTACAGATGCTCCGTAGCAAGTAACCAGCTTTGGACCATTTCCTGCCAAACGCATAATTCAGCTGTACGTCGGGGAGATGGGAGTGGGGGCAGTTTCAATCAAGTAAATTTCATCTGGCAAATCAGAGGGAGGTGGCGAGGGCCAGCCACAAGCAGCAGCAAGGAAACTGGTTTTAAATCATTAAGCAAATAGAAAAATTGAAGATACTTGCAGTGGTCTAATGTTTAAAGCTGTAGTATATATAGATATATCGTAGCACAACTCGGATTTCAATGAAGTTCTCATTTGGAAATCCATCAACAGCCACATGAAATCCTAAATGTTACACATGCAAAACCGCAGTGTGGCCCTGTTCACTGCTTCTGACACAAGCAAGGCCCAGCTAATCCACTGGAAAAGTGTGACCTGAATAAGGAAACGCTCTCAGTAACCAGAATATATATACACACACACACACGAGGATCAAAAAAAATATACCGTATTTATTCTAATATAGGCCACACTTAACACACAAAAGAACTCAATTTAGATTCAAATGGCGACCCCCCCCCCCCCCCGCCCACCAATAGAGCAGCCCAGGTTTGAGGATGACCCAAGTGTAATGAAATAAGGATCTTCCAAACTGCCTATTCTCAGATGACACATACACGAGGGAGGCTCTAATTAATGGCTGCTGGCTACAATAAATGGGGATCTGTGCTGTTTCCGCAGTTAAAGAATCTCACATACAAGAAGGTGGATGTTAAATAGCTGCAACATTGCGACTCGAAGGACTGGATTTTACTGGCCACCAGTGGGTTGTTTGGTCACCTGTAGTCCAATTAACTCTGAAGAGCCTGACCCTTCTGCCACTAATTTAATGTGCGGCAAAAGAACCGGCGCCCAATGGGCAGCCCAGCTGGTTAACGCTACAGGCTGCTGGCCAGTCAAAGGGGCGATGTGCCTCTTTCCAGATCGCCGGTGCCAATTCCTGCAAGCAACCTTGCCCCAATGAAATCCCGGATGCTCCTGAACACCACCCTCCTGGCCTACTTGCAGTACCAGCAGTGGCCTGCAATCCAGTTGGCGCTGCTGGTCCGCATCTGACCAGCCAGAAACTCAACGAGGCAACACTTTGCCTTGGGAGACGGACAAGAGGTCCCGCCTCACGGTAATTAGAGATCTGTCACCTGAAAAACTGAAGTGGGGCGAGCTGGCCAAAACAAAAGCGGGGAGCTTGCCCTCAGGGCATAATCCAACTCCATGTTGCTGGACTGCGTCAAAAGCAAAGTACTGAAGATGCTGTAAATCTGAAACAAAAAGAAAAAGGCTGCAAATACTCTGCAGGCCAGGCTTGATGACCCTTCATCAGGCGCAGGACTGTGTGGTGTGTGCATGATTGAAGGGGGGGGGAGGAGGTGGAGGGGGGGGGGCATGCAGAGATTCTGCTCCATTAGTTGCCAAAAGTATCCATTCCCCAGTAAGAATGCTCAAATTCATAGGCCGAGGGACACAACTCTAGCCTGATCCCAGCAGGATAAAAGATTCATGACAAATAGGTCCTCGCTTACAAATAATCCTGAAAACGTATCTTAAGCAACATTGTTGCATCTATTTCTGGCCAATCACCTTTCTCCATGGGCCATTTTGCGTGCTACTGTCAAGAGAACATGCCCACCTTCTCTGCCCTAAACCTGGGTGAAAAGTGCCTAAAAAACTGGAGGGGTGATCAGGGGTGAATCTGTCAAGTCTGTTCCATAGGCTGAGTTATACTCAAAATAATAGCACCATGAAACACCATGAAGTGCCCTCGAACCCAAATTCTCCTCTTTGATCCTTCACAAGATAAACTAGGGCGTTGCACGACCAATAGTCTTTGAAGCAGAAACTCGGTTTAATAGTTTCTACTGTTTGGGAGAGGCGGGGGGAGGGAAGGAAAACGTGCGTGTCAGAAACCCTGGCAGGTCATGCAAATGTCCATTGCCAACCACAACGGAGAGCATCTTAACAGCGAAGTGGAATGTGACTGCAGCTGCTCGTCGCCCCACCTCATCCTTGACTCACTCGCTGGGCCCCCTTTCCTGGTTGACATTCAAATGCTTCTCGCACGTTCGAAAAGAAAAACAAACATTACCGGAAAACTGCAATGTCCGACTTCCCTCGGACAATAACACATCCACAGTGCGAGCCCACTGCAGGCGAACAACAGGCCCAACTGTTGTCTGCAAGGTTTCATGGTAAAATCGTCAACATGGAAAGATGGCTGCACCCTTCCCCCCTCTCACCTCCTCGGGCGTGGCTTTTGAAATATCTAATTGCACGGCCAAGAGTTCTTCACAACATTTTACAAAGACCTACAAAAGCTTGGAGCTATCTTGAGGTTGCGGGTAAGAAAGAAACAACCATTTTGTTTTGAAGTCGAGTTTCAGGTTGGTGCGCATGCCACCATTTTGATTGCCTAACCAAACCCAGCAGAAAAACGCAAGGATCCCTTCCGCAGAGCTCTCCCAGCACGATTTGCGATACTTTGGCAAAAACAAAATCAAATGTCACTAGATTTACCTCCATCATCCAGGAAGGAGCAGATTATAAAATAATCTAAGTTGTGATCTACAAGTTGATCAGTAGGTCAGTAAATCTTTTTACTGAAGCAGTTCGAAACGCTGACGGGGAGAAATTTGGAACGGTACGCCAAAAGGTCCAGCACCAGCAAGGGATATTTCTTGGGAGGCAGCAAAGAGAATCTTTTCTCAAGACTCTGCAGATCTACAGAAACATTCAGGTGAATTTAAAGAGTTTAAGACGACTCTGTTACATGCATCGTCCTATTAGAGGTTCGTTCTCACATAACAGGTCTAGAATGTGTTAACAGGTCAGCCATCTATCAAAAGGTCAAAGATA